>NC_044984.1:82532596-83158846 GCF_008728515.1 Papio anubis
CAATCAGGCAAGAGAAAGAAATAAAGGGTATTCAGTTAGGAATAGAATAAGTCAAATTGTCCGTGTTTGCAGATGACAAGATTGTGTATTTAAAAAACCCCATTGTCTCAGCCCAAAATCTCCTTAAGCTGATAAGAAACTTCAGCAAAGTTTCAGGATACAAAATTAATGTGCAAAAAATCAGAAGCATTCTTATACACCAGTGACAGACAAACAGAGAGCCAAATCATGAATGAACTGCCATTCACAACTGCTTCAAAGAGAATAAAATACCTAGGAATCCAACTTACAAGGGATGTAAAGGACCTCTTCAAGGAGAACTGCAAACCACTGCTCAGTGAAATCAAAGAAGACATAAACAAATGGCAGAACATACAGTGCTCATGGATAGGAAGAATCAATATTGTGAAAATGGCCATACTGCCCAAGGTCATTTATAGATTCAATGCCATCCCCATCAAGCTACCAATGAGTTTCTTCACAGAATTGGAAAAAACTGCTTTAAAGTTCATATGGAACCAAAAAAGAGCCCGCATCTCCAAGACAATCCTAAGTCAAAAGAACAAAGCTGGAGGCATCACGCTACCTGACTTCAAACTATACTACAAGGCTACAGTAACCAAAACAGCATGGTACTGGTACCAAAACAGAGATAAAGACCAATGGAACAGAACCAAGTCCTCAGAAATAATACCACACATCTACAGCCATCTGATCTTTGATAAACCTGAGAAAAACAAGAAATGGGGAAAGGATTCCCTATTTAATAAATGGTGCTGGGATAATTGGCTAGCCATAAGTAGAAAGCTGAAACTGGATCCTTTCCTTACTCCTTATACGAAAATTAATTCAAGATGGATTAGAGACTTAAATGTTAGACTTAATACCATAAAAACCCTAGAAGAAAACCTAGGTAATACCATTCAAGATTTTTTTTAAAGAAAGAATATTATTATACTTAGTATGTGCAACAGTTTCGTGGGTTTGGTTTTTTCGTTTATTTCTTGTCTTTGGTTATTTTTTCTTTCAGTAATTTTAGTCTATAGAGTACTTTGAAAACAATTTCAAAAATAGGTGAATTTCTATATTAAGCCCAGTGACAAAAGAAAATGTATTCAATTTATGAATTCTGTTCTTGTTTATACTTAGATTTAAGTCAATTATTTGAATTTTTACTTTAGTTAATATTCTTAAAACTGAGGTCACGGCTGGGCACAGTGGCTCACGCCTATAATCCCAGCAACTTTGGGAGGCTGAGGTGGACAGATCACCTGAGGTTGACAGTTCGAGACCAGCCTGACCAACATGGAGAAACCCCGTCTCTACTAAAAAATACAAAATTCGTCAGGCATGGTGGCACATGCCTGTAATCCCAGCTACTCGGGAGTCTGAGACAGGAGAATCACTGAAACCTGGGAGGTGGAGATTGTGGTGCGCTGAAACCATGACATTGCACTCTAGCCTGGGCAACAAGAGCAAAACTCCATCTCAAAAAAAAAAAAAAAGAAAAGCAAACTGAGATCACACAGTCATACTACCAGATATTTTTTAAACTAGAAAAGAATAAGAGGTTATAGTTTTTCATAAGAAAACTGAAGCCCAGAAAAGTTGCCCAAACTCACAAGATCACAATGAACTTTCACAGTTCATTACTCTTTAGTCAAATTACTGCTTTATTGTAGACAGTTACTTAAAGTCGACGAAGTACATTTTTCATTTAAATATAACTTAGAGTCTATTGCAAATTTTTTGAAGAATAGTATTTAAGTGCCTATTGTTAACCACTTTCATTTTAGTTTTTATAAGAATGGGCTAGACACGGTGGCTCGTGCCTGGAATCCCAGCATGGTGGGAGGATGGATTGAGGTCAAGAGTTTGAGACCAGCCTGAGCAGCATAGCAAGCAATATTAATTCTGTCTCTACAAAAAAGAAAAAAAAAAAAAAAGTAGCCAGATGTGGTGGCACATGCCTGTAGTCCTATTTGGGAGGCTGAGGCAGATGGATTGCCTGAAGTTCAGAATTCAAGGCTGTAGTGAGCTATGTTCACACCACTGTACTTACTCCGGCTTGAGTGACAGAGCAAGACCCTGTCTAAAAAAAAAAAAAAAAGTATGGAACCCTACTTTTTCCAATAGTTTTAAATTTTAAGTTTTTAATAATTTATCAATTTAATGAAGTATAAAGATATCTGTGATAATTTCAGGAATTTGTCTTCATTTCAGATTGATACCTCATTAATTATCAAACCTGTAAATTTCTCTTTTCCATATTCACCACCCTGCGTTTGTTTTAAAAGTTAGTATTTGATTAAATAATTTTTCTCTCCGTAAAAAATTTCAGTTCAAATTATACATGTTGATATTTTGCTTTGAATGTATAAAGCAAAAATTATAAAATTTAAGTGTATTTTAAAGTATGTCCTACTAATTAATGGGAAATAGCACTCATATGGATATGGAATCACAAGTAAAGTTTAAAATATCTTTTTTTCGTGTTATAAAATTGTTTTCTGAATTTTTATCTTTTCTGTTCTCAAATTGCAGTGTGGACTCCAATTGCATTGACAGTGTTTTTAGTGGCTGTTGCAACATTATGTAAAGAACAAGGAATAACAGTTGTAGGAATTTGCTGTGTGTATGAAGTGTTTATTGCCCAGGGGGTAAGCCAAATTATAAATATATAAATTTACTTATTGATATGTTTTATCCTAATTGAATCAGATTTTATTTTCTTTTATTTTCTAAATGTATCATTATGTAAATTAATGTGTTTACCAATAATAATACTAGAAATCATGTTTTATCCTCATATCTACTGAAAATTACTTAACATTTTATGATACTTTAAGTGTTTTAAGAACTGTATTTTAAATTTCAATAATGGAATCATTAGGCAGCTTGGAAAAGTATGCAATAATACTGTACAGTATAATTCATTATTGGGTAAGACTGTTGAGCTCAGTTTTATTCATTATTAGCTTCACACATTCTTCCACATTAATTTCATAATTATACTTATATCTAATCTTGCAATTAGAAAGTACTACAGTATTGAAAACATTGAGATATGTTGTTATTTGTTGCTTAAAACGTTTATTTTCTTTTTCAGTATACTTTGCCATTATTATGTACTACTGCTGGACAGTTTCTCCGTGGAAAGGGTAGCATTCCATTTTCTATGCTACAGACATTAGTAAAACTCATTGTCTTGATGTTCAGTACGTTATTACTTGTTGTAATTAGAGTCCAGGTTATTCAATCCCAACTTCCAGTATTCACCAGGTATGAAATTCTGGTTCTTTGTTTTCTGCATTCTTTTTTTTAACTTTGGATTTTAATGTTCATAAATGTTCCAGAAAGTATTTTATTTACTTTGTTTTTTAACAGTTTTATTAAGCTATAATTAACATATTTTTTAAACTGCATATGTTTAAAATTTACAGATTGGTAAATTTTGACATATGTATACACCCTTAAAGCCCCCACAATAAAGATAATGAATGACCCATCCCAAACTGGTTAAGTGTTAAGGTTAGTGTTAATTTAGTCTCCTCTATCCTTAGTGATTTTTGTCTACTCATTCTGTCAGTTACTGAGAGAGAGATGTTGAAATCTCTGACTATACTTGTATATTTCGCTGTTTCTCCTTGCACTTCTATCCGTTTTTGTTTTACATGTTTTTGAAGCTCTGCTATTAGGCGCATAAAGAACTAGGATTGTTAAGTCATCTTGAGGAACTGATCTCTTTGTCATTATTAAATGAGCTTCATCCCTAGTAATAGTCTTTACTCAGAAATTCACTTTTTCTTATCCCAGCTATCTTTTGTTAGTGTTATGTGGTGTATCTTTTTCCATCTTTTTACTTTTTACCTGTCTATGATTTATGTATAAAGATTTCTTGTAGCGTGCATACAATTTGGTCTTTTGTTGTTTGGTCAGATAATCTGACTTTTAGATGGGATATATCATGATTTATATTTAATATGGTTATTGATATAGTTTGATGGAAATCTGTCATCTTGCTAAAATTGTTTTATCTTTGTCCCATCTATTCTTTGTTCCCTTTTTTTTCTCTTTCCGCCTTCCTTTGGATCCTTTTTTAATATTTCATTTTATCTCCTTGTTGGCTTATTAACTATAAATCTTGGTTGTTTTAGTGTTGCTTTAGGGATTTTAGAACATCTTCTGCTTATCACAATTTACCTTCAAGAATATTCTAATTTTGAATATATGTATAAAATGAAAAATATCAGTATATATAGTATAAATATCATATATAATATACATTTTATATATGTAAGAACTTAGCTTTTGTGCAGTTTGCATATGTTTTCCTTGAACATACATTGCTTTAAACAATTGTCTTAGAGGAATTTAAATAATAAAAATATTTTACATTAACCATGGAGTCACCATTTCCAGTGTTCTTTATTCCTTTGTTAAGTAAGATTTTTATATGGTACTGTTTTTCCTTTTGCCTGAAGGAATTTTTTTAGCACTTCTTGATTAAAAGTATCTGGTTTTCAAAGATAATTTCTCTGGGTGGAGAATTCTACACTGACTTTTTCATTCAGTATTCTGAAAATGTAAATCTACTGTCTTCTGGCTTATGTTGTTTTCAGTGGGAAAACCTCTATCATCCTTACCACTTTATGCTAATGTATGTTATGTGTATTTTTTTCTATGCCTTTTTTTAATATTTCCTCTTTATCATTGTTTCTTATGTATTTATGTTTCTTGTGCTTAGTCAAACTGAGCTTCTTGAAATCTGTAGGTTTTAATGTTGTATAAATTTTGGAAAATGTTTAGTCTTCAAATATTTTTGCCATCTTTTCTTTTTCATCTTTTTCTTGTATGTCACTTAAGTATATTTAAGTTTCTTGAAGTTGTTGCACTGATTTTTCCCTCAATCTTTACCATTTTAGTTTGGATAGTTTCTTTTGCTATATCAAGTTCACTAGTCTTTTCTCTGAATATCTAATCTACCCTTCATTTCATCTAATTATTTCTTATCTGTGAATCTGTTTTCATCTTCAGAAGGAAGTCTGATTTGAGTCTTCTTTTGTATCTTCTATATCTCTACGTGTTCTATTGCTTTAATGTCCTTGCCTACTAATGTCATTCTTTGGTCAGTTTTTATCGAATAAATTTTCTCTTCATTATAGGTTGTATTTCTCTGCTTCTTTGCATTCCCGGTGATTGTTGAACAGATACCATTTGTGAATTTTATCTTAATGTATTCTATAACTTTTGAGTTTTATTCTGGAATGCATTTAAGTTACTTGGAAAATGTTTTATCTTTCACTCTTACTTTTTTTCTTCTATTTTTTTGAGATGGAGTTTCGCTCTTGTTGCCCAGGGCTGGAGTGCAATGGCGCGATCTCAGCTCACCGCAACCTCCACCTCCCAGGTTCAAGCGATTCTCCTGCCTCAGCCTACTGAGTAGCTGAGATTACAGGCATGCGCCACCACGCCCGGCTTTTTGTATTTTTAGTAGAGACAGGGTTTCTCCATATTGGTCAGGCTGGTCTGGAACTCCCGACTTCAGGTGATCCGCCCACCTTGACCTCCCAAAGTGCTGGGATTATAGGCATGAGCCACCACACCCAGCCCAGTCTTGCTTTTAAGCTTTGTTTTGTGGAACCACAACAGCATTTAGGATAAGACTAATTTCACTTCACTACTGATGCAAGATCTTTTTGACTATTCGAAGTGAACTGTAAATTATGATTTATTATTTTTACCGGAAAAAATATGTAAGTTGTGAGATTCCATATGAAAATTTTGAAATGATATTATTTGTTCAAATAGTACTTATTTTTATCAGATATTTGGTATGTTTTTAGAAAATCAAGTCAAATAAGTGATAGTACTTGATTTTTCATTGGCTTACTCATTTTAAAGTGAGAAAATGGATCTTTTAAGTACTATATATTATAGCCAACAAAATTTAGAACACAGACTAAACTAATGAAATGTATATATGTCATGGCCTGGGAATAGATAAACTATGGTATAAGTTTTTGTTAGTATTTACTAAGAGAAAAAGTAGAACACAAATTGTTACATAGCCCTACACAGTTACTACTTTGTACTAGAAGTTTGGTTTTTAGCTTCCTAGGAGTCAAAGAGGGAAGAAAGCTTCTAGGTGATAATGGTTTTCTCTCTCCGTGATAGGAGAAAAATATACTAATTTTTTCCAGGAAGCATAATTTTTAATTAACATTTAGCTCTAAAAGAAATATCTCATGTAGGAAAGCATTGGTGAGTGTTTTCAAAAGTGATTCATACAACACATACAACAATAAATCTTATACAACTTTTTGTTACTACTTTTAATCAAAAGGTTTAATGGAATACTTTTGCAGTATTGTAATATTATAGGATGCATGTCTGAACTATTCTAATAATAAACAGAAATGGATGACCTGCTTGCCTTTCAAATAGTCCTTCATAAATATCACTTCTCTGAAGTAGATGTTTCATAAAGTTTTGATAGTTTGAACTCTAGCAAGAGTCTGAGTTACACATAACATTTATCTGTGTCTTCTGTTTAATAAGATGACATATAAAATGTTTATTGTTTAGTGTTTTATTTATGTAAATAATTCTGTATTTTAAAAGTTTTATTGGTAATCATTTTTTAAATCCTTTATACAGATTTGATAACCCAGCTGCTGTAAGCCCAACTCCTACAAGGCAACTGACTTTTAACTACCTCCTTCCTGTGAATGCTTGGCTTTTATTAAATCCTTCGGAGCTCTGCTGTGATTGGACCATGGGAACAATACCACTTATAGAGTCGTTACTAGATATTCGAAATCTGGCCACATTTACTTTCTTTTGTTTTCTGGGGACTTTGGGAGTATTCAGTCTCAGATACTCTGGTGATTCCTCCAAGACTGTTTTAATGGTAAGAAACTTTTCTTAACTTTCCAAGTGATGTTACATTCAGTTGAATAAGTAAGAAACTACCTTTAATTCAGCAAAACCATCTTTTTAGAAGCATTCCTTCTTTTGTTCAACAGCATCCCAATTTATAAAGATATTTCAGTTATCCCAAAATTCGCAGTTAATTTGCAGGCATAATTTGACATATGTTCAGCACATAAAATATTTCTTACCTTTATCCAACTAAATTATATACTTTCTGAAGAAATTGATTATACTGTATTTTATTTGTTTTCTTGGCACAGAGAAGAACGTCATATAAGATACACAACTAGCAATACAGAGCTTTTCAGTTCTCATGAGCAAGGTGGTTTTTATTACTCCCTTAGATAGCTTTTACTATGTTCAGAGAACTCTGATTATTTGAAAAGTTCGTGTGTGTGTGTCTGTGTGTGTGTGTATGTGTGTGGTTATTTTTCTGTACTGTTTTTTGTTTTTTGTTTTTTTAATTTTCTTACCCTGCCTCATTTCATACTCGTAAGGGTTCTGTTTTCTCTTGCTTTTAATTATTAAAGACAAGCCCGGTGCATTGGCCCATGCCTGTGATCCCAGCATTTTTAGAGGCCAAGGCAAGTCGATCATTTGAGGCCAGGAGTTCAAGACCAGCCTGGTCAACCTGGTGTAACTCTCGTCTCTACTAAAAATACAAAAATTAGCTGGACGTGGTGGTGGATGCCTGTAATCCCAGCCACTTAGGAGGCTGAGATTCACTTGAACAGGAATCACTTGACAAGAATCACTTGAACCAGGGAGGTGGAATTTGCAGTGAGCCGAGATTGCTCCACTGCACTCTAGTCTGTGTGACAGAGCAATACTCTGTCTCAAAAAAGTAAAAATAAAAATGTATTGAAGACAATAGGATATATTCTCAGGCATTTATTATATGTCAGAAAGTATGTTTAATGAATTGCAGATACATAATTTTTTGCTGTAGCTGCTAGATTGATTTATTCATTTAATTAAAAACAGACTTTACCCTTCGTACAGTGCAGCATTTTAGGCACTGAGGTTTTGATAGTAAATACACAGTTCACGTTTCCAGAGAACTTACATTCTAGAGAAATTTGAATGTCTGAGATACAGAGTAGATTGAAAGATTGTGTTTTCTATTATCCTTGAACATGTTTGCCTTACTGTTGAAACATCCTGTTGGACATTTTGAACAGCACTTTTTGTCTGGAGTTCATAAAAGATACTTAAGCTACACATAGAAATTTTATTCATTAACATAGAGATGGTAATTGAAACCAGGATGTAGATAAGGTGGACTGTAGATGAGGTTATAGAGCAGCATTTCTCAACTGGGGTTTTGTCAGTTCTGTCCAAGATGGTAGCTGTTAACATTCTAGATGCACAGAAGTTCACTCATACTCATAATGGAAGCCTTAGAGTGTTTGGTGTTAATTCTCCCCAGGAAACAGTTGAGTGGGCTAAATACAGTGAAAAGAGAAGACATCTACAACTAGGTCTTGAGAAACTCCTATATTTAGATGTTGAAGAGAAGGATCCTAAATAGGAGACATATCAAATGAAGAGAAAGGTAGGAAAGTGTATTAAGAAAGACCAAACGGTTAACATTAACAGATGCTCTTGAAGGGGAAAGTGAGATCTAGAATCTGTTGGATTGGACCTCTTTTAGTCTGTAGTTATTTAAAGGAAATTTGTTTCTGTGCGGTGAGTGATTTGATAAGAAAGTGAAGAGAGCTAGTATAGATAACCTGTAGGAATAAGTTAACTTTGACTGTTTCAAAGGATGGGATAAACTTGATTTATTTCCCACCTAAGTAAGGGAAGACTATGCTGGTCAGGCAGTGGTTTCAAGTCAGACTGCTAATCTTATGTAGGGCTTGGGGGAAGCATTGAGATCTGGCATTGGTAGACCTTCAGAGGTAGGAGGGAGTGATGTCAGGGAGAGACTGTTGATTGCTTGGCATATAGAAGCATTTTTGTTGGAGTACTCAGCTACTCGGCTGACTTTTAGAAGAATGCGGATATCCCTGATGGGTTGGCTTGCAGGAACATATTTATTAAGTTGAAATGTTGATTGGTTAAGTGGTGGACTTAAGTTGATTAGTTAAGCAGGCTACTTGATACTATGGCAACAAAATCTTTCCTAAGATCATGGGAACTTGTTTTGTACCTGAGGTATGTAACGAATAGGGAAGGTAGCTTAAAAGATGTATTGTTAAAGATGTTTAAGGCTGGAGAGACAAGAGCATGTTTAAATATATAGATAGGAAGAATACAGTTGATTAGAAAGTGGTTAATAAATTAGAGAAGGAATAATTGTTAGTGAAGTTTATGAGGAGCAGGAGATATGGAGCACAGGTTTGGCCTGAGATAGAAGAGACACCCCTTATGTTACAAGAAGAAAGAAAATGAATGTGGATGTTGGTAGGTTTAGCAGCAGGAAATTGAAGAAATTCTTGTTTTATGGCTTTAGCTTTCCCTGTAAATTAGGAAATGTAGTTGCCTGCTAAAAGTGACATGAGTCAACAGTTTGAGAAAAGTAATGAAGATTCAAAGCAGTCAAGAAGAGTGGAACTTTTGGCCGGGCGCGGTGTCTCAAGCCTGTAATCCCAGCACTTTGGGAGGCCAAGATGGGCGGATCACGAGGTGACGAGATTGAGACCATCCTGGCTAACACGGTGAAACCCCGTCTCTACTAAAATATACAAAAAACTAGCCGGGCGAGGTGACGGGCGCCTGTAGTCCCAGCTACTCGGGAGGCTGAGGCAGGAGCATGGCGTAAACCCGGGAGGCGGAGCTTGCAGTGAGCTGAGATCCGGCCACTGCACTCCAGCCTGGGTGACAGAGCAAGACTCCGTCTCAAAAAAAAAAAAGAGTGGAACTTTCCAGAGAAACCTAGAAATCCTAAACAGTCTTAAGGATAAATTTGAACTTGATGCTCATGCTTTTATGATAGTATTAATCTGTTCAGCTTAGGGACTTTCTCTAGCAGCGCATTGCCACTCTGATAAATACAGACAAAAGAAATAAATGGTAGAATACATCCAAAGCTGGAGTTTTGCTAAAAGAAAGTTTAAAAAAAGGAGAGGTAGGGGAATTAAGGTTTCAGCAAATAAAATAATGGTGCATGTAATGTAAACTGAATTTAAAATGCATATAAAAATGGAACAGCTGTGGCCTTAAGCATAACTTTACTTTCAGTATAGTCCTAATAAATGTGCTATTTTTTATGGTGATATTTTCTGAAGATCTCTGGAAGGGATAAGTAGAACAAAGTAGTACCTACCAAAGACTAGATACCATCTTATGCACTTATTAGATAAGATGTCATATATTTGTCAACAGCAAAATGTAAGTCGTTATTAATCCCCATTTTATTTGTAAAGAACTAACTGGGTTCAGTGGCTCATGCCTGTAATCCCAGTGCCTTGGGAGACAGAAATGGGAAGATCAATGGAGGCCAGGAGTTTGAGACAAGCCTGGGCAAGATAGTGAGATCCCATTTCTAAAAAATTTTTTTTAATTATCCAGGCATGGTAGTGCATGCCTGTAGTCCTAGGTACTTGGGAAGCTGAGGCAGGAGGATTGCTTGAGCCCAAGAGTTCAGGGGTGCAGTAGACTATGATCATGCCACTATACTGTATCCTGGATGACAGACAAGACCCTGTCAAAAAAAAAAAAAAAAAAGGAAGAAGAAGAAAAGAAAGACTCTTGAGGCAACTGAGTGGTTTGCCTTATGTAGGAAATGAGAAGTAAAGCAGATTTGTCTTGAACTCTTTGCTCTTTCTACTAATATCCTAACATTTAAGGACAGTTTATATTACTGGAAGAAGGAAATTAAAAGATAGTGATAGTTAACTAGGTTGACATACATTATTAGAGAGCATATTAGGACTTGTAAATAAGTTAATCATTAGAGGACCTATAGATTTTTCCTGAGAGTTTTTTTTTTTTTGTATAGCTTATGCATCAGTCTACAATACACTTTTGGGTGAATTTAACACTTAATTCCTTCAAATGAAATTGCCTTAGGGTAGCCATGAATTAATAAGTATAATTTTTTTTTCAATGAACTACATACATATTCAGGAACTTTATCTGTTTCACATTTTTTGTCAAGCATTTCTGGGAAATGGAAAGTGAATTCTATGCACTCTTAGTTGTTCTTACCTTTTTGATTTAAAAAAACTGAAGTGTCAGACCTATAAATTGGTATGATGGTGACCAGTTTGATGGTAGTGATTTTCCTCAGATTCAGTGTTGCCTTATTACAAATCATTAATGTGTGAACTTTTGTGGAGAGAGTATTCTTTTCAATGTATATACCTCTGTATTTCACAAATTAAGTCAAATAGAAAAAGACATTCTTTCACCTTAGCCCATTAGAAGAGTCTCAAACTTGTGAAGCTAAAGTTTTAACTTGTTTATTCAATTAGGTACTATAAAACAAATCACGGTAACAAAATATGGAAGCAGATGTCCATAGAAACAGATTTCCTAATAGTGACCAAACTTATTTCCTTCACAAGCTATTTATGTGCTAGTGTTTTGTGGGTGTATAATGTGGAAACCACATGTCATCCCATTTTCAGAATGGTAAGAAATCTAAACATTTTTATGATGTTTCATTTCATTGTTCAGTGTTATATTAGTAATTTTAGAAATTCTTATAGAATGAAAGACTGTTGATTTAAAGGGGGTCAGTTTTATTTTTATGCATACACCAAGCTTCTAGTTAAATACATTTAACCTTTCAGGATGTTATGTGAAGTAATGCTAAGGTACAGTAGTCTGCTTTCTTGTCTGAACAACACCTGATTTTGTTCCCTCAGTTTCCAATATCATGCGGTTCCTTAAAGTAGTAAAGTTGTAAAAATTGACATGTTTAAATTTTTTTTAATCAGCCTTTGTAGTTTTGATTTGTTGAAAAACCTATTAGCATATTTCATTATCATCTTATTTTTACCACACGCACATAGCTAGATGTGTAAAATTTTTATTTGTTTAATTTATATTCCTCCTAACTGAAGTTTTATGCCTTTTACCAACCTTTCCCCATCCTTCTCCCTCCAACCCTGGTGACCACCATTTACTCTATTTCTGTGAGTTCAACTTTTACAAATTCTACATACAAGTGAGATCATGTGTTATTTGTATTTCTGTGGCTGGCTTATTTCTATTAACATGGTGTCCTCCGGTTTTATCCATGTCAAAATGACAGGATTTCCTCTATTTTAAGGCTAAATAGTATTCCAAAGTGTATATGTACCACATTTTTTTCATCCAGTAATCTGTTGATGGATACTTAGGTTGTTCCCGTATCTTGGCTATTGTAAATTGAATAATGCTGCAATGAACAGGGGAGGTCAGATCTCTCTTCGACTTACTGATTTCATTTCCTTTGGATCTATACCCAGTAGTGAGGATGCTGGATCACGTGGTAGTTCTATTTTTAATTTTTTGAGGAGTCTCCATACTGTTTGCTTAATGGCAATGCTAATTTACATCCTACCAACACTGTGCAAGTGTTTCCTTTACGTTCTTGCCAACATTTGTTATCTTTTGCCTTTTTGATAATAGCCATTCTTACAGGTGTGAGATGATATCTCATTGTGGTTTTAATTTTCACTTCCCTAATGATAGTGATGTTGAACATTTATATACTTGTTGGCCATGGGCATGTTGTCTTCTGAGGAATATCTGTTTATCTCCTGTGCCCATTTTTTAAATTGGGTTGTTTTCTTACGATTGAGTTGTTTGAGTGTGTTATTTTAGATACAATTTCAAAAAGTACTTCCACTTTTTATTTAACTAGATGAACCTTTATTGTTTAATTTTTCTTAAAGATGTGAATATTTACATTAATTAAAGTTTTTATATTTTACTACGCAAGCGTATTCTTTACAGAAAACCAGTGAGATATAGCTAATTATGCTTCTCAAATTTAAAATGCTGTAATGGTTTAGATTTTAATTTCAAGGAGTAATCACTTCCAAGCACACCTAGAAATCTTGTTTTCGAAGAAAGTTCATAGATATCTTGTAATTATAACTTCTAGAATTCAAGATTTCCATTTCACCTTGCTTACATACATCCTGATGTTTGTTAATGCCTAAGTTGCCTTCTTTATGTTTAAATTAATATTCTTCACAGTATTATTAAAAATAGTTTACCAGTACACTATTCAAATTAAATGATAAAATATTTGAATTCGAGTATCAGATGCCCATATATTTCTTAATTTATTATAAATTTATTATAAATTATTAAATCTTTTTTTTTTTTTGTAGGCGCTTTGTTTAATGGCATTACCATTTATTCCTGCATCGAACCTTTTTTTTCCAGTTGGATTTGTTGTTGCCGAGCGAGTATTATATGTTCCCAGCATGGGATTCTGTATTTTGGTAGCCCATGGATGGCAGAAAATATCAACAAAAAGGTGAATTTAAATGTCAGTTCATGTAATGCTTACTGTGGAATTAAGTATGACACATTTTAAAATTTAAGTATTTAGTTCAGTTTTCTAAGTCATGCTTTTGTATCTTTTGGTTTTTCATCTCCATAATCTCCACATTTGTCTTGTAAGACAAGTTAGGAAAGCTCCACAGAATAAGCACCTACTTATTCTGTGTTCTTCCCCATATTTATGCAATTTGATTTTACAGCCTGAGACAGAACAAACTTTGAGTCAGACCCAAATGAAAACAAGGATGTTACTGAGAATAAAGTCACAAATGACCATTGCCACTTCCATATTCAGTGAACTAAGATAATAGTCATCCTACTTAAGTGAGTCGTATTGAGTTAATATATATATAATTCATATGGTAAGCAATCTGTAATTTCTTGCTATCATCACTATCTTCATTATAATCTTTGTATCCTAGTTGCCTCAGACTAACAGTTAAGGAAAGCATAGTCACACTATATATGCTTAGGAACTGTCATTGTTATAGTTATTATCTCGTTGTATACTTAAGCTGTGGCACTAAAATTACCAAATCAAGCAAATTGTTAAAGGTCAAGTAATACTGATGTAATAATATTAACTTTGAATTTGCAACTTGAAAAAGAAATAGTCACTTCTCTCACTTTCCCATTTTCTAGTCACCCCTAACCCCACAGAATTCTGACTTCTCTCCACTTCACCCTTAATATACAACAAAGTACCTCCTAGTAGCTAAACTAAATCAACTCTTTTAATTTAAAATTCATTTCCCTAGTGTCTGTAAAAAGTGTTTCTCTTGATTAATTCTTCTGGCTGTACCTGCTCTTTGAATTTTTACATTTTTCAAAGTCTTATAGCCACTTTTTTCACACTGCATGTGTTCCACAGATAATCTCATCCATGTCCGCAATTTTTTATTGCCATCTACCAAACCTTTTCTCTTAGCTTCTACCCATATATCCATTTATAATCACTACCCATTTTTGAATGCCTGCCATGTACTAAGGACCATGATAAACACTTTAGATTTGTTTTCTCATTTAATCTTGAACTACTTAAGTCTATTTTGCAGATGTGAACATTGAAGCCATATTACCCAAGATCACACAGCTAGTAAATAACAGTCTTGTTTCAGATTTACATCTGACTGCTTCTAATGACCATGTTCTTTCTCATCCATACTCATGTGTCCTAGTTAAGTGGATCTATCAAAATGAAAGAAATTAAACCATGTTATAGGAACAAAAACACAGACTCAGAGACTATTAACACTAAACAAGATCATAAAGATTATAGGTGAGGAATTGAGCCTTCAAATAATTAACCTAAAGTTGTATAAGTAATTTGCCTCTGTTTAATGAAGAGTCACTTTTACTATGCCTTTTAATAGACAATTCTAGCTTTACAGTAGAGAAATAAAGAATATCATGATAGCCTTGGTATAAATTGTAAGCAAAACATTTTCAAATGTGACCAGTGGTAAGGTTGACCAAACCTTTCTAAACTCAATTAAGAATACTCAGTTGTAGAAAATGGCAAAAAGGACTGTAAATATAAGAAGTCACATTTAAAAATTGATTTTATCCATTTATAATCATTTAATTTAAACAGAACTTTTGAAATATAGCCAATATTAGCATATATAATGCAGTTGACTGGAAAGTCATATTCACAATATTTAATTTTTTTGGTGTTGTGTCCTCTAAAGTTGGGTGATCATTAGAATGAATTAGAATAAATTCACATCTGATATTTTAGGAGCATTTAAGATACTTCTTACCTCTGTTCTAAAAGGTAAAATGCTTTTGGTGATGAAGACAATTTTTTTTTGTTTTGCTTTTTTTCTCTTAAACAGTGTGTTTAAAAAGCTATCCTGGATTTGTCTGTCTATGGTGATACTCACTCATTCCTTGAAAACATTCCACAGAAATTGGGATTGGGAATCGGAATATACTTTGTTTATGTCAGCCTTGAAGGTAAAGTGTTGTTCAGAATGACGGGAAAGTATGTCATCAGTGATTTCTTGGAACAATTTCTAAGCTGTTTTAACTTTGTTTTTAATTAGACATTTAACAGTCAAGATTAAGTACTTCACTAAAAGATTAATAAAAATAATTTGTTGTTTAATATATGCCATAACCAAATGCTCTGAATAATACTTAGCTATATGCCCAAAGCATATATGATAATTCCCTAAGTGCTATACAGTTATTGGAAGCTCAAATGACACGATGTTTAAATCAGAATAGTATATTTCATTGGTTCTAAAGGTGCTCGTTTTTTTCCTTTTTTATATCTCTGAAATCAAGTAAGTCTTAGAGTGAAAAGCATCTTAAGTTAGTGGCCTTTTTTCTTTCTTAATGGTACTTAAAATAATAGTAAGTTTTATAATTGATGGCATCAATTCAGTAAAATAAAATGCACAGCAAAAAAAAAAAAAAAAATGTACCCAACGATGTGGAAAATAACCAGTGGTTACAATACCATCAGAAAGATAAGCATTGGCAGAAAGGAAGGACATAAGATTGTCCTGTAGAATGTACCTTATAAATTGGAAAAAGGTCTTTTAAAAAACAAAAATTTGGTTTTTTTAAAGGTTATCAGCAAAGATGTTTTCAAGCTCTCCCTTACTAGTACCCCTCTTCAGATACCTGAATTTTTACTTCCTTTGGACTATTTCTTAACTCTTTGTTGTTTAGCTTTATTGGATTGCCGCCTCATTCCAGTAGTCTGTGTGACTTCTTGATTCCACATCTACTTAAGATCAGATGACTCTCTTCTTATACAACTCAGTAACTCTACTCTCTCTCCCAGCTCAGAAGTCTGCCAACAAGTGAGACCTCATTACCATGCTTATTAAACCATACTCCTAGGAGACCAGTGGAGCCCCATAATTTTCCAGAATTTTGCTTATACTCACTCCCAGAACAGTGGTTGGAACCTATAGCCACAACCGCTGCAATTAGTTGCTTGGCTAAGTGTCATCTGTCTGCAAGAACACCACGGCAATCTGTGAACTTTGAAAACACAGATTGACTCAGAGGTTTAATCTCAGGGTTTCCGTTACCATAATGGACTACATAAATAACTTTAAATATGTCAAGTCTAAAAATAAGTCATCAGTGCAACATTTAAACACATTCTCATGTTCCAGTGCTTTTGCTCCTAAAAATGCAAATGGTAGAGCAGAAGTTTTGAAACACCACTGTGCTTTCATCAAATAACATTTTCAGTAAAATGTTAATATATAACATGAATGAAATAAGACTGTTATGGTTTTAGTATGTTGGTGTTCAGGTGAAGGGAGAGTAAATTTGGTGAAGCAGTCTTTATTTGACTCCTGTGTCATCCCCAGAGACATTTCCATAGAACATTATTTTCTTAATAGTATACCAAAGAAATATTTGTATGAACTGGAGTCTATCTGTGCTTGTATTTAAGGTAAATAAAAATAATGCCAAACTATGGAATAATGTGGGTCATGCTCTGGAAAATGAAAAGAACTTTGAGAGAGCTTTGAAATACTTCCTACAGGCTACCCATGTTCAGCCAGGTAAGCATTATTAACTAATAAATTCATGAATTTTATTTTTAAAAAAGTTTTGATTATCCATGGGGGAAATAAGATAGAGTTTATTTACTTTTATTCTAAGTGACTTGAATACTAGAGTTCAGTGCTTGCTTATTTTCAATTGGATTACATATAATAGCCACTTAATATCAGACTGATACCTGTATTCAGTATCAGTATTCCCTGATAGTTCACACCTGTATTCCCAGCACTTTTGGAGACTGACACAGGAGGGTCAGTTGAACCCAGGAGTTCATGACCAGCCTGGGCAACAAAGCAAGATCCTGTCTCTACAAAATAAAAATGAAAAAATTAGCCAGGCATGGTAGTGTGGGCATGTAATCTCGGCTACTTGGGAGGCTCAGGTAGGAGGATTCCTTGAGCCCAGGAGTTCAAGGCTGCAGTGAGCTATGATCACATGATTATACCACTGCACTCCAGCCTGGGTGACAGAGTGAGACTGTGTCTCAAAACAAACAAAAACATTTATGGATTTTTTCTTAACATAGAGTTGTTGGGTGGCATGGATATGGATAAGCAATTTTGGTGGAATGATGGGTACAAAAGCCTGATGGTAGTGAGCTTAAGAGAGTGGTTAAAGAATAATTGGATACAGTTCATATAGAAAACTCTTTTGAAGGGTGTTGATAAGAAATAGTGGTAGTGCTGGGTTTGGGGTCAAGAAAGGATGGTAAGATAAGAGGGTTTTGGCTTTGTTTTTTAAGCCAGTTTGGGCCAGAAACAGTGGCTCAAGTCTGTAATCCTAGCACTTTGGGAGGCCAAGGTGGGCAGATCACTTGAGGTCAGGAGTTTGAGACCAGCTTGGGCAACATGGTAGAACCCCATCTCTACTAAAAATACACAAATTAGCCAGGCACTGTGGCAACTGCCTGTAATCCCAGCTACTTGGGTGACTGAGGCACAAGAATTGCTGGAGCCTGGGAGGCAGAGGTTGCAGCGAGCCAAGGTCGCACCACTGCACTCCAGTCTGGGTGACAGAGTAACACTCTGTCTCAAAAAAAAAAAAAAAAAAAAAAAAAAAAAAGGTGGTATGGTTACATGCTTTTCTCTTGCAACTTTTTAGCTATAATAGTGATGGCATACACATGGAAAATTCTGTTAAATAGGATTAAAGTTTTGTCAGTTGTGTATTACTAATCAAGAAAGGGTTTAAGGAGTGAATAAATGATGAACCACCAAATCTAAGCTGATTAAGAAGGGATGCGAGAGAGGATGAGGGATGGAGGAAAGGTAACAAGATCAGTGGATCTGAGGAATTGTTGATATCTGAGTAGGATGTAGCTAGAGCAGCAGTATTTTTCGATAGGAGTGCTATTGGCATTTTTAGTGTAGAACTGTATTACAGAAGGTGTACCAGACATGGCCCCCATCCACCAAATGCCGTCATTATTTTCCATTCAGAGTGATGACCAAAAAGAAACCTCCACGCATTACTAAATATCCTTGAAGGGGTGCAGCGTGTCGGACACTATTGTTTTCTTCTAGTAAGTACAACTATGACCATTGCACTCACTGGCTAAGGTAGAAAGAAGGTGAAAATCATTTGGGAAAAAAGTCATCAAGACCACAGTATTCAAAGATTAATAGCTATATGGATTATGAAATCACTAAATCATTAAGAATTTTGACAAATGTAATGTTAGAGAAAGCAACAGGGAGCCAGAGTCTGTGATCCAGGAATTGGTGACTACAACACTAATAGGAATAGTCGATAATAGAGTTAAATTACAATCAGAGATGAGTATGGTAAAAGGAGAGAGAATTGTCCAAAAATGGCAACATGGATCAAGGAAGAAGGTATCTGTTTTTCCCCCAGGCCCAGTGTCACAAAGGATAGAAAAGAACACAGTCACCACTTGAAAGGGCTAAAGGTAACCATGTCTCCAAAACAAAGCTAAGTTTCAATTAGAGAAAGGTGAAGAAAAAGTTGTGAAAATATAACTGATGGTCTAGCCTTTCAGTTTTATCTCCGTTAGACCTTCATGTAGTTTAGTTTTTCTTGGACTATGGGATTAATGTCCTGTACTTCCTTACTTCTTTGCCTTTATTTTCTTCCTTGAGATTAGAATTTCTCCCTTCTCCCTTTCCTCCCATTTTCCAGTGACTTCTAAAACTCTTCCTATCTTTCCAGCTATAAGCAAATAGTTTTCATCTGTAAAACCCCTTAACTTCCTCTGTATCTTTCCTATATTTGTAATTTTCTATTTAGTGCTATATTTTATTTTAAATACAAATTTATTTAAAATATTTGTTTAAACTGTGGAGCTTCCTTGGGGTAGCAGGAATATCTGATTCATTTTTGTACCCCTGCATCATCAACCCCTGCATCATCAAGTAGGGTCCTATGCGCAGTCAGCAGTCACTAAATATTTTAATTCATTACTTTCTTAAGTCTTGAGATGTACAATGCATGGATTAATTAGATTCTAGGAGTTTTTAGAGAAGCAGCCATCTTTGATTATCAGGCATACAAGGGCTTTGAGACTGAGATGCTACTTAGGCCTCTCAGACTCTTCTTGCTTGTTTCTAAAATGGGATCTGTTTTAGAAATCTGTCTCACAGCATTGTTGTAAATACTAAGTTAAGTGTGTGGGGAGTGTGTGTACACATTCAGTTTTGTCTAGTGACTAGTGTGCCTATCACAGGATGTTGCTGATATGGACACTCAGTTTTTAAATGATTTTCCCGCTCATTGTCAATTGTCACTAATTGCTGTTTTTGAGATATTTGTTGAACCTTTCTTCTTCAGTTTGATTTCACTATCACACTTTCAGAATTGCTCTTTCTATTAATAATAAGCCATGGGATAGGAAAACAAGTAAACCAGTTTATTATAATGTGTTATGAATAAAGCATTTAAACTTAGAAACATTGAATGTGGCATCTAGAGGTTTCTTGGCCTATTCCATGTTTTTTTAAGCTGTATTCTTCCTAGATGGGTTTGACAGATGAAATGACATGTTATTTTACTGTATGTTTAGAGTTAGATAGTTTAGATGGGGCAAGACAGTAACCAAGATAAGGTTAAAAGGGACAACTAGCGTGATGGTTAGTTAAAAGTTTTGACTCTGGCATCAGACCTTTTCTCAAATTTAGTTCAGTCACTCTAAGTTTTCTATCTACAAATTTGAAGTAATAATATCTCCATTCTTTTGTATGGATTATGTTAAATACTGGTTATATAAGACTTGGGCCAGTTTCTAGGCAATAATATATATTCAGTAAATATGAGCTGGTAAATATTAATGTCATTATTATCACTGGAGCCAGGAAAGGAGGTTGCCAAGTGTGTCCTACAGACTCTGGCTGAATGACAGATGAAAGAGGTATGCTGACACAGGTATTTTGCCTGACAGTGCAGCTGGGAGACCTCACGGCTCAGCACCACCAATGAGAGAGTGCAGCAGCCATCGAGAGAGTGCACCCCGCATAAGCCAGCCCTGGTCACATTTATTTAATACAGATTTAATGATAAAGGCTTGGAGCAAACACAATTTGTATGTAATAAACATTGTCAACCCCCCGAGTAGAGAGCAGTCCTGTGCGCAAGTGATCAAAGATTGGTTTCTGGAGACAGGAGTAAACAAATTTATCTAGATAAGTTCCTTTACATTCCCTTGTTATCTACCCTTTGCTCTCAGGCTCTGGATAAGAGAATCTGGCTGCCTTCAGCCATAATTCCCTTCTGAAGCTTTTGTAAAACCTCCCGACCTTCCAAAAAGGTTTGCATCTTTCCCAACTTTTCCCACCACCCTGACCGAATTCCTACATCTCCCCCTTTTCTGTTTTTTGCATCAAGTTTTGTTGATTGAAGAGTACAGATGTGTGCAGCAACAGGTTTGTCAGGCGCAGCAGTTATAACTCATATTCCAGCTTTGCATCCTAGAATTAGTAAGTAACATAAGACAAGCATGAATATAATTAGTAATATTCTTTTCCAATTAAGGAGTGACATGTAGTGTTACTTGGCAGCTCAGTCCAATGTGTGTCGTTACTAAGGAACCCCACTGGGGGTATGTTAATCCCCCCTAGCCAAGCAGTTACATTATTAGAGGCCGGGAAGGGGGTGTCTGCCCAGGTAACAGGGTGAAAGAAAGGAGGATTTAGAAGATGGGCCTAATAGAGAGTAGCAGGTACAGATAGCAGGCAAAGTGAGAGAATAAGAAAAACCAATGTCCTACGAGAGTTGTAATGTACAACTGAAAGCATAGTAAGGAACAAATTATCTGGAGTGAATAGTGTCTGTGTCCAGAACAGGATTCACTCAGCCTCCTGAATTGTCTTCGTCAGCATCCCCCAGGTAATGTCTGGGGCTTGTGTCATTCGAGAAAGCCGCATCCTCTGGGGCTGCTGGCCCTGCAGGGTCATTTCCTTCATTTCTGATACCAGGTTGGGTCCTAGCGACACCATAGTATGGTTTGATGTGTCATGCTGGAATCCATAGAGGACCTGAGGGGTTGTGAATACAAGCATATCCTCTTCCCCATGTTAAATCATTTGGACCACACCATACATTACTATTTACATCTTTCCATAAAACCATAGGTTTTATGTTTTGAAGGGCTTTAGTGAAATGCTTTTCTATGGCTGATTGAAATTTATCATCTAAATTTTAAAAATTAAGGGTGAATAAGGCTTACACCAATAGCGTTGCAGGATCCTTACTTATATTCTCCCTTTTTTGTTTTTGAGCTTATTTTTAAGGGTAGAGTGGACACATTCTACTATGGCCTGTCCTTGAGGGTTATAAGGGATACCTGTGGAATATTGGATGTTCCACGTGTGACAAAATTGTTGACCTTGTGAGCTGGCATAAGCCAGACCATTATCAGTTTTAATTTTTGTGGGCCACCCCATAAACACAAAAATTAAGAGAAAATGTTTAATAACATATTGGGAAGACTCTTCAGGAAAAGCATATGTGCTAATTAGGTGAGAATTGGTATAAGTGGGTACATGTGTATCTGAGTTTTCCAAATTCAAGGATGTGAATAACATTTGTTTGCCATAACTGATTAGGTTCTAGTCCTCTAGGGTTAACACCTGTTGAAGGAGGGCACGTGCCTGTGAGTTGGCAATGTGGGCATTGTAAAATAATTTGTTTAGCTAGTCTTTGTGTAAGTTGAAATTGTTTAGTTAAGTTTCTTCAGTTTTGTTGGAAAAAATTGATGCAATTGGGTGGCTTGGTCAAGCAGTGATGTCATAACCTATAGATCTGCTTGTTCATTGCCATTAGCCAGTGAGTCAAGCAGTGGGCTGTGGGCTTGAGTATGTATGTTAAAAATAGGATGTGTATGTTGATCCAGCAGTTGCTGAAGTCGAAGAAAAAGTGCACACAGGTGGGCTCGAGAGAGGGCTTAATGAAGGCTGTCTTAAGGTTCTGTAATAAATACACAGAGTAAGCAGAGTCATTAACAATATTGATAGACTGAGCAGAAAAGATCTCCAGGGCCAATATTAAGGCTCTAACCTCAGCTCTCTGAGTGCTAGTAAATCCAGAACAAGTGAGGGAATTAGGCAGTTTCCACCAAATAACCACTTTTCTATTTTTACCAGCACCATCAGTGAAAAGCGTTAAAGCTTTAGGTATGGGGGAGTGAACTACTTTTGTAGACACAACTACAGCAGTACGAGATAAGAACCGAAGTAGTTTGTCAGCAGGAAGGGGCATGCTCTGTATGGCCTGCATAATCAGACAGTGCTATCTGAAGATCTAGAGATAGAGACAATATTGCTTTGAATTGCTTTTTACTCAAAGGAATTCATATGACATCAGGGTCATAATCTAGAAACTGATTGCATTGTCTGCAGCCTATATAGATGACTTTAGTAACTAGCTGGATATAGGGAGATAGTGTTTTAGTCCCAGTACGTGAGCAAAAAACCCATCCTAGGAAGCATAGCCCTGGAGCTGTCTGTCCTATTAATCCTGTTAGGGAACGTTTAGTAGGAAAAACAAACAGTTGAACTGAATATTGCAGGTCTATGCAATCTAGTTACCTCTGAGAAACAGCTTGCTCTATTTCCTCAATTTCCCTTTTTGCTGCAGGAGTTAAATGCCTGGGAGAATCTAGGGTTGTATTGCCCTGTAGGACAGAAAACAGGTTTTGTAACTTATCAGTAGTTATGCCCAAGATGGGGCAAAACCAATTAATATCGCCCAGTAATTTTTGATAATCATTTAAGATATGCAAGTTGCTAGTATTTAATTTAACCTTTTGAGGTCTTACTGACCAGGAAGTTAGTATGTATCCAAGATATTTTCAAGGAGAAGACAATTATACTTTTTCATGTGCTGCGATTAAACCTCTTAGCTGTGTATTCTTTATGACAGAGGCATATAAACTTAAAATCACTGGCTCCGTTGGGGATGCTAGTAAAATATCATCTATAAAATGAATAATCTTGCATTTAGGAAATTCTTTTCTACTTGGGAGCAAAGCCTGATTTACATGATACTGACACATGGTAGGACTGTTCAGCATCCCTTGAGGAAGCACTTTCCAATGAAATCAGTGAGCTGGCCTTTCATTATTGATAGCTGGTATTTTAAACGCAAATTTTTCTCTGTCCTGTTCTGCAAGGGGAATAGTATAAAAACAGTCCTTTAAGTACATAATGACTAAAGGCCAATCTTGAGGAATTGCTGCGGGGTAAGGGAAACCCTGTTGAAGGGGCCCCAAAGGTTACAAATTAGCATCGATAGCCTGCAAGTCATGCAGAAGTCTCCACTGGCCAGACTTTTTGGGAATGACGAAAATGGGTGAATTCCAAGGACTGTGTGATGGTTCTATATGGCTGGCTTTTAATTGCTCCTCAACTAATTCATGGACTCTTTGTAATTTTTCTCCCTTTAAAGGCTACTGTTCTACCCAAATAGGATTTTGAGAGAGCCATGTCAGGGGTAGGGGAGGAATAACAGTGGCCATTATTAGAAAGAGGTCTGCAAAATGACCTCAATTAACTCTCTCATAAATGGGCTAGCAGCTCTGTTTTCTTTAATGCTTTTCCTTATCTCTTTATAAGTGTTAAAGTAATGGGTCCATGTACTCCATTGCCTTGTTGATCTTGCATTACCGGGCAAGAGCTCCCCTTCTAATGCTGCTTACCTAAGACAGAATCCCATAGCTGTAGTGTATCCCTTGTCTTTCTTTCAATTTATTGAAGGAGGGGGCTCAGGCAAAACCTCCGTTTCCTCTTTGGTATTTTGCCCTTTACTGGCGGGGCTGAGGGAGAAGGAGGAGGCGGTAAGGTAGGTAATGATTTCTCCTCCCTTCCCTTTTTAGGTTCTTCTGTGTAGTGCGGGACCAAAGCAGCCCTAACTAAGGCCCATAACATTAGAGATGTTACTGGGATCTCATACCCTTGGCCATGATGTTAAGATTTCTCCACACTTGTTCTCAGAGTCCTATGTCTAGCGTACCTTCTTCTGGGAACCATGGGTTATGGGAAACAGCAGTTTGCATTGGGTCCCTTATGAGCCTGCAAAACTGAGGCTCCACTAGCTTTAAGCAGCTGTTTCAGTACTTTTATATGCTGTTTCTGTTGAGCCAATAACCACTGTGCCATGATGAAGCCCTAGCCTGAACAGTTCCCTCGAACTTGCAAATCCCGAGCGGGCACCAATGACTTACTGCGCAGTCTCTTCACCTTCGTTTTTGAGGGTTCCATCGCAATCCATTGCAGCGTTCCTCATACGGGGCACCACCTGCCGAGTCTGTCCCACAGACTCTGGCCGAGTGACGTATGAAAGAAGTATGCTGACACAGGTATTTTGCCTGACAGTGCATGGCTCAGCACCGCCAACAAGAGAGTGCAGCAGCCACCAACAGAGTGCAGCCCACCCTAAGCCAGCCCCGCTCGCATTTGTTTAGTACAGATTTAATGATAAAGGCTTGGAACAAACACAGTATGTGGGTAATAAACATTGTCAACCCCCCGAGTAGAGAGCAGTCCTGTGCATGAATAATCAAAGGTTGATTTCTGGAGACAAGAGTAAACAAATTTATCTAGATAAATTCATTTACATTCCCTTGTTATCTACTCTTTGCTCTCAAGCTCCAGATAAGAGAATCTGGCTGCCTTCAGCCACAATTCGCTTCCTAAGCTTTTGCAAAATCCCTGGCCTTCCAAGAAGGTTTGCATCTTTCCCTATAACTTTTTCTTACAACTTTTCCCACCACCCTGACCAAACTCCTACAGGAGGTAGCAAAAAAGAGACGTATAATGCAGGGAAGAAGGCTGAAAGTGAATGGATAGCAAATGGCTCTGTAGGTGTATTTGTTCATCAGGCATGTATTTGAAAATTTACCATGTGTCAGACACTGTTTTAAGTGCTGGGGAATTCAGAAGAATAAAACAAATTTCCTCCCTTCATGGAGTTTCCATTCTAAATAAAGGCATAAACATAAGTAAACAAATACCACATGTAAATATATATACATATGTACACATGAAATATATATTACACATATGTATGTACATGTGTATTTATATGAAAGTGATAAAAGCTATAAAAAGGGCATAGAGATTAGAAATTTTCAGAGAAAGTTTCTTTGAGATGACAATAAAATGAGAGAGCAACCTTTGCACATATACTCTGGTGTAATTTTGAGTGTCACTGGCTATGCAGAAAACAGTAAAGCAGGAAGATCATTTAGAAGGCTTTTGCAGTAACCCAAAGAAATGATTGAGTTGTAATTTTTTTAATAGCAGTCTTGAAGTACATTTGACATACAATAGACTATACATGTTTAAAATATATAATTTTATAAGTTCCGGCATATGTATATTACCTGTGAGACCATAACTACAATTAAGATACTGGAAATATCCATCAAACCCCTCAAATTCCTTGGATCCTTTTCTAATACCTCTCTTTTACCCCTTTTCACCCCAGCCTTCTCTAAGCAAAAGCTTTCTATCAGTACAGATAATGTGCTTTTTCAAAAATTGTATATGAATGGAATTGTACTCTATGGACTCTCTTTTTTTTTTTTCCTGGCTTTTTTACTCTGCACAGTTATTTTGATACTCATTCATGTTGTTGTATGAATCAAAAACCCGTACCTTGGTATGGCTGAGTAGTATTCCTTCACGTGGATATACCACAGTTTGTTTATCCATTTACCTGTCAATGAATGTTTGGATTGTTCGCAGTTTGGAGCTGTTACAAATATGGCTGTTACAAACATTCATATACCAGTCTTTATGGATATATGTTTTATTTCTCTTAGGTAAAAACCTGAGAGAAGAATGGCATGGTCATATGATTTGTGTATGTTTAACTTTTTAAAGGCTGCTAAATTATTTTCCAAAGAATGTATTTCCCACCAGCAGTATAGGAGAGCTCTCCTGCCTTTCTTAATTCTTCATTTGCTGAGAATTTTTAACACAAATAAATGTTGGATTCTGTCAAATGCTTTTGTGCACCATTTGAGATGATAAGCTTTTTATTTTTATTTTTTGGTCCGTTAATATAGTGGATATCATTGATTGAGTTCATAATGTTAAAACAACCTTACCTTCAGTAATACACAATTTGATCATGACTTATTATCTTTATTATATTTCTTAAAATGCTATTAGTAATTTTTACATCTATATTTATGAAGGATAGAGAGTTCCTAGGAGATTCCAGATATTTATAAATTTATCTTTTTAAATAAATTTATAATTTTGTGGACATCCGAGAAATACTGAAAATCTACATAGTTGCCTAAGCCATCAATGTGAGAATACTTCACTGTTGGGCAGCTAATATATCACCGTTGGGCAACTGTGTGTTAGTCATACACAGTTGCCTGAAAATTTCCCAGCTACATCACATTTGCATCCCTAGGCAGGATGACTGAGATGACACGTGAACCAGTGTCTAATAACTACTGTCATTTCAAAGAATGGTGAATGTAAACCTGTGTACACAGGTGTTTGTTACTATTAAAAACACATGCAAACATTCATGCAGATAAGTTGATAACCTTTAGCAGTGAGATAAGTTCCCTTCTAATCTTTTGTTTTCCTAGTGAAAATATGATATTAGAGATGTGAGGAGAGATAAGAAATGAAATATATTCAACTAGGATTCTGGAAAATTAACTGATTATAGAAACCTCGTATTGACAAACTTAGGCTACATTTGAGATTTGTGAGGTCCTCATTTACAATTGAATTAAAAGCTAGATTGTTAACTCATGCTGCTCTTTTGGATAGGTACTCATAAGAGTGGGTTTATTCTTTGAAGTTCCTTTAGCTCTTTAGTCATTTAAATGTCATTGATTTTTTACATCTTGCCTTATTTACTTACCTTTTTTTAATACTTAAATTTATCTTAAAAGTGATACTATTTTCCCCTCTAGAATTTTAAAACTTTGTAAATTATAAAGAATTGCTTAGAAATTATGTCTTTCATTTTATTAGCTGTATTGAGTGGCCTTTTTGATGCTAAATGATATCTAATTGCATCTCTGCTCTTTGAAAATATAGGGCTGCTATACTTTAGTGTCTGAAGTCTACATTAATGACAATATCTCCTGGCCATAATTCTAAGAACATGATTTCAGTGGATAGTAATTCACCACATTTTTTATCTAAGTATATAACCTCTTTCTTTTCTAACATTGGTTGGGGATAATCTCAATAACATTTTAAATACTCAGCTGGCATAATTACACTTTTATTTTAACAAATTTTCAGTTTATTCTTAAATTCTTAGGGTATAATTACTTTTTTCAGGTTCTATGTACCTTAGCTTTTCCTAAATAACATTCTGAGCTCTATAAACATGGTATGGATTTATCTGGTTTAAAAAAAAAGTGATATAAAAGCAAAGACTACTCTGTGTTTTTTAATTGACAATAATAGTACATATTCATGGGATATATAGTGATGTTTTAATACATATAATGCAAGCAAATACCCTGATCTAGTCACTATACTGTGTATTTTTTATATGCAGTTGGTAAAACAATGATTTTCAGCCCTGATTCTACATCAGAATTGCCTTTGACACTTTTTATAAACATATTTTTGCAGATTTCGTTTCTGAACAGTATGTTTTGATGGACCTAGGTGGGGCTGAAGTATCTGAATTTTTAAAAACTACACAGGTATTCTGATTTGCAGCAAGAATTAAGAATGGCTAGCTTAAACTTTTTTTGCTTGACCCCTCCTGGCTCCATGAGACTCAGCAATACATCTAAAAAGAAAAAAATCAACTTCTTTACTCCTAAACTTAACTATAATCAAACCTGGACTGCATCTGCCAGTTTTTGTGCAGTGCACACAGTTGCCAGCCTAAAACAATATATAGCAAGTTCTTAGGACTGTTACTCGGGAAATGCCCAAGATATATATGCTTGGCCCCTATGTGTCCTAGGAGCTGCAGGCAGAGAATTATTGCACAATTGCAAAATAATTGGTGTCACAAGGCAAGTAGTAATCATAATGAACCTTTTCATGTCTGTTAGTTCATGATGAATAAAAAACTGTCTGATTTAAGATCCTCTACCTTCCTTCTATCATTATTCCAGACCTTTGAAATATTTGCTGGCAAGTATATCCTTTTAGAAAGCTACTGTACAATGAATCCTCATATCTTTCCTATTTCAACTGCATTTTTTTTCCTATCCCTGAATAAATTTGCTGGGATTTTTATTTTCCACATCGGAAAATAAGACATAAATTCCTGACATTCTAAAATTAACACAGCCTTTTTAAAAAATCTAAAATTAATTTTAAGGAGTTTATTATCATTTAAAAGAGGTGGGTCACTGCATCTTAAGTAATATTATTATCATTATTTTCCATTATACTCTCATTCTAGCCACAGTCACAAAAATTTTAAAAAATCGAATGCCAAAGTTTTTTTCAGTCTCTTTGCCCCTGTTCCACCATGATGCATATTTGTTGTAACACTAGAAATAATTCTAAAAATCCTGATGATTCATTTCACTTGTAGAGTTGAGCTATACCTTTTGAATGAATTTCTTAGCTATGAGATTAAGTAAATGGAAGCAAGCTTTAGTATAGTAAAATACAATGAAGGAAGGTAATAAAATTTTTTTCATTACCTTTATCTCTTATGTCTCAACTCTTCAAAAATCCATTCAAATAGTTTTTTCATGCCATGTATGTATTTTCTGTCTTTACATGCTTTAAGTAAATTTGTGTTTAGCATTGGTTTTAAGTTATAACAAGTTAAATTACAAGAACTTTAAGGAAGAAGCAGGACCTGTTGCCTGCTTTTGCATTTGTCTAGTGGGTTTCTGAAAATACGTCTTCTCATTAGTTACATTGAATACTTGTTTATATATCGAATACATTGAATCATTTCATTGAGTATATTGAGTATATCAGTTGTATACTTGTCAACACATGATTGTTTTAAAATTTTAGATGATATTGGTGCCCATATGAATGTAGGAAGAACTTATAAAAATTTAAATAGAACCAAAGAAGCTGAAGAATCTTACATGATGGCTAAATCACTGATGCCTCAAGTAAGTTGCCATAATTTATCTGTTGTGTCATATCTATTAGATGTCCATATTGAATAGAATTATCTAGAAGGAAAATCTTTATCTTTTCTTCAGTTGATATAAAAGTAAAGTGTCTAATGAATCATCTATTCCTATAAGTTTTAGAAAGAATTACATTCTTCTAGCTCACTTAATGTAATTTTTTTTTTTTTTTTTTTTTTTTTTGGAGATGGAGTCTTGCTGTATTGCCCAGGCTGGAGTGCAGTGGCGCGATCTCAGCTCACTGCAACCTCCACCTCCCGGGTTTAAGCGATTCTTCTGCCTCAGCCTCCCAAGTAGCTGGGACTACAGGTGTATGCCACCACACCCGGCTAATTTTTGTATTTTTAGTAGAGACGGGGTTTCACCATATTGGACAGGCTGGTCTCAAACTCATGACCTCGTGATCCACCCACCTTGGCCTCCCAAAGTGCTGGGATTACAGGCATGAGCCACCATGCCCAGCCGTAGCTCACTTAATTTTAAAAATTGTTTTTACACAGCCCATTTGTAAACACTAAATTCATAAAGTATGAATTTTAGATATTCTTGATTATGAGTTATCAGCGAGTTATATGACTTTAAATAAATATTTTATGTATATTAAGCATACTATTCGACATTATTCCTATCAAAAAATAAATAAAAGTGATAAAATTAATAGATACATCTCTTGCTATATTATGTCTATCAGTTGTTATAATGATATAAGATTCATTAAATATAACATAGTATCAAAATTGGAAGATCTGACCCTGTGTCAATTTTCATGTTATCAGCAAAATATTTTTGGGTTGTGACAATAGGGTAATTTATTCCAGAATACTGAGGACTCACTTATCTGGTGAAGTTTGGAAATTAAACACTCTAACTGATTATTAAGTTAAGGTTCTTATAATATATAGTATATATGGATCCAGACTTCCAGTGAACACAATAAATTAGATATGATAAAAACCAATAACAAATACAATTTAACTGTTATAGTTAAGGATTAAAATAATCCTTAAAATGTCATACAGTTCAACTTTAAACCCTGTCACTATTAATATGACTATAAATATTATCACAATTGAGAAAACTTCAGCCCAGCTTAAGCAATTTTTTCTGAGGAAATAAGAGCTGCTAATGTTACCACTTTATTAAAAATAAATAATAAAAATGTAAAAGAAAACACACAAAAATGTAAATAAATATATTTTACTTATAGTATCCTCAAAAATGTAATTAAATAATACTTTGTGCCATTAAGGATATATTTTTTCGTTCATGCCACCTCAGTAGATTATTGTTAGCTTTTTATTTGTATCTATCTTTTTCTGAAGTCAAACAAATCAGAACTTATAGAAGTCAAGCTCTCTAAGGTTTGATCAAAACAGAAATAGAACCCCGATCTCTCAGGCCAGTGTATTTTTTACACTATGTTCTGTGTTATTTTGAATTAGCCAATAGGAATATGTACTTTTGATTTTTGGTACTGAAATATCAAATCATGAAAATGCCTTTTCTTCTAAACAGATTATTCCTGGTAAAAAATATGCAGCCAGAATTGCCCCTAACCACCTAAATGTTTATATCAATCTGGCTAACCTGATCCGAGCAAACGAGTCCCGACTGGAAGAAGCAGATCAGCTGTACCGTCAAGCAATAAGCATGAGGCCCGACTTCAAGCAGGCTTACATTAGCAGGTATCCCAGTTCAACTTAAAGCTATCATTATGGAATATTGAAACTGCATCTCCATGTATATTTTCAATGAATTGGCTTTTTTTGGGAAAAAAATATATTTTTAATAATCTTAGCAACCAAGTGCATAGAAGGGCATAACTTTTTAGACTGACAGTCAGATTTTATTGATTTGAAATTAACAAGGGGAATCCCTAACTTGCAATAGCCAACTTAGGTTTTGTATTAAGAAAAGGGTAGAAGCAGCTCTATCTTAGTTTCATTTTCTTCCCATCACCAAAATTGTTCTTTTCCTATTTAAATTAAAACTTGAAACTTACATTTTATAGTAGTTACTTCTAATATCAAACTCTCAGGAACTTTCTGGGGTTTTAGAATTGATTGGTCATTGATGCCTTTGACACAAAGAAAACATCTTGGTTCTCAGCAAAAAAAAAAGTTTTCTGGTAACTACATGTTAAAACTTCATTTATTTTCTTATGTATGTGTTATCACTTGTATTACTTTTGAGGAAAAAATGTTTTTAAACTTTGTTTTGTAGCCTGGTCCAGAAAACTAATAGTAATTCATAGCATTTTTTCTGTGGGGAAAGTACATTCTGAATTTAAGTTTTTGAGATAAAATCTGTTTGTAAGTTGGGGTTGTCTTTGTTCCGCCGTGCCCAGTACTTATTGAAGCCCATTGAGTTTAGCAGGGCTGTATCTCTGAATAACACCTGTCATGTATTAATCCGTAAAGAACTATTCAACAATCTCTACATTAAAAAAATAATGATTTGGACAAACATTCATTCTAGAAGTGGTTTTAATGAGAATATTAATTGTTGTTCCTTTTATTCCTGTGCTGATACTATAGGAAAGAGTAGTATTATAAGAACAACTCTCATATCACTACTTAAATATGATTTGTACATATGTAAAAATAATTATTTAAGCAAAATTACTTTTTAAAATTTTCTAACGGAAAATAGAACCACACTAGAAAGATTTATACAGTGGTTTCTTAACTGGTCCTCAATTCTAAGTGTGTTTCTCAAAGTTATCTGTAGGTCAGACTCATCCCTCCCACTCTTCCTGATCAACTTTTTTTAGTCCTTTTTCTGTTTGTTTGTTTGTTTGTTTGTTTGTTACAGAGTCTTGCTTTGTCAGCCAGGATGCAGTGCAGTGGTGTGATCTCGGCTTACTGCTACCTCTGCCTCCTGGGTTCAAGTAATTCTTGTGCCTTAGCCTCCCTAGTAGCTGGGACTACAGGCACGTGCCACCATGCCTGGCAAATTTCTGTATTTAGTAGAGACAGAGTTTTGCCATGTTGGGCAGCTGGTCTCAAACTCCTGATCTCAAGTGATCCACCCACCTCAGCCTCCCAAAGTGTTGGGATTACAGGCACGAGCCACCATGTCCAGGTTTTTTTTTTTTTTTTTTTTTTTTTTTTTTTAAAGAATGGTCATATTATAAGAAGACATTGATGAGGACTAAATTAATATAAGAAGGGGTTACAGATTTTGAATATTTTGGTTTTTTGCACAGTGAGCCTTCTATTATAGATTCAAATATTGGAATTTCTCTTACCACTACTATATGTCATTTTTTTCTTCTAATGCTATTACTTTTTGTCACCTGACAAATTCATTAATCTCTCACTCTGGCTAGCTGTCCTTTTTCTGATGCAGTTTAGTCTGTCTCCTTTTAAGATAAATTCAAAGAATCTATTTTCTCTGTCCTCCTTCTTGGATTCCTCCTGATAGGTTGCCCTCTGAAATCAGGCATAATTTTTTTCTTCTTAAATAATATTTGAAAATATATCAAGCCAAATATACTGAACTAAGGAGTTCAGATTTGAGGACAGTTTCAAAGAGTTGTTTTTGAAAGAGTTTTTTAAGACTCTTGAGTTAAAAGAAAAAAAAAAGCTGTATGTGGAAAGGCTTAAAACTTGGCAAAAATTGTATCTACAAACTGAGATGGTAATGTTGTAAGTAAAGCTTGTGTTTGATTTTTCCACAGAGGAGAATTGCTTTTAAAAATGAATAAACCTCTTAAAGCAAAGGAAGCATATCTTAAAGCACTAGAGCTGGACAGAAATAATGCAGATCTTTGGTACAACTTGGCAATTGTATATATTGAACTTAAAGAACCAAATGAAGCCCTAAAAAACTTTAATCGTGCTCTGGAACTAAATCCAAAGCATAAACTAGCATTATTCAACTCTGCTATACTAATGCAAGAATCAGGTATGTTTTCTCAAAATATTTCTATGTTTAAACAAATTGTAGTTTATAATATAATAAAAACCTTATTTTAACTTTATTACCCATAGCAAACACTTTATGTGTTGACAGTTTATAGCAATACTGTGCTTAGATGATTTATAGGAAGAATATTTAAAATACTTGAAGTAAACTATTTTCAAGTAATATGCATTCTAACATATGATAATACTGATTTTTAATTCTTCTGGCATGTGTTAAGACTAATTTTTAAGACAGTCTATTAAGCAACATTAACGATTTTGTATTTTATATACACAAATATGTAACTTATTTTATATATAAACTCTCCAAATAATGTGAACTTGTGAAATTTTTTACATAATTAGCTGTGAGGAGCTGAGAGCGTATATTTTCAAAAATAGCGTTTTATTTTCTTTTGATTCATAAGAGCAAATACTTTTGGTGCCATTTTATATCCAATTTTACTACGTTTTCTGAGATATTATTGTAATTTTTTATATTTCCTATAATTTAGCAAAACTGAATTACTAACCACAGTAAATCTGGATCCTTCATCCATATTTTATATAGGAATTTCAGTTCTGCCTCATAAGATAGTGTATATGATTTATAATCTTTTTAATTTCTAAATTAGAAAAAATCTCTTTATTATAATGTTTAGTTATTTCTTAGATACATTTCTTAAAACTTTTGTAAAATATGAAAGAATCATAAAGTCATAGTATTTTAGCACTAAAGAGGACCTCTGAGTTCGCATTTGCCAGTCTTCTATTTAATAAAGACCAAATAGATTTTACGACTGTCCCAAAGTCATACGACTAAGTAGCTAATCCAAGATAAGAACTGAAGTCTCCTGATTTATTTTCAAATGTTCTTTATCCATCGTGCTGCCAAATAAAAGAATAGAGAGAAATCTTTATGCCTGGTGTACAAAAAAGTATAAATTTATAGAAAAGCTAATATTTTTGTAAGGTTATCTACCTTGATAATCATGAAAGATGCTCATTATTTGACACAAGATTGTACTATAAGGTTTGTAATTACAGAACTTGAAGATTTTTTTTTTTTTTTTTTTTTTTTTGGCAATAGAAATTATCTCAGTGGAGATTTGTTTCCTGCCAGGCAGTGGCTGATGCCACTTTGGGAGGCCAAGTGGGAGGATCACTAGAGGCCAAGAGTTTGAGAATAGCCTGGGCAACATAGTAAAACTCTGTCTCCACAAAAAATTTTAAAATCAGCAGGGACTGATGGCACATGCCTATAGTCCCAGCTACTCAGGAAGCCAAGGTGGGAGGATTGCTTGAGCCCAGGAATTTGAGGTTACAGTGACCTATGGACACAGCACTGCCCTCCAGCCTGAGTGACATAGTGAGACCTTGTCTCAAAAAAAAAGAAGATATATGTTTCCTAAATCCTAATTTTATAGCCCTATATTTAATGGTATGTTTTTGTCCTCGAAACATTCCTAAAACTTTAAATTAACATTTTTAAAAATGTGATATAATAATTCTGAAGCTTTTTTCTACCCAGTAATAGTTACTATTTGCTGAACATTTTTTCAGTATACATCATATAATTATTAGAAAACTCAGTTAACCCAAAGAAGTTAAATAACACGTTCAGTGTATAAAGTCATAATGTTATCAGAATCAAGATTGAATACATGTCTTTGTTGGCAAATCCCATGCTTCTTTCTCTGAATTCTCTATTTTCCCTCTGCTATTTCCATTTGAATTCTAAATTATAAGAGACATTTCTCTTCTTTTGGTTTCTGAAGCACTCTTACTGCTTTAAAGGAAAAGAAGTAAGCTATCTTTTTACTGTTTCAAATATTTTGCTTTTCCTATGAAGACTTCTAGATTTTGCTTTCTACTTATTTTAACTATGGAAATTAGTTGTTTTGAAGCTGTCTTTTTGTAATCTAAGTATTTGAAAATGGCTTTGTTCCTCACATTTAATTATTTTACTAACAATATATTTTTTCTTTAAAAAAACTTTCTAGGTGAGGTTAAACTCAGACCTGAAGCTAGAAAACGACTTCTAAGCTATATAAATGAAGAGCCACTAGATGCTAATGGCTATTTCAATTTGGGAATGCTTGCCATGGATGACAAAAAGGACAATGAAGCAGAGGTTTGGATGAAGAAAGCCATAAAGTTACAAGCTGACTTCCGAAGTGCTTTGTTTAATCTGGCTCTCCTGTATTCCCAGACTTCAAAGGAATTAAAGGCTTTGCCAATTTTGGAAGAGTTACTCAGATACTACCCTGATCATATCAAGGGCCTCATTTTAAAAGGAGACATTCTGATGAATCAAAAGAAAGATATACTAGGAGCAAAAAAATGTTTTGAAAGGATTTTGGAGATGGATCCAAGCAATGTGCAAGGAAAACACAATCTTTGTGTTGTTTATTTTGAAGAAAAAGACTTATTAAAAGCTGAAAGATGCCTTCTTGAAACATTGGCATTAGCACCACATGAAGAATATATTCAGCGCCATTTGAATATAGTCAGGGATAAGATTTCCTCATCTAGTTTTATACAGCCAATATTCCCAACCAGTAAGATTTCAAGTGTAGAAGGACAGAAAATTCCAACTGAAAGTGTAAAGGAGAGTAGAGGTGAATCCAGACAAACACAAATAGTAAAAACAAGTGATAATAAAAGTCAGTCTAAATCCAACAAACAATTAGGAAAAGATAGAGACGAAGAGACCCCCCACAAAACAACAAAAGATATCAAAGAAATTGAGAAGAAAAGAGTTGCTGCTTTAAAAAGACTAGAAGAGATTGAGCGTATTTTAAATGGTGAATAGCACTAATATTTATCGTGACAATGGTATCAAAGAACATCAATCCATATCATGTGATTGCTTTTACTGGGAGCTTTGAAAAAAAGTTCAAGGGTTCCTAATAGCCAATCATGAGCTGCCTTGAAGTAGGATCAAAATAAGATTTTCATTAAAGACCTGTATTATCCCAGGATGTATATTATATATCGCTGTGTTCAGAGTTTGGGTGAATATAGCAGAAATATTACAGTGAAAGTGACAAATGTACAACTTTTATTATAGAAAGAAGGTGTTTCTGGCAGTGTAATCTTTACTGCTCTCAATTAAAAATAATTTTGAGGCCTGAATGATAATCCCTTGAGGACAAATCCAACATATGCTGGTTTATTCTGTTAATTCCCATTTATTCGCCTACTTCATTTTTCTTGCACCTCTTAGAATCTATGAATTGAAAACACTTATCGAACACTTTTTTTTAAAGTAATTCTGTTTAATCAAGGGATTTGCACTACAAAAGAATACTGGCTTTTTTTTTATGTTGAATTCCTTAGTTGAGTTTTAGAAGGAATGCTGGATGAAACATTTTTAAATAAGTCATGACATGTTAGCTTGAGAATGTATTTTCATAACTGTATACTTGTTTTTAACTTTAAATGCAGTTTTGAATCAGGTAAAGTTTGACATATATAGCTACGTACACACATTTTTAATGGTGCTCATATATACTGTACTTTTTGTTGTTTGATTTTACTTATTGAGAGTGTCACAACATGACTCACATAATCATGATTTTTTTTTTACTTTTACTCCCCAAACTATTCACGTTTCTTTAGGTCGTAGTCATTGAGAAGTCCCAATAACTCTAAACTTTTGAGGTATAACATAGTAAACTTCTCTTTCATCTTTGTGTTAGCTCTCTAGTCTTAACTTGAATTTTAATTTTTCTGTTTCCAAAGTCACAATTTAATTATTCTTAGATACCTTAAGCCAATGAATTCAGTTCTGTTTGACTGAAAGCAAAACAATGTGACAGTTTATTTTCAGACACTAACTTCTTGATATTTTGTTATGGTATATCTTTTTATTACATATTTATTTTGACTACTGAGCTTTCGTAAAATATTTGAAGCTATTTTAATCATCAAGTATGGGAAACAAATTGCTATTGCATTTTCCTATATATGCATATATTATGGTTTAACCAGAATTGTATCATTTTTGGCCTATTGTCTAGCTATAAAAGATAATTAGCCTACTATAGTATTAATAAACTTTTCAGTTGGTTTGGGAAAATTTAAACCTGAAAAATAGGTTAAAAGGTAGTTACAAATTAAACTTACTAATTTAAACCTGATTTTTTTTTCTTGAATTAAAATACATTTTAAATGAGCTTTATAATACCTTAAAAAGTTGGTTCTAATTTAAAATATGAAAGCTCTGGCTATCATCCTGGGATAGTAATTTATAATTAAGTAGTATTTCAAAAACTATATAATTTTTAATTCCTTTGAGATAACTAATTTCTAATTATATGTTTCAAAAACCATATTCCTGTAATTTTTTTAAGAATTGTTTTATAAATAGGCCATAAGATACAAGGTCTGCATTAAAAACCCACTTTTACTAGGTTCCCTAAGGATCTGCCATAGATCTTTTTTTTTTTTTTTTTTTTTTTTCCAGGTAGTTTAAAGCAAGCGCTGATACCAGTGGGAGTTGGTCTTGATCTAGGAGACTCTGTTAAGCATCCAAACAATGCCTAATTTCAGTTCTTAGGTTATGGGTGTGACTCCAGATAAAAGATGTGGAGAATACCTCATGTACTATGACTTGAAAATGAAATCTTAAAATTCTTATGCTCTCTCCATATATCTTAAGGAAAAGTTTCTGGGTGTGATTTATTTTGCCATAGTATCAAGTGGAGGGTGGTTCAGAAAAGTAAAAGGAAATCTTTTGTGACAGCAGACTATAATAGAAGTTTGAGTAATATTTTAATAAATTTATATAATTATTCAAATGATAAAATGTATTAATGTTATCCAATGATTTGTATTAAAAAATTACCTTATTAACACTTAGAACTGTGCCTATTACATAAAAAGTGCTCATATATTTGAATTTTAAATTATTTACTTAAGACCACCATAAGTAATTCATAATTTAATAATTGTTTTAAATCAGTGGTTTTCAACCCTCACTTCATATTAGAATCATATGAGGACTTTTCATACAGAATCCATCTCATAACAATTAAGTCTAAATTTCTGGAAGATGGAGCCATGCTTGTTTTTTGAGTGGATTCTAATTTGTAGTCAGAGTTGGAGACCACTGCTCTAAATTAGTTCAGGGAAATCCTTTTATTTCTCCCATGTTAACGTTTAAAATTAGTAATGTACCCAGTTAAGTTTTAATGGTTTAAATTCCACTAAAGAACATGTTCTTCTAATAATTAGCATTTGTTACATGAAATTTAAGAGCTTAAGTTCCATCAAACTAGCCCTTGTGTAAGATTATTATTTCTTATCTGTAACTTCAAAATAGATGTTTCATTCAAACTATTGAGGTGAGAAAAGGTAATGGATTTTTTTTTTTCCTCTGGAGCTGCCTGTTCGGAGAGATGGAGGAGGTGGGCACATATAAGGTCAATTCAGTAACCTATGGTTCAGAGTTCTGATCATATGTAAGTCTGGAAAAGAAAGCTTATCACAGGTTTGTATGCTGGTGAATGGATAGAGTTTTAATTCTCACTGTCTCAAAAGAGAATCAGCTCTCCAGCAGTTCTAGAAAAGCTTTGACAATCCCCAAAGGGCAGTGTTACCTTACTCCTTCACTGCTTCTTAGGAGGTAGAATTAAGTTTCTGGAATTACACCTATATGTTTTCTTATTAACATTCAGAATTGGGAATATTAATTTTTGCAGTGAGTAGTTTTCTGAAATTGGTAACTTGGAGAGTAAAATAATGTATTTTGCTTTTCAATTTTGTGTTTACTTTTATGTAAAAATTTTGGTATGTGAATTACACAGTTCTAATAAAACCTCATGTCTTTTCATTACATCTAATTTGAACTCACAACTTCATGTTACAGAATGCTTCTTTAAAGATGCTTTAATGAAAAGTATTAAAATATATAGATTTGTATGTCAATTTATACTTCAGAAATCCATATATTTGTCATATTTATTTTTTTAGAAACCTCCTAATTGGATAAGTAGATGGTATTTAAAATGAATGCCCAAAAATCTCTTGTATCTTTGTCCAAAAGTTTATCTGTTGGAAGCTGTCAGCCATTCATGTAGAGAGTTTATAAGAAAAGAATTTAAAATTGTATGCATTTTATATTACTATGGTATCTGTGTACCATATTTCTAAATATTCATTATTAAATTGGTACTTCTTAAAAACATAACCTGGCTTGCCTTTTAGTGTTAAAAAAATACAATATTGTATATACAGAAATTTCTTCCTTTATGAAGAAGAGCTGACATGTATCATAATTTATTTGCAGTGATCTGAGAAAGACCTTAAATAAGTTTCTGAGAGTGATACATTTTCAAACATGAGTGACAACAATCAAATTAAGAAAAGGAAACAATTCAGACTTAGAATTTTATAGGAATTTCATTTCTATATCAGCCTGGTATTGCCTCTGGCATAACTTAGAGGAAATTGTTCTACCTATATGTCCTCAGTTTCTTCATCTACAAGTTGGGAAAAACATTTTCCTCTTAAAGTTACGAAGAGGATTTATATATTTATATGATATATTGTATCTATTAATATATTTAAATTGCTTAGAGTTTCTAGCACATAGCACATAATATTAGTTATTAGTATAAACACAAGGCTTAAAGTTTTGGATTTGATCCATATGACTTAATTTGTATTTGTGCTAGTAGCTGTAATGTTAGTGACAGGATAGCAAGCAAACGATTAGAAATCTAATAGTAATGCTTGTTCCTTAGCTATCTATGCTAACAAGTACATAGATGATAGCCTAAAATTAAATCATACTTAATAAATTAAGCTAAAATGCATAACTGAGATACCTTAAAATTGTACTACCTTGTGCTGTTCACTGCCATTAGGGAGGTAGCATAAAACGAAAGATAAAGTCTGAAGACTGGATCCAGGCAAATTCGTGTTCTTTGTAACTCACTTTCTTCATCAACATTTCTGTGACTCAATGGATAGCATATTTTGATCAGGTAGCACGTATAACGTGATGCTTTCATGTTTCTGCCTTAAATAAAATAACCCTCAAAAAACCATTCTACTTTGCCCTTTCTTAGAGACTTGCATGGTCAACATTTTGTTCTATTTCTTGCCTCCTCCATGGTTTAGTTTCAAGTATTGGGACCATACATTGACTAAACAAACCCATATTAAAGTATAAATTATGGGTGAATCTTATTAGCCATATCAAAGGTTAAGTCAAGTAAACCACTTTCTTTGTAAAGTTTCAGGCAGTAGAGTGGGTTTCAGGGATGTGGTGTTTCTCCACCATTCTTCCTTTCTAACTAAATTAGGTCTCAAAAAGCTTTCTAACTGCAAAAAAAAATTCTGACCAGGTAACTGTTTTGGATTGGCCCTGACGGGCCAGGTTACTGACCTTTGAGAATTTCAAATTGAGTAACCAGATTGTTAACAGAATCAGATCTGGTTTTAACAGTGATAGGTGTAAAAGTCCTGGGCAGTAGATAGCATGCAAGTTTTTAACATGGTTTCTTTTATGGCTATTTGCTTCCATGATCTATAGTTTTCATTGCAGGCTTCTTTTTCTCTTCCTATCACTTAAATACTAGTGAATACTAGTGTTCTTTTTCCGCTCTTTTTCTCTCTGTGGAGCAGTGGTTTTAGCTTAATGTATTCCAGATCTCTAGCCCAGATTTTCTCCAAGCCCCAAAACTATGAGCCCAATGGTTTACTAAACATATTCTTAGGCATTCATTGCCCTCATCCTCCTCCAAATGCATGGCCAGTGGATAAAAAGTTTAAGAAAGAAAAAAAAAAGTATGTACAACATGAAGCAGGGAAGAGACATAGGGGAGAGAAAGACAAAAGGATTATAAAAGCTTGCCAATGGTTTACCCACTCAAAACAGTGACAAAGTTTAAAGGCAAATAAGCATGATTATGGGCTGTTAAAACAAATACTACAAAAATACATACTGTACATCTTGTGGCCTGTAATCCCAGTACTTAGGAAGGTTGAGGTGGACAGATCACTTGAGGTCAGGAATTCGAGACCAGCCTGGCCAACATGGTAAAACCCCATCTCTACTAAAAATACAAAAATTAGCCAGGCATGGTGGTGCATGCCTGTTGTCCCAGCTACTTGGGAGGCTGACGCAGGAGTATCACTTGAACCTGGGAGGTGGAAGTTGCATTGAGCTGAGATTGCACCACTGCACTCTAGCCTGGGTGACCAAGAGAGACTTCGTCTCAAAACAGGATCTGTAACTTTTAAACCATCAGAAGAAAATTCTGATGGAATATAATAATGGGAGAGAGAAAAATTTAAAAATGCAGTACTACAGAAGCTGTTAGACTTAATAATTAATATAGCAATAATTACAGTGAATAAATGGGCTAAATCTAACAAAAGTCTCTTGATGTTTATATTTTATGTTTGAATATTTATATATTTAATTATAAATGTGTTATAAAGCAACAATATGCTGTCTCAAAACACACGATATAGAGAATTTAAAGAATAAAAGCATGACAGTCTAACAGGAAATATGAACCAAAAGCAAGCTAGTGTAGGAATTTTAATGCATGACAAGATAGAATTTAAAGCTAAAGGGAAGAAAAGGAATAAGGGAAAAATGTATACTGGTGGAATAATAGAACACGAAGATATGTTTATCATAAATACATATGCCACCTAATGATACAATCTAAAAATAGATCAAGCAACAATAAACAATAGTACAAGACAGCAGATACATCAAAAAATGTAGCTGGAGATTTTAACAAAACCCTCGAAGAAACTAATGGATCAAGCAGAAAGAAAAATCAGGTGTCCTAATGCTTAATAAATAATGGTAAGTTTTAACTATAAATTTGTATGTAATTTTACAATTGACACAGAGATTATGCTTATTTCCTAATACATATAGGAGAAGTAGACTAAAGTATTAGACCACAAAGGAAACTTTAGTAAATTCCGGAATACTGTGACCATAATACAACAAAATTAGAAATCAAAAGAGTGGAGGAGAACTTCTTCAGGGAGGATATAGTCGGTCATGGCATGCCGAAATTCTCACAGCTACAACTATTTTTTTTTTTTAATACACATCAAAGGACATATTTTAAAATACATTTGAGAGTTACAGCCAAGCGCAGTGGCTTACGCCTGTATTTCCAGCACTTCGGGAGGCTGAGGTGGGTGGATCGCTTGAGGTCAGGAGTTCGAGATCACCCCGGACAACATGGCGAAACCCTGTCTCTACTAAAAATGCAAAAATTAGCCAGGCATGGTGGTACCTGCCTGTAGTCCCAGCTGCTCAGGAGGCTGAGACACAAGAATCGCTTGAACCTGTGAGGCGGAGGTTACAGTGAGTCAAGATCGCGCCACTGCACTCCAGCTTAGGCAACAGAGTGAGACCCTGTCTCCAAAAATAATAAATAAAATGAAATAAAGTAAAATGTATTAGAGAGCTATGAATAAAAGCAATTATAACCATGAAAATTAAAATCCAGAGGGTAGAGTCCTTCCAAGGAGAGCCATTAACCATTTCCAGGTAATTTCTTCTTCTGGAGCATTTGCAAATTCTGCATATGAAATGAAACTTTGGATTGTCCTGAGCGGAGGAAACTTACCAGGAGAAAGAGAAACTGGCAGAACTTTGGGTAATCACGTGGGAATGGCATTATATATTGAAAACTAGAAGAGACCAAACACAAGGCTGGTTCATCCCATGAGATATATAATGAGTTCTCCATTGACACAGGAGATTGTTAGGCTTGACTGTAAAGGTACAGTAAAATCTCCTATATTTTTACCTTGCTATGGTGACAAAATCCTGGGGAGGGGAGCCTGCATCAAACCTAAAACTGATCGCTCTTGTACCCCATATATACTTACCTGATTTTGAGTTAGATATCCAAAAATGCAGAAAAATATGACTAATAAGACAAAAAATAGCAGCAGACATACCAATTATCCAAATAAATACTAAATTACCATTATATTGCATTGATGTGGGGAAAAAAATAGTATTTTAAAAGAGAGGTTTCATTGGCTCACAGTTTTGAAGACTGTATAAGCATGATGCTGGCATCTGCCTGGCTTCTGTGGAGGGCTCAGGGAGCTTTTACTTATGGTAGAAGGAGAAGCAGGAGCAGGCAAACCACATGGCAAGAGCAGGAGCAATAGGAGTGGGGGAAGTACCATACACTTTTTAAACAACTAAATTTCATGATAACTCACTCACTAGTGAGGATATCACCAAGTGGATGGTGTTAAACCATTAATAAGAAATCCACCTTTGTGGTCCAATCACCTCCCACCAGGCCTACCTCCAACATTAGAGATTACAGTTAAACATGAGATTTGGGGGGACAAATATCAAAATTATGTCAATCATCCCTGGCCCCCAAAACTTCATGTTCTTCTCACATTGCTAAATATAATAATGCCTCCCCAATAGTCTGCAAAAGTCTTAACTCATTCCAGCATTAACTCAAAAGTTCCAGGTCAAGTCTCTTCTACCTATGAGCCTGTAAAATCAAAACAAATTATTTACTTCCAAGATACAGTGAGGATACAGACATTGGGTAAACATTCCCATTCCAAAAGGGAGAAAATGCCCAAAAGAAAGGAGCTACAGGCCCTTCACAAGTGTGAAATCCAGCAGGCCCATCATTAAAACTCTAACATAATGTCCTTTGACTCCGTGTCCTATATCCAGGGCACACTGATATGAGGGGTGGACTCCCAAGACCTTGGTCACCTCTACCCAATGGAGCTTTGCAGGATTTAGCCCGCTCCCATGGGTTGAAGTCAAGTGTCTGTGGCTTTTCCAAATGAAGGGTGAAAGCCTCCAGTGGATCAACCATTTTCAGGCCTGGAAGACACTGGTCTTCTTCCCTTCCCACAGTTTCACTAAGCAGTGTCCCAAGTGAAAATTTTGGGTGGGGCCTCCAACCCCACATTTCCACTCTGTACTACCTTAGTAGAAGTTCTCTGTGAGGGCTCCACCCATGCAGCAGGCATCTGCCAGGACCCCGTGGTTTTCCATACTGATGTGGTTTGGCTGGGAGGTAATTGAATCATGGGAGTGAGTCTGTCCTGTGCTATTCTCATCACAGTGAATACATTTCATGAGATCTAATGATTATATAAGGAGAAGTTCCCCTACACAAGCTCTATTCTCTTGTCTGCCACCACGTGAGATGTGCCTTTCATCTCCCGCCATGATTGTGAGGCCTCCCCAGCCATGTGGAACTATAAGTCCATTAAACCTCTTTCTTTTGTAAATTGCCCAGTCTCAAGTATGTCTTTATCACACTGTTAAAATAGACTAATACAGTAAATTGGTACCAGTAGAGTGGGGTGCTGCTAAAAAGATACCCAAAGATGTGGAAGCAAGTTTGGAACTGGGTAACAGGCAGAGGTTGGAACAGTTTGGAGGGCTCAGAAGATGGGAAAATGTGGGAAAGTTTGGAACTCCCTAGAGGTTTGTTGAATGACTTTGACCAAAATGCTGATAATGATATGAGCAATGAAATCCAGGCTGAAGATGTCTCAGATGGAGATGAGGAACTTGTTGGGAATTGGAGCAAAGGTGACTCTTATTATGTTTTAACAAAGAGACTGGAGGCATTTTTCCCCTGCCCTAGAGAACTGTGGAACTTTGAACTTGAGAAAGATGATTTGGGGTATCTGGCAGAAGAACTAAGCAGCAAAGCATTCAAGAGGTGATTTGGGTGCTGTTAAAGGCATTTAGTTTTTAAAGTGAAAAAGAGCATACACGTTGGGAAATTTGCAGCCTGACAATGTAGTAGAAAAGAAAATTCCATTTTCTAAGGAGAAATTCAACCCAGCTGCAGAAACTTACATAAGTAACGAGGAGCCAAATTAATCCCCAAGATAATGGGGAAAATGTCTCCAGGGCATGTCAGAGGTCTTCATGGCAGCCCTTCCCATCACAGGTCTGAAGGTCTAGGGGAAAAAAAAAATGGTTTAGTAGGCCAAGCCCAGGGTGTCTGTGCTGTGTGTAGCCTAGGGACTTCGTGTCCTGTGTTCCAGCCACTCCAGCCATGACTAAAAGGGATCAAGGTACAGCTCGGGCTATGGCTTCAGAGGCTACAAGCCCCAAGCCTTCACAGCTTTCACATGTTGTTCAGTCTGCAGATGCACAGAAGTCAAGAATTGAGGTTTGGGAACCTCCGCCTAGATTTCAGAAGATGTATGGAAATGCCTGGATGCCCAGGCAGGTTTGCTGCAGGGGCAGGGCCCTCATGGAGAACCTCTGCTAGGGCAGGACAGAAGGGCAGAAGGGAAATATGGGGTTGGAGCCTCCACACAGAGTCCCTACTGGGGCACTGCCTAGTGGAGCTGTGAGAAGAGGGCCACCATCCTCCAGAACCCAGAATGGTAGATCCACTGACAGTTTGCATTGTGCACCTGAAAAAGCTGTGGACACTCAACACCAGCCCATGAAAGCAGCCAGGAAGGAGGCTGTACCCTGAAAAGCCACAGAGGCAGAGCTGCCCAGGACCATGGGAACCCACCTCTTGCATCAGTATGACCTGGATGTGAGACATGGAGTCAAAGGAGATCATTCTGGAGCTTTAAGATTTGACTGCCCCGCTGGATTTTGGACTTGCATGGGGCCTTTAGCCCCTTTGTTTTGGCCAATACCTCCCATTTGGAATGGCTGTATTTACCCAATCCCTGTAGCCCCATTGTATCTAGGAAGTAACTAACTTACTTTTGATTTTACAGGCTCATAGGGGGAAGAGACTTGTCTCAGATAAGACTTTGGACTGTAGACTTTTCAGTTAGTTCTGGAACGAGCTAAGACTTTGAAGGACTGTTGGGAGGGCATGATTATTTTGAAATGTGAGGATAAGAGATTTGGGAGGGGCCAGGGTAGAATGATATGGTTTTGCTGTCTCCCCACCCAAATCTCATCTTGAATTCCCAAACGCTGTGGGATGGACCCTGTGGGAGGTAATTGAATCATGGGGGGTTTTCTTTTGCTGTTCTCTTGATAGTGAATAAGTCTGACGAGATCTGATGATTACACAAGGGGAATTTCCCTGCAAGAGCTCTCTTCTCTCGTCTGCTGCCATGTGAGATGTGCCTTTCACCTGCCGCCATGATTGTGAGGCCTCCCACACCACGTGGAACTGTAAGGCCATTAAACCTCTTTGTTTTGTAAATTGTCCAGTCTTGGGTATGCCTTCAGCAGCAGCGTTAAAACAGACTAATACATACATTCTCTGAAATCTAGGTGGAGACTGCCAAGCATCCTCCTCCCTTGCACTCTGCACACTCACAGGCTTGAATTAACACCACGTGAAAGCTACTAAAGCTTACGGCTTATGCCCTCCAGAGTGGTGGCCAGAGCTATGACTAGGACCTCTTGAGCTGTGGCTGGAGCTGGAGCAGCCGAGATGTGAGGAGAAATGATCTGAAGCTGCACAGGACAGCAGGCCCTGGGCCTGTCCCAGGAAACCATATCTTCCTCCTAGGCCTCTGGGCCTATGATGGGAGGAGCTGCCTCATATATCTCTGAAATGTCTTCAAGGCCTTTTTGGCTTTGATGGCTACCAGCACCATTTTCTTGACTACCAGCACCTGGCTGTATTTTAGTCCTGCAAATCTCTTTAGCAAGTGGCTGCTCCTCAGCCCACTTGTATTCCTCTTCTGATAATGCTTTTTCTTTCTCTGCCACATGGCCAAGCTGCAAATTTTCAAAACTTTCATGCTCTGCTCCCCCTGTAAATGTAAACTTCCAACTCTTAAGTCATTTCTTGGCTCCCTTATCTGAGCTAGGCTATTAGAAGCAACCAGGCCAATCTTGAGCACATTGCTGTGTAGAAATTCCTTCTACCAGATACCCTAAATCCTTACTCTTAAGTCCAAACTTCCACAGGTTCCTAGGCCATGAATACAATGCAGTCAAACTCTTTGCTAAGGCATAACATGTGTGACCTTTGCTCCATTTCTCAATGAGTTCCTCATTTCCATCTGAGACTTTGTCAACCTGAACTTCACAGTTCATATCATTTTTGTCACAGCCATTTAACCAGTCTCTAGGAAGCTCCAAACTTTCCCTCATCTTCTTGTCTTCTTCTGAGTCCTCCAAACACTGCTTGTTACCCAGTTCCAAAGTTGCCACCACATTTTTAGGTATCTTTAAAGCAATGCTCTGTTCCTTGGTACCAATGTTCTGTGTTAAGCCATTCTTACATTGCTATAAGCTATACCTGAGACTTGGGTAATTTATTTTAAAAACAGGTTTAACTGGCTCATGGTTCTGCAGGCTCTGCAAACATGGTGGTGGCATCTGCTTGGCTTCTGTGGAGGCCTAAGGGGACTTTTACTCATGGTGGAATGTGAAGTGGGAACAGGCATGTCATATGGTGAAAGTAGGAGCAAGAAAGGGGGAGAAGTGCCAGACACTTTTAACATCCAGATCTAATGAGAACTCACTCATTCTCATGAGGAGAGCACCAAGGGGATTGTGATAAACGTTCATGAGAAATCCATCCCCATGACCCAATCACCTTGCACCAGGCCCACCTCCAACATTGGGAATAATATTTCAACATGAGATATGTGGAACAAATATCCAAACTATATTATGAAACATGAACAAAATGGATTGAAATATATAGAATTTTAGTATAGAATTGAAATCTATAGGAATGAATTAAATGTACATTATTGAACTGAAAAACATATGAAATTAGGCTGACTTAACAGAAGCCTGGAAAGAGCAAAAAATAGAATTAGTAAACTGAAAAACACACCTATACAAACTCAACCAGCTAAAATATAAAGAGAAGAAACATAAAGAAAAGAACAGAATGTAAAAGACACATGTGATAAGTACAATAATGTAATATTCATTTAAATGAAGTCCCAGAAGAAGAGAATGAGGCAAAAGTAATATTTGGGTCAAAGGAGGATCTTCCAGATTGCTAACTGGTAGCATTTCATGCTTGTCTCCTCCACTTAGAAGACCAAAAGGGTGTATAGATAGTCAGACTTCAAATACAGTATCCAAGAAAAAGCTCTGCAATTCAACAGAGAAGTGACAGGAAATACTGAAAGCAAGGAAGATGAAAGGAGGTAGCCTGCTTAGCCCAGATTGGCAGGGAGTAAATTCCCAACTCAAAGGGTGAGTGAGAGACTTCCAGCAGCCCACATCCCCACCGCAGAATAGTAAAATCCTGGCCACAGAAGAGTCTCTTGACCCCATCTATCCCTGAAATTAACATAGGGAGCTGCCAGGAGATGACTGTAGGATACGATTGCTTCAGGGAGGGATTTGACACCGGGTCCCACAACCTTTCTGTGACCTAAGTGGCTACAGGAAGGTGTCATTTTCAAATCTAGCATTTGGTAGACTGCTCACCCTTCTAGGACAACATACTGGGACTGAGGTGTTAAAGAAATTCAGATTGTTGCTGCTGAGACTAGGGCATGATCTGGGAGTGCTTCTGCAGCCAGGGCTGAGAAGTGAGCAAGGGGTTGGTTGTAGCTGCTGGTGCCAGAAGTGAGTGCTTCCAGGACCGACAGCATGATGCAGATGGGTGTGAGTTGCAACTGAGATTTGGTTACAAGATGGGTGTGGGTTTCTGCAGCCAGGGCTAAGGTGCAAGCTTAACAGGATATGCCACCCCCAGGGTTGGAGGGGTGAGCCCCTCTGGGAATGGGGCACAAGAGAGATGCATTTTTCTCACCTTGAGGCCCAGGCTGTGGCCATCAAGGCCAACCACACACTCTCTACTATTTGCATGGTAGTGACTGCCTCTTCACTCAAACACTCCAGGAAGGGCCTGAGGATCGTCAGACCCCCACCAACTACAACTGGTACCTGCTCTAACTATTGAGGGGACCTGAACACAAGTCCACCCAGCCCACATTCACCCCACCTCTGAGACAGTGCACATAATCTGGGGTCCTGGAGATTGCACAATCCAATTCACCAACGTGGGCATCTGAGCATTTCTCTCAGGAACTGAAGAATGGGCCTAAATTCCTGCCCACTACCACTTAAGCTGTCACCTACCTGCAAATGCCACCTGCAGGCCTGGAGAGGGCCTGTGAAGCTCATTGCAGCGAACACCAACATCAATGCACACCACTCTGGACCCAGAGAATCATCCTACCACTGCTATTGTCATTGTCTATGCCACATTGGATACCTCAGGGTCCAAGAACCCACCCACCTGCCCAGTCAACCACTGTCACTACAAGCATCTGAGAAAGACACCCGGAAGCCAACGAATCAACCTGCCAGTAACCACCAACACAGATGACAGCATATGCCACCTTGGGGCACAAAGTTAGTCATACTCAGACCACCACTGCCACCACTAGGGACTGAAGACAGGCACAACTGGCATCCCAGTAACCAGGACAACTTCTGCTAATAACTGCACCCTAAAAAACCGAGAAAATCACAGACACCACTAATGCCCTTTGCCACTAAAGAAAACATACAGAGACTACATTAATACATGCACCTAGGATCAAAGTCGAAGTGCCTTACTGTATTAGTCTGTTTTTGCATTGCTATAAATACCTGAGGCTGGGTAATTTATAAAGCAAAGAGGTTTAATTGGCTTATGGTTCTACAGATTGTACAGGAAACATGCTGCCAGCATCTGCTCAGCTTCTGGTGAAACCTCAGAAAGATTTTACTAATGGCAAAAGGTAAAACGTGAGCAGGCACATCACATGGCAAGAGCAGAAGCAAGAGAGAGAGGGGGAAGTGCCACACTCTTTTAAACAACCAGATGTCTCGTGAACTCAGAACAAGAACTCACTCACTATAGCAAGGATAGCACCAAGCCATTCCCACCTCCAACATTGGGGATTACATTTTAATATGAGATTTGGAGAGGACAAGCAACCAAACTGTATTACCTACCTAACCAACATCATAGGATACATGTCAGAAAAACACCCTCCTTCTGTACAAAAGTAAACTCAAATTTGGAAGAAGCAACTATCACACCTGTATTATTCAGGGTTCTCTAGAGGGACAGAATTACTAGGATACATGTGTCTCAGAGCCAGTGTCCAGTAGTCCCTGAAATGTTTGATCATTTCCCTTTCCCTAGTGCACATTTACCCTGGGAAAAGGCTACAGGTCTCCTTAGGGAAGGATGAGAGAAAGATTCACTGCATAAATTGTCGGTAATGTAATGGGGTCTTCCCTCAAGGGGACCAGGTTTCCCCTTCATTCAAGGGGTTCTGGGTCTGTAAACTGGCTCAAGTCTGGAAATTGATTGAGGGGCCATGATTCTCTCTTTTTATAATTCAAAGTAGTCTTTTGTTCGCTTGACATAGAAGTTTTCTGCTTGTGTAAATTAAGTAGGAATGCAGTAGGCTTCCTATCAATTTCACTTCTAGGAACACTGATTAATTCACCAACACCAGAGCTCTACACAAGTTAAAATATTCTGATGGCCACTTTGCTTCTGCTGTCCATTACGGTAACTATGCCCACCTTGCCTTTGACGGTTGAGTGCCTCCACTTGGCCCTTGCCACCTATGGACCCAATTATTCTCATTGTATTTAAATTTTGTAGTTAAGTGACTGTGGTTCCCACCCTTAGATCTGACACACAGAGAAGAGCAATCACAGGGCTCTTCAAAGATGCAGGTGTTGCCCTCACAAATCTATTTCAGAAAGCATTGGTCAAAGGTATATCTTCTGGACCCTCCCAGCTGGGATGAGTAGGTCTAAAGTGACTGATCCATTCCACCATCCTAATCTCCCTAAGCCTTTTGATTCCATCCTCTACATTAAACCAAGGGAGATCAGGCATTTCCAGCTCATTTACAGTGGGCCATCTTTTAATCCATATTTCAGTTAACCAAGCAAATAAACTATTAGAACCTTTTTTAATTCCCTGAACTGCAACATTAAAAGCAGAGTCCCTACTTACTGGACCCAAATCAATATATTCAGCCTGATCCAACTCCATGTTCCTTTCCCCATTATCCCATACTCTTCATATTCATTCCCATGCCTATTCTCCAGGTTGCTGTTTATATAAATTAGAGAACTCAAATAGTTCTTTTTGAGTACAGCATGCCTCCTCATGGGTCACACTCTCTACCTCGCTTGCTGGGGCCTGCCAGAACTTTAGTCTAGTTATAGGTCTAGAAGCAAACAGAGGTGTTGGAGGTGGCTCCTGAGGGGACTCAACATTACCTTTCCTGGCAACTGCCTAAGGGGAGGTCATCACTGTTGCCTCAGGCAGCACAGGGTTCATCTCCTCAGAGGTGGAAAGGCTGATAGCAGCATGGGTTGGGGAGGGGATGTTGCCACTACTGGGGATGGCGAAGCTGTTTCTTCTGGCAAAAAGTTTGTTAGGATTTATAAACTCAGTGTCTCCAGCTTCATCAGGGTCCACCCACACATCTCCATTCCACGTTTCAGGTCCCATTCTTTTCCAATCAATGCCCTCACTTTAACAGTGGACATCTCTCAAGGCTGTCCATGCATTTTTTGCTTCAGGTTAGCTACTCGCATGATAAGAGCTTGTGTTTGTTTTTCTACAATTTCAGCTGTTTCTCTCTAGGAGATAAGACTCTCACTCAAGGCAATCTTAGCAGATTTGAGGCTCAGTATCTGCTTCTGAAGCTGGGAGATAGAATACCTGAGTTCATCATTTTCTTTGATCACTTTGTCCACTGAACTTAGGAGCAACCAACCAGCTTCATTATGTTCCTTGGTTCTCCACATATGATTACAGATATTATGTATACAGTCATTGAACTCCTTGCCTCTTGTGAGCAGTGAATTAGGAGAGTCAAGTGCATTTGTTTTGCATAACTCTCTAAACAGTTCATGCCAAGGACTATTAATGTTATCCATACTCTTAGAAGTAGAGTCCTTAGCATTTTTGAGTCTAATCATATTAAGCAGCCCCAAAACCATTGAGAAAACTCTATCTTTAATATTCTGTTCCTCTAGAACCACTCCTGGTACCAAAATCAGTATTAGTCAGGGTTCTACAGAGGGACAGAGCTAATAGGATATATATATGTATATCATATATATCATATATAAATGATATATATAAAGGGGAGTTTATTAAATATTAACTTACACTATCAAAAGGTCCCACAATAGGCTGTCTGCATGCTGAGGAGCAAGGAGAGCCACTCAAGCCCCAAAACTTAAGAACTTGGAGTCCAATGTTCAAAGGCAGGAAGCATCCAGCATGGGAGAAAGATGTAGGCTGGGAGGCCAGGCCAGTCTCTCCTCACATTTTTCTGCCTGCTTTATATTTGCTGGCAGCTGATTAGATTGTGCGCACCGGATTAAGAGTGGATCTGCCTTCACAAGCCTACTGACTCAAACATTAATCTTTTTTGCCAAAACCCTCACAGACGCACCCAGGATCAATACTTTGTATTCTTCAATCCAATCAAGTTGACACTCAGTATTATCTATCACACACCAGATGCATAAATATCAACATAAGGACAAAGAAGTCATGAAAAAGCAAGTAAATATGGCTCCTCCAAAGGAACACAATAATTTACGTGAAATAAATACTTTTCTTTTAAAAAAAAATCCTTTTGTTTTTAACTTTTCTTTTTTTACTGTGGATCATCTTGCTCTAATCAGAAATACATCTTAATTTTAAAAAAATTGAAATCTCAAGTAAAGAATTCAAAGTGTTAATTTTACAGAAGTGCAGTGAGATGCAAGAGAATTCTAAAAAACAATACAAAGAAATCAGGAAAATAATTGAGGATATAAATGAGAAATTTATGAAAAAGATGTATATTCTTAATAGAACCAAATAGAAAGTCTGGAACTGAGGAATTCATTAAAGGAAATGCACAATACATTTGAAAGCTCCAAAAATAGACTAGATCAGGCAGAAGAAAGAATCTCAGAATTTAAAGACAGGTCTTTTGAAATAACTCAGTCAGACATATATAAAGACAAAAAGTATAAACAATGTGAACAAAGCCTTCATGACATTTGGAACAACATAAAGCAACCACATATTTGAATAATCAATAGCCCTGAGGTCAAAAAGACAAAGAATTATAAAATATATTTAACAAAATAATAGATGAAAACTTCCTAATGTTAGCAAGAGATTTACTCAAATACAAGAAGCTCAGCCATTGCCAAGAATATACAATGCAAAAATGTGCTCTCTACAGTACATTCTAGGCAGACTGTCTAAAGTCAAAGATAGCAATTCCCAAAAACAACAAGAGAAAAGTGTGTCTACATATATATAAAAGGAATTCCATCAAACTAACAGCAAATTTCTCAACACAAAACTTCTGGCCAGAAGGAAATGGTATGATATATTCAAAGTGCTGAAAGAAGAAGAAGAAGAAAAAAAAAACCTGTCAGTCAAGAATATTAGATACAGCAAAATCATCCTTTATATAAATGAGAAAAAAATACAGTATTTCTGAGACAAGCAAATGCTGAGGGAATTTGTTGCCACTAGACTGGCTCTACAAGAAATGATCAAGGGAGACCTAAATCTGGAAGAGAAAGAACAACATTTACCAACATTAAAATACAAAAATTTATAAAAATCGCTAGTTTTTTTTAACCATTATACTTTATATTCTAAGGTACATGTGTACAACGTGCAGGTTTGTTACATAAGTAAACATGTGCCATATTGGTGTGCTGAACCCATTAACTCGTCATTTACATTAGGTATATATCCTAATGCTATCCTTCCTTCTTCTCCCCACCCCACAAAGGGCCCCGGTGTGTGATGTTCCCCTTCCTGTGTCCAAGTGTTCTCATTATTCAATTCCCTCCTATGAGTGAGAACATGTAGTGTTTGGTTTTCTGTTCTTACGATAGTTTGCTGAGAATGATGGTTTCCAGTTGCATCCATGTCCATACAAAGGACACAAACTCATCCTTTTTTATGGTTGCATAGTATTCCATGGTTTATATGTGCCATATTTTCTTAATCCAATCTGTCATTGATGGATATTTGGGTTGGTTCCAAGTCTTTGCTGTTGTGAATAGTGCTGCAATAAACATACGTGTGCATGTGTCTTTATAGCAGCATGATTCATAATCCTTTGGGTATATACCCAGTAATGGGATGGCTGGGTCAAATGGTATTTCTAGTTCTAGATCCTTGAGGAATCACCACACTGTCTTCCACAATGGTTGCACTAGTTTACAGTCCTATCAACAGTGTAAAAGTGTTCCTATTTCTCCACATCCTTTTCAGCACCTCTTGTTTCCTGACTTTTTAATGATCGCCATTCTAACTGGTTGAGATGGTATCTCATTGTGGTTTTGATTTGCATTTCTCTGATGGCTAGTGATGATGAGCATTTTTTCATGTGTCTGTTGGCTGCACAGATGTCTTCTTTGGAGAAGAGTCTATTCGTATCCTTTGCCCACTTTTTGATGGGGTTGTTTTTTTCTTGTAAATTTGTTTGAGTTCTTTGTAGATTCTGGATATTAGCCCTTTGTCAGATGAGTAGATTGTAAAAATTTTCTCCCATTCTGTAGGTTGCCTGTTCACTCTGCTGGTAGTTTCTTTTGCTGTGCAGAAGGTCTTTAGTTTAATTAGATACCATTTGTCACTTTTGGCTTTTGTTGCCATTGCTTTTGGTGTTTTTGACATGAAGTCCTTGCCCATGCCTATGTCCTGAATGATATTGCCTAGGTTTTCTTCTAGGGTTTTTATGGTTTTAGGTTAACATTTAAGTCTGTAATCCATCTTGAATTAATTTTTTTATAAGGGGTAAGGAAGAGATCCAGTTTCATTTTTCTACTTATGGCTAGCCAGGTGTTCCCACCACCATTTATTAAATAGGGAATCCTTAACCCATTTCTTGTTTTTGGCAGGTTTGTCAAAGATCAGATGGTTGTAGATGTGTGGTATTATTTCTGAGGGCTCTGTTCTGTTCCAATGGTCTATATCTCTGTTTTGGTACCAGTACCATGCTGTTTCGGTTACTGTAACCTTGTAGTATACTTTGAAGTCAGGTAGCCTGATGCCTCCAGCTCTGTTCTTTTGGCTTCAGATTGTCTTGGCAATGCAGACTCTTTTTGGTTCCACATGAACTTTAGTTTTTGTCAATTCTGTGAGAAAGTTATTGGTAGCTTAATGGGGATGGCATGGAATCTATAAATTACCTTGGGCAATATGGCCATTTTCACAATATTGATTCTTCCTGTCCATGAGCACGGAATGTTCTTCCATTTGTTTGTGTCTCTTTATTTCACTGGGCAGTGATTCATAGTTCTCCTTGAAGAGGTCCTTCACATCCCTTGTAAGTTGTATTCCTAGGTATTTTATACTCTTTGAAGCAATTGTGAATTGGAGTTCATTCATGATTTGGCTCTCTGTTTTTCTGTTATTTGTGTATAAGAATGCTTGTGATTTTTGCACACTGATTTTGTATCCTGAGACTTTGCTGAAGTTACTTATCAGCTTAAGGAGATTTTGGGCTGAGACAATGGGGTTTTCCAAATATACAATCATTTCATCTGCAAACATGACAATTTGACTTCCTCTTTTCCTAATTGAATACCCTTTACTTTTTTCTCTTGCCTGATTGCCCTGGCCAGAACTTCCAACACTATGTTGAATAGGAGTGGTGAGAGAGGGCATCCCTGTTTGGTGCCAGTTTTGAAAGGGAATGTCTCCAGTTTTTGCCCATTCAGTATGATATTGGCTGTGGGTTTGTCATAAATAGCTCTTATTATTTTGAGATACGTTCTATCAATACTGAATTTATTGAGTGCTTTTAGCATGAAGGGCTGTTGAATTTGTCAAAAGCCTTTTCTGCATCTATTGAGATAATCATGTGATTTTTGTCTTTGGTTCTGTTTGTATGCTGGATTACATTTATTGATTTGCATATGTTGAACCAGCCTTGCATCCCAGGGATGAAGCCCACTTGATTATGGTGGATCATCTTCTTGATGTGCTGCTGGATTCAGTTTGCCAGTATTTTATTGAGGATTTTTGCATTGATGTTCATCAGGGATATTGGTCTAAAATTCTCTTTTTTTGTTGTGTCTCTGCCAGGCTTTGGTATCAGGATGATGTTGGCCTCATAAAATGAGTTAGGGAGGATTCCCTCTTTTTCTATTGATTGGAATAGTTTCAGAAGGAATGGTACCAGCTCCTCCTTGTACCTCTGGTAGAATTCAGCTGTGAATCCATCTGGTCCTGGACTTTTTTTGGTTGGTAGGCTATTAATTATTGCCTCAATTTCAGAGCCTGCTATTGGTCTATTCAGGGATTCAACTTCTTCCTGGTTTAGTCTTGGAAGAGTGTAAGTGTCCAGGAAATTATCCATTTCTTCTAGATTTTCCAGTTTATTTGCGTAGAGGTGTTTATAGTATTCTCTGATGGTAGTTTGTATTTCTGTGGGGTCGGTGGTGATATCCCCTTTATCATTTTTTATTGCATCAATTTGATTCTTCTCTCTTTTCTTCTTTATTAGTCTTGCTAGCGGTCTGTCAATTTTGTTGATCTTTTCAAAAAAACAACTCCTGGATTCATTGATTTTTTGGAGGGTTTTTTATGTTTCTATCTCCTTCGGTTCTGCTCTGATCTTAGTTATTTCTTGCCTTCTGCTAGCTTTTGAATGTGTTTGCTCTTGCTTCTCTAGTTCTTTTAATTATGATGTTAGGGTGTCAATTTTTGACCTTTCCTGCTTTCTCTTGTGGGCATTTAGTGCTATAAATTTTCCTCTACACACTGCTTTAAATATGTCCCAGAGATTCTGGTATGTTGTATCTTTGTTCTCATTGGTTTCAAAGAACATCTTCATTTCTGCCTTCATTTCGTTATGTACCCAGTAGTCATTCAGCAGCAGGGTGTTCAGTTTCCATGTAGTTGAGCAGTTTTGATTGAGTTTCTTAGTCCTGAATTCCGGTTTGATTGCACTGTGGTCTGAGAGAAAGTTTGTCATAATTTCTATTCTTTTACATTTGCTGAGGAGTGCTTTACTTCCAACTATGTGGTCAATTTTGGAATAAGTGCAATGTGGTGCTGAGAAGAATGTATATTCTGTTGATTTGGGGTGGAGAGTTCTGTAGATGTCTATTAGGTCCGCTTGGTGCAGAGTTGAGTTCAATTCCTGGATATCCTTGTTAGCTTTCTGTCTCATTGATCTGTCTAATGTTGACAATGGGGTGTTGAAGTCTCCCATTATTATTGTATGGGAGTCTAAGTCTCTGTGTAAGACTCTAAGGACTTGCTTTTTGAATCTGGGTGCTCCTGTATTGGGTCCATATATATTTAGGATAGTTAGCTCTTCCTGATTAATTGATCCCTTTACTATTATGTAATGGCCTTCTTTATCTCTTTTGATCTTTGATGGTTTAAACTCTGTTTTATCAGAGAGCAGGATTGAAACCCCTGCTTTTTTGTTGTTTTTCATTCGCTTGGTAGATCTTCCTCCATCCCTTTATTTTGAGCCTATGTGTGTCTCTGCATGTGAGATGGGTCTCCTGAATCCAGCAAACTGATGGGTCTTGACCCTTTATCCAATTTGCCAGTCTGTGTCTTTTAATTGAACCATTTAGTCCATTTACATTTAAGGTTAATATTGTTATGTGTGAAATTGATCCTGTTATTATGATATTAGCTAGTTATTTTACTTGCTAGTTGATGCAGTTTCTTCCTAGCATTGATGGTCTTTACCTTTTAGCATGTTTTTGCAATGGCTGGTAACTGTTGTTCCTTTCTGTGTTTAGTGTTTCCTTCAGGTTCTCTTGTAGGGCAGGCCTGGTGGTGATAAAATCTCTCAGCATTTGCTTGTCTTTAAAGGATTTTATTTCTCCATCACTTATGAAACTTAGTTTGGCTGGATATGAAATTCTGGATTGAAAATTCTTTTCCTTAAGAATGTTGATTATTGGTCCCCACTCTCTTCTGGCTTGTAGAGTTTCTGCCGAGAGATCCACTGTTAGTCTGATGGGCTTCCCTTTGAGGGGAACCCGACCTGTCTCTCTGGCTGCCCTTAACATTTTTTCCTTCATTTCAACTTTGGTGAATCTGACAATTATGTGTCTTGGAGTTGCTCTTCTCGAGGAGTATCTTTGTGATGTTCTCTGTGTGTCCTGAATTTGAATGTTGGCCTGCTTTACTAGGTTGAGCAAGTTCTCCTGAATGATATCCCGCAGAGTGTTTTCCAATTGGTTCCATTTTCCCTCTCACTTTCAGGCACACCAATCAGACGTAGATTTGGTCTTTTCACATAATTCCATATTTCTCGGAGGCTTTGTTTATTTCTTTTTACTCTTTTTCTCTACACTTCTCTTCTCGCTTCATTTCATTCATTTGATCTTCAATCACTGATAGTCTTTCTTCCAGTTGATCTAGTCAATTACTGAAGCTTGTGCCTTTGTCATGTAGTTCTCATGTCATGGTTTTTATCTCTATCAGTTCTTTTAATGTCTTCTCTGCATCGATTATTCTAGTTATCCATTCATCCATTCTTTTTTCAAGGTTTTTAATTTCTTTGCACTGGTTACGTAGTTCCTCCTTTAGCTCTGAGAAGTTTGATCGACTGAAGCCTTCTTCTCTCAACTCGTCAAAGTCATTCTCCGTCCAGCTTTGTTCTGTTGCTGGCAAGGAGCTGCGTTCCTTTGGAGGGGGAGATGCGCTCTGAGTTTGTGAATTTTCAGCTGTTCTGCACTGCTTTTTCCCCATCTTTGTGGTTTTATCTGCCTTTGGTCTTTGATGATGGTGATGTACTGATGGGTTTTTGGTGTGGGTGTCCTTTCTGTTTGTTAGTTTTCCTTCTAACAGTCAGGACCCTCAGCTGCAGATCTGTTGGAGTTTGCTTGAGGTCCACTCCAGACCCTGTTTGTCTGGTCATCAGCAGCGGAGGCTGCAGAAGATAGAATATTCCTGAACAGCAAGTGTTGCTGTCTGATCCTTGCTCTGGAAGTTTCGTCTCAGGGGTGTACCCAGCCATGTGAGGTGTGAGTGGTTGGTCTGCACCTCAGTTGAAAATGCAGAAATCACCTGTCTTCTGTGTCACTCACACTGAGAGCCGGAGGCTAGAGCTGTTCCTATTCGGCCATCTTGGCAGCCCCCACGGTTTTTGTATTTTTAAATGATTCTGTGTTTAATGGTTCTATAAGTTCCTACATAACAATCTCAATTTTCCCTCTTGACTTGCAAAACCTAAAATGCTTACTGTATGGCCCTTAAAGAAAATGTTTATAATTGTACATGTTTATGGTGGTATATGTAATGTTTCAATACATCATATGAATATATGTGTAATGATAAAACCAGGGTAGTTGGCATATCCATTGCCTCAAACCTTTGTCACTTCTTTGTTGTGATAAATTGCAAGGTCTTTATTTTTAATTTTTTGATAAATTTCTTGCTCTTTTCCATAATGATTGTTCTAACTTACATTTCTATCAACAGTGTGCAATGGTTCCTTTATCTCCATATCTTTGACAACAATTATCTTTGGTCTTTTTGTTAATATACTGTTGACAGATGTGAGCTATTTCATTGTGTGTGTGTGTGTGTGTGTTTTTTTTTTTTTTTTTTTGAGACAGAGTCTCGCTTTGTTGCCCAGGCTGGAGTGCAGTGGCCAGATCTCAGCTCACTGCAAGCTCCGCCTCCCGGGTTCATGCCATTCTCCTGCCTCAGCCTCCCGAGTAGCTGGGACTACAGGCACCGCCACCACGCCCGGCTAATTTTTTTTTTTTTTTTTGTATTTTTAGTAGAGATGGGGTTTCACTGTGTTAGCCAGATGGTCTCGATCTCCTGACCTGGTGATCCGCCCGCCTCGGCCTCCCAAAGCGCTGGGATTACAGGCGTGAGCCACTGGGCCCGACCCTTCATTGTGGTTTTAATGTGTATTTTCCTGATGATTGGTGTTGTTGAGCATTTTAAAAATATACTTATTAGTCATTGTATGTTTTCTTTTGATAAATGTCTATTCAGGTATTTTGCCCATTTTTCAATCAAGTTATTTTATTCTTATCAAGTTGTTTGAGCTCCTTACATATTTTGGATATTAACCTCTTATCAAATGTACAATTTGCAAATATTTTCTGCCATTCTGTAGGTTCTCTCTTCATTCTGTTGATTGTTTTCTTTGCTACACGTAACCTTTTTCATTTGATATAACCCCATTTGTCTGTGTTTGTTTTTGTTCCCTGTGTCTTAATGGTCATATTAAAAAGTCACTGCTCAGATTAATGTCAAGGAGGTTTTCCCCTATGTTTTCTTATTATAGTTTTATATTTTTGGGTTTCACATTTATACTTTAGTCCATTTTAATTGAGTTTTACATATGGTGTGAAATAAGAGTCTAATTTTACTCTTCTGCATGTGAATATCTGATTTTGTCAATATAACTTATTGAAGAGACTGTTCTTTCTCCATTGTGTGTTCTTGGCAACTTTGTTGAGTACTAGTTGGCTGTAAATGTGTGTATTTATTTCTAGGCTCTCTGTTCTGTTCCATTGGTCAATGTGTCTGTTGTTATACAAGTACCATACTCTTTTGGTTACCATAGTTATGTAATATATTTTGAAGTCAGGTATTGTGATACCTCCACCTTTGCTCTTTTAGCTTAAGTTTACTTTGGCTATATGATGTATTTTCTGGTTCCGTATAAATTTTAGGATTCTTTTTTTCTATTTTTTGTGAATAATGTCAACTGTGTGTTGATAAAAATTGAATTGACTCTTGTATTAGTCTATTCTTACACTGCTACAAAGACACTGCCTGAGACTGGATAATTCATAAATAAAAGAGATTTAACTGGCTTACAGTTCTGCATGGCTGGGAGGACTCAAAAAACTTACGATCATGGCAGAAGGGGAAGCAGGTACCTTCTTCACAAGGTGGCAGGAAAGACAATAATAAATGGTGAAGTGCCCCTTAAAAAGCCATCAGATCTCAAGAGCCCTCACTCATTATATGAAAACAGTATGGGGAAAACTGCCTCCATGATACAGATCCCTCCTTTGATACATTGACATTGTAAAGATTACAATTCAAGATGAGATTTAGGTGGGGACACAGCCAAACCATATCAACTCTTTAGATCATTTTGGGTAGTATGGACATTTTAACAATAATAATTTTTCAAATCCATGAACATGAGTTATCTTTCCTTTTGTTTGTGTCTATTTCAATTTATTTTATTATGTTCAACAGGATTCAATGTGAAGCTCTTTTAGCTCCTTGGCTAAATTTATCCTAAGTATTTATTATTTTTTGTAGCTATTTAAAATAAAACTATTTTCTTGATTTCTTTTTCAGATAATTTGCTGTTAGTGTATAAAAACTCCACTGCTTTTGTATGCTTAATTTTTTATGTTGAAACTACTAAATTTGTCAGGTGCAGTGGCTCACACCTGTAATACCAGCACTTTGGGAGGCCAAGGCGGGTGGATCATCTGAGGTCAGGAGTTCAAGACCAGTCTGGTCAACATGGTGAAACCCTGTCTCTACTAAAAATACAAAAATTAGCCAGGTGTGGTGGCTGGTGCCTGGGATCACAGCTACTCAGGATGTTGAGGCAGGAGAATTGCTTGAATCCAGGAGGTGGAGGTTGTAGTGAGCCAAGATCATGTCATTGCACTCCAGCCTGGGCAACAAGAGCAAAATTCCGTCTCAAAAAAAAAAAAAAAAAAAAAGACACTAGTGAGTTCACTTACTAGTTCTAACATTTTTTTTTTTTTTTCATTTTCTTTCATTTCTGAGACAGGGTCTTGCTGGGATACAGGCACGTGCCATCACACTTGAGTAAATTTTTATTTTTTATAGATATGAAGTCTTACTACATTGCTCAGGCTTCCAAGAGTTTTTTGGTGGAGCCTTTGGGTTTTATATGTAAGATCATGTCATTTGCATGAGGATAATCTAATTTCTTCCTTTCCAATTTGGATGCCTATTATATTTTTATCTTCCCTAATTGCTCTGGCTAGCACCTCCATTACTATATTAAATAGAAGTGTCTTTGAAGAAGGGTCCTCATGTTGTTTCAAATCTTAAAGGAAGAACTTTCAACATTTGCACATTGATTATAATATTAGCTGTGGATTTGTCATATATGACCTTTGTTGTGCTGAGGTACATTCATTATATACGTAATTTGTTGATAATTTTTTTTATCTTGAAAGGATTTTGAATCTTGTTAAATGCCATTTCTGCATCTATTGAAATGATCACACAGTTTTTGTACTTCATTTTATCAATGAGTCGTATTACAATTTTTGATCTATGTATGATGAACCATCCTTGCATCTCAGGGACAAATCCTACTTGGTCATGATCGTTTTCTTTTCCTTTTCTTTTTTTTTATTTTTTTTTTCCAGAGACAGGATGCTACTCTGTTGCCCAGGTTGGAATGGAGTGGTGCAATAATGGCTCACTGCAGCCTCAACTATCATGGCTCATTGAGCCTCAACTTCATGGACTCAAGTGGTCATCCTAGCTCAACCTCTCAAAGTGCTGGGATTACAGGTGTGAGCCACCACATCTGACCATGAATAAACTTTATATGTGCTGTTGAATTTGGTTTGCTAATATTTTGTTGATGATTTTTACATTTATGTTTATCAGGGACATTCGGGTGTTGTCTTCTTTTCTTGCAACATCTTTGTTTGGCTTTGGTGTGAAGGTGAGGCTGACCTCTTAATAATTAGTTTGAAACTATTCTCTCCTGTTGAATATTTTAGAAGAGTTTGAAAAGAATTGGTATTATTTCCATAAGTTTTTGATAGAATACAGCAGTAAAACAATTATGTGCTGGGCTTTTCTTTGATGGGAAACTTTAAAAAATTACTGTTTTAATATCCTTACTCATTGTTGATCTGTTATTTCTTCATATTTTAATTTCGGTACGTTGTGTGTGTCAATACATTTATCTATTTCTTTTAGGTTTTCTAATTTGTTTACATATAATTGTTCATAAATGTCTCTTACAATCCTTTGCATATCTGTTGTATCAGTTGTAATGACTCTTTATTCAGTTCTAATTTTGTCTTTCTTTTTTTCTTAATTAGTTTAGCCAAAGGTTTGTCAATTTTTTTTTTATCTTTTCCAAAATCCAATTCTTAATTTTGTTGATCTTTTATGTTGTTTTCATAGTCTCTATTTCATTTATTTCTGCTGTGATGTTTATTATTTCCCTCCTGCTCCTAATTTTGGGCTTAGTCTGTTCTTGTTTTTCTAGTGGCTTTAGAGGCAACAATTGGTTATTTGAGAACTTTCTTCTTTTTTGATGTAGGCATGTATTACAATAAACTTCCTTAGTAGTGCTTTTGCTGTATTTTCTATATCTGTGTATGCTGTGTTTCCAGTTTTGTTTGTCTCAAGAAACTCTTTAGTTTATCTTTTAGTTTTTTCATTGACCTGCTATTAGTCAATTCACATGCTGCTATGAAGAATTTATAAAGTAATTTATAAAGAAAAGGGATTAAATTCACTCACAGTTTTGTATGTCTGGGGAGGCCTCATGAAACTTACAATAATGGCAGAAGGCACATTTTTGTGTGAAGCAAAGGGGGAAGCCCCTGAAAAAACCATCAGACCTGTGAGAAGTCACTCATTTTCATGAGAACAGCATGGGGAAAACCATCCCCATGATTCAATTAACTCCCCCTAGTCCTGCCCTTGACACGTGGAAATTATTACAATTCAAGGTGAGGTTTGGGTGGGGACACAGAGCCAAACCATGCCATTTTGCCCCTGGCCCCTCCCAAGTCTCATGTCCTCACATTTCAAAACGCAATCATGCCTTTTCAGAAGTTCCCCAGAGTTGTAACTCATTCCAGCATTAACTCAAAAGTCCAAGTCCAAAGTCTCATGTGAGACAAGGCAAGTCCTTTCTGCCTATGAGCCTGTTCGTTAAAAAGTAAGTTACTTCCTAGTTACAAAAAGGGTACAGGCCCTGGGTAAATATACATATTCCAAAAGGGAGAAATTGGCCAACCAAAGGGGCTACAGGCCCCATGCAAGTCTGAAATTCACTAGGACAGTCATCAAACCTTAAAGTTCCAAAATTATCTTCTTTGATTCCATGTCTCACATCAGGTCATGCTGATGCAATAGGTGGGATCCCACAGCCTTGGGTAGCTCTGCCTCTGTGGCTTTACAATGTACGGCCCCATTTTGGCTGCTTTCATGGGCTGGCATTGAGCGCCTGCAGATTTTCCAGGCACATGGTGCAAGATGTCACTGGATCTACCATTTTGGGGTCTGGAGAATGGTGGCCCTCTTCTCACAGTTCCAGTAAGCAGTACCCCAGTAAGAACTCTGAGTGGGGACTCCGACACCCTATTTTCCTTCTATACTGTCCTAGCAGAGGTTCTCCATGAGGGTCCTGCTCCTGCAGAAAAATTCAGCCTGAACATCCAGTCATTTCCACACATCCTCTGAAATCTGGGTGGAGGTTCCCAAATCTCTCTTCTTATCTTCTGTGCACCCATGTAATACCATGTGCCATCAATGCCATGTAAAAGCCAACAAAGTTTGGGGCTTTCACCCTTTGAAGCAATGGTCTGAGCTGTACTTTGGCCCCATTTAACCACAGTTGGAACTGAAACAGATGGAACACAGGGCAATATGTCCCAAGGTCTCACAGAGCAGGGGGCCTTGGGCCTGGCCCAGGAAACAATGTTTCCCTCATAAGCCTCTGAGTCTTGATGGGAGAGGCTGCCATGAAGGTCTCTGACATGCCCTAGAGACATTTTCCCCATTGTCTTGGTGATTCACATTCTGTTCCTTGTTACTTATACAAATTTCTACAGGGGGTTTGTATTTATCCTCAGAAAATGGGTCTTTCTTTTCTATTGCATCATCAGGCTGCAAATTTTTTGAATTTTTATGCTCTGCTTCCTCTTGAACACTTTGCTGCTTAGAAATTTCTTCCACCTAATACACTAAATCATCTCTCTCAAGTTCAAAGTTCGACAGATCTTTAGGGTAGGGGCAATATGCTGCCAGTCTCTTTGCTAAAGCATAGCAAGAATCATCTTTATTCCAGTTCCCAAAAAGTTTCTCATCTCCATCTTAGACCACCTTACCCTGGACTTTATTGTTCACATCATTATCAGCATTTTGGTCAAAGCCATTCAATCAACAAGTCTCCAGGAAGTTCCAAACTTTCCCACATTTTCCTGTCTTCTGAGCCCTCTAAGTCCCTTGGATGTTTCAAACTTTCCCACATTTTTCTGTATTCTTCTGAGCCCTCCAAACTATTCTAACCTCTGCCTGTTACCTACTTCCAAAGTCACTTCCACATTTTCGGGCATCTTTACAGCAACACCCCACTACTCCCAATTCCAATTTATTGTATTAGTTTATTCTCATGCTACTAAGAAGAAATACCTGAGGCTGGGTAATTTATAAGGAAAATGAAAGATTCTCCCCCAAGGCATGAAAATTTGGGAGGATGAATAACTCCTCCCTGTGTAGGCCCAGTCCCAATGTACAAGGACACTTGCACCAGCAGTGTGCATCAGCAAGATAGCAAAAGCTGGAAGTGAACTGGCTGGAAGACACTACCCACTGGAGATCAAGAGAGAGAGGCTGTCTGGGTAACACGTAGCAGTTATGCCAGACTGGGACACTTCCTGTTTACAGGAGACTATAAAACCTGTGCCCCAGCCTCACTTGGGGCTGATGCCATTTTAGACCTAAACCCCTCTGCAGCCAGGTGCTCGTTAAAACAGTGTGTTGCTCTACACCACCTTGTGTTGTTTGTTGGTACATTCTCGGGGTTCAAACCAATACAAGAGCCTTGAATCAGGTGCTGAAACCCGAGAGGGGCTCCAGTCCACGTCCCCTGTGGACCTACTCCTCCACCCCAGAGAGCAGGCCACAGCAGCTGGACAAAGGAAGCTCCTCAGTCTCCAGTGGCCTCTCTGTGCATGCACATTGGTCACTGATATTACCTACTGGTAGGTTTCCTGGGAGCCTGGTTAACAGACATAAATCCGCACAGCCTCTCTTGGTTTCTCTGGTCCAAAAATCCAACGTTGGTCCAACAAGGCTCCTCCCACATGTGCGAAGCACTCGCTGATCATCTGGTCTTAGGGGGACACCTCTAAGCTATTTGATCCAGTTCTAGGAACGAAAAAGGCAGCAGTGAGGATTGCTCCTTTTATGTCTCCCTCCGGCCATCCAGGAAGGTCTCCTTTTCCCGATTCTCCCTTTGTTATGGGAAATTCCCTGTCTTCCATTCCAAAGGACAGCCCTCTAGGCTGCCTCATAAAAAACCTGCAAATCTTAGGCCTTGGCAAGATATCCACCCTAAGTGCCTTGTCTTTTTTATTGCAATTCGGTTTGGCCACAGTATGAATCGGATAATGGGTCCACATGACCCACAAATGGAAGATTCAACTTTACAATTTAAACTAACTTAAGCAATTATTGCCGAGGACTGGAAAAATGGGGAGAAATTCCTTATGTTCAGGCCTTTTTTACACTCAGATTACAATCTGACCTCTGCAATTCTTGCTCACCTGTTCAAACCTTCCTCCATTATCGCCACCCTGATCTCCTTTCTCCTCCTGACCCTACCTCTTTTTCCTCATTTGATCCAGCAGACTGCTGTCTACCCCTCCCAGCCCCTTCCTCTCTCTCTCAACCATCTTCTTTAACTCCCCAAGCCACCTCTTTTTCTTCCCAGCTGCCACCTTCCCAGCAGCCATCTTCTTAGCCACCACCTTCCTAGCTGCCATCCTCCCATCCAGCACCACATCCAAGAGTATCCACTTCTTTTCCTATACTGTCCTCTCCTCAGGACAATTCTAGCACTGCCTGTACCCGTTCTCCTCTCTCATTGCCCTCTCCTGAGGCCTATAAACCCATCCCACCACCTTAAGCCCCTATCTATCCTCCACTGCCTGTTAACTCAACCCCTCTTCCCCCTTCAAACCCTCAACAGAAACTACTTCCAGGTTCTTCCTTCTCTCCCACCTATACTCACTCAGGTGCCATCTTTGGCCCATGCCCCACCCTTACTTCAATACCTGTGCTAGAGTGCCCCCTTTGGGAAGTAGCAGGAATTGAAAATATTTTTAGAGTTCATGTTACCTTCTCCCTCACTGATCTCTCTCAAATTAACAAAAGACTCAGTTCATATCCAGAAGATCCTACCTCTATAGAGTTTCAGTACTTCACCCAGTCTTACAAACTAACTTGGCATGACCTCTACATTATCCTCTCTTCCACCCTCACCCCAGAAGACTGGGACCATATCTGGACCTTAGCTCAGGCACATGCTGATACAATTCCTCACCAGGCTCCTACCCAGCCTACTGGCACAGAGGCAGTCCCCAACCAGGACTCCCACCAGGGTTATCAAGATTGGGGCCCCGGACACTGCTATTGAGACCACATGATTGTGTGTCTCTTTGCATGACTCAGAAAGGGTGCCCAGAAAGCAGTAAACTATGAAAAACTTTCGGAAATCACCCAAGGTCGTGACGAAAACCCAGCCCTTTTACTCTCGTTTAACTGGAGCCATGAGAAAATATGCCAACCTAGACCCAGCCAGCCCAGAAGGAACCACTATTTTAAACGTTCGATTAATCTCCCAATCCACCCTCAATATTTGGCAGAAGCTTCAGAAGCTTGATGATGGCCCTCAAACCACACAATGAAACCTTCTTAATTTAGCCTTCAAAGTCTTTAACAATTGTGATGAGGAAGGTAAAAGGCAAAAACAGGCAGAATTTCAAATGCTTGCCTCCACCAACAGGGGCCCTGCAGGCCCAAGGGGTCACAGCTCCACACGGAAGCCTCCTAATAATTCACCTCTACCTGGCACCTGTTTCAAGTACAGCAATGAAGGCCACTGGTCCAGACAATGCTCTAACCCAGGTAAGCCCATCAGGCCATGCCCCATCTGCGGAGGACCCCACTGGAAGTCATACTATGAGTGGCCTTTGCAAGGGCCACCCCCATTTCTCCCTGAGCTGGCAAAACCTCCTACTTGGATCTCATCGGCCTTGCCACTGAAGACTGACGGTGCCCTGGAATGGATGCCCTGGCAACTACCGACTCCTCATCCAAGCCAAGGGTAACCCTGCTGGTGGCAGGTAGGCCAGTATATTTTTTAAATTGATACCAGGGCAAGCTACTCTGCTTTACCTAATTTTTCAGGACCCACCCAGTCCTCCAAAGTCTCTGTTATGGGTATTGATGGACAAGTCTCCAAACCCCGAGTCACCCCTCTACTCTTCTGCTCCCTTCACACCTTTTCCTTCACTCACTCTTTCTTAGTCCTGCCCTCATGACAAACTCCACTCCTAGGTAGAGACATCCTTTCAAAACTCCACACTACTCTCCACTTCTACGTTCCCCATGGTACCCAGCACATCCACCCAGACCCCTCTGGTGCTTCTAGCTTTATTCTACTCCTCCAACCTCCCACCCTAAAATATGCAACCTTTCCTTATGCCCCATCCATAGTTAACCCCACTGTTTGGGATACTTCCACACCCTCAGTTGCAAAACACCACACTCCCATCCACATTATCCTTAAAAACCCCACCCAGTTCCTCTCACAGAAGCAGTATCCAATCACCCAAGCAGCTCTTGTAGGCTTAAAGCCTATCATTTTCACCTCCTTGCCAGTCACCTATTCTGCCCAACAAACTCCCCTTTTAACACATCAGTTCTACCTGTTAAAAAGCAAGACGGAACTTATCACTTAGTCCAGGACTTCAGGCTCATTAACCAAACTGTACTCACAGTATGTCCAGTATTTCCTAACCCATAAACTTTACTTTCCACAATTCCCTCCAATACCACCCATTTTTCTGTCCTAGACCTAAAGGATACATTTTTTTTTTTTTTTTTTTTTACAATTCATTTGCACCCTGATTCTCAAGACTTCTTTGTCTTTACGTGGGAAGACCCCTACACTCACCTTTCACATCAGCTCACCTGGTGCATACTACCTCAAGGTTTTAGAGACAGCCCCCACCTTTTTGCACAAGCCCTTGCTCATGACCTCTGTACCTTATCCCTAACACTCTCCACTCTCCTTCAATATGTTGATGATCTACTCCTGTGTAGTCCCTCTCAAAGACTGCAACACCCATACTATCTCTCTTTTAAACTTCCTGGCAGAGTGGGGGTATCTGGTCTCCCCTAAAAAAGCACAAATACGCACTCCCTCAGTCACCTACCTAGGCCTAGCCTTTACCCTGCAACCTAAGGGCTCACAACCAACTGCATATCCCTCCTCCAGTTCCTCCCACCTCTGCAAACTAAGGAAGGAATTCTCTCTTTTCTAGGATTAGTGGCATATTTTAGGCTTCCCTCCTTTGCTCTACTTGCCAAACAGTTATAGCAAGCTGCTAAAGGCCCTCTTCATGAGCCTTTGAACCCTGAACAGCCTATTATCCAACCTTTCTGTCTACTCCAAAGGCCTCTTGTCTCAGCCCCACGCTCACTCCGGCAGACCTCATCAAAGCTTTCTCCTTTTATACCAATGAATGACGTGGAGTTGCACTGGGTGTTCTAACCCAGTCTAAGGGACCTACCCTCCAGGTTATCACCTACCTCTCCAAACAGCTTGAAACCACAGTTCTCAGATGGCCTGCTTGCTTCCAAACACTGGCGGCAGATGCTGTCCTCATCCTTGAAAGCCTAAAACTATCTCTTCATGCCAACCTAACAATTTATTCAACCCATAACATCAAAGACATGCTAGCTCACCGCAGTGTACTGAGTCTCATCTCTGCCTCATGGATCCTCCAACTGTATGCTTTATTCATAGAAACTCCCTAAATCACTGTGCTAATCAGCTCCTATTTAAACCCAGCCATGCTCTTACCTGAAGCTACTACCTCCCAAGACACTGCACACTTCTGTGTAGACACTGTTCAAACTTTTCTTATTCCTTTTCCAAACCTAACAGACCAACCCTTTCCAGATGCCTCGTTTACTTGGTTTGTAGATGGCAGCTCCTTCCTATATCAAGGATGCCAACATTTGGGCTATGTTATAGTGTTACCTCACACACACTATTGAAGCCAATCTGGTCCCCCTAGGAACCATCTCCCAAAGAGCTGAACTCATCACCCTCACTCAAGCACTCACTCTAGCAGGCGAACAACAAATTAACATATATTCAGATTCTCATTATGCATTCCACATAGTGCACTCACACTCATCCATCTGGAAAGATTGGGGTTTCCTAACTGCAAAAGGGGAGCTCGTATGAGTGAACAGTGGCTGTAGTATGGGATAGACATTCCCCCTTAGTTACTAGCATCCCAAAACCCCAGTCTCACTTTCAGTCCTCAATAACACCTGCAGTCCCGGACACTTACCAAACCAGTAAGAGGGACAGTGTGCATATTCCACAAGTGGACTGTTGAAACCCATCACACTGTAGGTGAAAGCTCCTGTCAGCAAACCCTAACAGTCAACGCCTCCACAGCAGAGTGGTGGCCTCAGTTACCCCAAGGAGCCTGGTCTCCTTCTAACTTAAATACCTCAATTGTGTCTTGTAAAAAATGGCCTGGTACTGTACAAACACCACTAACCCTTATGTTGCATACCCTGCCTAAGTACACTATGAGACAATCCTATGAACACCAGCCTACAATGGATTGCCCCTGAGGGATTCTTTTGGATATGTGGAACCCAGGCTTACTCATGGCTATCTTATCACTGGCAAGGTACTTGCTTCCTGGGCACAATTAAACCTGGATTCTTTTTACTTCCAAAGCAGGCAGGCAAAACCTTTGGAGTCCTTGTATATGATAACCTCAACAGAGAAAAACAATCCTTAAATGTAGGAGGAAGCCAAAGATGGCAAGAGGACGAGTGGCCTCTGCAATGGATCATTGAATATTATGGCCCTGCCACTTGGGCTGAGGATGGTTCATGGGGTTATCACACTCTCATATATAGGCTAAATAGAATAATTATACTACGGGCTGTTCTAATCACTAACCAAACTGCCTCAGCCCTGGAAATGCTTGAGCAACAACAAAACCAAATGCATGCGACAATTTATCAAAACAAGCTAGCACTAGACTACTTATTAGCAGAAGAAGATGGGGTCTGTGGTAAGTTTAATATCTCCAATTGTTGTCTTAACATAGATAATAATGGAAAAGTGGTTCTAGAGATTGCCTCAAATATCAGAAAAGTAGACCATGTACCAGTCCAAACCTGGAAGGAATGGAACCCAACAAACCTTCTAGGAGTGTAGCTCTCTAATTTAGGAGGATTTAAAACACTGGCGGGCTCAGTAATCTTCATCAATGGATTGCTCCTGTTTCTCCCCTATCCCACTGATAATGAAAGCCATTAAAACTTGTTGAAACTACAGTTAACTGCCAGACAATCCAGATGGTGCCGCTGCTACAATGACACAATGGATACCAACCCGTCTCTCAAGAATACCCCCAAAATTAAGTTTTTCTTTTTTCTGAGGTGCCCATGCCACCCCCTATGTCATACCTGAAGTAGTTATTGAGAAAGTTGTCCCTTTTCCCTTTTCTATAACCAAACTGACAGGAATGAAAGATTCTCCCTGGGGTCTGAAAGCTGGAGGATGAATAACTTCTCCCTCCTCAGGTCCAGTCCCAAGGCACAAAGCCACTTGTGTCAGCGGTGTGCATCAGCAACATAGCAGAAGCAGGAAGAGAGCTGGCTGGAACAAATGTACCCCCTGGAGATCGAGAGAGAGAGCCATCAGGGTACCACCCCCTGGAGATTGAGAGAGAGAGCCACCAGGGTACCACGTAGCACTTATGTCAGACTGGGATACTTCTTGTTTACAGGAGACTATAAAACCCCTGCCCCGCCCTCACTTGGGGCTGACACCGTTTTAGGCCTCAGGCTGTCTGCACCCAGGTGCTCATTACAACAGCGTGTTTCTCCACACCACCTTGTGTTGTTTGTTGGCACGTTCTCGGGGTTTGAACCAATACAAGAGCTTTGCAAAAAAGAGGTTTAATTGACTCACAGTTCTGCATGGCTGGGGATGCCTCAGAAAACTTACAATCATAGCGGAAGGCACTTTTACACAGGTCAGCAGGAGTGAATGAGTGCCAAGCAAAGGGGGAAGCCCCTTATTAAACCATCAGCTCTTGTGAGAACTCACTCACTATTATGAGAACAGCATGGGGGAAACTGTTCCCATGATTCAATGATCTCCACCTGGTCTCACCCTTGACATGTGGGGATTATTACAATTCAAGGTGAAATTTGGGTTGGGATACAGAGCCAAATGATATCAGACTCATTATTTTGTCAGGAGTATGTTGTTTAATTTCCATGTTCTTGTGAATTTTCTGAAGTCTTCTCTGTATTTATTTTTAGTTGTAATACCATTGCAATCGGAAAACATACTTAATATAATATCAGTCTTCTTAAATTTGTTTAAACTTGTTCTGTGTCATATCATATGACCTATCTTGGAGAATGTTTCATGAAGAAGAGTGTGTGTTCTGTAGCTGTTAAACAGAATGTTCTTTTTGTGTGTCTATTAGATCCATTGGATTTAGAGTGTACTTTAAATTCAGTGTAATTTATTGATTTTTGTCTGAGTGATCTGTGTATTGTTGAAAGTATGGTGTTGACATCCCCTACTATTAGGCATTGCAGTGAATGTCTCCCCTCAGATCTATTAATAATGTTTTGCATATTTATGTGTCTCAATATTGAGTGCATGTATATGCATAATTTTTATATCCTCCTACTGAATGGACTTCTTTATCATTATATAGTAACCTTTTCTGTCTTTTAAAAAATTTTTTTGACTTAAAGTCTATTTTATTGGATAAATGTATTATTACTCCTTCTCTTTTTTGGTTTCTATTTTCATGGAATATCTTTTTTCATCCCTTCACTTTAAGTCTATGTATGTCTTTACAAATAAAGTGTTTCTCTTGCAGGCAGTATAGAGTTGGGTCTTGTTTTTATCTCTAATCTATTCAGCCACTTTGTGTCTTTTGATGCTAGAATTTAATCCACTTACATTCAAGGTAATTATTGATAGGTCAGGACTTACTACTGCCATTTTGTTATTTTTTTAGTTGTTTTATAGTTCCTTTGTTCCTTCCTTTCTCTGTTGCTCTCTTCCTTTGTGTTTAAGTAATTTTTCTGATAGTATATTTTGATTTATTCCTTTTCTGGGGTATCTACTATAGATATTCTACTTTGTGCTTACCATATGGCATAAAGAAAAATCTCATAGCTATAATAGATTATTTTAAGCTGACAACTTAACTTCATTGCAAAAAAAAGCCTACTTCAATTTTACTGTATTCCCTCCCCAACATTTTGAGTTTTGATGGTATAATTTAGATTTTTTTATGCTGCTTGTCACTTAACAAATTATTATAGCTATTATAAAATTATTAATAACTTACATTTTTGATTTTCAGGCTAAAAATTTTAATGATTTATACACCATAATTAGAATGTTTTAGTATTCTGAATTTGACTGTATACTTACTTTTACCAATATTTTTAAACGTTCAGATATTTTTATGATACTCATTAGAATTCTTTTCTTTCTGCTTCAAGAATTCTCATTAGCTTTTTTGGTAAGACATGTCTTGTGGTGATGAACTCCCTTAGTTTCTGTTTGGGGAAATTTTTATCTCTCTTTCATTTCTTGACGACAGCTTTGTTTAATATGTTAGTCTTGGTTGGCTGTTTTTTTTCCTTTAACACTTTGAATATATCATCCCCCTCTCTATTGGCCTGTAAGATTTTTGCTGAAAAGTCTGCTGCTAGATATATTGAAACTTTATGTTATTCATTTCTTTGCTCTTGACGCTCTCAGAATCCTCTCTTTGTGCTTCATTTCTAACAGTTTGGTTGCCTTGGGGTAATCTTATTTGAATTAAATCTGGTTGGAGACCTTTGACCTTCCTGTACCTAGATAGTTACATCTTTCTTTAGGTTTTGAACTCCTGTTTTTAAAAATAAGTTTTCTACCCCTTTATGTTTCCCTTCTCCTTGTAGAACTCCTATGATTCAAAAACTTGCTCTTTTGATGTTGTCTCAAAAATCCTATAATCTTTATTTCTTTTTATTCTTTTTTTCTCTTCTGACTGTCTATTTTCAAATAATGTATCTTCAAGTTCACTGATTCTTTTTTCTCCTTGATTAATTATGCCATTGATGCTATTTCTTGCCTTTTTAATTTTGTTCATTGTATTTTTTTTTGTCTCCAGGATTTCTGCTTTTTAAAAAAAACTATTATTTTAATCTCGCTATTAAATTTCTCATTCTGGTCACATATTATTTTTCTAGTTCTATTATATTGTTTTACTGTATTTTCCTGACATTTACTGAGCTGTTGCTGCTGCTGCCTCCTCCTCCTCCTCCTCCTCCTCCTCTCTTTCTCCTTCTCCTTCTCCTTCTTTCTCCTTGTCATTCTCCTTCCTCTTCTTTTTCTTTTTCTCTTTGAGACAGGATCTCACTCTGTCACCCAGGCTAAAGTGTAGTGATATGATTATGACTCACTGCAACCTCAACCTCCTGTGCTCGAGCAATCTTCCTGGCTCTGCTTCCTGAGTAACTGGGACTACAGGTGCACACCACCATGTCCAGCTAATTTTTGTATTTATTGTGGAGACAGGGTTTAGCTATGGTGTCCAAGCTGGTCTCAAACTTTTGAGCTTAAGCAATCTGTTCACTTCAGCCTCCCAAAGTATTGAGCTTCTTTAAGATAGCTATTTTGAATTCCTTGTCAGCCATTTCATATATCTTCATTTCTTTAGGGTCAATCACTGCAACTTAATCTATCTGTTTGACAATATTGTGTGTCCCTGATTGTTCTTGATCCTTGTATATAGATGTCTGTGCTTTCAAAGAAGTAGGTAGTTATTCTAGTCTTCACAGACTGACTTTGTCTGGGAAAGCCCTGCAGCAGGTACAGTATTGGGGTAGGTAGGCCAGAGGCCAGGGCATTTGCAGCTGGTGTACTGCTATTAGAAACCTGGGTCAGGCGTGGTGCTGGAGAATGCAAGAAGTTCAGGGCAGGTGCAGCCTTTGTGGCACTGGGGCATATTAGAAGCCTGGAGCCTCTGGGGGCTGCCTGCCATTGAGACCCGTCTGAAGGTGACCTGGTGGGAAGTGGGCTGAAGATTGATTCTTCCACTCAAACCTGAATCTTGGAGATGTGTAGTTCTGCCTAACACCAGGTTGGGTCAGTAAAGGCTCAGTCTATGGATACTGGCTTGGAATATGAGCCTATGGGGGTCTGTCTAGTGCTGGGTTTTACTATGGTGGACCCACTGTTGGAGTCTAAGGCAAAGTCTTGTGCTCGCTTTCCTCTCTTTCTCCCAGGCAGATGGTTTCTCTCTTTGCACTGTGTTGCCTGGGCTTGGGGAAGGGGTTATGGGGATAATGTATAACTGGCTTTCCTACCCTTTTCAAGGAGTCTTTTCTTATTATTGTGCCACAACCGGGTACTATGGTCTCTCATTTGGCTTCCTTATCTCGAGGGAAATCATTTTTCACACATGGATATTTGTTATTTGTTCAATAGATGTTGATGTTTCTGTGGTGGTACAGTCACTGGAAATTCCTACTCTGCTGTTTTCCTCCACCCTTCCTTCTATTACGTTGGTGCAAAAGTAATTGCAGTTTTTGCCATTGAAAGTAACGGTAAAAACTGCAATTACTCTGGCACCAACCTAGTAATTCTATTATTTTAGTTTACATTTTCTTACTGGCTAGCTTCAATTTACTTATACAAGGAGCCATTTGGAGGGTTAGTTCTTTCTCATGATTAGCTCATATGTTTCTGGAGGTGTGGAGGCCAGATCATATGACTCAGATCTAAGTCATTTTGCACATGGCATTGCTCCATCCACTGTGATTCACTTAGAACTGGAAACCTGACTAAATAAAAGTCAATGAAATGACCCAAGATTTTACTAACACTTCATTGACTCAAAATGAGAGAAAACGTATGTTTAAAATTGTGGCAGCCATCTTTCCACTGTAAAGAGAGATCCTATATGGGAATAGAGCCAGGACAGAGTAGGCATATCATAGAAGTAGGAAACTGGGTTGCAGTGATATTGTTTGAGGGCCTGGTCAAACTGTATGTGAAAAGACAATAACATAGGTTACAGTAGAAGCAACTTGAATCACAACTGAGTGCTTGGTCAACTTTTGAACAAGAACTAGAGTTTGTAAGTAGTCTGCTCAAGCTGATGAGGTCACATGAAGAGCAATGTGGGCCTCAATTCTAGTCTTGGAAGTTGGCAGATTTTATTAAGTGTAAGCAAAACAACTGCTTAAACTGTTCTCTGTTTAAGCAATGGTTTAAGCAGCATTTCCTGTGGCCACGCTGAACAAGATGAGAAACTTTGTTTTGCATTCATCATTTAGAACATTGAATAAGGTCAAACAATGAGAAAGTGTTAAACCAGGTCCATTTTATTTAAAAATAAAGATATTAGAGAATATTATTTTGGTGTAAGGGTTCCCTTTGTTTTCTTTTCTATTTTCTTTCTTTCTTAATCTTTCTTTCTTTCTTTCTCTTTCTTTCTTTCTTTCTTTCTTTCTTTCTTTCTCTTTCTTTTTTCTTTTTCTTCTTCTTTCTCTCTTTCTCTCTCTCTCCTTCCTTCTTTCCTTCATTTCCTTCCTTTTCTTCTCTTTCTTTCCCTCCCTCCCTCCCTCCCTCCCTCCCTTCCTTCCTTCCTTCCTTCCTTCCTTCCTTCCTTCCTTCCTTCCTTCCTTCCTTCCTTCCTTCCTTCCTTCCTTTTTCTTTCTTTCCTTTTTTTTTCTTTTGAGACAGAGTCTCACTCTGTCACCCAGACTGTAGTGCACTGGTGCAATCTGCTCACTGCAACCTCCGACTCCCAGGTTCAAGTGATTATCCTGCTTCAGCCTCCCCAGTAGCTAGGACTATAGGCACCCACTACCATGCCCAGCTAATTTTTACATTTTTAGTAGAGACAGCGTTTCACTATGTTGGCCAGGCTGGTAACTCCTGACCTCATGTGATCCACCCACCTCGGCCTCCTAAGTGCTGGGATTACAGGCATGAGCCACTGCAACCAGCCTCCTTTCTACCTGTAATTTGAAGTCTGAGATAGCTATAACTACAGCAGCAGTGTAGAAAAGCCAAATTCTCTGCCCTAAGCTAGCATTTGATTCAAGCAATATTAGAAGTGGGAAATTTAGCAAGAGATATGATTGGTACTTAGAAAAATCATATTCTAGTTTCTCAAGCCCCTCCCACATTCTTCCAATTAAGTAGTCATTTCCTGACAATGGGATGAATTACTCCCATTGAGAAAATACACTCCAGAGGCATAGATACAAAGAAAAAGGAAATTCAGCTCAGGGCTAAAGAAATTGGCAGTGCAGTGTCGATGTACTAGTTTCCCAGGACTGCTGCAACAAAGTGCCACAAATTTGGATGACTTTGAAAAACATACATTTATTATCTCACAGTTCTGGAATTTAGAAGTATGAAATAACATGCCAGCAGAGTTGCTTCTTTCTGGAAGCACCCCAGAAAGAATCTGTTCCATGCCTCTCTCCTTGCTTCTGGAAGTTGTCGGCAATCCTTTGAGTTACTTGATTTGTTGACACATCACTTTAATCATTCACATGGCTGTCTCCCTCTGTGTGTCTGTGTGTTTCTGCTCCTGTTATAAGAACACAGTCATGTTAGATTAAGAGCTCACCCTATTCCCATGTGATATCACCTTAACTAATCATTTGCAACTACCCTATTTGCAAATTAGGCCACCTTCTTGAGGTACTGAGAGTTAGGATTTCAACCTATCTTTTAGGGGACCACGATTAAAAGTACTATAGTAGCTATGGCCAACCTCTTGAAGACAGAAAATCCAACCATGTTGTCCAGATTTAAACACTCTGATTCTTCATGATAGTTCCCTTTGTTTACTACCCCATGAGATAGAGAAAATGCAAATAGGTTAAAAATATATCAAGACTTCAAGTAAGTTTTAGTGTTAGACAAATCTCAAGCCTTACAAAAAAGAGGATAAATTCACTCAAGCCTTAAAATAATCTTCAGGCTCTAGAACCTGAGGTTAAATGAAGTACACTGATAAAGAATTTCAGGATGCACTTCAGATATGGTCATAGACAAGAATTGTATAAACTCAATAGATTGAATTGTCAAAGCAGGTGCACATAAATTATAGATCTTACCTGGTATCAAATTTTATTAATTATTTAAAGGCTACTCACAAACAGCAGGTATAAGCAAAGTCCATAGATTTCAGATTTTGCTACAACAAGAAAAATAGACCAGAAATATCCTACTTTTTACATAGGAAATCCCTGTGTTCAAGGAGATCTGGTGGAATTCTTTCCCCCTGTTATCTCCACTAGGGAAGAAGTGGTCCACTAAACTGCCTCTAACCATTTCCTTCTGAACAACAGAAGTCCTTAGAGAGCAGAACTATATTTCACTCCTAGGTCAAGGAGTCCTTTCTTTCCCTGTCATGCAAGATATTACATGAATTATGTACCAGCAACCACTTTATGTTGTTTATCTTCCCAAAATAGCAGCTTAAAAGTGTGTATTGAATGTTTTGGGATTTATTAAACACAGTATACAGCATTAGTTCTCTAGGCAAAGAGGAGTTAGCGATAGATCTGACTGAGAGGACTGTGCCTCGAATAGCTATTTTGAACCCAGAACTCTGTGTGGTCATTGAATAAGATTTTTATTTCTCATTGTTTCTTTGGGAAAGGGAAGGAGGATGTGTTTTCTGTGGGATGCGACATAAGTTTATTATGTAGATAGATATTTTTGAGGCTGTATGAATGGGAAGATGAAGTAGCCAAATGATTGGACATTTCTTCGGTTGTTTGTGTATTATTCAACATCAATTCACCCTAATTCCAGTACTGCCATTGTGGATTGATTCAGGATGCTCTGTTGATAGAAGCATATAATCCGTGGTGATAGAAATAAATATATTCCATCCCCTTGGCTAGTCATTTATAGCCAAGTTCAGGAATTTGAGTGTGACACAATCGATATTAGTAAGATGTTAGGACTGGCCAGAAAAAGTATCTTACTCTTTTCCCATTAGATTTGATTAGAGATGATCTAAGTCTGAAGTTAGAGCAGCCTTCTCCAAATAAAATAGACACAGAATCTGATAATAGAGGAACATGATAGATGAACAGAAAAATATTGGTACAATTTTCTTTGGAATTGGGTATCCTGTCAAATGGAATTGAATAAAATCTACTAGTACATAATTCTTAAAAATTTAAATGTATTTTCAGTTCTTTGTAATCCAATAAAAACTTCTTTCAAAGCAACGTTTTTCTGGAGTCCATCTGAAATTAATTAAAGACAGACTAGAATGATAAGATTGCACAACAGGAGGAAATATCAGGGCTGTTATTTTGTATTCTTTTTTTTTTTTTTTGAGTTGGAGGCTCACTCCATTACCCAGGCTGGAGTGCTGTGGCACAATCTTGGCTCACTGCAACCTCCACTTCCTGGGTTCAAGCAAGTCTCCTGCCTCAGCCTCCAGAGTAACTGGAATTACAGATGTAAGCCACCACACCTGGCTAATTTTTGTATTTTTAGTAGAGATGGGGTTTCATCATGTTAGTCAGGCTGGTCTTGAACTCCTGACCTCAAGTGATCCTCCCGCCTTGGCCTCCCAAAGTGCTGAGATTACAGGCATGAACCACTGCTCTTGGCCCTATATTTTGTATTCTGTTTTGAATATATACAAAAAGTAATGTGCTTTAAAAGGTCTACCTGATTAATGTGCTTCAAAAGGTCTACATGATTCTTCTCCTGGCTGACCTCCTACCTCTCCCCTCCTCATCCATTTTGCTCCAGCTCAATCAGCCTCCTTGCTGAACTCCCACCTCAGGGGAAATTTGCCCCTCCCAGCCTTTCTTCCTCAATGCTGTTCTCTCAAGTATCCACATGAGTTCCTAAACTCATTTAGATTTCTTTTCAAACAAAATCAAACATCAACTGCAATGTAAAAATTCAAGGAAATCACAAGGGTAAAATGCTGAGAAGGGGGTAACAATTACCTATAGGTAAGAGCATGATGCTAGATGGATCACCAATTTTTTTTTTTTTAACTATTAAAAATGAAAAAGGAAATAGATTAATGGTCATAAAGGCCATGTCTTCAAGTTCAATATATATGGCTCTGCCTTCCTAGAATTAATGTACTTAGTGTTGGCACATAGTGTGGCAATTGTGGTGGGTTGTGGAGATTTTAGAGAGTGAAATAAAGGATTATAATTCTGCAAAATGTATTTTTAAAGTAATTTTCCCCTCTGTATTGTGATTTTTTCTTTTTAGGGTGTTTTCTCTTCACCATTATTTCTTTGTTCTTATCTTTCTTCCAAGACAGTTTACATACGTGGTTGCATCTAAACACTCCTGAGGTCTTTGAAAGTCTTGAACAGCCAAGTATGAGCAAGGTATAGTTCAGAGGACAGGGCTATTACGTTAAAGCATAGTTGGCATGATGAGACACAGAAGTATAAGCCTGAGTTTCTGCACAGAGGCCAGTGGGAAAAGAGGCCAAAGGAGACTACTAATGCCTATAAGCAGAAAAAGGCAAAGAAGGCCTTGAGACTTTCAGTGTAGTCTGGGTCAAAGATGTACTGGAGTCAGAGATAACTTGACAATGACTCAGCAAAAAGAAATCCAGACTTCTTTATTGTGGCTTGGCAAGTTGGCCAAATTAAATATTTGGTGAAATAGAGAAATTGAGTAAACAAAACCACAGTTGTTAAATGAAAAAAATATTGAGCCACTTATCTGTAGAGTTTATTGCATTTTCCAGTCTCAGAAGATCTGGAACGTGAAGATGACTACGTTCTTGCTAACACTAAGAACTGTGCTATTCCATATTCCCTTAAATTCTTACAATAAACTTCCATCACTGAAGGTACATTGGAAGTTTTACATCCGTGTTTGTGCATGTGCACTTACATGTGATCCTGAATAGCCTGACTAGGACTCACACTGAAAATGTATTAGTAATAAACAGTTTGTCATGGACCACAGACCTTTATATGTTTCAGAAACCTAGTGACAGAATTTAAGAACTGTATTTTTTTCATCTATGATAACTATAATTATTATTCAGAAAGTTGTTTGCTAAATATATTTTAATTAAGAAAATATTTATTTAAATAATAATAACTATTTACTGACCAACAGTATTTGAGGAGCTCTAAGAACATTTTCTCATTTGATCCTCACATCTAAAGAGATATAATTTTTATTTCCTTTTTCAAAATGACAAAATTAATGTTTAGAGAGTTAAAGGAAAATTTTTAAGAATACAGCTCATGGCAAATTCAGGATTTGAAGTTAGATGTAACTGACTCTGAAGTCTGTTCATTCCACTAGCCTGCTGTCTCTCATTACATGTTGTCAGTTTATTGGTGAACCCTCATTGTCTTTAAAGAAATACTTATTTGCATAATAATAACAGCTATCATATACTGAGTGCCAACTACAAGGTATTGTGTTAGGAAAAGTCCTTGTCATATTGCCTTCACAGCATAGAAATAGGTATGTAAATGAAAAAATGCAATAATATCTGAAAGAGTACGTTTATTTAAACAGTTGATCCCATAGGAAAAGTAGATTTAAGGAATACATTTCATACTTACTTTCACATGCTCTTTGGGTGGAATTACAAATGAGATTATTTACATTATTTCTCTTTCTTTAAGCATGCAAATTAATTGAAGTAACTATAATGTGACTAGAATGGAATGCCAATGTGCTGCACACGTGCACAAAAGTATTTATTTTATCTTTTTTTCTCTGAAAACGGTCACTTTTTAGTGCAATGTCCACAGTGTTCTTGTATAATGGAATGGGAACAGCCCTTTAAACTTCTTATGTAATACTCAGAATATCCCTATGTGTAAGTAGTTCTATTAGTTCTACTTTACAGGTGAAGAGGTTAACACTTGCCCAAAATGTGCACCTGTATTATAAACCCTCTTTATAAAAGTAGCAAGGTAGATGTCAGTAAATAAACTCATGAGTCGTTTCAGTATCTTCTCTAGTAGTTACGAGTTCCTCTAGTATGATGATTATGGTAGGCTAAATAATGACTCCCAAAAGATGCCCACATACTAACTCCTGGAATTTGTGAACATGTTACCTTATATCAGGGGTCCCCAACCTCCAGGCCATGGACTGACCCATGGGTTGGGAACCTGTTTAGGAACTGGGAAGCACACCAGGAGGTGAGCAGTGGGCAAGTGAGTGAAACTTCATCTGTATTTATAGCCGCTCCGCATTGCTTGCATTACCCCCTGAGCTCCACCTTCTGTCAGGTCAGCAGAGGCATTAGATTCTCATAGGAGCGCAAAACCCTATTGTGACCTATGCATGCAAGGGATCTAGGTTGCATGATCCTTATGAGAATATAACACCTGATGATCTGTCACGATCTCTCATCACCCCCAGATGGGACTGTTAGTAGTAGAAAGCAAGCTCAGGGCTCCCTGTGTATCGACATTATGGTGAGTTATACAATTATGTCATTACATATTACAATATAATAATAATAGAAATAAAGTGCACAATAAATGTAATGCACTTGAGTCACCTGGAAGGTATCCCCCCGACCCCAGTCTGTGGAAAAATTGTCTTCCATGAAACTGGTTCCCGGTGCCAAAAAGGTTGGGGACTGCTGCCTTATATGGCCTTTACTGATGTGATTAAGTTAGAAATTGTGAAAAGGGAGGATTGTCCTAGACCATGTAGGTGGGCCAAATGTAATCACAAGGATCTTTATGAGCCAGAGAGAGAGAGAGAGAGAGAGAGGGATGTCAGAAGCAGAAAGGAAACTGACAATGAAAGAGGTTGTTAACGTGCTTTTAAGATGGAGGAAGGGGGCATGAGTCAAGGAATGCAGTGGCCTTCAGAAGCTGGAAAAGGAAAGGAAACATTTCTAAATCCTCCAGAAAAAAATGTAGCCCTAGGAATTGCTTGATTTCATGTCTCTGATCTTTAGAGCTGTTAATACATTTGTTGTAGGACACTACATTTGTGAGAATTTGTTACAGCAGCAGTAGGAAATTTACAATAATTTTGTCCTATTTACCTAGGGAATAAATAGAACCAGGATTCAAAATCCAGGTCTGTTTCATTCTGAGTCCATTTCTTTTCAAACATGAAGCATTTTTCCTGTTTATATTGTCAGTCTCTCTGGGGCAGTCTGTATAAATATTGACAAATCCAAATGTTCAATTACTCTTCTCGAAAAATCTATCAGCAAACACATTTGCTTTGTGTTATGTGTCAAGTGATGTCATTTAAGTGTTTTTGTTTTTAAAGTTCCAACAAGAGGACAAGATTCCAATCTTACAGGGTATACCAAAGAGTAATGGTATAAGACTATGAAACACTTGCCCTTTGACACTGAAATTAATGTGCTTGATATAAAAATGGATGAGACTAACCATTAGTAGATAAAAACTGGATTTAATAATATGTTGCTAAAGGCATGTTGCTATGAGACCCAGGTGTTTTCAGGATCAAACAAAAAGTACATGATATTTTAAATACTTTGATGTTGACAACCTGGTTAAATCCTCAGTAAGACGTGATTGTGGGTTTAATCAATTAGGAACTAGTACTGAATTGGTTATCCATATATCTTTATATCCTAGCCATTTAAAGGCAAGGAAGAGACTCAACAAATATTTTTTAGTGATTGAATAAAACTCTTCTATCAGGTATTAAAAAGTACTTAAAGTTACAAAATAACTAAATCTATCTCTTGGGTACGAAAGTAGACACAATAATCAATGAAGATAATTTAAAAAACCCAGAACAATATACTAACACAAAAATAACAACAGTATCATGCACCAATGCTTATTGTGAGCCAAACACTGTGCTAAGTGCTTTAAATGCATTACCTTATTTAATATAATAATCTAGTACTATTTTCATCTCTCTCCCTTAAGGAAGTTAAGACTTAAGGAGATCAAAGTGGTAAAAAGAGGTTTTCTATTATGCTAAGTGCAATGAATTTACCCACTCTGCTCTACTGACTTTTATAATTTAAAACATGATAAAGGTAGCATTTTAATTTCATAAAGAAAAACTAATTTTAAGTAGATGATGTTAGGATGGTTGCTTAAAGCTCTTTGTCATGTTATTCATCAAAATTAATTTAAGACATAATAGAAAAAAATCACTAAGTTGACAAACATCTTGATGCACATTACTATCTAAAAATTAAAAATTTGCGTTTTAGGAACATTATAAATAAAATGAAACCCAGAAGAATATTTAAAATATATGTTGCACTTGAAAGTTTACTCACCTAATATTTAAAGTATTCTTGCAAATAAAAGAGAAAGAACAATTATTCCAATAGAAGAAATCAGTAAACAATGTCCACAAATATGTAAAACAAATGACCCATAAGTATACAATATGTTTAGCCTCAGGAGTAATCAAAAAGTACAAAATAAAATTATAATGAGAACTTTCTCACAATCGAATAGTCAAAAATTTAAAAATGGTAGTACAAAATATTGCAGACATGGGAGGAACATACATTCTCATAAATATTAATTGAGATGTAAATGGATATAGCTTTTTAGAGGGAATAATAAGAAAATGGAATCATAAGGTATAAAATATGAAAACTCATTAATCCACAGTTCCATCTTTGTGAATTCATTTTAGAAAAATAATGAAATAAATATGTAAAAATATGAATACCAAAAACATTATCTCAGTATTGTTTATGATACTGAGAAATAGACAATTATGTGAATTTACTGGAAAGACGTCTACAGTATATTATTAAGTGAAAGAGGCAAATTACAAAAAGGTATGCATAAAAGAATTCATTCGAAGGCATAATTGCTTATAAATACTATACATATATTATGTGTATGTTTATATTTATCCTAACTCATTAAAAAGGAATAAAATATTAATCTCTGAGTGAATGGGATTATGGGTGATTTTTAGTTTCCATGGTATGACTTATCTATATTCTATAATTTTTTTTTTTTTTTTTTTTTTTTTTGACGGAGTCTCGCTTTGTCACCCAGGCTGGAGTGCAGTGGCCGGATCTCAGCTCACTGCAAGCTCCGCCTCCCGGGTTTACGCCATTCTCCTGCCTCAGCCTCCCGAGTAGCTGGGACTACAGGCACCCGCCACCACGCCCGGGTAGTTTTTTGTATTTTTTTAAAGTAGAGACGGGGTTTCACCGTGTTCGCCAGGATGGCCTCGATCTCCTGACCTGGTGATCCGCCCGTCTCGGCCTCCCAAAGTGCTGGGATTACAGGCTTGAGCCACCGCACCTGGCCTATATTCTATAATTTCAAACATAAATAGGTATTTTCTGATAATCAAAGAAAGAAAAGCAGGAAAAACTAAAATTAAAAAAAAATAAGGTTACACTCATCTACATTCCACATCTGATCATGTACTCACTACCAGCTTAAAAAACCTCTAATGAGTCATTTTTATTTATTTATAAAAATCTAAACACTTGAACTTGGCATCCAAAATCATTTCACATCTGGTCTTACCATACAATATTGACTTCATTATCCACTTCTACATCCCATGGGCCTTTTAAATACTTTTTAAAAATGCCAACCCCCTTTTTTCTCTTCTGCTGAAGAACCTCTAGCCTTCTTTCATTGAAAACATAATCTCCTCCCTGAAGAATTTCCAGTTCCCTAAGAAAGTAAGTGCTCTCCAAGCTTTGCCTCGAAACGTTTTTCTTTTCTTTTTCTTTTTTAAAAGAATTTTAGAGATTGGGTCTCACCATGTTGCCCAGGTTGGTGTCATACTCCTGGGCTCAAGAGATCTGCCCGCCTTGGCCTCCAAAAATGCTGAGATTATAGGCGTGAGCCATGACGCTTAGTCCTTGAAGCATATTTCTAAGTGATTGGCCCATTGTCTTCCTACCTTCTACGACTGTGGATCATGTGCTCGCATTTATTCCAGGTAAATACAAATGATATATATGGCAGCTATGTTTTCCCTATCTCTTAGGAGTTGAAAGATTTGGCACTAGAAGAAGTTGCGGGTTAAATGGAATAAAGGAGAGATTTGTAAAAGTTTGCAATAAAGTCAATATAAGATCAGCACAAGTGTAACAAGATACTCTTTGCATGTAATTAGGATTTACTGTAATTAATTATTTGAATGAAGTTCAAACTGACAATTTAATGCTTTTTTCAGGCAATAGGTCACAGGACTCTGTGCTAAGAGGAAATGTAACAAAAAAATAGAAGGATGGAAGGATGGATGGATATGGATGATAGATAATATTGTGTTGCTCTCTTTAATTATGGATTATGAACCTATGGTCATATACTATTCTGAAAGCATGCTATAAAATTGCCTCTTTCAGGCTGGGCATGGTGGCTCATGCCTATAATCCCAGCACTTTGGGAGACCGAGGCAGGCAGATCACTTTAGGCCAGGAGTTCGAGAATAACCTGGCCAACATGGTGAAACCTTGTCTCTTCTAAAAATACAAAAATTAACCTGGTGTGCTGGCCCACGCCTGTAATCCCAGTTACTCTGGAGGCTGAGGCATGAGAATCCCTGGAACCAGGGAGGTGGAAGCTGCAGGCTGCAAAGAGCTGAGATTGTGCCACCACAATCTGGGTGACAGAGCCAGACTCTGTCTCAAAAAAAAAAAAAAAAAAAGCCTCTTTCAAACTCTTTTTCTGAAAAACTTTTGAATGTCTTAGAAATGGCACTTTGTTTTTGAATAACATGCTAACTTGTCAATTTGTAGTAGCTGCTCGGAATTCTGTGTTGGCTTATTTTCATTCAGGAGGAGGACTATGATCAATTGGCAATTGGAAAGGGATAAAGGTTTGGCAGTATATGTCATCCTTGGGCATATGAACCTCTGAAACACTTATATAATGGGAATTTAAGAGTTGGAAGACTGTATAAACTTTCTTCTTTCATTCTTTGCTTCCTGTCTCTTCGTGCAGGGTCTGTGTTCTTGGATAGCATCCCAAAATGATGTTTTTCTTCATAGTCAAGTTCTATATAAACTCATGTTGATAAATTAAAACACCTTTAGCCTTTAGCTACTTCAACATAAATAAAAAGATTGCATTTTTATGGTTCATTTTAATGATTCAGTAGGTAAAATCACTTAAAGCAACTCAGTTTGTCCTAGTGGCTTAATAAGCAATGTTTCTTGGCTCATGCTATAGTTTGGCTACCAGCTTATACTTATGAGCTGTTTTAAGAGTAAGAAATTTGGGAAGTTATTTGGCTGGGGGCATTCAAAAACAAGATGTCATGCTAGGGCTTGTTAAAAGTTCCTCTGTGACAAATTCAAACATATGCAATATTATTAACTGTGTCTTGGCAGCTCATTTTCTTCTTTTATAAACAGTCAAAAAAAGCAGCTCTGGTTTATTTAATTCCCAGAAAAGAAAAATTGGAACCATTTAGCCTGCTTAATATCAAAATCTACCTGACCCAAAGGAGAATCGGGAGGAATTTCACTGAACACTTTATTTTAGTTACATCATCCTATACACAAATTCTTTGACTGCAAATAAAACATAACTTTTTAAGAAGCCCTAAAATAAACAAATTTTATAACATTCATTTCTTCTATTATCTCTCCCTTTAATCCTGTTTCTCTGATTTCGTTTTTTTATATCCACATTCAGGGATTTCCAGAAATTACTTCCTTGTTCCTTGCTCCTTTCCCATAACATGTATCTTTCTCAGAAGCTCCTCCATTCTTTATTTTTTATTTTTTTGAGATGGAGTTCCCCTCTTGTCACCCAGGCTGGAGTACAATGGCATCATCTTGGTTCATGGCAACCTCCACCTCCCAGGTTCAAGCGATTCTCCTGCCTTAGACTCCCAAGTAGCAGGGATTACAGGTGCGCGTCACCATGCCTGGCTAATTTTTGTGTTTTTACTAGAGATGGAGTTTCACCATGTCAGCCAGGCTGGTCTTGAACTCCTGACCTCAGGTGATCCACCTGCCTTGACCTCCCACAGTGCTGGAATTATAGGTGTGAGCCACCACGCTCAGCCCCTCCATTCTTATGGTATGAATTTACCTACTTTGTATGAATTGATTGATGTATAAAAGTCTGTTTTAAGTTTTAAACTCTCCATAATTATCTGCAGATCAATCCTACTCATATCAAATATTGAACTCTTATCTTTCTGCCCACAGGATGATACATTTCAAAGATATTCATCCACTCATTCTGCATCATATCATTACCAATTATCTCTCATTTGAATCTTTTACCAGGACCTACAGACTTCATGATGTAATGAAGTTTTAGTCATTTCCTGAACTCCTCTCCTCCTCTGTTGAAACTTTTCTTCATTTCACTTTGGCTCTTTATTTAGAGCCGTGAAGAACTGGGGCACTGAACCAAGTAAATTTTGATTGGTGAATAGTACGTAGAAGATAATGAGAATCATGATTTTAGAAGATTGCTCTGGCAATAGTGTATACAATAGATAGCTGGGAAGTATCTAAGGACTATTGTAATTGTTTAGTAAAATTAGGGATCGGAGAAGAGAAAAAGGTGTGGCTCATAATTGCATGTTGGGATATGATAATGGCTTTCTGCCTAATCTCTTCCAGAAGACAATCATAGTTCAAGTGGCTCAACTAAAGGAAAGGAAGAAGAAAGAAAAATACTTATACTAGTGCCCATGCAACATTGTGTGTGATACTTAATAAACATTTTCTAGTTAAATGAGTAGTTGATGGGTTGGACTAATGGTGAAAATTAAAGTCATTTTGGAGGACTAACAAGGGATAAGTTTTTCCTCTCAAAATTTTTCTCAACACATCTCCATTAGTATTACACACCTGGCAACCCAATTTATTTCTGGATATGGGTGCCCACCTCTTGTCTTTACTGATAAATCATAATTCACTCCTACATTTTTTCTACATCATTTTAATATTGTGCACTTCTTAGAAATTGTTACATAATAATTCTATGCCATTTCATTTGCACTCGTCTTGACTTCCCAGAGAGTCTTTAAACTCCTTAATGTCAGAGACTCAGTTTCTGAATTTTCTCACAATGTCTAACAGAATGCTCTTCAGAATGAAGATCTAAATGTGTTTAATGCTTTATTTCTGAATTCTAATTAAGTATGCTAACAAACACCTTGTTTTAGAAAACATTCAGTTTATACTATGTTTTAAGCATTTCATATGGGCTATGTTAGGCTGTTTTGTTTTATAATATTTTTGTAGTTAATTCACATTTCTCACTTTATAGGAAAGTACCTTTGGTTTCCAGGAAGCAAACATTCCCAAAAGATTAATCTCTTATGCTTTTGTTTTCATTACACTATCTTTCTCCATGATATGAACTTCCAGATGTTGATGCGTTTTCTTCAGTATCTGTTTATGAATCTTGATATTTGATTTTATTCATATACCAAAATCTTGGAATTAAAATGCACTTATTACACATCACAAACAGCTTTTATTCAAACACTTCCTAAAGCCTTGTTAAGAATATTTGATCATTTGGGACATGGCTATGATTAGTAGAAAGATGAATTAATTTGGTGATAATTTTTTTGTGATGTCATAATTTTTAAGGATTATGCAATATCTCATGTCACAATTATACAGTATCTCATGTCACAAGTTGATATAATTCTTAAAAATTATAAGGGTTAGTCTTTGCTATGTAGAATTATTTTTTTGGCACAATAAACAATACTTTTTTTTGAATTTTATTTTATTTTATTAATTACTTTATTTATTTTTTAGCGACATGGTCTCTCTATGTCACCCAAGCTAGAGTGCAGTAGCACAAACATAGCTCACTGCAGCCTTGAACTCCTAGGTTCAACTGATCCTCTTGCCTCAGCATCCAAAGTAGCTGAAACTATAGGTGCACTCCACCATGCCCAAATAATTTTTAGTTTTTATTTTTTGTAGAGATGGAGTCTTGCTTTTTTGTCCATTTTGGTCTCGAACTCCTAGCCTCAAGCTATCCCCCTGCCTGGGCCTCCAAAATGTTTGGATTACAGGAATGAGCAACCACCACAGTGCCAGGCCTCTTTTGAATTTTATAGCTTACTAGTATGAAGATGGCTGTTACCTTCTTGGGAGTGAAGATTTCTTGTGTACAGAATTATTGATTCATAGACTGTCATATGAAAGATAGAGAAATTTTAGTTACTTAACCCTTTCCATCTTTGAAAATATTTTTATCAGCATAATTTCTATCTTAACAAAGATGGAACACTAAAGAAATGCAGAGATTATAAAATATACTAATGTTTGTGTGTTTGTTTTCTATTGCTATCATAAGAAATTATCCTTTGCCCACTTTTTGATGGGGTTGTTTTTTTCTTGTAAATTTGTTTGAGTTCTTTGTAGGTTCTGGATATTAGCCCTTTGTCAGATGAGTAGATTGCAAAAATTTTCTCCCAGAAGGGGAACATCACACACCGGGGCCTATCATGGGGAGGGGGGAGGGGGGAGGGATTGCACTGGGAGTTATACCTGATGTAAATGACGAGTTGATGGGTGCAGCACACCAACATGGCACAAGTATACATATGTAACAAACCTGCACGTTATGCACATGTACGCTAGAACTTAAAGTATAATAATAATAAAAAAAAAAAAAAGAAAGAAATTATCGTCAGCGAGTTGAATAAAACAACACAAATGTATTCTCTTACAGTTTCATGGGTCAGAAGTTCAACACATGTTTCACTGGGCTAAAAATCAAAGTGTGAGCAGGGACGAGTTGCTTTACAGAGGTTCTAGGGAAAAATATATTTTATTACCTTTTCCAGCTTTCAAAGGCTACTCACATTCTTTGACTTGTTTTCCTCTTCCTCCGTCTCCAAACCCAGCAATGCTGGGCCAAGTCTTTATCATGTTGCATCTCACTGATACCCTTTCTATCAGATCTCTCTCTCTCTGACCATAGCCAGAAAAAGTTCTCCACTTCGAATGACTCATGGGATTATAGTGGGCCCCCAAATCTACAAGCCACCAATAATACAGCCTTTGTCCTTGAGAAATTAAATTTTCACATGTGAAATTTTTAAAATTATGATTTAGTGTACTAAAAAACCCCTGCCTTCAATATACATCAGGTATCAAGAAGATACTAAATTTAGTTTTAACCTAATCTCATTCCTTGAAATTTTTAGACTCCCTCCTATCTGTAACTGCCTTTTGATATTAAAAATATTCTCCTTGCAAATAACTGAGAAGAAAAAGTATATTAAAGCTAATGACATGGAAAATTTGTTTTGTCAGTATTTGAAGAGACAAAATATTATCTTTCACCATTCCCAGAGGAAGTTTTCAGGCTATAAATCAAGATATTAGTTGTAAGTGTCAAATGAGTAAGTACAGATAAAGCAGGCTGTTGAAAGTTGTTAAAATAACCCTACAACGTGTGTTTATATTTGTATGCTGTATTATTTAGGTAGACTTTTAAGCATATGCATAGCTTTTCTTTTCTACCCATTGAAATTTCTAGTATAAATTTTTGAAAAAATTATCATAACATTTGATCCCGCCTATTGCCATGCTTAACTTAGAGTTAAAAAAAAAAAAAAAAAAAAGCCTTTGTGTAAGAGAGTAACTTTGGTGACTCAGTATATCTATATGCATACTCATACATAGATATTGATATAGGTACTAGAGGCTGAGTTAAAAAGAGTTGGACTAGCCTGGAAAATGATTGAAGTGTGGTTTTAACATTTATTTTCCTTTTGCTGTTCAAGTTTCACAGTTAGAAATGAAGCATTTATTATCTAAAGAGACAAATACTTTCATTGTTCCAGGGTTTCTCTGCAGGGTTTGAGATCCTGAGGAACTTCAAGCAAATACCAAAGCAATATATTGCACATTTTATCCCTAATCAAGGACTCAGTGGTGGAAATTTGCCTATAGTTGTGAAGATAAACTTACTCGATAAGCCCAAAGAAGACCATAGGGAAGGAAATAATCAAGTCAGTGGAAGAAACCAGGTAAAGTGTCAAGTTCAGTTCAGTTATGGCTTTTTGCCATAGTGCTTGTGTAAAGTTATGACAACATTTGGACAACTGTTTTATTCTCCTTATTCACTGTAAATCACACTATATAGAATATGCTTTACAAGATGTTATTTCAATAAAATGGTTTCAGCTACTCATTCAAACCAACTTACCTGACAATAGTTTCTAGCTAGAAAATATAATGTGGAAAAATGTATTTAATAGAAAATATAATGTGGAAAAAAATCACACAAAATAGTTGGAAAAAAAAACCCAAACCATTTTGTTTTACATACAAATGTCAGTGAGAGGGAGGAAGAAGTATAATTTTCTGTCACTTTTCAGTGGATATACATTATGCTCATGTATTTCTAAGAGCTCTCACATTTAGCTTTTATTTTGCCAAAGTCTCAAGGAAAACAGAATTATCATCAAGCCTGCCTACTTTAGATACTGAATGCATATCTGAAAGATGATCACCTCATTCTCCATCATCTTTCGAAGAATTGCTTCCTTGTACTGTCTTCCACCAATGGCCGCCTACTGTCGAGTCCACTCTTTTTCCCTTGGGAAGTACAGCAAATGTTTGTTACGTTTTATACAACAAACTGTACTTATCTATTTTCAGATTGTTTATTTTATTTATATAAACATATAAACATATTTCCCTTACTCAATTGACATATATTCCTATCTGTGAAAATAATTTGCATATTTTAAGTTGGGGAAAATGCATCAAAGTTTTCCCCATTAAAATAGATTTTTTTTCACTTAACAACTTTTCACTCAGCAATAGGAATTTAAGAAATAATTTAAAACTATTCATTGAGTGATAGATGTAAGTAACATAAGACATACCCAAGGTTTCAAAAATTTTCCTCCCAAACACCCCTTTTCAGGAAATGAGTGGACGTTAGGTTCCAGAAAGTAATGAGGATATAAGCAAAAAAATATGAGATTCAAGTAAAAAGTGTTCCAACACAGGAAGGGTGATAGGAATTCTCGAAATGATGTTGAAAAGGAAGTGCTAGAATAATTGCGGAGCAGGCCTGGCTAACATCTGGCCCAAATTAGAGCAGTCTCCAAAACCGATGTCTTTAGGCTACGTTACTCATAAACTTGTGTTTCTTGTCTCAGCCAGATTTTGCTGGACTTAGTTAACTTCATTTCTTCCTGACTACAGACTCAAGGGGCTCTTTCACATCCTCTGATTCTCTGTTGTCCCAGGAATCAATGCCTAAACTCTGCCAGGGGTCATCTTGCCCCTTTTAGTGGGCCCTATGGCAGGAGCTTTGCCCTCAACTCTCACCTATACCATTGAAATCTGGAAAGCTGACTGGGAAAGTTAAGCCTAAGGGCTCCCTCTCTCCAGTCTCACAGAATATCAAGGAAATGTGGCCAAGCACTAGGTTGGTGCAAGAATAGCCCACAAGGTGAATTCTTTCTAGAGTCCTAAATAGGACATTGGGAACAGCCACATGCCCAGTGTAAGCTTCTTTTCTTAAATCACCTTTTCCTCTCTCTGAAACTGGGCCTGGTAGGAAGTTGTCATACATGGAATCTTACACTTTCCTTTCTCATTATCTCTTTGTATTCTCCCCTGGATCTAGAAAACGGACATTTTCCCCCCTTTTATTATGTCATATTTTCCTTCTGCCATTGAATAGCAGTAAACTTGTCCTTGCAGAAATGAAATTTAAAAACATACTTTTTAAATAAAGAAAAAATAATAGCACACTTGGCTGCTTTTTTGTTATGGGTAAAGTAGTAGCTCTGTACTATAGGAATCTCTATGGATTGGGTTCTCCAAGCCTTTGATATTTTAGTGGAGGAAATGAAGCAATTTGGATAATCTTTCTTGACTTGTTCTCTCAACTGTAGTCTTGCTTCTTGGCTACTTACTGCATACTTCTCATTTGCATATTAGTAGCTGAATCTAACTTCTTGTATTTCTCTAGTAACAAGTTCTGATCTCCTTCCTGTTAAATGGATACCTCAGAATGACTTGAACAAAGAAAAAGAGAAAAACTCAATAACTTTTCAGTTACTATCCCGTATTATTGGTTTATATGAAGATTTTTCTTAATTAGCCTACTATAGCATACACATATACACACACAGAAAGCACATATTTTGAGAAACTGCTACACTTTTTTTCTTGCTGCTGTCTTTTTCAAAGAATTTTTTGTCTTTAAGTTTTTGGGGTTTTTTTTGCCAGCAAACTTTAATCATTTTAAAGAAAAGAATAAGATTATGTGACAAGAAAATAAAAATTATAGGGCAATTAAAAATATTCTATTTTCTAGTTTTAAAAAATGTGATATATAAGGAGAAAACTGTAACAGCTGAGTAAAACAAATTCAGTGTATGTATAAGAGGGGTGCTTGTCTGGCTGAATTATGTAGGGATAAGGCCCTTTGGGCATCAGCTGGGTAAGACACTGCTAGTTTGGCTGCCCACGTTAACTTCTATTACAGTGTGAGGTTAATGAATGATGTTATGTTGGCTAAGACTATCAGGTTTAAGGATATATACTAATAATGACAGCTACTATTGAGTATGGGCTAGACATTTTATGTACATCTATAATTAATTTTTTAACTTTTAAAACATTTCTAGATAAGTAGGTATTATTGTCCCCATTTTTTGAATGAAGAAATAAAGTCTCAATGAAGTTATATAATAGCACAGATTTCCATGGTTAGTGCTGGGCCTGGGCTGGAATTTGAGCCTAGTTTTCTTGGGTAGACTCCAAAGACTGTCTTCTTCCTTTTATATACTAGACAGCCCTCCATGATCTCCTGGGAAGGTTTTCTTTTCTACTCTGCAACACTCACAGCTTTACCACCCTTATATCTGTATCTCTGAAAAGACTTCAAAATTCTGAAGGTAACTCAATAGAATATACTTACCATAGTTTACTGATATTGACATAAGCAAAGTATCAAGGATTGTAACTTATGGGTACCCGTAAGGGTGAAGTGTAGGTTGGATGGCATTGTGCAGGGTCAAATTTCAGGGGAGAAGATATTCTGGGCAGGAAGAAGATGGGGTCTCACTCTGTCACCCATGCTTGAGTGCAGTGGTGCGATTTTGGCTCACTGCAGCCTCTGCCTCCCATGCTCAAGCAATCCTCCTGCCTCAGCTACTGAGTAGCTAAGTAGCTGAGTAGCTACTCAGTCCTGAGTAGCTAAGGACTACAGGCACATGTCACCATGCCTGGCTAATTTTTAGTAGAGACAGGGTTTCACCATGTTGCCCAGGCTGGTCTCAATCTTCTGAGCTTAAGCCATCCACCCACCTCAGCTTCCCAAAGTGCTGGGATTATAGGTGTGAGCTACTGTACCTGGTCAATTTAAAGACTTTCAAGACTAATAAGCCTCAATGGTGGACACGTTTCTACAGTTAGAAAGCAAAAGAAACAGTTGGTGTCTTCATTGCTACTTGGGCAATAACTAGAATGTGGCTGCTTCCCTTTTATTTCCTCATTTAAGTATCTATTCGTACAAGGCTGTGGCAGGTAGAAGAACTTGTACTGAAGGCTTGGGAGTCATGGGAGAAGGATCTCATTAACTAATACTTAAATAACTTAACATTAAGTAAAAGATACCTCTGTTTTAAAAAGTCTTTGTGCCTACTCTACCTTATAAAATGTCTCAATGAATTCCCCTCCATAGGTAATAGCCTGGTGCCTCAATATTTTCCAAACTCCATTTTCTCTTTTTCTCTCCTCATTCATCTCTTTAACTCACACCTCCTGTAGGAATGTACCATTCACTCCATTGCATTTCCATTTCTTCTCTTTCTATCATACAGAGCAATTAGAGCAATTTAGCGCTCTTCAGACTCTTCTCAATTCAACACTCCACAACCAATTTTTTATATCTTATATCTCTTATGGATTTTGGACATATGCATTTGTGGATTTGGATATATAAATCTCACAAGGGATTTAGCCATTAAAAGGGCATCAACTCTGGCAGTCTTCATACTCTTCTTCTTAAAATTTTATTTTAAAAACTATTTTATTATCTTAAAAATATTTTTGACACAAAATTGTACATATTTATGGGGTACATTATATGTATGATGTTTTGATACATATAATGCATAGCGATCAGATCAGGGTAATTAACATATCCATCTCCGCAAACATTTGTCAATTCTTTGTGTTGGTAACATTCAATATCATCCTTCTAGCTATTTGAAACTATGTCATATATATACGATACTCATCCTGCAGTGATACAGAACTATAGAACCTATAGTTTTCATACTCTTGATCATGCATCACTATCAGCAAAAAAGTTTGGCAAATAAATTTTATACCTGTAATATCAACTCATGTTTTAAATATGAATAAACTTTATTTCTTTCTTTTGAAAGACATACAATTAACAGAAGTGTAATTATTCCTCTATGATTATCATGTTTTGCAGACTACTGATTTATCAACACTTTATCAACAGAATGGCCCAGAAAGACCTAAGATTACCTGTACTTTTTAATAAGAAAACAGAAAGACTTTTCACAAAGGAAGTACATACCTTTAATTCAGCAAATAGCATTTTAGGTAAACAGTAAGCAATTGATAGAAAAGAACATAGGAAAGATATTTTTATTTTGATATTTATTAGAATGATATTCTTATCAGAAGGACTTATGAAAACGCTTAAGGATGCAATGCATTCTTCCTATGTTACTCAGGGAAAATATATCTAGTCTTCTCACTGACAATAAAAACATTGACTTTTATCTAGTTTGGCTTGACTTGATACTGAAATATATATTTCAAAAGAAGAAATTGTGTTTTTCACTATTTGTCTTATGGCATAAAAATAGTTGACTATGAAACATAATTTTTCCAGTTATTCTCAGGCATCTTTTTAATGAACACCTTTCTGCATTTTGCTCCTCTCAAGGATATCTAAACATGAGTCTGAGTCAGAGTCTATTTGAACCAAATTAAAGACTTATTTCTCTAAAATGTATCTTTAACATATTGATTCCAAAGAAATGATAACTATAACCCAAATCCTTGCACTCAAAATATGATATGCATTTCTTTTCCAGACACCACCAAAATTTATTTTTAAAATCTGTAGATGACATTTAGAAAAGTACATAAATTCAAATAACTTGTTAATTTTTAAAAAATTTTCCACAGCAACACCATCCAGAGAAACCAGGCAATTCTTTCAATTAATTTCCTTCAAAGAATATTTTACCCTAACCAATTGGTTGTTCTAATTTTATTACATCTTATTTAGTTTTATGGAGACAATCAGAATCTTTATTTCAAAAGATAATCTAAGACAAATGCTCGTTCTATGGGCCACAAAGTAAAAATAATAGAGATAATTTTCAACCACAACACATCCTCAAAAATGCTGGGAAAAATGATTTGCAAGCTCTGTTAAAATATGGCACTAAATATCAAATGATAAGTTTTAAAATAAGTCATTGCTTTCCACATTATGTTTGAAAATTGCATGAAAGTGTTGCAGTCATATTATGAACTCCCAATAGAAAAAGTTTTTCTTTCAAGCAAAATCATCAATTCTCAAAGGATAAAATCAAAAAATATTTTCCCAAGCCTATACACACGAAAGGAAAAAAGTATTGTGCAATTAATGGACATCTTTTCACCAGACCTCTTCTAGTCAAATTGTATCTGTAAAACTTACTTTTAAATAACGACTTTAAAAAAGGAGTTTTAGAAAATATGGCACAATGATATTCATAGTAAATACAGCCAAAGGAGTTGGTTAATATCTTAGCCAACTTTATCAAAGTTACTGTTTTCTCAACCCTGTTGTCACTATAATTATCTGGGGACCTTTTTAAAAAATTATAGACCAATCAAATAATAATCTCTGAGCGTGATTCTGGACTTTGTTATTTTGTTAATGATCCTCATGGGCATTAACAATTGAGAACATTCAATCTAAATGAATATTAGTAACTGTGATTGTAATAACCACTCTCATTTGTTGACTTCTCCCCTCTGTGTCAGAGACTGTGTTAAGTGTTTAACATACATCCTGTGACTTAATCTCTTTACATGTTAGAAAACTTACCCAAATCCCCTACTATTCAGTGGCAGTACCAAGACTCAGACCCCAAGCTGTCTTTCTGTAAAACACCATTTTCCTCACAATGTCCCTCAAGCACCTTTTCTTCTCTTCCAATTGTAACTGAAGTCAAGTAAAGGATGAAGCAGACATGGGATCAGTCAGCAATCAGCTAGAGAAAAAGCGATTTCTTAGCTCTTCAGAGAAGTTCTGGATAACAACCACTCTTCTCCCACAACCCACACAAATGTATTTGAACACTTTTGAAATCTTTTGCATGCAGCCCTCAATTTGGATGTAGCAGGCAGAATAATAATTCCCTAATATGTCCACATCCTCATCCCTATAACATGGATATACTTTACATGGTCAAAGAGACTTTGCAGATGTGATTGAGTTAAAATCTCAAAATGGGAGATTATTCTGGATTACCTGAGTGGGCCAATCTAATCACAAATTTTCTTATAAGAGGGAGTCAGAGAACACGTGATGGCAGAGTAGAGTTTGGAGTGATTCAGAGACATAACTCAAGCAATAAGCATAGCCTTTAAATGCTGAAAAAGGCAAGGAAATGAATTTGTCTCTAGAGTTTGAAGAAGAAAAGCAGCCTTGATAGCCAATTTTGAACTTCTGATATCCAGAATTGTAAGTTAATATATATGTATTGTTTCTACCCACTAAACTTGTGATAATTTGTTACAACAGCAATAGGAAACTAATATAGAAGATATTCTATTTGCATTCAAAATCATAAAATGATGCAAAACTGTACCCACTGAGTCAGTCTAGTCATGGTAAAGGATACTCCAATTGTAGCATTGTTTTAGGATTGTTGCAAAACAGAAACTACAATTCATAGATTGCACTTATTGGCAAGATATTTGCAAGACAGAGGAAAAGAGATAAACCACAAAAATTCAGGAGTCTGCCACTGCAGTGATGTTTTTGGAGTCGTGGTTTGGAGCCTATGAACATATCTCCTCAAAGGTGAAAGACACATTGCTGCACCTTTCACCACCCCCACTAACAGAGGCTCAATTCTTGGTGGCCTTTATGGATTTTGGAGACAGCATATACCTTATATAACCCATGAGGCTTCTGGTTTTGATCAGGGACCAAAGCAAGAGAAGGCTGTGCAGCAAGTTAAGGCTTCAATACACACTTCTCTGCTAATGGGGCCTCATGATCTAGCAAATCCAATAGTACTCAGTGCACTGTGAATCCTTTTGCGAGCACCACCAACAGGAGAATCTCAGGCATCTAGAATTTTGAGGTAAACTCATGCCTTCCTCTGCAGATAACTATTCCTCTCCAGAAAATCAGTCCTAGCGTGATCCTGGGTCCTGGTAGAGACTAAATGCCTAGTTGTGGGACCTCAAGTGACCATATGACCTGAGCTTTCCATTTTGTGTTGGGTGTTTTTTCGGCCCATTAGGACATGAGGTTGGGCGTGCACAGCAGCACCCTGTCATCAAATGGAAATTTTATGTAGGCTCAGGCTCCTTTGCCACTGACTCCAGCTGCATTGTCTTGTCTATCTCAGTAAACTCCAGTGTCCTTATAGGGTGTTCCTTATGACCAGTTGACTGAAAAGGGAAAAACTCTGATGATTCTGCATAATTTTGCTAGCACCAACCACAAGTAGATGGCTGTAGCATGACCATCTCTCTCAGGTATGGCCCTGAGTAAAAGGGTAAATGGAAATCATCCCAGTTATGCCTTCATTCTAGACAGGACATTGAGTGAGGGACTTTATTGTTTTGATAAGGTCTTATCTGGATGAAGAGATGTCCAGAATAATAGATCTACATTGATTTCTGGGCAATTTCCGGTGGTTTGGTTTTTCGGTCAGGGATAAGAAGACCAGCACTGGAAGGTTGGTGGCAAGGGAATCTAATGGAAGATATAAATGAATGGATGTATACAATTTGGCATGTAGTGTAAAAATAATTGTGTCTCATATGAATGCTCACCAAATGGCACCTACTGTACATGGCATCTACTGAGAAGAGTGTCAATAATTAGATGAACGAAATGACGTGGTCTCCAAATGTTAAATGCCTCTTTCTCCAGGCACCCCAGTGCTTGCTCAAGGAACTCATTGGCAAAGTGGTTATGGTGAATAGAAGCTAAATGTGGGCTCATAACTTAAACTTCGTTTCACAAATATTGACCTGACTACTGTTTCTGTTAGTTTCTATCTATCAACTACAAACAAATCCACCATGTTCTTGATATGGTCGTATCTATATCTATAATAAAGGATCTCAGTCTATTAGTTGATATTGGTTTTATAATTTTTCACACTATGACTGGCCTAATAATTTTCTTTATGTTGTCTTTCTATATGTAGATATTTTGGTTTTGATAAAATCTAAAGTACCTTTTTTTTTTTTCTTAAAACTATTCCTTTCTTTATCCAAGAAACATTTGACTACCTTCAGGTCACAAAAATATTTCTTTCTATATTACCTTATAGGAATTTTATAATTTTGGATTTTACATTTAGGTGTATGATTCACCTTCAAGTAATTTTTGTGTATGGTATAAGTTAGGGATCAGAATTCATTGTTTTTATACGAATTTCTAGTGGTAAAACCACTTGGTTCAAATAATTTAGTTTCTCATTGGATTGCTATGGAGCCTTTATTGCAAACAAAACCGAAGAAAAACCCTGAATAAATATCAGTCTATTCTCTTCTACTGATCTATTTGTTGAACCTTATGCCAGGCTTACACTGACTCATCACTATAGTTGTAGAGTAAATCTTGAAATCAGATAGTATAAACTCTCCTACTTTAGTCTTCTTTCTTATGACTGTGTTGGACATTCTGAGTTCTTCACATTTACATACATATTTTCAAATTAGATTGTCAATTTTGACGGGAAAAGCCTGCTGAAATTAAAATTATGACGGATGTTATCTGTCCTTGATGTTTTGTTGGTGAATGAGGAGTGCCCTATTTTTCCAAATAGAAGTAACTATTTCATTACTAAATGTTACGAGACTTTAACTGTTAAATTAAACTTCAATGCTAATTCAGTACTTTCCTTATATTGTCATCCTTTTTGTCTACTGAGGATGTCACTGATGGTGTTGCCTTCTATGTGTGGCCTAGGCTGAAAAGATCAGTGTAATCCTAAAGTAATTCTTTATCTTCTGCTTCTTGACAAAAATATAGTTTCCATGTAAACAAACACCAGTAAAAACACTACACAGAGGAAACTATAAAAAATGTGCTAGAAACAAATGTTTATAAATACAGAAAAAGAAAACCTTGTTTCTGGCTAATCTAGTGGTCACCATGTGCTCATGATCATTGGCACTTGTCCATAAGTGAGTTAGGTTTTAATAAGCAACTTCAACTAGGGTACTTCAGAGTACAACCATGCCAGTAAAAGACTTCAGGACTCCCTGTGGTCAATTTGACATTGTTTAATCACAATATATTATTTTATATTTACAAGGACTGTAAAGATGAATTCCTTTAACAATTCAGTCAGAAGCCCTTTGGAACCCCTTATCAGGGACTCAGACCTTGATTTATCCAGTAAGTTGCTTCAGTAGCTGCTCAGTTTTTTGTTTGTTTGTTTGTTTGTATCTTAAAGTTGATCTGTTTCCTAATGAATCATAGTGCTTTAAAACATAGTTTAAAAACTTGGTCCAGACATATAATCTGCTTCATAATACAATTCATAATTTATTACCAAAACTGTAGTAAGGCATCAAATTCTGAGACTTGCTTAAACAGCCCTTACAGAAGGGAAGTCTGTTTAATCTAAGTGAGTGGATATTTTGTGGGTTTTTTTTTGGCTGAACATAATCCACAGAGGACTCTGAAAATAAAACGTACATGGAACATGATCTAAGAGGCCAAAAATAAATGAACTGAATGTAGAACTTTTATGGCTAAATAATGTTGTCTGTTGCAGCTGCTCGTATACTCCATAGTCACTGTGTGTTGAAACTGACTGTATGTGCATGGTTCCACCAAACCCACATTTAACCTGTGGCTACTCAGTTTTAGACTTGTATTAAGCCCTGGGGATGAGCATACTAATAAAAAGCTGTCCATGCCTTAGATAATTTCACAGCCTAGTGGGAAAAGAATATGTAACAACTAAATCTAGTAATAAAATGTGACAGAGTTATGTACAAAGTGTTCTGAGAACCCTTCTACAGAACCATGAGTACTACTTGCTGGAGAAGCTGTGTGTATTTGCAGGAAGAGGGCAAAAAGATTGACCAAAGAGGTGGTATTTGAAATAGATTTTAAAGAAATGAGTAGGAGTGGCTACTAAGTCTGAAATGAAGACAACATATGCACCTTAAGTCTAGAATAAATTTTAGGATGTGTAACTTCTCAGTACTACCACTGATTTAGTTAATACCTTGTTAAAATACTTTTAAAAAATCTATACCCTGAATCTGTATCTTTTAGGATTACATTAAGTTGTGGTAATTAATATTGCCACTGATTGCTCCTTCTGTTAAAGTTTTGATCAGGAAACCAGAAATTCTGTCATTGATAAAGGAGGCAAATAAACATTTTAGCTTATTGGCAATCTGAATTATTGCAAAAGGTTTTCTTTTATCTGCCAAATGGTAGCTGATTCTATGAAAGAATTGCTGCCCAGGAACTGTCTGCACATCTCAGTAGGAAATCAGTTATACTGCAGCACCATTCTCCGAGACTCTGTGCTCCCTTAGCCAATCTATGCTCTGAATGTTGCTAGAGGTGCTTTTGCATGTTTTGAATTACATAATTGTCCTTCATGAAAGCTAAAAGAGCTATTTTACTTAATGCTTATCATCGAAGCACTGTGGGACGCTGGGGCAGGTGGGTTGCTTGAGTCCAGGAGTTCGAGACCAGCCTCAGCAACATGATGAAACTCCATCTCCATGAAAAAACACATAACTTAATCAGGTCTGATGGTGCAACCCTGTAGTCTCAGCTACTCGGAGGCTGAGGTGGGAGGATCGCTTGAGCACAGTAGATCAAGACTGTAGTGAACTATGTTCACACCACTGCACTCCAGCCTGGGTGACAGAGCAAGACACTGTCTTAAAAAAAAAAAAAAGAAAAGAAAAGAAAAGAAGAATATCTTATGAATAACTACACAATAAAACTTAAAAATTATATACACTACTATATAATAACCTTAAGAATAACTATTAATAGAACCTGTTCTAGGAGCCTCTGTCCTGGATTTTCTGGTGAAACCCTTAGGCATCTGTGACCAAGAAAAATCTCTAAAGAGATTGGCCTAGTTCTACTTGTTTTTCTTTTTATATTATCATTTAATTCTCTTCTTTGCCTTTTGAGTTTGGGCCCTTCCTTGTCTAAAGTGGAATAGCCACTCTCCTTGTAGCAAGGCTTTAAATAAAATTGTTCAGTACTCTCAATGTCCCTAGCAGGAAATGTTTAGCATTCAGACTAAAACAGAGAGTTGACATCATGTGTTCCTCAGAAACATTTATTGCAGCAACAAAGACAAAATCAGGATTCTCTCTGTTCTGTAAAATCTTGACAGTATCTTTCATCAACCAAAAATTTCTTTTAAGGATGTCTACCCTTTATCTTTTTTCTTTTGGTTCAAAAAGCCATGGCTAAGATTTTCTCAAACACTTTTTATTTCCTATTACTTTACTCTTTTCAGTAAGGATGATTTCCCATACCGTCATTAGGAAGAGGTAAAAATATATGAAGTGGATTCTTAATGGAACACAGTGAGGCCACTGTGGTGGGGTAGAGTTTTAGAAGGAAAGAAAAGGAAGTCATAATTTCCTTTCTTCTGATGGTTTGTCTCTCCTGATGGAATATTGTGATTGGATTGGCAAACGTCTTCTTGAGAAAGCTTGTGTGACAGAGAACCAGTACCTCCCTATAGGGTGAACAACAGTCTGGCAGATCCTCAGTTCTAGAGTGCCATTTGGAACCAGAACAGGACTGAAGGAAAAGGGATCAAGGAGAGTTAGGCTAACTGTGAACTAGAATTTAAGGAATAGATATTAAAATGAGAGGGATCTTTGTTGTCTATGACTTTTCTGTCCAAGTTTATTATGGTAGGAATTTGGAGGATAAGCCCTAGTGTGAAACACTGTACACACAGTATCTCAAATAAATGATCCTTTGTCAGTTTGTTTTCATAAATTATTTCTCTCTGTCCACCCCTGCTCCCCCAATCATTTTATAGACAACAGATACATAGTTTGTATTCATTGACAATATTCCAAATATAAAGAATGCCTCCTCAGGACAAGCTAAATGGATTCCATCTCTGTCTTTTCTTACTAGTGCCCTTTCTTAAGGCTTTGGAAATCTATTAGCACATTTTGGAGCTGTCTTCATTGTTGATATGGTTTGGCTGTGTCCCCACCTAAATCTTATCTTGAATTGTAGCTCCTATAATTCCCATGTGTTGTGAGAGGGACCCAGTGGGAGATAATTGAATCATGTGGGTGGATTACCCCATACTGTTCTTGTGGTAGTGAATAAGACTCAGGAGATTTCCTGGTTTTATAAGGGGTTTCCCTTTTCGCTTGTCTCACATTCTCTCTTGCCTGCTGCCATGTAAGATGTGCCTTCGGCCATGATTGTGAGGCCTCCCCAGCCACATGGAACTGTGAGTCCATTAAACCTCTTTTTCTTTATAAATTACCCAATCTCAAGTATGTCATTATCAGCAGCATGAAAACGGACTAATACAGTTGTAGAAACAGATAAGGTAGATTATAAATTGATCTTTTCTGACGACATACTCCAGTATGAAGACATTTTAAGATTTGTTAACAAAATAAGGATGTTTCTCTAACTTATTTCTGTATGTTAGCATTTAATACAAAATTTGTTGAATGAATACATGAATGAATGAATGAAAAGAATTTAGAAGTTTGGACTTGATCAATATAAACAAAAAGGTACCACAATGCTTTTTTAAAAAAGGAACCTTTTAAGCCTATAGTTCTTCATTATTTTACTAACAGAGAGTTCTCTTGACTCCCAAAAAGTCCTGCCACGTTGCTTCTGATTTAGAAATAAAGAAATCTCCCTTTTTAATGCCTGTAGCCCCTTACATCAGTGTTTGGAGGTTCTCTGATCCAAATCAGAAGAGTACAACTTCCAATGGAGATTTATAATTACTGAATATTGGTATCAACATAAGTATTTTAGTAAATTCAATGTCTTCTCTTCAGTCAGCTGTTGACTTATTACTGAATTTATCACTGAAGTAAACAATATGTGCAGCTTAATAAAAATTAACAAGAACACTGAATTAAATGCTGTGGGGTGCTGTGAGGGGGTGTAAACATGGGTGAAGAGTAAGGATAGAGCCTTCCCAGTAAGGCACAGAAAATGCCTTTTTTTCTCCTCTCAAGAGTTAAAATGATTTCAAAATTGGGAAATGTTGCAGTTTTTTAATTTTACAGCTGAAAAAGGTAGAAGATAAAATAATTTAAGAAGTCCTATTTTGCTAGGATAGGGGAAAAGAGAGCACAGCTTTGTGAATTTTTAATGATCAATTTATTAAGGTAGAAGTCAAACTATTCCTATGTTAAAGCTTTAGTTTAATCAAAATGAAACGATCAGGAAACAGATGTTTATTTTAGCTGATTCTTATACCGTTATTTTACTTTACTCTTCAGTTCTGAGAAAGAGGACATAAAAAATCTTGAATTTCACTCCTGTTGCTCAGTGACAATGTTCAGAGAAATGTGGCATTTTAATCATCATTTTGGTAAACTTGGCTATTTTTGTATGGCCATCTGTCCCTAAACTACATTATTAAGGATGTTCTTAACTCTGTTCTTTTCAATGTAAAAATATAAAACAAAACAAAACAAAACACACACACACAAAAAAACAACAAAAAACTCCAAAGCACTGAAATGCTTTTCTATGCTCTGCCTGGAGAGGATGAGGAGAGAAAACACAAAGGGATATGCCTTAAATATTATTGAATTTTAAGATAGGAATTAAGAATTTAACTTTTACAAAGTTGTTGCTACTTAAAGGATATAACACTCTCAAAAATTTTCTGTCAAATCTTTTAAACTATGTATAGAGTTCATGTGATTTGCTCTCTCTGTATTGCCTTATTTTTAACTGCTATATAGGGAATGCTAATTTCCTGATAATAATTATCTAGTAATATCTTGCCATAAAAGCAGTATATGTCCACTAGAGTATTGAGACACGACAGATGAAAAAGAAAAAAAGAAAATAAAAATCTTTGGCAATTCCACCATCTAGACATGTCTCTTTTTATTTAGAATAGATTCTTATTGTTAAAAAGGATAACAATTGAAAAGTCAGTGTAACAATATTTGAAAATGTTAACAACATATGAAGTGAAAAATAATCAGATTAAACAACAACAACAACAACAACAACAACAACAAGCAGTTCTGGCCAGGTATGGGGGCTTTGGGAAGCTGAGACAGGGCAGATGACTTGAGGTCAGGAAATCGAGACTAGCCTGGCCAACATGGTGAAACTCCATCTCTACTAAGAACACAAAAATTAGCCGGGTGTGGTGATACACACCTGTAATCTCAGCTACTTGAGAGGCTGAGGCGGGAGAATTGCTTGAACGCAGGAGGCCGAGGTTGCAATGAGCCAAGATCGAGATCTTACCACTGCACTTCAGCATGGGTGAGAGAGCAAGACTCAGTCTCAGAAACAAAACAAAACAAAACAAACAAACAAGCAAATAAAAACACTTCTGGATCAAGTACACGTACCTCTTTCTATTCCTCCTACTTAATACGACAATCTTCTGTTCTCTCTGGTCAAAGGACCAGGAAAAGGGTAATCTAGCAAAATGAAAACTTTTTGACAATTACCACCTTGTTCTAACCAAATGTCACAGAAAAAAGCACTGATCTGTCTTCATCCCACTGAGAAAGGCCCATCAGGGAATTCAGATATCCACTCCTATCCATGTGTAATGAGCTGCCCCATCCTCTCCAGTAGGGTGGCGTTAGAGAAGGCTGAGTCAGGATCTGTGACTTTTAATTTCTCCCTGATGATTATCAGACACTAATCCCCCATAGATTCAGTCGAGGCATGTGAGGATGCCGGACTACCATTGCTATCCAGTCATAAAAAAGCACTCTCTCTTCCCACAGGTGTCAGAGAAGACTGAGTGGGAAGCCAGAACTTTTGCCACGATTTGGGAGCATGAGCCCTCCCCGACTGCAGTGTCAGTGGAAGTTATGTGGGAAGCATTAATGAAGTGCTGTTCCCTCTCCAGGCAGGGTGGTGCCACCAGATGGCTAGTGAGCAGCATGAAGTACCATCTCTGCTCAGTAGTAACAAAGTACTCCTCCCCGTTGGGGTGCCAAAGAAGGACAAATGGAGAACTGGGACTTTCACTCCCACATATCAAAGGTTTGCTAAAACAGAGATTTAAATAAGGTCCAGAGTCGCAAACGCAATACACAAAATGTGCAAAGCACAATAAAAAAAAAAAATCACAGAAAAATCTCACCTTGAGTGAGAGAAAACAATAGATAGATGAAAATGCCAGGATGACACAAGTGTTGGGATTAACTAATAAAGATTTTAAAACAGTCATCCTAAAAATGCCTTTGTGGGCAATTAGAAATAGGTTTGAAACAAAAACAAAAGTAGTCCTCAGCTAAGAAATAGAAGACACTAAATGAAAACTTTAGAATTAAAAATACAATAACTGAAATAAGAAACTCAATGAAAAGGCTCAACAGCACAATGGAGAGGACAGGGAAAAGAATCCATGAATCTGAAGATATAACAGTAGAAATTACCCAATCTGAACAATAACAAATGTAGACTTAAAAAAGAAAATAACAGAAACCTAGGGACCTGTGGGACTCTAATAAAAGATCTAACATTTATGCCATGGGAGTGTTAGAAGGAGAGGAGAAAGGGGATAGGACTGAAAAAGGTATTTGAAGAATTAATGGCTCAACATTTCCCAAATATGGAAAAAGACATAAACCTACAGATTCAAGAAGCCGAGTCAACCAAACAGGCTAAACCCAAAACATTGCACAGATGTGGCTCAGCCTTAATTATAAAAACCCTTTTTCTTTTGTTGAATGACTTTAGCAGAGATTTCTAACTTTGACTAAATTGTGATGCATATACAAGTAAACGTTATCTAGCTAGTCTGGTGGATTAAAGATGTGTCTAAATCTCTCATTTTCTTCATTAAAGAATGGAGTCTATTTTGCCTCCATTTAATTAAGGCCTATGGCTGCTTTTTCTAGAAAATGTAACGGATGTGACACTGTGTCAATTCCGGATCTAGCCTTTAAGAGTAGCAGCTTCCAGTTCCTCTCAATTGGAATACTAGCTATTGGAACACTCTCTCAGAACCCAGTCACCACACTGTGAGAAGCTCAAGCCCCACGGAGAGGCAGAGCTCTTAGCCAATGACCTGCATATTCTGCCAGCCATATGAGTGGCCCCCTTGGATTTTCTAACCGAGTTGAATTTCTGATGACTGAATCCCCAGTCAATGTGATGTGGTACAGCAGAACTGCCAAGCTGAGCCAGTCAACATACAATAATAAGACATAATAAGCGAATTATTCTAATGTAAAGCTTTGAGGTCCTCTACTATTAGAATAAAAAACTATTTCAAACAGATTTTGATGACATGGGAAAATGTTGATTTTAGTGTTAAAACAGATGACAAAAGTAACAACCTGTGACTGATATTGTTTAAAAACGTGGTAAATGCAGTATAATTTAGCACTTCATTTATACATGTAGGACCTCAAATAATCGTGTCATGTTTTCATAATTGTTTGATTAGAAGAGTATACAATATGTTACCAGTAGTTGAATAATTTATTTCCTCAAATTTCTCTATTTTTCACAAATAACAGGTAATGCTACTTGCAGATAAAACATTTTAAATATTTGACCTATCATTAACAATACACAGAATAAATCTGGTAGTTTAAATATAAGCAGTAAATATAAAAATAATTAACTCTCAGTTTGGAAGATAAATTCAGAATATTGAATTATATAATGCAGTAATGTAATTTTTATTGATGAATAACAACTATTAGACAAGTCAATAACATGGGAAAACGTTGATTTTAATGTTAAGTTAAAACAGATGCCAAAAGTTACAACATGTGATTGATATTGTTTAAAAACATGTGGTAAATGCAATATAATTTAGCACTTCCATTTATACATGTAGGACCTCAAATAATCATCTCATGTTTTCATAATTATGAAGTTGTACACAACATTAATTCTAATTAAGTTTTGCTCTATTATAATTCTAATTTAGTTTTGCTATAGTAACCAAGTAATTTTTAAATATTGGAAGTGCCAATCAATATTTGTTTTTAGTGCTAAATCATATTTCTTGTTTTAATCCATGATTAAATGACTTTTGTTTTTAAGTTAAAATTGTTTTAGAAATAGCTGTTTTAAATAAAATTGGTTTTTATTATCCCTGTTATGGACTCAGAATTTCCAAGAGATGTATTGCATGGAATAATAGATAGAGACTCAGAAGGGACTATAGTGTTTATCTAGTTAACCTCTTAACCACGGAGATAATAATTTAATCTATAAAATTAATCAAATCCAGATTCGATTAATTCCAGATAGCAGAAGAGATTAAATTTGATCATTGAAGTTGGATCATGGAACAGTATCTGGCCTTCTCAAAATCGTGAAGTGGTGGTAGGGATTGGTTGCGGGGGCTTGAGGTTAGAGGCAGATAATCCCACTACAGAGGAGTTTCAGTTCAGAGACAAAGTAAAACATTGAGAAAACAGCAAGATGGATAGTTTTCCTTACAAAGTAGGTTATCGTTAGGAAAACCACTCTATCTACTTTTGGAGGAGATTTTTGAACATTATATCACTTTATACAACATAACCAAATTAAATGTATAGCTTTTAAGGGGTGAGAACTCTAAATATTTTCTACATATGCCACATTATCTTCTTGAATACTCCAGGGATTTTTCTAGCGTTAAAATAAAATTCATTAATTCTCTGTTATAAACCCATAATTTACAAGGCACAAGATTTTTATTGAATGGTGAGAATATTCTGGCTCTCAACAACTACTTCTTCTAGGAAAGACTAACAATTATTTACTCATTATTCAACAAATATTTTTTACTGAGCACTTTTGTGTTATAGTCACTTTAATAGGTTCTGAGGATACACCAGTAAATAAAGCAGGCCAAGTCCCTACTCTCATAGAATTTATATTCTAGAAAGAAAAAAATATAAAAATACAAATAAATACAGTTATTCACCACCTAACAATATTTTAGTCAATATACAATGATATACAATGTGGTCCCACAAGATTACAATACCATATCTCTACTGTGCCTTTTCTATGTTTAGATATTTTATTTTTATTTTTATTTTATTATTATTATTATTTTGAGACAGTCTTGCTCTGTCACCCAGGCTGGAGTGCAGTGGCGCAATCTTGGCTCACTGCAAGCTCTGCCTGCTGGATTCATGCCATTCTCCTGCCTCAGCCTCCCGAGTAGCTGGGACTACAGGCGCCCACCACCTCGCCAGGATAATTTTTTTTGTATTGTTAGTAGAGACGGGGTTTCACCATGTTAACCAGGATGGTCTCGATCTCCTGACCTCGTGATCTGCCCGCCTCGGCCTCCCAAAGTGCTGGGATTACAGGTGTGAGCCACCGTGCCCGGCCCTTAGATGTTTTAAAATACACAAATACGTACCACTGGGTCACAATTGCCTACAGTATTTAGTAAGTAACATGACCTACATGTTTGTAGCCTAGGAGCAATAGGCTATACCATATAGCCTAGGTGTGTAGAAGGCTGTACCACATAGATGTGAGTAAGTACATTCTATGATGTTCACACAGTGATGAAATCGCCTGACAACACATTTTTCAGAACATATCGCCATCATTAAGTCATGCATGACTATATAAAAAAGTATCAGACAGAGATAAATGCTAAAAACAAAAATAAATTAAAGGGACTATTTTAAATAGAATTATTTAGAATAATCTTTATAAGATGTTTACATTTCAGCAAAAGCCAAAATGAAAGGAAAAAACATATAATGAATAAATAACTAAGGGGCTATTACATTTTTTTTTGAGAAGGAAAGTGATAAGACTTGTTTATATTAGGGGCATGCTTTTCATGTAAGGATAAATAAATATTGAAGAGTTAAAAGTTAGGAGGTTATTACAAGACATGAGTAAGTGCTGATATTGGTTACATCTAGGTCAATGGAAGAAGAAACAGATATAATGGGCTTTGCAGAGGTAAAATTGGTTAACTTTTCATGCTAATGAGGTTAACTTTTCATGCTAATGAGTTAAATGTTAATTCATCATTCCCATTTTCATCACCATTAATATCATGAGCAGCATAATTTTAATAGGTAGTTATCATTGTGCTAGGCACTGCATATGTGGTATTTCATCTAATCCAAAAATGATTACTGAAGAATAGCTATTTTTAAAATGATTTTTATTTTTAAAATAAGGAACCTGAGTTACACAACCAACAAGTGATATGCTAGGATTCAACCTCCAGAGTCTACACCCCTAACATTTTACATTGCTGCTCCCTCTACTATGCCAAATTCTTACCATTCTAAGTATTCCTCAGACTCATAAGGAAAACTAAAATTCACTTTTTATTTGTGTCTTTCTGCCTTAAAAATATTTCATAGATAATATCTTGTTCTACTAATCAATTCTGTGAGCTTGGGTATTTTTACTAAAATAATGTAAGTAATATATATTTCTTGTTATAATTATTATATGAAGCCTAATTTAATTTTTAATGTTTATAAAATGTTCTATTTGGGAGAGTTCTATTTTTCTTCTTAATACTTGTTTCATTTTTCTCTAACCTCCTACAATATCTTCTGCTTAGTTATTAACTTTTGTATTTGTCACCATCTTTCACATTTCTTCATATCATTCGTATTTCTTCTTATATCTCTGTTATTTTCTTTTGCATTGTTTCCTTGAGTAGATCTTGCATTGCCTAACTTGAGTTTACGCGACATTAGTTATATTATTTACTCTATCTAATGTCTATTTGTAATTTTCTCTGGTGGAATTAAGCCCATTTAACTTTTGTTTAACAACCACTAAGTCTTTCACTTTTAATTTTTTTTTTTTTTTTTTAGACAGACTAAGTCTTTCACTTTTAATTTTTTTTTTTTTTTTTTAGACAGAGTCTTGCTCTGTCACTCAGGCTGGAGTGCAGTGGTGCAATCTCGGCTACTGCAACCTCCACCTCCTGGGTTCAAGCAATTCTCCTGCCTCAGCCTCCCAAGTAGTTGGGATTACAGGTGCCTGCCACTATACTCGGCTAATTTTTTGTATTTTTAGTAGAGACAGGGTTGCACCATATTGGCCAGGCTGGTCTCCAACTCCTGACCTCAGGTAATCCACCTGCCTCGGCCTCCCAAAGTGCTAGGATTACAGGCGTGAGCCACTGCACCTGGCCTCACTTTTAATTTTTTATAAATTGCTTATATTTTCTAAAATTTTCATCCATATGGTTGAGGGAATCTACTTTATTGATAATTTATCTTTATGATTTTGTGTGATTAAGTTAAGCCTTAATTTGACCAAAATCTAATTATTATTATATAGCTCCCAGGCATGAATGAGTGTATTAATGTCTTTATAATCTCCTCTCTCCCCACCCTCTACTTCTTTCTTTTTCTCTCTGTCTCATTGTTTCATTTGGAGCAAGGATACTTTCTTCAATGGAATATATATAATAATGTAAACTAAAAATAAAATCCTAAACCCCCAACAAATGAATGCATCCCCTGTTGGCCAAGGAGAATCCAGAAAAATCTTAAAAGCAGAGTTCCTGGCCATGACAGGACAGGATGTCAGTCATGGCTTATACCACCTCACTTTTGTAATTTAGACACAACAACTGACCAGCATTAATGTTAAAATAAAGATCATAAGACTGACAGAACAGACTCTCCCATAGTAAGATACCAAATCATTAATAACTCCCATAGTAAGATACCAAATCATTAATAACACCCAAAGCCGTGCCAGGTAAGAGGTAAGTCACACACCCCTACGCTTAAAGAATAAACTATGTTCTAACTGCTAAAAGGTTTTTCAATAAGCAATATTAAAAGAATTGTAGCTCGCCACCAGACACTGAACGAACTCGCCTGTTCCACACACCATAACTACAGCATTAATTGGACAAAAGACTGATTTCAGTTATTTTCTCCTGTCAAGACCACCGACCACGGACTGGTTCTAGCCAGTTTACAGAGGCTGTGCACAGTTTACAGAGGCTGTGCTTTTGTGTCTCTGCTTTACATTTTGATGTCTTGGGCCTAACTGTACTACATTTAAATATTGGGTCTCCACCCCAAGGTGAACACGAGTCATATCTTACATGCGTGTTTGTTTAATATGCATGCATCAGGACTACTTTCATGAATATTCATAGCCTCTCCTGTACTCCTATAACCCATTGAATATGTATATATAGCCAACCCATTCAGCATAAAGCTCCTACCCAAAACCCTTCTCGTGCTAAGTGTCTGTCTCTGGTCTTTGCCAGAAGCTGTGCTTCTCAGCATGCAGGATGGTGACCTTGCAGGCTGTAACACTTTATAAGAAATAAAGGTCTTCATTTCTAAATTTACATTATGTGATTTTTTTTTTTTTTTTTTTTTTTTTTTTTTTTAGTTAACAATAATAATAGCATTGAAGCAATTTCAAGAAGTCATGTAAGCTCGCAGGAATACTTCTTGGATATACAAATCACACGATCATTTATTTTGACATTAACATTTCCGAAGATTTACATTCTGTAGCCAATCTCTGTAAGTTAGTTTAGTGCCAATTCTCTTTCAATAGATAAAAATCGTTGTAAGGTTTAGCAACTTTCTCACATGAGATGAATTAATTTTCTTGTACTTGCTAGTTGATATATACTTCACTTAATAAAATACTATGTTATTCCCAAGTTACTTACAAACAAATTCAATCAAAATTAAGATATTCTCATTGACAAAAAACAGACAATGAGAAACATGATACTACTAAGAAAAATTCACCCAACTCAGTAAAATAATATTTTAAAATGTAGTATAATTTTATAAATCATAAACAAGTGTTTTGTGATAAAAATTATCATTTTCAATGCCCTATCTCACCACTCTTCTTCAACACAGTATTAGAAGTCCTAGTCAGAGCAATTAGACAAAGGAAAGAAAATACAGGGCATCCAAATAGGAAGAGAGGAAGTCAAACTATCACTGTTTGAAGATGACATGATTCTATATTTAGAAAACCCCACAGTCTTGGCCCAAAACTTCCTTCAGATGATAAACAACTTCAGCAAAAGTTCAGGATACAAAATCAATGTACAAAAGTCACTAGCATTTCTATAGACCAAAAACAGCCAAGCCAAGAGCCAAACCAGGAACACAATCCCATTAACAATTGCCACAAACAGAATAAAATACCCAGGAATACAGATAACCAGCCATATGAAAGACCTCTACAATGAGCATTACAAAACACTGCTCAAAAAATCAGAGATGACACTAACAAATGGAAAAAAATTCCATGCTCACGAATAGGAAGAGTCAATATTGTTAAAATGGCTATACTGCTCAAAGCAATTTATAGATTCAATGCTATTCCTATCAAACTACCACCTATGTTTTTTACAGAAGGAGAAGAAAACTACTCTAAAATTTTTTTTTTTTTTTTTTTTTTTTTGAGACAGAGTCTTGCTCTGTCGCCCAGGCTGCGGTGCAGTGGCCGGATCTCAGCTCACTGCAAGCTCCGCCTCCCGGGTTTAGACCATTCTCCTGCCTCAGCCTCCCGAGTAGCTGGGACTACAGGCGCCCGCCACCTCGCCCGGCTAGTTTTTTGTATTTTTTAGTAGAGACGGGGTTTCACCGTGTTAGCCAGGATGGTCTCGATCTCCTGACTTCGTGATCCGCCCGTCTCGGCCTCCCAAAGTGCTGGGATTACAGGCTTGAGCCACCGCGCCCGGCCACTACTCTAAAATTGATATGGAATCCAAAAGAGCCTGAATAGCCAAGGCAATACTAAGCAAAAAGAACAAGGCAAGAGGCATTACACTACCCGGCTTCAAACAATACTACAGGGCTACAGTAACCAAAACAGCATGGTACTGATATAAAAACAGGCACATAGAACAATGGAACAGAATACAGACCCTGGAAATAAGGTTGCACATCTAAAACCATCTGATATTCAACAAAGCTAACAGCAAACAAGCAATGGGGAAAGGACTCTCTGTTCAATAAATGGTGCTGGGATTACTGGATTGCTACATGCAGAAGATTGAAACTGGACCCCTTCCTTACACAATATACAAAAACTCACTCAAGATGGATCAAAGACTTAAATGTAAAACCTGAAACTATAAAAACTCTGGAAGACAACTTAGGAAATACTATTCTGGATTGTGGGGTTTTCTAGATATAAAATCATGTCATCTGCAAAGAGTGATAGTTTGATTTCCTCTCTTCCTATTTGAATGCCCTTTATTTCTTTCCCTTGCCTACTTGCTCTGGCCAGCACTTCTAATACCAATGCTATTCTTATATTTCCTGGGAACTGTAAAATATTTCATGACAAAAGATGCCAAAAGGAATTATAACAAAAGCAAAAATTGACAAATGGGACCTAATTAAACTAAAGAGATTCTGCACAGTAAAAGAGACTATCAACACAGTAAACAGGTAACCTACAGAATGGGAGAAAATATTTACAAACTATGCATCTGACAAAAGGTATAATACACTACATCTATAAGGAACTTAAACAAATGTACAGGCAAAAAACAAACAATCCCATTAAAAAGTTGGCAAAGGACATGAACAGACACTTTTCAAAAGAAGACATACATGCCACCAACAAACATGAAAAAAAGCTCAATATCACTGATTATTAGAGAAATGTAAATCAAAACTACAATGAGATACCATCTCGCACAAGTCAGAATGGCTATTATTAAAGTAAAAAAATAACAGGTGCTATCCAGGTGACAGAGAAAAGGGAACACTTATACACCGTTGTTAGGAGTGCAAATTAGTTCAGTCATTGTGAAAAACATTGGTGATTCCTCAAAGAACTAAAAACAGAACTATCATTCTATCCAGCAATCCCATTATTGGTTATACACTCAAAGGAATATATATTGTTCTATTGTAAAGACACATGCACATGTATGTTCACTGCAGCACTATTCACAAGAGCAAAGACAAGGAATCAACATAAATGCCCATCAATGGTAGACTGGATAAAGAAAAAATGGTTTATACATACCATAGAATACTATGCAGCCATAAAAACTGTGATACTGTCCTTTGCAGGAACATGGACAGAGCTAGAAATCATTATCCTGAACAAACTAAAGCAGGAACAGAAAACCAAATACTGCATGTTCTCACTTATAAAAGGGAGCTAGATGATGAGAACACATGGACACAAAGAGGGGAACAACAGACACTGGGGCCTACCTGAGGGTGAAGGGAGGGAGTAGGGAGAGGAGTAGAAAAAGTACCTAATGGGTACTATGCTTAATACCTGTGTGATAAAATAATCTGTACAACAAACCCCCATGACATGAGTTTACATGTATAATAAACCTGCACACGTACCCCTGAATCTAAAATAAAACTTTAAAGAAAATTAAAAAAAAATTTTTTCTAATTTTTCATGTTTCCATTTATTTTATGTTTATTTTTCTTTTCCTTTGAAAATAATCATAGTGGTAATACTTTTAAAGATTTCAAATAAAACAGCATTCTAGGGTACTTCACATTGGAAGAAGAAACCCTATAAGATATGAATATTTCTTTGACTATTTTATAAGACATTAGATTATCTTTCCTCATAAATTTTATTCTACATCACAATGAAGTGTACATTTAAAAACCCAAAGCCATATCTCCCAATTTTTGTCTGTTAGTTTTCAATTTGTATTTGGTTCATATTTAAAAAAAAATTTGATCTAGGTTTGTCTGAGGCAATGTTACATATTGTTCGTTTTCTTGTCATTTTCAAGTTGAATTTTTTTTCTTAAGATAGAGTATTTATCTTTAAGTGTTTCTGATAGCAGAAATACCTGTTCAAATAATTTGGTGGTCCCTAATCTGTGAGTTATGGTATTTTCATTAAAACAGTAAAGATTTTAAGAGGAAGTTCTCCAAAAACAATTGTTTCTATCAAATTTTACAAAAAATTACTCTAAAAATTCTCCAAGAGTAGGCCCAGAAAATGTCAAAACAAGTTTTAATTTTGACCATGCATGTAAACTACTAAAATCTGCATGAATCAACTCATGTGCCAAATAAAGTTCAAATATTTTCAGATGTTATTTCCTGGTTCTCTTTTTTTCAAACCTAATAGTTTCCAGAGAGATATTTTTTTCAAATCTACTTTATCTTTCAATTATGGAAGAAAATAAAATTCTTGTCATCTGGCATAATTTTTTGCTTTAAAGACATAACTGGCTATTAATTTTATATTTGGTAAAACAGTATAATATATTTGAAGCATAGCATATGAAAAAATTCAGTTCAAGTGACTGCATTGATGCAACTCTGCTAGATAGAAAATGATATAAACTTGGAAAGCAATTTTCTTACTCCTAGGTTTGTTTTTCTACTATATAATCAGGTGAATTAGAAAACTGTATACAGGAAATGAAATTATCATCACCATTCACCTTTTGTTGAGGGCATACTTTGTTCCAGACCTTGACCTCACAACAATATTTTCATTATATCATTTAATCATCACAAGAATTTCATAAGGTAGGTTGCTGTCATTATCCAGTCTTGAGAGGAGATAGCTGAGGCTTCAAAAGATTAAGTTCCCAGTGCCCAAGAGACAGAGCTGATAGCTAATTGCTAGATATGTTGGAAGTCAGAGCTCTAATTAGAATAGTTTATAGACAATGCTTTTTTCTCCCTCTTGCTTTTTTTTTTAAATCCAAAAATGATTGGATTTATAATTTCAATCGTACTTAGTTTTTTGCCTTTGCTTACCTTGTTTTGTCTTCTTTTTGATGCCAAAAGGGTGAGGGCTCTGTATTTAAATTTTTTCTGTTTGATTGTTTTCGTCAATTTTTATTTTGAGATAAAAATTGGCTCATGCAGAAAATTCATCCAACACATTTAGAAAAAATTAAGCCATGTTTTACATGGTCTAAATGAGCTTTAATATTCTCTACCAACTCTATGAATTCCTCAAATCACACTTTTTTTCTCTTACTTGTTTTTCTCTTCCAATTCAAACTTTTAGAGAGAATAGGCTATACCCATTCTTTCCAGTGTTCGTGCATTCATTCATTCACTGCTACTAACCAACTACTATCTGGCTTCAGCTTCTAATACACTGAAACTTTTGTCATCACCAATAATCTTAGAACAGCCAAATCCAGCTAGACCATCACTGTCATTCACTTTTTTTCTTTGTGACCTTTGAGATGGTTAAACATTCTAATCTTTGAAACACCCAAATCCTGCTTGTCATTTTCCTTTACAACATTTTTCCCACATTACTACTAGAAAGAGCTTTGTAAAATAGACATATAACCAACTTTTAAAAATCATTCAGCTGCTCCTCATAGTTTTCAGAATAAAGATTTCATTCTTTTGAAGTCTGTGATATCATTCTTTCCTGGATTTCCTTCCACGAAGTTCTCCTGTGTTCGTTGTGGTCTTCCCATTTGCTTACACTGTGACTATTCATGTTTCACACAGTAGCATCCTAAGCTTTTATTCTTTTTTCCATTCTACACTCTCCTTGTGGTAACTCATCCCTATCCATACATTTTATTAAAGTTAGTGAGTCAATAACTACCATATCTGTGTCTTTAATGCAGATCTACCTGCTGACCTCAAAATGATTAGTGGATTTCTCCATTTCAAACTCATCTTAAACTCAGTATTTTCCAAACCAGAATTTAGCTCTTCTAAATCTTATCTTCCTCTGAATTAACTACCTTGATGAATGACTCTATATAAACATGGCTATTCAACTCACATATAGGACACATATCCCTAGAGGATTTTCTTATCTTTATATATACCCTATACATTCATACTAGTTTTCATGTTTTAAAAAATCTCCAAATTTAATATATTTTACAGCTGCTTTAAACTGTCTATCACTACTAATACTATCCTAATTCAGAATTACCAGGGTTTATAAAATTCTTTAAAACCAGTAGAACATTTTTCAAAACAAAATGGCCCAAAGAAACCCATGTATAACCGATAAAAGCACATTTATTCTGATCAAGCAAAAGTGAAAGAAAGTTCAAAGTTCTATATATTTTACATTCCTCCTGCTTCCTATTGGGACTTCTGAGATACCCCTGAGGAGTTTTGGGATCCAGAAAAAATATTTTTTAATTTTTCTAAATAAGAATATATTATTTTGTATAATAATAATAATTATTATTATTTTCCTAAGTGAAAGAAGCCAGACCCCAAAGACTACAAAGTCTATGATTCCTTTATATGACATTCTAGGGAAGCAAAACTATAGGAATGAACACCAGATGACTGGTTTCCAGGCATTAGACAAGAAGAGACTAGTTGACTACAAAAGAGCCACATAACAGAATTCTTAGGGTGATAGAACTGTTGTGTATGGTACTATGGCAGTGGATACCACTTTTCTTATCGTCAGAGAAAGAATTTACAAATAAGCAAGGGGAAGACTAGAATGAATCTTGTAGTACTAGAGTAGAGTTGGAGGTAATAGTATGAACTCATGTTAATGTTAATATACAGATAGGTACAGAGTAAGTATATAGATATGTATGTATAAGCAGTTAGTATACAAATACCTACTTCCAAGTTCTGTCCGCTGAGAGAACCTAGGGAGCAGTGATATCCTGGTATCAATGAGCACATCTAATCTAGATCTTATTTTTAAATACAGTTCTCCAAAAAATAGTACGTAGGCTCCTTGGAGAAATCGTTGATACCAGAGCTTAGCAGGAAAAATACAAGATGATCCTAGAGCACAGTGTAGAGCCAGAAAGTAAGGAAATGATAAAAGGAAAGAATGAAAAGAAAAAGACAAGAATATAGAGATAGAGGCATATCAAAAGGACACAAGAGCCTACCTGAAAGAGTTCCCAATGGCCAAAGCTGAAAAAATTTGAACACAATAAATAACAACACTATTGGCTTATAACCCAAAGAAAAAATAAGGGTCTATTTCTTCTCTTGCCCTTATTAACTTATATATTCAATCATTCACTTTTATCAGTATGAATAAGACTAAGGGAAGAAATAAATTTTTCTTATAGAAGAATTCCAAATAGTGGATATGGAAGAAATGAGAGACAGAAAATTACCATTAAAACATCATATTAATACTTAATAAAAACAATATCCACTGATGAATGCTATACTTCGTGGGTAAAACTTTAAAGAGAAACAGGATATTTGCCCAACCTCAAAGAATTTCTCCAAAAAATAATAATTACTGTGGTGTTTTTAACTACCTAAAAACTAATTGATATCTCTTCCTCTAGGAGGGGGAGTTTACTTGTCCTTCCCTTGGGTTTGGGCTGTCAAAGTGATCTACTTCTAATAAACAGAGTATAATAACAGAGTATAATAACAAAGATACTACTTTGACCCGGTGATCAAATTTAATATCAGTTATGTCATGTTGATATCATGTATGCCCTGACATGATAAGAAGGGCACTTCACGTATGTAGTATTTCCACAGTTTAACCATTTAAAAAAAATCTCAAGTCTAATAATGAGCAAATATTAACATAACCCAAATTGAGAGACGTTGTATAAAATTCCTGACTAATGCATGTAATCCCAGCATTCTGTGAGGACGAAGCAAGAGGATCACTTGAGTCCAGGAGTTTGAGACCAACCTGGACAACATAGTGAGATTCATCTCTACAAAAAAATAAAAATAAAAAATCAGCTATGTGTGGTGGCGTGCATCTGTAGTACCAGCTATTCTAAACGCTGAGGTGAGAGGATCACTTGAGCTCCAGAGGGAGGTCGACACTGCAGTGAGTCATGATTATACCACTGCGCTCCAGCCTGGGTTACAGAGCAAGAACCTGTCTCAAGAAAAAAAAAAAAAAAAAAAAAAGGAAAAAATTCCTGACCAGTATATTTTAAAAGTGTCAAGGTAATGAGAAATAAGGAAAACCTAAGAAGCTGTCACAGATTGAAGGAGACTAAGGAAACATGAGGACTAATGAAGTATCATGGGTTGGATCCTGGACCAAAAGAGAAACATTGGTGGAAAAATTGATGAAATATACATAAAAGTCTGTGTTAGTCTGTCTTAGTTAATGGGTGGTGCACCAATATTAATCTCTTCATTTTGATAAATGTTTCACAGTTCTGTAGGATGTTAATATTAGGGGAAGCTGAGCAAAGGATATATGGAAACTCTTTATTCTATCTTTGTAAGTCTTCATAATTTAAAGAACATAAAAATAAAAAGTTAAAAAATACCCAAAAACATTGATTTAAATTATTGCTTCCTAGTTTACAGTAATAAACTCTTTATTATATCTGCTTATCTTCATTTTTCCTTACAATCCATTCTCCACTTTATCACCAGAAAGATCTTTCTAAAATGAACAAATGATCATCTTTTAAATAACTTTCAGTTGCTTCTCATAGCTTTCAAAATAAAGGTCAAATTTATTAGTTTATCCTTTTCTGTAGGATAACTCCCTTTCTTTAAAGTATCACTATTATTCCCAAGCACACACTTTGCTATAGTCTTTAGGAATTATCAGCAGTTCCCCAAATATGTCAGGATGCTCCATAGCTTCATATTACAACACATGCTGTTTCTTTTAGGGAGAATGTCCATCTCCTTTTATTCTTTCATTACTTGTTCTTGGAAACTGCACAAACTTGTCTGCTTCCTGGAAGGGTTTTCTTATATCAGTCTAAATAATTTGTTCCCTTATCTGTACTCCCTTTGCAGATAGTTCAAAGTTGTATCATAAAATGTTTGCACTCTACTGTAATTATTCATTTACTTTTCTGTCTCTCTCCCTGAAGTCAAGGATCACGTATTTTTTAAAGCCAGTTTTATTGAGTTATAATTTATATACCGTAAAATTCACCATTTTGTGCATTCAGTTTTATGAATTTAGACAAAAAAGTATATTGTGCTGTAACCACCACTATAATCAAGATATAGAACAGCTCCACCATCCTCCAAAATGTTCTCATGCTGCTTTGTATTCCTTTCCTCACTCCTTTAACTACTGATTTTTATTTGGTGTCTACAGTATTGAACTTTTAGGATGTCATACATAGGTAGCCTTTTGAGTGGAGCCTCTTTTGCTCAATATAATGCATTTGAGATTCATCCATGTTGATTGGCACATCAATAGTTTGTTACTTTTTGTTTTGTTTTGGGTTTTTTTTGAGACAAAGTCCTGCACTGTCACCCAGGCTGGATTGCAGTGGTGCAATCTCAGCTCACTGCAACCTCCAACTCCTGGGTTCAAGTGATTCCCCTTGCCTCAGCCTCCCAAGTAGCTGGGATTACAGGTGCCCAACACCATGCCAGGCTAATTTTTTTATTTTTAGTAGAGACGGGGTTTCATGATGTTGGACCAGGCTGGCGTCAGGTGATCCGCCTGCCTCGGCCTCCCAAAGTGCTGTGATTTCAGGTGTGAACCACCGCACCCGGCCACTTTGTTACTTTTATTGCTGAATAACATTTCATCATATTAATGTATAGTAGTTGTTTATTCACTCATCAGTAGAAGAACATTTGGGTTGCTTTCAATTTTTGGCAATTATAAATACAACTGCTATAAACGTTTATGTATTGACTATTATGTGAATATAAGGTTTTACTTCTCTTGGGTAAATAGCTAACAGAAGGATTTCTGGGTCACATAGGAAGTTTGTTATTTTTATAAGAAATTGCCAAACTGTCAAAGTGCTTATAACTTTTTTTTTTTGCATTCTGCTTAGCACTATATTGCTCTGCATCCTCCCCATCCCTTCATATTGCCAATCTTTTAAATTTGCATTTCCCTAATAACTAATATTAAACATATTTTCATGTGTTTATTTGGCATATGTACATCTTTTGGGTTGTCTATTCAAAGCTTTAGCTGTTAAATATTGACTTATTTTCTTACGATTGAGTCTTGAGAGTTCTTTACATATTCTGCAAAAATTTACACTATCGGATATGTACTTTACAAATATTTTCTCAATATTGGATGTATTCACCTATATAACAAACCTTCACATGTACCCCTGAACCTAAAATAAAAGTTAAAAATAAATAAAATCACATAAATTCTTAATAATAGAGCTCTATCATATTATATTTATATGTTGAAATGTGCAGCTGACTATTCGAAAACATTTTTATCTAAGACTACTAAATTATACTGGAAAAAATTCATGATAAAATAAAGATGCAAAAATAGAATACAAACTGTATATGCCCTGTGAAAGCAATTTTGTTTTTAAAAATATGTATATAAATACATATATAGAAAAAAGGCTGGAAAGAAAGTTAGTGTTTATCTTGAGTGATATTTTATCTTGAATTGCAGGTGATTTTTCTTCTCTGTTATACTTATCTGTTTTGCCCAAATCTCGTTCAATCCAGGTGTGTTTGTTTTGTTGACATAAAAAAAATAAAAGCAATAAAACAAAAATAGCTTCAGTGGTTCAAATGTCTAAATTCTTCCCCATCTGGGTCTGTGTTGGGCTACCCTGTGTACCTACCAAGCCTGGCACTGGAAATGAATCCAAAGGTCCAAAACCAAGGAATATCAATCTACAAGAGATAGTCTAGAATGGGAAGTGTCACGGGACTGAGTATCACTCAAATGTCAAAAAAAAACTTTGAGGAAAATTGATAACTAAAAATCAGTGATGAATGTAGATGTCCAAATCTGAAAGGTTAAAAATGTAGCTTTAAATAGCAGACAGGGATAAGAGTCAGAACCAGTCAAATAAAGGATGAGAATAGGAGCAATTTAGGAAGAAATTGGTGGGAGCCTAGAGGATTGCCATGAATTCTCCAAAGTGGGCCTGGGGCTAATTTTTACTTTAGTTGCTAGTTCTTGGGAGGTGAGGTTGACTTAAACACAGTGTTAAGTATCATGGAGAGAGAGAAAACAGCTTTCAAAATACCCAGTTTCACTTTACCAAGTTTAATGAACTTTGGCAAACACCTATATTACCAGTCCTTTCTATCACATCCTCATTTATCAAGATTCTTGAAGGTCTAGCTCAAGTTTGACCTTCCCTCTGAAACCTTCCCCAGGCCCAGCTGGATACGATTTCTCACCACCTCCATTAAAGTCCTGCAGATTTTATTTATGCTATTTGTAAGGAACACAAGTTTGTCAGCACTATGAAATATCAAACCGTCTTTTCAGGTTTGATAACTTACAGAAGCTTAGCTTGACATATATTAGGCTGCTTTATGTGACACATTGTGTAACTTTTAGTGAACTAGCTAAATGACAAAGTGCTACAGACATACACACAATTATTAAGAGGAAAATGATAAGGATGGGTGTCACCAATTGCAAATATACTCCTCTTGGAAGCTATATTTTATCTTAGTAGCTAATACTTTCACAAACCAACTAAGTCCTCTCCTGCTTGCTTTTGAGTCATAAATTATTTTGTAAAAACTGGCATGCTTCCCACTGTCAAAGTTTACACATTAAATTATAATCTAGAACATTTCCTTTACTTAGACAGGTAAAATTTAATTTAGGCCTCTAGGCCACTGACGTTTCCCAGTTAATCATGTAACAGTAATGCTGTTGAGGTGAGGGCAGAGGAGGGATAGGATAGGCTGTCATACTTTCATTTTAAAGAAATGGATATATCAGCAAATTATGGTAATTGTTGCTTTTTCTCACCCTGTATGTTTTTAAATTAATGGAATGACTCTAATATTTTTGATTCCTAGAATTTTTTTCTTCTGGCATTTGATGGCCTTTTGATGAAGTGGTGCCACTTTTGATTATGTTGTGTTGTCTCAATTAACTTGCAAATTGACTTTTCATTCTTTTCTATTTCTAATCAACTGTGTACTTTGAAATGAAATTTTGACACCTCCCATAACAAATGCTTTAATTCTTTTAATAATTTTTTTTACTTGACTTTCATTAGGAAGTCCTACAGACACCTTAAACTCAAATAAATTAGAATCATTGGATTTTCTTCATTCTGCTTCTTCTCCCATAAAATCTCTTTTCTAGAGTCTGGGAGTTATTCCAATTCTGTCTTTCTCACCTCCCACACACAATCAACCACTAAATCTTCTCATGCCAAACCAAAAAATAACTACAAATAAAATACAAATTGCAGAGATTTTAGATAGTTAATATATAATACCTCCTTTTCCTTTTCCTTTTCCAGGGCAGAATCAATTGAGAAATAGAATGTCAGAAAGAGGAGACTATAGCGTTATCCTAATTGCTGCAGAACTCTTAAAGTAGTGTGAGGGCTAAATAGACTAATTAGAATGTCTTGGTAGCTCGTGTCCCCTCTCAGACCTCCCATCTATGTCTGAGGAAAGTTCTCCTGTGAGCAAACTTGGTATTCAATAGTTAACCTAAGCTCTTTGCTTCCCTGACTGTCTGGTGGAGAAAGGAGAAAAGATTAAAATCCTCAGTGATCATGGATGATTGACATAATATATGAACCAATGACTTTCACTCATCAATAGAATGTTACATATTATTCATGGGGAAGAGTGAATAAGAGGTCAGGCAAGAGACCAGGAGTGCATGCTAGGGAAGTCTGTCAGCTAGAAACAGGAAAAAATGAAAATACCTTAACTTTTCTGTAATGAGAGATTGGAAGAAAACAGGGAGAGTAGGAAGTGATGGTAAAAAAAGAGTGGAGATTATGTCAAGAAGAAAATTGTTAAACAGAGTGCTAATGCCACCCTTACACATGACATTCTGCCTATAATTTTTTGAGATCATGGTCTTTTTTAAAATTTTAATAGTTTTTGAGAAACACATGGTGTTTGGCTAAATGGATAAGTTCTTTAGCCATGTTTTCTGAGATTTTGGTGCACCCATCACTTGAGCAGTGTACACTGCATTCAGTGTCTAGTCTTTTATCCTTCATCCCCCTCCCACCCTTTCCCTCAAGTCCCCAAAGTCCATTGTATCATTCTTATGCCTTTGTGTCTTCATACCTCATCTCCCACTTATAAATGAGAACGTACGATGTTTGGTTTTCCATTTCTGAGTTACTTCACTAAGAATAATAGCCTCCAACTCCATCCAGTGCTGAAAATGACATTATTTTGTTCTTTTTTATGTTGAATAGTATCCCATGGTGTGTGTGTGTGTGTGTATGTGTGTGTGTGTATCACATTTTATTTATCTACTCATTGATTGATGGGCATTTGGGTTGGTTCCATACTTTTGCAATTGTGAACTGTGCTGCTATAAACATGCATGTGTAAGTGCCTTTTTCATATAATGACTTTTTTCCGTGTGGTGCATACCCAATAGTGGGATAACTGGATCAAATGGTAGATCTACTTTTAGTTCACTAAGGAGTCTCCAAACTGTTTTCTATAGTGGTTGTACTAGTCTACATTACCGCCAACATTGTAAAAGTGTTCCATTTTCACTGTGTTCCCATCCACGTCTGCACCTATATTTTTAAAATTTTAATTATAGCCATTCTTTCAGGAGTAAGGTGGTATCTTATGGCTTTGATGTGCATTTCTGTGACAATTAGTAATGTTGAGCATTTTTAAATGTTTGTTGGCCATTTGTATATCTTCTTTTGAGAATTGTCTATCCATGTCCTTAGCTCACTTTCTGATGAGATTATGAATTAAAAACAAAAATCACATGATCATCTCAATAGATGCAGAAAAAGCACTTGAGAAAATCCAATGTCTCTTATGATTAAAACCCTCAGCAAAATAGGCTTAGAAGGGACATACCTTGGCTGGGAACGGTGGCTCATGCCTGTAATCCCAGCACTTTGGGAGGTCGAGGAGGGCAGATCACGAGGTCAAGAGATCGAGACCATCTAGGTTAACATGGTGAAACCCCATCTCTACTAAAAAAAAAAATACAAAAAATTAGCCGGCTGTGGTGGCAGGCACCTGTAGTCCCAGCTACTCAGGAGGCTGAAGCAGGAGAATGGCGTGAACCCAGGAGGTGGAGCTTGCAGTGAGTGGAGATGCACCACTGCACTCCAGCCTGGGCCACAGAGTGAGACTCCATCTCAAAAAAAAAAAAAAAAAAAAAGAAAAGAAAAAAGAAGGGACATACCTTAAGGTAATAAAAGCCATCTATGACAAACCTACAGCCAACATTACACTGAAAGGGAAAAAATTGAAAGCATTTCCCCTGAGAATGGGAATAACATAAGGATGCCTACTTTTACCACTTCTATTCAAAACAGTACTGGAAGTCCTAGCCAGAGAAATCAGACAAGAGAAAGATATCAAGGGCATCCAAATCAGTAAAGAGGAAGTTAAACTGTCACTGTCCATCATTGGTATGATCATATACCTAGAAAACCCTAAAGACTCATCCAAAAAGTTCCTAGATTGGATAAATAAATTCAGTAAAGTTTCAGGATACAAAATCAATGTACACATATCAGTGGCACTGTTATATACCAACAACGACCAAGCTGAGAATTAAATCTAGAACTCAACCCCTTTTATAATAGCTGCAAATATATATATATGTGTGTGTGTGTGTGTGTGTGTGTGTGTATGTATGTATGTATGTGTGTGTGTATATATATATATATTTAGGTGCAAACCTAAGCAAAGAGGTGAAAGACCTCTACAACAGAAACTACAAAACACTGCTGAAAGAAATCATAGATGACACAAACAAATGGAAACACATGCCATGCTCATGGATGGGTGGAATCAATATTGTGAAAATGACAATATTGCCAAAAGCACTCCATAAATTCAATACAGTTCTCATCAAAATACCACCATCATTCATCACAAAACTAGAAAAAAAAATCTTAAAACCCAGAGGATTATAAATCATGCTGCTATAAAGACGCAGGTGCACATATGTTTATTGCGGCACTATTCACAACAGCAAAGACTTGGAACAAACCCAAATGTCCATCAATGACAGACTGGATTAAGAAAATGTGGCACACATACACCATGGAATACTATGCAGCCATAGTATAGCATGCCACCACACCCAGCTTATTTTTGTGTTTTTAGTAGAAATGGGGTTTCACCATGTTGATCAGGCTGGTCTCAAACTCCTGACCTCGTGATCCACCTGCCTTGGACTCCCAAAATGCTGGGATTACAGGCGTGAGCCACTGCACCTGGCAAGTATCTGCCAATTCTCAAGTAAAACATATCATGTTGACTTTTACATATCCAAATGGGATGTTTCAAGTTGGTCTTCCAGTGTCTGTTCATTTTCGTTTTCGATGTTTATTTTTCAGCTATACCACCCATCCCATACAGCTTTCATTTTGGGTATCCATATGAGAGTATAGATGTTCCTTGACTTATGATGCAGTTATATCCTGATAAACTCATTGCAAGTTGAAAATATATAAGATGAAAATGCATTGAATACACCTAACCTAGCAAACATCATAATTTAGCTTACCCTACTTTAAATGTGTTCAGAACACTTATATTGGCCTACATTTGGGCAAAATCATATAACATCAAGCCTATTTTCTAATAAAGTGTTGAATATCTCCTGTAATTTATTGAATAGTTTACTGAAAGTGAAAAACAGAATGGTTGTATAAGTATTAGAAGTCTAGGTTCTACTGAATGTGTATTGCTTTTGAACCACCATAAAGTAAAAAAAAAAAAAAAAAAAGATCATTTAATTCAGGGACTGTCTGTAGTTCATTAAGAAGGTTAATGTATCGAAATGCAATCTATCCAGGTTTATCTTTATGGGACTTGGTTATCTTTGTTTTTCATATGAAGAGGTATGATTGGCCAGTTTCCTGTAAAGCTGAAAAAACCTAGTATCTCTTGAAATGCAATACTTTGCTTTTGTGCAATGTAAATTGATTAAATTGTTGCATTTTTTTCTATGTATCTTTCTTATAAACTTGCTTTGTTAAAAATGTTTAATTTTTTCATATTTTCCTTGTATTTTTCATTTTGAGTTTCTTTTACAAGGCTTCTCTTTATTGACAGTATATTTACTTAACTCTTTTTATTGATCAGCACAAGTCATTTTGGGCAGCTGCCTATTATAGAGGGCAGCTAAGTACACTCTTAAAATTAATACAAAAATCTGTGGCCAAGTGAATATTTGATATAAATGTGAAATTCATGCTTGCCAATGAAAATCTGTCTTGTTAATCAAACTACTTTTCTTCTTGGTTAATAGAATCATAATAGTAAACTCCTTTCATTTTTTTTCTGTCTCTCCTTGAATTGAATGAATTTACCTTATTATTCTTTATCTCATGGTTTTCTTTTGTTTCTTAAGTGTCAGAATATACCTGTAATTCAAATTCCCTGGTGTGGTTAGCAGCCTCTAACAGACCTCTCAATGATTTCTGCTTCCTGGAGTTCCCCTCCTTCTGAGTGTGGGTTGAATTTAGTGACTCACTTCTAATTAATAGAATGTGGCAGAAGTGATGGGATATCACTTACAAGATTAGGATACAAAGACATCGTGGCTTCTGTTCTGGCACCCTCTCACTTTCTCACTTGCTCACTCTAAGAAAAGCCAACTAGCATGGAGATTTTTTTCATAGCTTCCCTAAGATGATAATCATTTAACAAGTGACATGGGGAGGCTTCCAGCCAACAGCCAGTAAAGAGCTGAGGTCATCAGTTCAATACCCCATGAAAAACTCAGTCCTATCAACAACAATGTGAGGGAGCTAGGAAACATTTTCCCTCTCAGTTGAGCCTTCAAATGAGACCATAGTCTCAGCTGACACCATAGCTACAACCTCATGTAAGTGTATTTCCATTCCGGACCCACAGAGTGAGATAATAAATGGAATGAGATAATAAATGTGTGAATTTTTTGAGATAATTTTGAAATAAGATATTATGAATCAATAGACAACTAAAACACTTTGTCACATATATTTTCTGATATTCCTGTTTAAGGGAAGTTTTACAAGTATATTTTTATGATCATTTCACTTTACAAATGGGAAAGATTTGAAAATTACAAGATGTTGGAATATAAGTTCAGAAGATACCATTTTGAGTAAAAGATGTAGATATGATTGTGCATTGTCCAGCAAATAATTGCTGAAAATTTCTAATTCCTAATGAAAACATTGAACCAACAAGATGTAGACTTCCCACACCTAATGAGCTAAATATGGAAATGCATGAGTCAATGGGAAATCAGCTCTCACTTCTTATGAAGCAGCCCTGAGAAATGTGAAGCAAAGAAAATATGACGGTTGTTTCTACCAACATAAGCTTGAAGAGGGAGGAAGGTACTCTAATACTGAAACCTAGTCATAGGTCAAGGCTGCAGAATTTGCCCCGTTTCCATTTTGCTGATTCATAACAGCTTATCAGATATGACTATGCCACTTGATTTTGTCATAGAGCAAACCCAACAGTGGTTCAGCCACATTCCAAGAAGAATTTATCATTATCCCCTTCTACCCCCACAGACACATGTGCTGACCACGCAGTCATCCCACTGCAGCAATATGTACTGGGGCAATGGCTCAGCTCACAGTTCTACCCTATAACTATGTCTGTGCCACTACCTTCTGACTCAAAGAAACTCTTGCCAGGGTGATTAACCAAGGATAAAGATGTCTGATTTAAGTTGGACCAACCCAATTCTCTTTCTTGGAAATTTGAAAGTGGAAGAAAGCCACATAGAGAATGAAGGTTATTGAAGCTGGAATACCAAATGTCAATACTTCAGAGAACAACCAAGAGCTTCGTTCTGATGCCAAAGACTCAGAACAGTCTTTGTCCCTAGCCTTTGTCAAAGCAGGATGATGGCTCTAAGCCTTTCACTTCTTAGTAATGTGTTGTCTTAGTAATCTAATCTTAGTAAGTGTTATCTTAGTAATCTAATTAATATAACTTTCTTACATTAGAGTAATTTTTGGTTGTTTAACAGGTAGGCCAGATCTTGTTGTGGGAAGTCAGGGACCCGAAATGGAGGGACCGGCTGAAGCCATGGCAGAAGAACACAAATTGTGAAGATTTCATGGACATATATTGATTCCCCAGATTAATGGTTTTATAATTTCTTATGCCTGTCTTTACTGCAATCTCTGAACACAAATTGTGAAGATTTCATGGACAATTATTACTTCCCCAACAATACCCTTGTGATTTCCTATGCCTGTCTTTACTTCACTCTCTTAATCCCATCATCTTTGTAAGCTGAGGAGGATGTATGTCATCTCAGGACCCTATGATGATTGTGTTAAATGCACAAATTGTTTGTAGAGCATGAGTGTTTGAACAATATGAAATCTGGGCACCTTGAAAAAAGAACAGGATGACAGCAATGTTCAGGGAACAAGGGAGATAACTTTAAACTCTGACTGCCTGTGAGCTGGGTGGAACAGAGCCATATTTCTCTTCTTTCAAAAGCAAATAGGAGAACTATCACTGAATCCTTTTTCTCAGCAAGGAACATCCCTGAGAAAGAGAATGAGTCCTTGAGGGGTGGCCTCTAAAATGGCCGCTTTGGGGACGACTGTCTTTTATGGCTGTAGACAAAGGGATGAAATAAGCCCAGTCTCCTGTAGCACTCCCAGGCTTATTAGGATGAGGAAATTCCCACCTGATAAATTTTGGTCAGACCAGTTGTCTGCTCTTACACCCTGTCTCCTGATAAGATGTTATCAATGACAATGCGTGCCCAAAACTTCATTAGCAATTTTAATTTTGCCCCATCCTGTGGTCCTGTGATCTCACCCTACCTCCACATGTTTTGTGATATTTTATTACCTTGTGAAGCATGTGATCTCTGTGACACACACCCTATTCATACACTCCCTCCCCTTTTGAAAATCACTAATAAAAACTTGCTGGTTTTATGGCTCAGGGAACATCATGGAACCTGCCCACATGTGATGTCTCCCTCGGACATCCAACTTTAAAATTTCTCTTTTTTTGTACTCTTTCCCTTTATTTTTCAGACCAGCTGACACATAGGAAAATAGAAAAGAACCCATGTTAAATATCGGGGTGGGATTTCCCCGACAAGACCTACTATTATTTATCCACTATGTCCCTATTGAATAGGCTTCTGCTTGAAGATCCTGGCTGACACAAGACTCCAATTTAGTTTTCCCACATAGACGAGGTAATATAATAAAGATAAGTGAATTGATTTTATTGTTAAATCAGTCATGAATTTTGATGAGCTTGGATCTTGACAGCAAATGTAGAATTTAAGATGTGGAAAAATATTCTTAGAAGGCAAGGTCATCAGATCTGGTGTCCATTCTAATTCCCAGTGGAACTCTGTGACTGCTTAATGCATAAGACACAGTTGGGTTCAGATCTTCATAATGTTCCACACTGACTTCCTGACTGTCTCAAGTAGCTATTTTATGGTCTCTTAAGAGGTAAACTGTACCAATTGTTGTTTAAACCTGTGGACTTTGCATCAGTAAAGTTATCTTATCATTCTGAAAAATTTGGGGCCATTTAGAAGAGCAAAACAATATTTTAGTAAAATGTTACCTTCAACAAGTATGTTATTGTAATTTAGTCATTGGGAAGATTAATTCATCTTCTTTAGAAAATGTTGCAGCCAAACACAATGATTAAAATCATGAGATTTAGTAATTTCAAACCTTGTCTCTCCCAGAGTTTGGCTGTTCCTTCATTTTAGAGGGATGCGTTCAGGTCATCATAGCAGGTTCCCATATCAGTGTTGTGCTCTTAGGCTCATAGGAGTTTTGTTTTATGGATGAATAATTACTTATGTCTGTTTGGCTAACTTTGCTTTGTGGCTGAGCAGTTCTTTCTTACTAGTTGTGAAACTAGGTTGGGTTACATTAAAATGACATGGTCATTTCATTTCTCCTTCCACTTTTGCCACTATGTGCCAGGGGAAACAACAATTTATTCACCCTTTACTATATACCAGAAACTGGGGATAAGTTCTTAACAGAAACATTATGGTTCCTGACCTCACAGAGCTCATGGTCTAAGGAATCCAAAATGGTGACCCACATTACTCCTGAAACTCATTCAAGTCACAAAAGATCCTATCTCCAAGTAAAGAATTTTTAAGAGTACTCCTTACTTTCTTCCCAAACAGCATCTCACTCTTGATTAGGGGAGCTATATGCCAAAGCTGAGCCCCTTCCTTTTATTTTGATGAAGTATTATTGTAATTGGTAAATACGTTTTAGATTCTCTAGTAAGGGATATTGGTGATTTACTAATTCACTTATGAATGAAGATTCCTTTATTATTTTCTCTTGCTTTTATTATTTTGTTTAGTGTGCTATGCAAACATGCAGCCATATCATCATCTTTCCTAGAAGTCTAATTTGATTCAAGTTTGCACATTTAAAAAGCCAATGACAAACTCTACCCCTTAGTCTCTGTCATCTATCCAGTTCACTATTTCCACTGTCATTCAGAAATGATCCATACTAATTCAGAAGCAGATTTGAAATGTTATAGGTAAGCTTATTTTTTTTAAATCAAACTTAAAAAAAATGAAAAGGTCATCATGGGATTTACACCCAAATACATAATAAACATATGCTTATAAAATATTAGATAATGACAAAAATAAACAATCAAAAATACTACTGTTAATCCTGTCATACAAAAATAACCAATATTAACACTTTGATGTATATTTCTGAAATTTTTAATAGACATACACACACATACATATACATTCTTGCTCTCTCCTTCTAATTTAAATAATTAAAAGTCTTTAATACTGTAAAACTACTTTATAACCTGCTTTAATCATAGAACTTTGTATCATAAACCTACTTAGATTTCAAAAAGTATAGATCTACAGCATCATTTTAATGGCTGCATCATACTCCATTTAATGTTGTAATGTATTTGCTCATTTCCGCTTACATTTAGTTTGCCTTCAGTTTTGGTTCTTAGGAGCTCTCAGGTACTGCCTAGCCCCTTGCAAGACTTGATCTCTGTTACAAATTTTTCATCTATATATGCTTTTAAAATACTTAATAGAAACTCATTTTGCTCATGAGCATTTGATTAAGCATGCACACAATCAGAAATAATTACACATCAGTATTGTGTCATGAAGTAATATTAGTTTTGTACTTTTTCTTGTCCTTGTGTAGCAAACACTGGTAATCTGGATTTTGCAGTTTTCTCTAGTGCTTTCCACTGGTTTTAAACTGCTCTCCTTCCAAGTTTAGTAATGTTTATTCCAGAATGAAGGTATTAAATCTGAACTGTTTAACAAGAGTAGCCAACCCCCAAAGTTAGAATAAAGGGAAAGGCAAAACATGCCACCCATTAAGAAGCCAAGGTATTACCAAGGTAATTCTATCATCTATCTCTTTCTCACACAATGTGAGATTTGGCATTCTTGTCTATTCCTTTCCCGGGCTGCAGGCAAGAGAAGAAAAGAAGATGAATATTCTCCTCACCATCTCCCATACTCATGCAAACACACACAATGGCAAAAGTATTGATATTTTATTATAGAACCACATCTGGTACTTGTTCCTACTGCCTCGTTATTTTCATTATGGTCTTCTCAATTTAGGAAAACAGAGGAGGTCTCACAAACCCTCTTTGATACAGCAGATAATAATAATTTATTTAATTTTTACATAGTGCCAAAATTGATATAGGTCTTTTGCATATGTTAACTGATTTAACAATTATATTGACTCCATGAGGAAGTTACTATAATTATTTGTAGTTTATAGAGGAGGAAATTGAGGCACAGAGAAAACTAGCAACTAAGGTCATATGGCTAGTGAATGGCAGAACAGTGTTTAAATCTTGAAAATCTGAAATCTGATTTAGAGCTAGACCTTCCAACCAATTTGTTATGCCTTTGTCTAATTTTATCAAGTCAATTAAATGAAATAAATACTTGGCAGCCGTTGTGTCTAAATTTGTGACAGAATTTATCTACTTACCTTGTATTAGAATTATTAGACTCAGACAAAATAAGGGAAATCTGTTGTCGGTAGCCCACATAGACACTATTCCAACTCCATAGCCTCAAATTAAATTGTGAATGCTGCAATGCATGGCAGGAACCAAGAGAATCCTTCTAGACCTTGATCTTTCTCTTTTATAATAAAACTCTTAGCTGGTGGTCCTGCTGCTGCCAATTCCACTTCACACTGTGGTAGATCCTCCCTACAGCTGCTATTTTTATCTCACTGATGTAAATGTTGTCATTACCTCCACCACATCTTGCCACAGGTTCCATGCTCCAGGCACCAGGTGGGCACTATGAATCTGGACTCTGACTTCCACACTTCCTGAGGCAAAGTTTTCTTTTTCTTTGGAGCTGGGGTTCTATGTTGGAGCCAATTATCTGCCCTTGAGTGTTCATGACACTCTTCCCTTGGAGAGAGTTTCATCTTCAGACACAAGAAACTTTATCTTCATTTCTCTTAGTTTTAGTACCTAAGAGTTAACCTCATTTCCTCTCTCAAATCCAACCATTAGCCTTTTCTCTTTTACTTTGATATTTTCATTTACTAATGATCTATTATTGTAATCACACTACATAACAAACTCAAATCTCAGTGGCTTATCATCATGTATACAGTTGGCCCTCTGTATCTGTGGGTTCTGCACCCAAAGATTAAATCATGAATCAAAAATATAGTGTTCACAGGATGCAGAACCTATGAATTTTGAGGGTTGACAGAAGGCTGACTTTTATCAGTTGGTTCTGCAGGGCCAACTGTGGGACTTGAGCATCTGTGGCTTTTGGTATCCATGGAGGGTCCTGGATCCAATCCCTCATGGATATCAAGGGAGAAATATTCAAATATATATATGTCACACTCATGGGTTTGTGGGTGAGCTGGACCTTGTCTCAGTTTCTTTGGGCTTGGCTGGAAGGTATAGTTTGATTTCAAGTATACACTACATGTCTCATATTTGGACCATGGTCATCTTGGGGGCATTGTGTTGTTATGACAATAACAGGGTTGCAAGTAAAGAAGCTGGCAGTAGTTAAATTTGTCTGTCAACTAAACTAAACTAAGAGATGTCCATATAGCTGGTAAAATATTACTTTTTGGTATGTCTGTGAGAGTGTTTCTGGAAGAGATTAGTATTTGGATCAATAGAATGGGTAAAGAAGATCCACCCTAGCCAATATGAGTGAGCACCATCCAATCGAGAACCCTAATAGAAAAAAAAAAAAAAAAAAAAAGGAGAAGGAAGGGCAAATGTGCTCACCGTCTTTTTGAGCTGGGGTATTTGCCTCTTCTTGAGCTGGGGTATTTGCCTTTCCTAGTATTTGGACATCTGAGCTCCTGGTTCTCAGGTAATCAAACTGTAGAACATACACAGGCACCTCTCTCTTCCCCCTCCCATTTCTCAGATCTTGGCCTCAGACTGGGGGTTACACCACCAGCTTTCCTGGTTCTCCAGCTTGCAGACAGCAGATGGCAAGAATTCTTGACCTTTAGATTATGTGAAGCAATTCCCATGAGAAATATCCTTTTATATATCTATATAAATCCTATTGGTTCTACTTCTCTAGATAACCCTGATCAAACGCAAAGCCAAACCACACAAGCGCATTTAAAATTTCTGCTCACATTATGTCCACTGGCCAAAGCAAGTTGCTTGCTTGACTCAGTTGTATATCAATAAAACAAGAAAATATATTCTACTTGCTCTAATGGAGGTACTCCCATATCATGTGGCAAAGGTTACGGATGGTTCTATCATAGGGAAGAAATAAAGAATTGGGAAAAATGTGTAACTAAAATAAATGGAATTAATGTGTTCTAAAATTCTAAGATTACCAGGTAAGTTTAAAAGATGGTATTTTTGTACCAGATGAGTCCAAGATAGATGTAGTAACATCTAGAATAGTCAAGAAAAGAATAGCAAAAATATGTATATGGCATTAAAGGTCAAAAACAAAACTTCTCTAAAAATCTATGAATCTTTAAATCTTAAAACCTTTAACTTTAAACCTTAAACTCTATGTATAAATTTGAGGTAAGACAGTGCGTACAGTCAAGAGAGAGATGATCTGGAATCCAGGTGACTGCAAGGATACATTCATTCAGTTAAATCTAATATGGTATCTGTATTATGCAACTCCACTTTAGGCCTCCTGGTATGAGCATAATTACCTGAAATCTTGTTGGCAGAACTTTTTTTTTTTTTTTTTTTTACCTTTTAAAGGAGAGAATCCTCTTTCAAAAGAAAACTAAACATAATTTTTTAATGATGTAAGAAGATCCATGTCCTTAGACAAGCTTGAGCATGAATATTTTGTCCTAGTAATTCAAGCAATTCCTTTTGTGCCATTCAGAAAAAGGTCACACATAGCTAACAAGATAAGCCTGCGCATATCAAACAGTGAATATTTGTGCTCTGCTACATTTATGTTGGCAATTCTCTCGGCCTTACGAGTCAAATGGCAAAGGAATAAAATAGCTGCCTATGTGTTCTGCTATTCATTACAGATTTTCCATCTGTATTTAATATTCACTGGAGCCAGGTCAGCAAAGAGGTCAAAGATCAGCAAGAACACATCATATTAGCTAAGACTCAGGATGCTGATTAAGAACCAAGAGTAACAAAATTTTGGCTACATTCAATCAGAAGTCGTAATCAGAATGTATTTTTAAAAATAAATTTTATTGTGTATATTTGAGGTTTACAACTATTATGGGATACATATAGGTAGCAAAATGTCTACCACTATAGTGAAGCAAATTAACATATCTATAATCTTACATAGTGAAGTTTCTTTTATGGCAAGAGCAACTAAAATCTAATTATTTAACAAAAATCCTTAATATTTAAGTTTAGTATCTTTGGTTCTTACATTGTACATTAGATTTCTAAACCTGTTCACCATAAAAATCTGCTATGTGTTTTTGTTTAAAGAATGACTAAAAACAGAACCCTCTTTAAGATTATCATTGCAGTTGAAAAGTAAAGAATGGTTTAAACATAATGAAATATTAGACCATAAGCTGCTTTGTATCTTTAAAGAAATATACTAAGGTAACTTTGGACTGGCTAAAACAGCACAAGATGATCTAGTACAGCAGTTTGCTACCTGTTAGTAACGATATTTTAATGATACTATAGCTCATTTAATCTGTCTGGTTCCTTCCAGCCAAGAATGCACCTCAGTTATCTCTCATACATATGTGTTCAATCAAATCAAACACATTTCTGACTCTCAAACATTATTAGTACATACATTATTGTGTATTAGTAGCTTGTGTCAAAATTTCACAAACTCTTTTTCCAACTGTGACTTTTTATCGAGGAACTGAATTCCACCTTTGAGAATAACCTGTTTGCTTTCTCCTATCTTGCTTTTAGATAGTAGAACATCATGGAATTATAAATTTAAGATTTCTAATCTTATCTTGACTTTATCTCCATGGAAAACCTTTCACTTGTATTTTGTAAATTTTCCTTCTGATTCTCCATGTTCAATTATTCTCTCCAATCCAATCCAAACCTATTTACTTTCCTTAACCTCAGCCTGACCTCACCCTAAACTCAGCAGATAACAGTGCCTCTTCTTATCAGAGAAAGCAGTAACTCCTTCATCTTCCTCACTCTCCTACTCTAGGCTTACTCGTATACCACTTTCACTCTTAGAGCAAGAAAGAGTTTCTTTCTGTTCACTGGATCATGCACTGGACAATCAACCATTTAAAATGTCCTCTTTCATTTATTTAAATGAAGAAATCTCTGACAATACCTGGAATTTAAGTTTTCTTGCTCCTAAAACTACTCTGTCTCCTGAATTGTCCATGTCAATGATGTTGCCTAGGCTTCTAGCTGAAAATCTTCTAGGCCTTCCTGACTCCTATGTTGCATGACTTGCCCCCTCTTATTCCATCCTCCTCCCATCCTACAGGGGATGTTATAAACTCATCCATCTAGTAACTAAACACTATGAGTTCTATCTAAGAAATACTTTTCAATTTTATCCATTTCTTCATTTCCACTGTCACTGGTTTTTTCCAGATTGCTTATAGTTGCTCATTTGAGCTTCAGCAACTATTTCCTAACTGGATATTCTTCATTAGTGTCTCCTTTTAGTCCAGGTGACTTTCTTCATGGCAGTGTAAGTTCACTTTGAAGAAAGGAAGAAGAGGAGAGAGGGAAAGGGGAGAGAGAGCACGCATGCATGAGAGAGAGAGAGAGAGAGAGAGAGAGAGAGAGAAAATTAATCACATTCTTCTACTTAAAAAGTTTTTCTGGTATCTTGACTTCAGGAAAACATGTACTTGTTTTGGCTTACTCTCGATTGTCTCTCACATTCTCTAGTGAATTTCTCATTGTGCTGTCATTATACTATTCCCTGATATGTACCCTACTGCTCTTCTCAAGAAAAGTCTTGGTGTTTTTTGGCTAAGCCAGGCTTGTTGACAAATGTATAACCTCTGATATGTTCCCTCTGCCACTACAACCTGCACTTTTTCACCAGACCTATCCTGCTCAGCTTTTCCATTTCCAGCTGTATTCATCCATTCTCACACTGCTGTAAAGACATAATTACGAGACTGGGTAATTTATAAAGAAAAGAAGTCTAATTGATTCACAGTTCCACATGGTTGGGGAGACCTCAGGAAACTTACAGTCATCGTGGAAGGAAAAGGTGAAAGCAAAGATCTTTTTCACATGGTGGCAGGAGACAGAGAGCATGAGTGAGAGCGCAGGAAAAATTGCCATTTATAAAACCATCAGATCTTGTGAGAACTCACTCAGTATCATTAAAACAGCATGGGGGAACCACCCCCATAATCCAATCACTTCCCACCAGGTCTCTCCCTCAACACATGGGCATTGCAATTCAAGATGAGATTTGATTGGAAACACAAAGCCTAACCACATCACTAGCTCAACTGCTGCATTCTTAGGAAAGCCTTCTCTAATGTCTTCAGGCAGCATTTTGAAACCTTTTATGCTCTCACACCACATATTCATATCTCTATGGTACTTAATTTTTTTTTGATAATTCATATCTCTATGGTACTTAATTTTTTGAATTGCAATGTATCTGTTTCAATAATCAGCTGTTTTTTTATAGCATCCTGTTTATATCTGTGCCTTAAAGTTTGTTAAGCCATACTGTAATCACTTCTTTATATTCTAAATCTCCACTAGAGTGTGAGAAGCTTTAGGCAGGATCCGTATCTGTCTTCTTTATTTCTTTATCCCCAGAAACTATCATAAATTTAGTACATAGCAAATGTTCTTAAGTATTTGTGGAATACAAGAATCCATTCATTTCTCTCCATTCTTTTCTACAGAGAGAACGGGTCTTTTCTCACTATTTTTTGCTTTTTCTTAGTATCTATGCCTGTCGCATAAGATGCATTCATACATGTTTATTGAATGAATTATCTGTGGTTGCATTCCAAATTTATTTCTTTGAACTGGTTTTTGAGAAAGAATAGCAATTAAGAGTTAAAGACATGAAAACATTTTCATTGATGTGACTTGGTCACCTCTACATTCTTTGCACATCTGAATTTTTCTGAGTCTCTTCTTCAGGACAATCTTTGAATTACAGAGTCATCGAGATGACTAAATCAGTAATTGTGAGATCATTACTCCACATTACATTTTTAAACTTGTTTTAAGTACAATAAATTCTACAGGCACTTAATTTTGGAAGTAATGCATGGCAAGAGTTTAATAATCAGTGAAAAGAGAGGACAATGCTCTGATTCACTAATATCATCCCTTTTTATCAATCATTTTGGCTCCTAGAGGTCTCCTCTTCATAGTTTGACCTATGAGTTGTGTAAGCTTGGCAGAATAACAAGGGACTGATGCACATACAACATCAAGTGAAATCATCTCATGGGAAAAACATGATATCTTGTTGTATAGCTTATGGAATTCTGTAAGAAGTACAATTTGTTTCTTTGTCACAGCTTCAGAAGTTTTCTTTCTTCTTATGTAGGTTGATTTCTCCAAAATAAAATAAAAAGATTTTCTTTATACCTTGTAGATTGTCAGGCTAATTATTTCTAACAACCAACACATATTTATTGAATATTTACCATGTACTCATTACTCAAGAAGACTCAAAAGCAATGCCATATAAATCCAAGTTTCTGACCTCCTCCAGGAGCTGATAGTTTTGTTAGAGACACAATATCTTCTTCCCTTCTTCCCTCCCACTCTCCCTTCCTTCCTTCCTTCCTTCCTTCCTTCCTTCCTTCCTTCCTTCCTTCCTTCCTTCCTTCCTTCCTTCCTTCCTTCTTTCCTTCCTTCCTTCCTTCTTCCCTTTCTTTCTTCCTTCCTTCCTTCTTTCTCTCCTCCTTCTCTTTCTCCTCTTCCTTTTTCCTAATTAGAGGATTCTATTTGTGTTTTAGTATATATTTATATTTAGAAGATTGGAGTATAATATTTACTTTAACTCCTTCAATCTTTATCTAAAACTCAGTTATTTTTGAGTTCTGCAGAAGGAAATGAATCATCATCTGGAAAAACTGATTTCCTTCCCACGGTCCTAGAGACAAATCAAAATGACCAGTCCCAATAAAAAATTGACTATTTTTCCATCTCTCATTAAATTATGGTCTAAAATTGGGAGATAAAAGTATGACACATAAATATAAATAAAAAATGTATATTCATTTTGCATGGAACTACTCAAATTTGCAACTCAATCTTTAGAATTAAAAATGGTTTAAGAAAAGTTTAGGTCTTCTCAGAAAGAGTGTCAGTGATTTTGGCCTTAGGGTGAATTGATCTAATCACAATTACTTCCTCTAATTTACCACTATTAACAGCACTGCATAACATACTGATGTACTACACCAGTTGAGAGGTATGTGGCAGCTTTGTTACTGGTGATACTGCTACTACTACTAGTAATAATTATACTTTAAAAATTAGAGATAATTCATTTTTAAGGCCAATATCCCTTTTCATCTTCTGCATCCTGGAATAGTTTCTCGAGGGAAGAGGAAAGAGTTGTAGCTCTCATGCTTGGAATGCCCACGGGAATGTGAGGCAGATTCGAATTTCAGTTGTTACATGTGTCACAGCTAAAAATGTTGCAAGTCATAAGTGAACATCCTGAGACTTTGAAAAGAAAGTATGAGAGCAATTTTGGAGAATGGGATAGTTCCTAAATGAGGCAAACATGGGAGAAGAGAGCAAATAGAGAATATAAGGGTTGATGCCTTGATAAAGAGACCAAAAGCAAAGAGAGGAGTACCAAAAGAAGAGTTAGAAAACCATTGAAACAAATAGTCTACTTAATAATTTTAATTGAAGCAGGACTTGCCATTTTTTGGAAGATGACTTTTGACTACTGCTTCATTTTCTTTCATGATATTAATTTTTTTTACTTGGATAAATTTTGATCACTTTTTTTTCAAAACATTTTCTAGATTTCAACATGCATGCACCAGGTCGTAGGTAGTAAGTAGGATGGATAGAGAAATCTCTGGTATTTCCAGACAAGAGATTTGCAGAGCAGATCAGTAAGGTTCTGGAGCAAGGCTATGCCTTCTGCGGCATTGAAAGCAGAGCCTGCTGGACACTTAAAAAGCAACTCTTGGCATGCTGCTGGGCTCTAGTAGAGGCTACGCTGGACCGTGGGATATCAGGTCATGATGCAACTTGTTATGATCTGACCCACAGAGTCATGAGGTTGGGCAGGTGCAGTAGTGATCCATTAGACTATGGAAATAGTTCTTTTGAGGTCAGGCCTGGCCAAACAATTGACCAAGACCTGCATGTCACCTATGTCACAGCAATGAGACCTTTGTGTTTTTCTGAATTTCATAACAATGTTTTTAGAATTTTAGTGTTATGATGGCTTTTCATTTTGATACATAGATAAATATAAGGTCAAGAATATGTCCTGCAAGACCTATTATAATAAGATTAAAAAACAGTAATGGTTGGCAGATTATCAAATGCCTTTTTGAGCTGTGTGAAGATGACTCAAGTTTTTCCTTTTGACCCAATATTAAGGAAATTATATTAATAGATTTCTTAAAATTAAATCTTTCTATTATCCCTGAAATGAATTCCCCTTTATTATACAATATTATTCCTTTAAAAGGCAGGTGAGTTCTATTTGCTCATATGTTTTATAAAAGTTTTGGAATGATATTGTGTTTGAACTGTAGTTTTCTTTTTTCATGCCCTTTGTTATGCAGATTTTAGAATTTTCTTTCTTTCTCTATCATCTGAAATATTTTACATAGTATTAAACCTCTGTTCATTAAAGCTTTGATAGAATTTGCTGGGGATGAGTTGAAATATTTGCATTTTGACTATTTATAAACTTTCTAAATGCATTAAGCAGACCCTTTCACTGTAACAAATACTTTCATTAGAAACACAATTAGTTTTTTTAGGAATTTAAACAAAATTGAATAAAATCTTTACTTTCAGAAAAGACCTACATTTATAATAATGGCATAATAACTGAGATTGAATAAAATACATCCTACTAAATTGGAAAAAAGTCTTAAAAATCAGAACTCCAACACTATATATGATTCCTAGAACAAAACTATGAGGCAGATAAGTCTAGAGCTTCAGAACTACATGTAGTTTTCAGCATGGTGGTTACATGGACTTGTCCAAGACTATAAATAAATCACCATCACTGAAATTTTCTAAATATTAGGTGGCAATAATACATACTTGCTGTATGCTGTAAGTATTTATATAAAGGAGTTCTGGTCAGGGTCAGATAAACCTATCTTCAGGTTTCTCTGTTAGCCTGTGTTTATCACTAAACTTTGAGAATTAGCTTTGAAATATGGAAAAGCATTATAAATTTTTTTCCATATTTGGAAAAGTGGAAAGAGTAATTTAGTATAGAAATAAAAAGTTTAATACTTATGCCTTTGTAAATGTGTGTTCTTGAACATTCCATTCACAAGTTTCTGCATAAAAATGGGAAAGTTCTGGCTAAACATGCATTATAGTTTTTGCGAGGATTGTGTGAACTAGATATGAAAAAAATTCTATTATGATGCTTTTTTCACCTTCATCTATTTATTAATTTAAACAATAATATTTAGAATAATAACACAATAATTCTTAGAGTAATTTAATTAAAACAATAAAACATTTACTAAAATCTGTGACATTTTACTCAGCTATGATTAGAAGAGAAAAATGAAAAACAAAAAGGGAAAAAATAAAGACTCAGAAAAGAAACAAGATATGCTATCTTTACCTCTCTCAGAAGAGACTGAGGCTGAGGTGGGCTCGCCTGTTGTGTCTGGACACAAATTATATTTATATTTTATATTTTGTGTGCCTGAACCTTGCACACATCAGTATGTATACTGACACATCTCTTGTATAACCTTAACTTCACTGGTTATAAAATTCTTTTTAAAAACATTTTTTCCTTTAACCAAAGAATTCACAAATCTATTCACCAGTGCCCTTCCCTACCATTTCTTTTCTTCCTTTAAAAATTTGTTTTTATTTTTGAGATAAATTGTATATTAGACATATGAATCATTAAAGAATAATAATATTGTGAATATTAAGAAATAAGACTCTGTTAATAGTATGGAAATTCTGATGTGCTCCTCTCAATCATACTTTCCTCTCTCACTTGCCAGAGGTAACCAACAGAAGAATTCTGTTACTTCCTTGTTTGTTTTGTTGTTGTTTTTTTAAACAGATTTATAGAAGTTAATGTAATCTCAAAACAATACGTTATTGAAATTGGGCTACTTTAAACTTTATATTAAAATTGTAATGCATACATTTATATTTTATCTTTCATCTTGCTCAATTCTATAGATTTTTAAAGTCATTCATGTGACAGCAACAAAAAAGCAACCCAGGTAAAAAATAGGCAAAGAACTTAATTAGCTATTTCTTTAGAGAAGGTATACAAATGATCAACAAGTATATGAAAAGATGTTCAACATCTCTAATCATCAGGGGAATGCAAATCAAAGACACAATGAGATATCACCTCATGCCTATCAGGATGGCTACTATCAAAAAAAAAAGAAAGAAAATAACAAGTGTTGTCAAACAAATTAAAGAAATCAGATGATTTTTGCACTGTTGGTGGGAATTTAAAAATTAGGTAACTACTATAGGAAACAGTATGGCAGTTCCTCAAAAAATTAAAAATATAATTATCATATGATCCAGCAATTCCACTTCTGGGAATATACCCAAAATAATTCAAACCAAGTTCTTCAAGAGATATTTGGACACCCATGTTCATAGCAGCATTATTCATAATAGCCAAAGGATGGAAGCAGCCCAAGTGCCCATCAATGGATAAACAGATTTGAAAAATGTGGCATATACATACAATGGAATATTATTCAGCTTTTTTTAAAGAAAGGAAATTCTGAAACATGCTTCATGAACCTTGAGTATATTATGCTAAGTGAAATAAGCCAGTCACCAAAACACAAATACTATATGATTTTACTCATATGAGGTACCTAAAGTAGTCAAATTCATACAGATAGAAAGTAGAAAGGTGATTGTCAGGCACTGGGGGGAAGGGGAAATGGAGAATTGTTTAATGGGTTATAGAGTTTCAGTTTTGCAAGTTGAGAAGAATTCTAGAGATTGGTTACACAACACTATGAATGTATTTAATACTACTGAACTGGGATGATTAAAAATGATTAAGATGAGAAACTTTATGTGATATATATTTTACCATAATTTTAAAAGTCATACATATATATGTTATGTAATACCATCATTATATTCCTGCAAATGTATTTATTCTGGGGAATATTTTGCTTGTTTTGAGATCTTGCTATTGTCTTTTTACTCTCTATAATATTTTTGTTGAAATAAATTATTAATTTCAATATAGCCAAATTTATCAAACTTTTCTTTTTATGACTGCCATTTAAAAATCTTTCCTCAATAAATATTTCCCTACCTTGAAGTCATAAAACATTTTCCTTATTATTAAGTATATTAAAGTTTTAAGAAAAATTCTATTTAAGTCTTTGATCTACCTAAAATTCATTTTTTGTGAAGCAGGATATTTATTTCTTTATTTTTCCTACATGAATAACTAAATGTCTCTGCAGCATTTATTGAACAGCCCCTCCTTTCCCACTGATTTACATTTCCAGCTCTGTCATGTATCCCATTTCTACGAGTATATTTTTGGATCTTTCATTTCTCTTCCATTGATCAAATTTCTATCTCTATATCTCAGCCATCTTCTTAATTCCTTTGATTTTTTCAAATCTCAAAAGTTACATTTTCTAATGTGTGCTGCTGGTGTATGCAACCTTACTTGGATTTGTATATTGATTTAGTATAAGACACCATGACTAAACTCTTTAATTAATTTGGTAATTTTTTCATAGATTATTTGAGGTCTTCTATTTAGAGAATGAGATTGTTTGGTAATAATGATAACTTTTTCTCCCTTCATAAAGCCGATATTATTTTCATATTTTTTCCTCTCTAATAGTGCAGGGGCTTCAATTTAATATTGAATAAATGATGGCATCTTGGTCTTGTTTCTATTTTCTTCTTCTCTTTAAAGAAAATGTTTTAGATTCAGGGGTGCATGTATAAGTTTCTTATATAGGTAAACTCATGACTCAGGGGTTTTGTGTACAGATTATTTCATCACCTGGGTATTAAGCATATTACCTCACAGTTTTTTCTTTTTTTCCCCCAAACCTCTCCCTCCTCCCACTCTTCTCCCTCAAGTAGGCCCCAGGGTCTGTTGTTCCCCTCTTTCTGTCCATGTGTTTTCATCGTTTAGCTGCCACTTACAAATAAGAACTTGCAGTATTTTGTTTCTGTTCCTGTGTTAGTTTGTTAAGGATAATGGCCTTCAGTTGCATCCATGTTCCTAGAAAAGATGTAATCTCATTCTTTTTTATGGCTGCGTAGTATTCTGTGGTATATATGTACCACATTTTCTTTATCCAGCCTACCGTTGATGGACATTTAGATTGATTCCTCGTCTTCGCTATTGTGAATAGTGCTGCGATGCACATACACGTGCATGTGTCTTTATAACTGAACAATTTATATTCCTTTGGGTATATACCCAATAATGGGATCGCTGGGTCAAATGGTAATTCTGTTTTAAGTTCTTTGAGGGATCACTACACTGTTTTCCACAATGGCTGAACTAACTTACACTCCCACGAACAGCGTATAAGCGTTTCCTTTTCTCTGCAACCTCACCAACATCTATTATTTTTATGACTTTTTAACAAAAGCCATTCTGACTGGTGTGAAATGTTATCTCATTGTGATTTTAATTTGTATTTCCTAATGATTAGTGAGATTGAGCACTCTTTCAAATGCTTGTTGGCCCCACATATGTCTTCTTTTGAAAAGTGTGTGTTCATGTCCTTTGCCCATTTTTTAATTGGGTTCTCTGTTTGCTGTTTGTACATTTGTTTAAGTTCCTTGTAGATTCTGGATATTAGGCTTTTATCAGATGTTAATTTGCAAATATTTTCTCTCATTCTGAAGACGGCCTGTTTACTGTGTTGATAGTTTCTTTTGCTGTGCAGAAGCTCTTTAGTTTAATTAGGTCCCATTTGTCAATTTTTGTTTTTATTGCAATTGGTTTTGACATTTTCATCATGAAATCTTTGCTAGTTCCTGTGTCTAAAATGGTATTTCCGAGGTTGTCTTCCATTGTTTTATAGTTTTCGGTTTTATATTTAGGTCTTTAATCTATCTTGAGTTGATTTTTATATGTGGTGTAAAAAGGGGTCTAGCTTCAATCTTCTGTATATAGCTAGCCATTCATCCCAGCATCATTAATTAAATAAGTATTCCTTTTCCCATGGCTTTTTGTCAGCTTTCTCAAAGCTCAGATGGATTTAGGTGTGTGACTTTATTTCTGAGTTCTGTATTCTATTCCATTGGTCTATCTGTCTATTTTTTGTACCAGCAACATGCTGTTTTGGTTTCTGTAGCCTTAGAGTACAGTTTGAAGTTGGGCAAAACGATTCCTTCAGCTTTGATCTTTTTGCTTAGGATTGCCTTGGGTACCAGTACCATGCTGTTTTGGTTACTGTAGCCTTGTAGTATAGTTTGAAGTCAGGTAGCGTGATGCCTCCAGTTTTGTTCTTTTGACTTAGGATTATCTTGGCAATGTGGGCTCTTTTTTGGTTCCATATGAACTTTAAAGTAGTTTTTTCCAATTCTGTGAAGAAAGTCATTGGTAGCTTGATGGGGATGGCATTGAATCTATAGACCAATGGAACAGAACAGAGTCCTCAGAAATAATACCACACATCTACAGCCATCTGATCTTTGACAAACCTGAGAGAAACAAGAAATGGGGAAAGGATTCCCTATTTCATAAATGGTGCTGGGAAAATTGGCTAGCCATAAGTAGAAAGCTGAAACTGGATCCTTTCCTTACTCCTTATATGAAAATTAATTCAAGATGGATTAGAGACTTAAATGTTAGACCTAATACCATAAAAACTCTAGAAGAAAACCTAGGTAGTACCATTCAGGACATAGGCATGGGCAAAGACTTCATGTCTAAAACACCAAAAGCAACGGCAGCAAAAGCCAAAATTGACAAATGGGATCTAATTAAACTAAAGAGCTTCTGCACAGCAAAAGAAACTACCATCAGAGTGAACAGGCAACCTACAGAATGGGAGAAAATTTTTGCAATCTACTCATCTGACAAAGGGCTAATATCCAGAACCTACAAAGAACTCAAACAAATTTACAAGAAAAAAACAAACAACCCCATCAAAAAGTGGGCAAAGGATATGAACAGACATTTCTCAAAAGAAAACATTCATACAGCCAACAGACACATGAAAAAATGCTCATCATCACTGGCCATCATAGAAATGTAAATCAAAACCACAATGAGATACCATCTCACACCAGTTAGAATGGCGATCATTAAAAAGTCAGGAAACAACAGGTGCTGGAGAGGATGTAGAGAAATAGGAACACTTTTACACTGTTGGTGGGATTGTAAACTAGTTCAACCATTGTGGAAAACAGTATGGCAATTCCTCAAGGATCTAGAACTAGATGTACCATATGACCCAGCCATCCTATTACTGGGTATATACTCAAAGGATTACAAATCATGCTGCTATAAAGACACATGCACACGTATGTTTATTGCAGCACTATTCACAATAGCAAAGACTTGGAATCAACCCAAATGTCCATCAGTGACAGACTGGATTAAGAAAATGTGGCACATATACACCATGGAATACTATGCAGCCATAAAAAAGGATGAGTTTGTGTCCTTTGTAGGGACATGGATGCAGCTGGAAACCATCATTCTTAGCAAACTATCACAAGAACAGAAAACCAAACACCGCATGTTCTCACTCATAGGTGGGAACTGAACAATGAGATCACTTGGACTCGGGAAGGGGAACATCACACACTGGGGCCTATCATGGAGGGGGGAGGGGGGAGGGATTTCATTGGGAGTTATACTTGATGTAAATGATGAGTTGATGGGTGCTGACGAGTTGATGGGTGCAGCACACCAACATGGCACAAGTATACATATGTAACAAACCTGCACGTTATGCACATGTACCCTAGAACTTAAAGTATAATAATAATAATAAATTTTTTTAAAAAAAGGATTGCTTTGGGTATTCAGGCTCTTTTTTGGTTCCATAAGAATTTACAGTATTTTTTTTCTAGTTCTGTGAAGAATGCCATCGGTAGTTTGATAGGAATAGCATTGAGTCTGAAAATTACTTTGGACAGTATGACCATTTTAATGATTGTGACTTTTCCTATTCATGAACATGAAATATTCATCTATTTGTTTGTATCATTTCTGATTTCTTTGAGCAGTGTTTTGTAATTCTCATTGTAGAGATCTTTCCCTTCCCTGGTTAACTGTATTCCCAGATATTTTATTCTTTTAGTGGCAATAGTCAGTGTGATTGTGTTTCTGATTTGGCTCTCAGCTTGGGTGCTGTTGATGTAGATGAATGCTACTGATTTTTGTACATTGATTTTGTATCCTGAGACTTTGCTGAAGTTGTTCATCAGCTCAAAGAGCTTTTAGGCAGTAACTATTGGGTTTTTTAGTTATAGAATTATGTCTTCTACAAACAGTAATAGTTTGACTTCTCCTTTTCAAATTTAGGTGTCTTTTATTTCTTTCTCTTGTCTGATAGCTCTGGCCAGGACTTCCTCTTGTTCCTAAAAAAAATGCCTTAACATTTTATTATTGTATATGATGTTTGCTGTAGCTATTTTTACATATACCTTCTATTAGATTAAAACATTTTTCTCTATTCATTGTTTGCTAAGAATTATTCTCAGCCAGGAGCGGTGGTTCATGCCTGCAATCCCAGCACTCTGGGAGGCCGAGAAGGGTGGATCACCTGAGGACAGGAGCTCGAGGCCAGCCTGGTCAACATGGTGATACCCTGTCTCTACTAAAAATATAAAAATTAGCTGGGCATGGTGGCGGACACCTGCAATCTCAGCTACTCGGGAGGCTGAGGCCGGAGAATCGCTGGAATCCGGGAGGCGGAGGTTGCAGTGAGCTGAGATCAAGTTATAGCACTCCAGCCTGGGCTGACAACAGCGAGATTCCGTCTAACAAAAAAAAAAAAAAAAGAATTATTCTCATCTGTGTAAGTTGATTGATATCTGATGCTATTTTTTTAGTTGACAATTATACAATTTTTCTTGCTTAATCTGTTAAAGGAGATTATGGTGAATTATATTAATTCTTTAATATTAAGAAAACTTGGTCATTATATATCATCTTTTATATATGTTTCTGGATTTGATTTTTATATTTTTCTTAGGACATTACACTAATTACATTGGTCTTTTTTGTATTGTCTTTGTCTGGTTATTCTGTCAAAGTTCCAGTAGCCCTCTAAAATGAGTTGTGATGTTTTCTGTATCTATTCTCTGGAAAAATTTCCTTAAAACTCAGATCAATAATTCTGTATTTTCTGTGAAGAAAAATTTTAAATAATGAATTCATTTTCTCTTTACAGTTGTTTTTTCTAACCATTTGTGTAATGGCTTTGAAGTTTATTTTGACTGAAATTAGCATAGGCTTCTTTTGATTTATATTCAAAGTTTTCATGCTTCATTCTTTCAAATGTTTTTCAAACTAAAGTTCCTTTTCATATATATTATTGTTTATTTGTACTGTTTTTGCTTTTTTGAATTAATATTACCAGAACTTATTTATTTTAATAGTCTTATCAGCCTCTTTATGTAATCTTTTGTTGAAATAAATGCTCAGCCATACTTCTGATTTTTGTTTTGTTTTGTTTTAGGTGCAAGAAAGGCTTATACCTATACTCTGGAAGTTAAGGATGGCTGTGTGATTCACATTGGCCAATGCAACACAAGAATATGTGACTGTATCACCCCCAGATGTGCACATCTCCATGTTCTCTTTCCTTGCTATGGCAAATGCTGAACCTCTTGTTGAGACTGAAAGAGATAGTAGGGCCTCTGGCAGCCTGAGACCCTTAGTGACTTCAATGAGTAGAGCCTCCCCGATAACTCCTGGTGCTATGAAATATGAGTTAGAAATAAAGCTTTTGTTACCTTTAGGCACTGATATCTTGGAGGTATTTGTGTCATAGCATAACTAGCCTATCCTGACTCTGGAATAACATGTTAACATTTATTATGACTTACGGTGGGATATGGAATTTATTATATTATTTAATATATTTTTCCATATATTTGGACAATTTCAATATTTAAAATTAAATTAAATTAAATTAAAAATAATATTTTAAAATGTTTTCATAGCTACATATATTTGCTCTATTTTAAAGCATAGGGAATTTTAGGCTTCAGCCAAACAACTTGTTTCTGGGCCAAATGGCAAAGTAAATCCCTAAGTATTTAATTGAAAATTCCTATTATTATAGCCCATTAAACAGATCTTTATTTTCTTTACTTGAATTCAAATTCTTTGTGTGCTTTAACACAGAAGTTTACTAATTAGTGGCTTTTCCTGGTTTCTGGTCTCAGGATCTTGGCCCTGGATCAAATACTGAGAGAGACACTGTTAACTTGCTGTAATTCCTGCAATAAAACATGTGGGAAAGGATCAGGGATCACTGCTCTGAACGACATTTCATACTATATTCATCCAGTAGTTGATTCTCAAGGCCATCAGAAAGCTTAGAGATTATCACAGTAAGAACCTTCAGCAGTATTATCTGTGCATTTCACAGCCTCATTCACTCTAGACTGGTTTTTATGATATTCTCTAGGCTTTGAGAATTTCCATGGTAAGTAGGTGCTAGAAATGTGGACTGACAGAAGTTTCTCACAGAAAGCTTTCCCAAAGTCCAACCAGAAATAAGCTTATCAGAAATAACCAGAAATGTTTGTGTCTTTTCAGCACTAGTAGGCAGAGTTTTAGAGGTCATTTCTTTTTTTTTTTTTTTTTTTTTTTTTTTTTTTTTTTTTTTTTTTTTTTACCTATTTGCTAAGAATCATCCTTTGTAGAGCACAGGCTTTATGTAGAACTTTATGTTCCTCGTGAAGTAGGAAAACACCAGTGTCTAGGTCCCAGGTCGCCAACTCCCAAACTACAGACTGGTACCAGTCCATGGCCTGGTAGGAACTGGGCCACACAGTAGGAGGTGAGTGGCAGGTGAGATAGCAAAGCTTCAGCTATATTTACAGCCCCTCCCAATTGCTCACATTACTGCCCAAGCTCCGCCTTCAGTCAGATCAGTGGCAGCGTTAGATTCCCATAGGAGCACAAAACCTATTGCGAACTGTGCGTGCGAGAGGTCTAGGTTGCACACTCTTCGTGTGAGTCTAATACCAGATGATCTGTCACTGTCATTCATCACCTCCAGATGGGACTGTTTAGTTGAAGGAAAACAAGCTCAGGGCTCCCACTGATTCTATATTATGGTGAGTTGTGTAATCATTTTATTATACATTACAAGGTAATACTAATAGAAATAAAGTGCACTTATTATGCACTTTAAATAAAATGAACGTAATGCACTTGAATCATCCCAAATCCTTCTTCCCCCCAACCCCCCACCAGTCTGTGAAAAAATTATCTTCCATGAGACCGGTCCCTGATGCCAAAATCATTAAGGACTGCTACTCTAGATCATTTCTTTTATGTACCAAGTGTTCCAAGAAATCTATCACAAAAAACATCAAAATCTCAGTAGAAAATGGGCAAAGGGCATAAGCAAACTGGTCGGAGTAAAAAAATATATAAATGAAGGGGTCTTAGTTGCATGAAAAGATATTCATCTTGAAAGTCCAAAAGTTTGACCTGTCCTTTGTGTGCCAGTCTTCAGAGGAAGAGACATTTCCTTACAATGCTGGTCAAACTGTCAAATGATATTAAATACAACCTCTGTGGAAGGCAATCTGACAATAACTCTCAAAATTAAACATGCATCTCATTTCTAGTAATTCATCCTACAGGTAGATATATACATGCACATGATGTTTGTAATTACAAGTTTTTATACCAGAGAATCTTGTGTCCATCAATAAACAATTGGTTTTTATATAAAGCAATACTATGCAGCTTTTGAAAAGAACAAAGAGGTCTCCATGTACTTCTTTGGAAATAATCAAGATGTAGTATTAACTGAAAAAGAAGCAAGTCTCATAATATTGCATACACGAGGTAGGTCACCTTTTGTGTATGAAAACAGGAACAAATTTACATTGACATGTGCTTATTGTTGCCTAGGAAACAGTGGATGGATACATAATAAACTAATAAAATACATTATTTATAGGGAGAAGGAGAACTATTGGATGGGGACAAAAGTAAAACTTATTATATAGTTTTTATGTTTGAACCATGTGAATGCATTATCCATTCAAAAGTAAAATAAGCCAGTGTGGTGGCTCATGCTTGTAACTCCCAACACTTCGAGAGGTGGAGGCCAGGAGTTTGAATTCAGCCTGGGAAACATAGAGAAACCTTGTCTTTACTAAAAACAAACAAAAAATTAGCTGGGCATGGTGGTATGTGACTGTAGTCCTAGCTCTTTGGGAGATAGGCAGGAAGATGGTTTAAGCCCAGGAGGTTGAGGCTGCAGCAAGCCATAATCACACCACTGCACTCCAGTATGAGCAACAGAGCAAGACCTTGTCTCAAAAAACTAAAACTAAAACTAAAAATAAAACGTAAAACCCATAGCAACAAACTCCCAGCCCCTAGCTGTCAAAATCTCTGTAGGGTCAGACATTTCTCTGGGCCACTCAGAAACTTACTTTAACTCTAAATTTTCTCTTGATTTCTGACACCTCAGTTTCCTCCCTTTTTTCTTGTGAATTCGGCTATGTATTTAAAATTTTAAAAAATTATCTAATATTACTATGAATTTTCAGTAGGAGAGGTGTTCCGGTTGGTTTTGTTTTTGAAATTGCTGGAGCCCCAGTATATTCGTAGAATTAAGCAGCCAAAATGATTTCTCAAAGTTAAAGAGTGGAAGGTTTTAACGCAGCAAACTCACTGTAATGGTTAATACTGAGTGTCAACTTGATTGGATTGAGGGATGCCAAGTATTGATCCTGGGTATGTCTACGATGGTGTTGCCAAAGGAGGTTAACATTTGAGTCAGTGGGCTGGGAAAGGCAGACCTGCCCTTAATCTGGGTGGCCACAATGTAATCAGTTGCCAGCACAGCCAGAATAAAAGCAGGTGGAAGAATGTGAAAAGACTAGACTGACTTGGCCTCCCAGCCTACATCTTTCTCCTGTGCTGGATACTTTCTGCCTTCAAACGTCGGACTCCAGGTTCTTGGACTTTGTGACTCGGGTTGGCTACCTGGCTCCTGGCTCCTCAGCTTGCAGACGGCTTATTGTGGGACTTTGTGATCATGTGAGTTAATATTCCTTAACAAACTCATACATAAATATATATATAGTTCTGTCTCTCTGGAGAACCCTAATACACTCACATAAGAGACAAGCTTTATAAGGCTCACTTATGTGGTGTGTACTTAAATGGCCCTTTATGATCATCTCTTCTTGAAGGAGATATACCTAATGTAAATGACGAGTTAATGGGTGCAGCACAACAACATGGCACATGTATACATATGTAACAAACCTGCACGTTGTGCACATTTGTACCCTAGAACTTAAAGTATAATTTAAAAAATGAAAAAATAAAAATGAAAGTCAATATTGGCTTGTATATATCATGAAATTTCTAAGCTATGATGTTATGACTGTTTGTTCTTGTTAACAGAGAAGAGTTCTGATATGTGTGTTTAGTTTCATATATAAGTATATTTAACACTATAGCAGAGATCACCTGTTCTCTTTAGCATGTTTTAGATTTTAAAATGTTTTAGTCTCTGAGTGTTACTAAATACTATTCTCCTAAATTATATAAAGTAATTGAGCCAGACTAACCAACTCTTTTATTCTTCTGAATGGGCAGAAACATTAGGCCTTATAAAAAATAAGTCTTTGTTTTTTAGATATTAATAAATAGATTGTGAGATAAATGTCCATGAGGAGGATGGAGAGTACAGTTGTAAAAGGCTTTGAGCCCTGTATTAGTCTGTTCTCACGTTGCGATAAAGAAATACCTGGGACTGGGTAATTTATAAAGAAAAGAGGTTTAATTGGCTCATGGTTTGACAAGCTGTACGGGAAGCACGGTGAAGAGGCCTCAGGAAACTTACAGTCATGGTGGAAAGCAAAGGGGAAGCAGGTATGTCTTACATGGACAGAGCAGGAGGAAGAGTGAGAGCAGGGAGGTGCTACACACTTTTAAACAGTCAGATTGCGTTGCTCACTATCTCAAAAGCAGCAAGGGGGAAATCTGCTCCCATGATCCAGTCACCTCCCACCAGGTCCTCCTCCAACAGTGGAGATTACAATCTGACATGTGATTTGGGGGAGGACACAGATGCAAACCATATCAAGCCCCATCAGAAATTGAGATAGTTGTGGAAACAACACTGCTAATTCAGCTGCTACACTTACTCCTATACAATCCCTTATAATTCATTCCATGGAATAAACAACTTAAAATGGAGAATCTAAAATAGTTAAGTTGTAGCAGGTTGAATGGTGTCCCCCAAATATATATATATGGCCTAATATATATATATATAATATATTATATATATGTGTGTATATATATACACACACATACATATATATATATGTATATATATGGCCTAAACCCCAATACCTGTGAATGTGACCTTATTCAGTCACAGGGTTTTACATCATGGGATTACATCAAGCTAAAATGTGGTCATATTTGGTCAGCATGGGCCTTAATTTAATCTGACTGTTATTCTAATAAGAATAAAAGAGACACAGTGACAGACATGGGGGAGAGAAGGCCATGTGAAGACAGAGGTAGAGATTGTAATAATGCAGCTGCAAGCCAAGGAATGCTAAGGATTACCAGTAATCACCAGAGGCTTGGAAGAGGTAAGAAAAGACTCTTACCTAGAACCTTCAGAGAGAGCATAGTCTTGCCAACACCTGAATTATGGACTGTCAGTGTCCAGAACTGGGAGGGAATAAATTTCTGTTGTAAGCCATTTGGTGTGTAGCAATTTGTTATGGCAGCCCTAGGAAACAAAGGCACAAGTTAAGATCAAAAAGTGTAATTGACATAATCTACATTTTCAATCATAGCCATCTCTTGAAGGATGTTTAAACCTTGAGAAGATCATTCATGAATTCAAAATTGGGAGAAGGTGGGATGGGAAATTCTTGCCACTATTTCGGTCTTGGATCACTTCAACCATAAAAAGTCTTCTTTTTCTCTTTTTAGGGGTTTTGGTATTAGGAGTGCTTACTTTTATCAACCTCTTTGGTCAGCAGGATGGAAAATATATACTAAACTTTTTATAAAAATAATATATAATTAACGGTGTCAAACAATAAAGATGTTTATACACAAAAATCATCCTTTCCTCCTTTCACCTTTAAGATATACTCCAGAGATAAGCACTATAAACCATCTTTTATATCCTTCTAGAAATGTTTTATGTATATACAAGCATTTTCATAGACAAATATGTTTACACATAATTGTGATTTTAGTTTACATGGGAATTTATGCTTTATTTTCTTTGTTTAATATATTTTGGTTATCTTTTTATATTGACTCTTACAGAATCTACCTTATTCTTTTAAAAATTGCATTATATTTTAGTGCATGGTTCTTGCAATTAATATGCCGAATCTTCTATTATAGGCATTTAGATGGATTTCAACTTATCAATTATACTGCAATACATGTGCTTATATGTAATCTTTAAGAATTTGTATATACAGCCATATAGTGTGGGAAATTTTAAAAAATAAAAACAAAGAATTTGTATGTATATATTTGAAGACAAATGTTATGAAAACAGAAATGTCAGGGCATGTACACTTAAAAATTTGATAACTGTTATCAAATAACTCTGAAAGAGAAATATTAATACATTTCCATGTCAACTGACTCCTGCAGCTAATTCAGTATGCATAGAATTATTAAACAGCAAAATCACAAGATTGATTTAGGATAACTTTTACTCTCAAGGATATACTCAATTTTTAATTAAATAACCATGGAACAAAGTGTTTTAGGGATGAAGAAGAGAGAGTCTGTTCTAAAGATCTTGGCCTTAATGGTTTCTTTTCATCAACAGTCAGAAACATCTGTGGACAACATTCTAAGGAAGCATTAAGAAGTTGTTTTATTACAGGTAATTTCTAGGAAGCAACTCAGAAGAAGTGAACCTTGTATTTGCAGGAATTTGTAGCCAATAGAAAGGCATGGCTAAATCAGGAGAACTACCACTGGTGACATTAGTTCTTATGCTTTTAATTTTTTGACCCTTATGTTTAACTTAGAGACATAGAAACAGCTGTGATTTATATATCACCTCTAGTAATAGTCCAGAACGAATTGTTACAGAGGCAACTAATGTGAGAAGTAAAAGAGGAGTAATGGATGAGTAATAAGTTTCACCAATTATCTTTATCAGGAGGGACTGAAAGTTAACATCAGAATCACATTATTACATAATTCTAAGTTACCAGTATTTGGAAATTTACTTATGCCAAAGTTTTAGCTGTCTATTAAATAACATATCTTATTTATATCTAATTGCATGACCACCCTACATATAATAGACCACCAATACATATCAGTATCTCTCTTATTTTTCTAAAATTAATTATGTTAATTATGGGTTATACTTTTAAGTCAAAAAACTTTCTGCATCTTTTTAAAGCCTATAGACAAAGGTCCCCTTTTTCCTACTGTTTAGGGGAAACACTCAAATAAGACGATCCAGTGAGTACTGACTATCAGCATCCAAGCTGCTGCAAGAAACTTGATTTTCTTATTAAAAAATGCCTGAACAAGATGAATAGTAGCAAGACCTGTCCTATCATGTCCTGCTCCTAACATTGTGAAAGAACAAGTATATTTCTGCAAAATCTGTTTGCCTGTACTGTGTGTGTGTGTGTGTGTGTGTGTGTGTGTGTGTGTGTGTGTATGATGATAATAGTGAGGTTGGGGATGGAGAGAGTGATATAAGTTCCCTTGCTTTCAGGCCTTACTACCCAAAGTTTCTTTGCTTTTCCAATCTTGAGCACTTGTGGTGGGAAGATATGACTCTGACTGACTCAGCCAGCTGGGTTCAGTCTGTGTCTATTGATACTTGTCCTATTTTTATTTCCCTGGAACTGAACCCTATCCTTGTTCTCTCCTGTCTCATTTTCAGGCAGAATTCCTAGAATGATTCAGCCCTGTAGCTCACTTAATTCCCATGAGTTTTCTCTATGTGGCCTATAACTAGCCTGCATTTGCTTGGGTTTCTTTGGTGACTGTTTCTCATTGTTGCTTCCTATCCACCATTAGGGCTACAGCTTTAATCCATGTTTTGCCCATGTACTCCTGTTAATTCTACTCCAGCTTCCCTGAAAAAAAGAACTTGAGCCCAATTCCTTGTAGGCTTCATGATCAACAGAGCACAGTGGTGTATCACCCTGCTGGAAGCTATAGTTGATGATTTTATGGCTTGTGTAATAAGGAGGTAGAATCCTTAGCATTTCTAGAGGGTAGGCATAGGCCCATGAACTTACATTCCTTCAAATTCCTTCCACTCAGAAACCTCCATCTTCTCAAAATGATTAATAATAGATTCCAGCTATCAAAACAATTATTTTCAAATAGTAGATTATTACACAACAAGCAGGAAGTTATGACTCAAATGTTTTAATTTTATAAACAGCTTATGATGTATTATGAGAGAGCAGAGAGATTTTGGAAAGTATTTTATTATAACTATTTGCTTTACTGAACTTTCAGCAAAAGGCAGAATAACAAAAATCTTAAAATGCTGGCATCAGTGTAACCCATTTGTTGTTTGTGTCTGGTTAAGAATTTGTTTAAAGACAGTATACAAAATATAACTGTGTCAGTTGTTTTCACTCTGATACTAAGTGTTCACTGCGGTGCGCTGGAGCCAGGGACTCAGCAGCCACTCAGATTTGAGCTAGGCTTCAAATTTTGCTGGACACTGACCAACTCCATAACATTGAAAGGCTCACTTGACTTCTCTGAGGCTCATTTTATCTCATCTATAATAATGATTGTTAGATATCCTCTCTTTTAAAGACTTAAATAGGGAATGATACATGAAGGCATTTATCATAATGCTGATCAGACGAGTTGTCTAAAATGCATTCATGACTTTTCCAATCTTCTTTCAAAAATAAAAAACATTAATCCAACTGGAAAATTATACAAAAGTGAGCCTATCAGATACTGTCAAATTTCTGATGTATTTTTCTTCATTGTTATTTCTGCAATATGATTCTTGACAGTAACATGTGATAAGAAAACCAGAATCACATCAAAGAAATTTAGGAACTCCAAGACCACCAAATATCAAAGATGCTCTTAAATAACATAATTTGAATAAATTGAATGCATTTAATAAGGTGTCTAACGAGAGATTGAACTAATTGTTAATACATTTAACAAGAAATTTAAAAAAGAATCAATCAAAAAATGATCTCATCTGGAATTTTTAGTTACATGGCGTTTGTCTGATAGTCTCCAATGGTCTTTTCCCTTGCTTCCAACTAAAACATTTATGAAGATAATGGGAGAAAATGTTACAAAGCAATATTAAACACCAAGGTCCATAGACCACCAAGAGTAGATTTGGGGAGGAATCTTTGTCAAATATATGAAAGTTGAAGTGATTAGAAAAAAAATTTTACTTCAGTAAATACAATGGGGGTACAGGCATTGGCTAACTACTCCCGTTCCAAAAGGGATAAATTGGCCAAAACAAAGGGGCTACAGGACCTGTGCAAGTTTGAAACCCAACAAGGCAGTCATTAAATCTTAAAGCCCCCAAATAATCTCCTTTGACTCCATGTGTCACATCCAGGCAACAATGATGCAAGGGGTGGGCTCTATCCATTATCCAGTTCCAAAGCTGCTTCCACATTTTCAGGTATCTTTACAGCAATGCCCCACTTTGTGGTACCAGTTTTCTATGTTAGTCCATTCTCTCATTGCTATAAAGAACTACCAGAGACTGGGTAGTTTTTAAAGAAAAGGGGTTTAATTGACTCAGTTCCACAGACTGTGCAGGAAGCACATCTGGGGAGGCCTCAGGAAACTTAAAATCATGGAGGAGGGTGAATGGGAAATAGGCACAACTTACGTGTCTGGAGAAGGAGGAAGAGAGAGAATAAGTTGCTACACACTTTTAAATAACCAGATCTTATGAGAACTCACTCACTATAACAAGAATAGTAAGGGAAAATCCTCCCTCATGATCCAATCACCTCCTACCAGGCCTCTTCTCTAACACTGGGGACTACAATTTGACATGAGATATGGGCAGGGACACAAATCCAAACCATATCAAGGATAAGTAGCAGTCCCAATGATACATAGCTGAACAAGGAATATCCTTGCAAAAAACTGAGAATTTATCCAAGAGCTTTTTATATTAACTTTCTCTCCAGCTGTAGATTTGAGAAATAGATTTAATCATTATCCAAGAATGTGTGAATTGAACCAGAGGCAATCCACATAACCTGTCTGTTGACAAATACAAATCAGAAAAGATTTGCTTTGAAAAAACAGTACCCAAAAACATGGGCAAGGAGTATTTCAAACACAACCTAACATACAGTCTATTGTATGGGTGAGAAAATGAGTGTACATTCTCAATAGAATGCAAGAAGTATTGGCCTTTTTGAAATAGTAGCAGAAAATCACAAAGGGAAAACATGATGCATTAAAAGGACGTTACCAAGAGATAAAAAAGAGATAAAGAGAGAAGACTAAGTAAGGATTTCCAAAAAGTAAGAAAAAATAGCATAAATAAAATCCACTGCAGAGTCCAAGAAGCAGTAAAAGATATTGTAGAAAATTAAATCAGTGTATAAACTTCCAAAGCTCTCACAGAATATACATAGAGAGAACAAAGATAAGAAAATTGTGATAGTGAAGATAAAAGACATGGTGTACAAAGAATATAGAGTCAATATACAGATAGTACATTTAGCTGCAAAAAAATCTCAAAAACAATGAAGCCAGTTGTACCAGTCTGTTTTTGAACTGCTATAAAGAACTACTGGAGACTGGTTAATTTATAAAGGAAAAAAGTTTAATTGATTCACAGTTCCACATGGCTGGTGAGGCCTCAGGAAAGTTACAATCATAGGTGAAGGGGAAGCAAGTCACAACTTACATGGCAGCAGGAGAGACAGAGAGCAAAATGGGGAAATGGTATACTTTTAAACCACCAGATCTCATGAGAATTCCATCACAAGACAACACGAGGGGGATGGTGCTAAACTGTTAGAAACCACCCCCATGATCCAATCACCTCCCACCAGGTCTCCCTTGACAAGTGGGGATCACGTTTTGAGATGAGTTTGGTTGGAGACACAGAGCCAAACCATATTACCAGTTAAATCAGAACCAGCAATTTAAAAAAACATAAATCAAAACATTTTCCTGTGCTGAAAAAGGATCTATGTATCTGTTCAAAGAGCTCACTACATTCTAGAAAAAATTCATTAAAATACATACATTTAGATACATTATTTTTTGAGGTGCTGTCATAAATTAAAAGTCCTCTTTTAATCCAGCATACAAACAATAAATAAACGAATAAGCAACCAAAATCTTACCCTCAGAACAGGAATTAAACTTAGAGTATACTCAGACTGCTTGTACAGCCCTAAGTACCAGAATAACAAGCAACATCTAATAATAAAAATATATATCATTTAGTTGAATGCCTATTGCACTTAACATACTTACATAATTTATCTCTTTATTTCAAACAACAACCCTATGAGGTAGGTAATATATCCTCATTTGCAGAATATATCCTCATTTTTAGAAACTGAGATTCAGTTTCATAGAGCATGACCAAAATTTCATAGCCATAAAGTTATAGAAATGAAATCTAACCTAAGTTTACTTGATTCCAAAACATGTGCTTTTAAAATCATGGTATGCAGCCCCTGTGATACTTGGGAGGAAATGTCTTTGATCTAGACTTTAGTACCCTGCTAAGTTGTTTTTAACAATGGTATTATTCTGTTCTCATGCTGCTAATAAAGATATACCTGAGACTGGGCAATTTGTAAATAAAAGAAGTTTCATTTATTCACAGTTCCACATGACTTGGGGGCCCTTGCAATTATGGTGGAAGGCAACGAGGGACAAAGTCACGTCTTACATGGCGGCAAGGAAAAAGACAGCATGTGCAGGGGAACTCCTCTTTACAGAACCATCAGATCTCATGAGACTTTTTCACTATCATGACAACAGCATGTGAAAGACTTGCCCCCATGATTCAATTACCTCCCACTGGGTCGCTCCTATAACACATGGGAATTATGGGAGCTATAATTCAAGATGAAATTTAGGTGGGGACACAGCCAAACCATATCAACAACAAACAAAAGAAAACCATGGTCAGATAAGCAAAGTCTCAGAAAATACACTTTTAAAAAAACAAATATGCTTTTTGAAAGCTGCTTATATGCTTTTTTTTTTTTTAAAAAAAGTACCAGACTGACTTTAGTTATGCAAGAAAATAAAACAAATTAAGACTTATAAAAGTCAATTCTATTGGAAAGGGATTGGGAATAAGCTTTGGAACCTTTTATGAAGTTACAGAAAATAATTATAATGAATCAAATTAGGGTTATGGTGTCAGAGATGAATATGAGAAAATGGGTTTGCAAGAATTAATGAGGCATTGACCACGGATGGGGAGTGATGAAATAGAGACTCTCTTGGGCAACTTTAAGATATATAGACTTTAGTGGCTAGATGAATCTTAGTAATGACTGGCATACAGTAGGAAGAACAGAATTTCATTTTAAAAAATCATTAATCTTTGAATATGCAGAGTTTGTTTCTTTTCTAAAATACCTACAGGCAAGCAGTTAAACAGGACTAATATTTATGAGAAGCATTTTGAGTAGAGATGCAGACTTGGAAAGTGATATTAAAGACTGAGAAGTGAGTGAGATCACTTAAGGAGAGCATGACAGATGTAAATAAGACAGGTATTAGGGAATGCTGCATGCAGGAGTTAAGAAGTAGAAACATGCAATAACAAAGAGTCAATGAAAGAAAGTTTTAAAAAGAAAGTAATTATAAACAATGCCAAGGGCTATGCAGAGAGCTCAGCAAAATGAAGATACAAAGCATGCCCAATGAATAGAGCACTGGAAGAAGCACTGGAAGATACAAAGCATATCCATTGAATTGAGAGCTCTGAAAGAAGCACTTTGCACAAAATTGTGATACTGAGAGTCTAACTAATGAGTTTAGGTAGTGGGGAAGTGGAGATAGTGAATGAGAGAAGGATAGTTGAAGGAACAGTTTGGTTTTGAAAGACTAGATATCTGAGCATATTTACAGTCTGGATGGAAGGATGTCAAAGAGAAAGGGGATGGAGGTGGGAGAGAGATTGCATCATTGGTAGAGCTTGAAGCAAAGTCCTGAATGAGGTATGAAAGAGCAGAGCTGGAAGAATTGTCTTAGAAAAGGAGAATGAACACCCTGTACCTGAATGGCGGCAAATATGAATGATTTTGTAATGAGAAGTTGAGGCATTTTCCTTCTGACACCTCTGTTTTCTCTGAGATGTTAGAGATAAGGTCATGTGTTAAAATTGCATGAAGCAGGGACTATGCAGAGGGTTTGAGGAGAGTTTCTTTTTAAAATGAATACACTATTTTATAAACAAAGTTATATGTGTAACATGTATGTGAGTTATAATGTAGAACAAGAAGGTGAACACCAGGAATCCGCCATCCAGCTTATGCTCTAGAAGACTATATATTTATTCCCCATCTTATCACCCAGCCTCTACTACAGGCAAAATAAAGGTTTGCAATGCCAGTGGAAAGGAATGGAAAAGAAAGATAACCAATCACAGTAGGATAATTGTCAAGCAACCCTGTAGGTCTACCTATGACTTGCTGCAGTAAATTTGTAGTAGCACAGATCTTCCTGGTTGTCAGATTTTGTTAAGCTACGTTGGTAATTCTAGTAAGAAAGAACCCAGCTTGCAGGATTGCAGCAGAATAAGGAGACTAGGAAGTTGATGGTACATGGAGAGAATACTTCAAATAATTTTCCATGGATCTGCATTCAATAATAAAAAAAAAAAGTTTGGTGAGAAGTTGGTCAAGAAACTCTAGGATAGTAGAGATTTAATAGACTATTTCAGTTCAACAATAAAATGAAAGGACAGGTTTAGTGAAAAGGAGGAGGTAATGGTAGAGCATTTGGTTGAGGACAGGATATTGAAGACTAACACTTTATGGGTAGAATAGTACTGAATGTCGACCAACATCTTAGGTGTGGTCATCTATTTGTGTTCCTGACATAACATGCAGGTACAGTTTATTCATTTTAAAGGCAAATAATTGTGAAATTACTATGTTGGATGCATTTTTCATATGCATGCTGAAATCATCCAGTATCATTCCAAAGTCGTGTTTGAGAGACAGACTCTGAACCAAATGTCTAAATTCTCAATGACTGGGAGTGTCTAAGAGACTGAAATTGCTATCAATTTTAGAAGCTTACCATGCCCTTACTGGGTGTCAAGAGCTTTGGAAAAAGAGAGTTTAAAATGAGTGTGACTCCTTTGGAATTTTTAATAGAGGTCAAGAGGGCTTTGCTCCATTGCATGGTTGAGGAAAGATGGAGAGATAGAAAACAGTCTTGTTTAAGAAGACTTACAGAGAAGTAAGTGTAGAACAATAGAAAGATGAGAATAGTGGGGAGAGGTGATCAAAAGAAACTGATGCAGGACAGGCAAGCCCCCAAATTGGGTCTTAGCCTGTGAGAGTTCTTTGTTTCACTCAGAAAAAATTCAAGGGTGAACTGTTGGTATTCAATAGCCATTTTTTTTTTTTTGAAATGGCAGTGTACAGCAGTAACAGAAGCACTGCTTTTTGCAGAGCAGTGCTACCCTATAGGCAGTGTGCCCAGAATAGCACCTCAGAGGCAGTGCTGTACTTACATTTGTGCCTACTTTTAATTATGTGCAAACTAAGGTGAGGTTTATGCAGAAATTTATAGGATGATGGTGGTAACTTCCAGGTCATTGGGTTATTGCCATGGAAAGAGGCGGTAATTTCCAAGTGTTGCTGTGGTAATGGTAAACTGACACGGCACAATGGTGGGTGTGTCTTATGGAAAGCCACTTCTGCCCTGACCTGTTTTAGTTAGTTCTCAATTTTGTCTGCTGTCTGAGCCCTGCCTCTGAAGATTCCTGCCTCCTACCTCAAAACTACACTTTGAAAAGAGTCTTAATATTTCAGGAGCAAGAGTCATAGATATGGTTAACACAATAATGTGATTGCAAATTAGCTTTGGGGCCAGAATTAGATGAGAATCTGCAGTGATACTGTTGTGACCTTCCTGCAGAATTTGTCTCTCTTGTACTGGTTTGGATGGTTATCTTCCCAATGGAAACTGAAAGAGTAGAAAATTCTTATTGCATAAATGAAAGTAGTCTTAAATGTGTTTATTCTATAGTGTGGATTAGATGGTGGATGAAGTGGTCAAGAAGTGATAATTTCCAGAAACAGACTATAATGACAGACACCCAGGAACCCAGTGATATACAAAGTAACCGTGCTGGAGGCGGCATCTAAAATATCTGGAACCTTAGGCAGGCTCTCCTTCTCCATAATATATTTGTAAGAGAAAGGAGTCTATTTAACCTCATGGGAGAAAAACCTAAACTGGATAAATCTTTTCCAAAAAATCTCACTATGGCTTTTGTATTGCTAAACCCAGGACTGCTTTTTAGGTGCAAAAAGATCCTTGGGATTTCCTGTCTCTGAGATAGACTAGGAATAGAGTCAGGTCATACCCTTTTTACCTCTTGTTCACTTCCCCACAAGCCAGTCTGCAGAGTAGGAACTGCTTTCCACCCTTTGTTGCTCCTGAAAAAGAGCATAGAATCACTTCTTTCCTTGAATATATAGAGCTTTGTATATATAAATGCAAGTAAACATTATTAAATATTTGTGAAATAGATATAAAGATTCATCAGATCACCATACATTCACATTTTGATGACCCAAGAAAGAAAGAATCCAGTGACAGATCAGTAGAATCTGCCATGAGCAAGTTTCTGCGATTGAATGAAATGCTCCAAGTGAACACATCTATGTTCTGTGACATTGAACAAAAGATTCAAAATATTCTGCAATATTAAAAAATAATTAAACAAAAAATGGTTTTGTAAGATTGCTTTCGAAGAGGCATTTGCTTGCGTTTGTAGTTTTCTTGGTTATTTATTCCTTCATTTCTGGTAAACAATACTTTTATAGATTCACTTTAATGAAGTCAGTTGCTACAAACTTCACATTTCTCTCCTCTGAGATAATTTAATTGACAAATTATTTTCCCTGTGTTATATATTTCAGCCAGACAAAGAATAGAAAAGCAACATATGTTAATGTCATAACAAGAGAGACTCTGCAGCTGAGTAGAACCTCATTCCTTGGCTCTCAAGGTGGAAGAGATAGGGTAGGGAGGCTACAGTTGAACACAAGAAATGAAGTAAGGAAAAGCATAGCTGAGAAAACACTACAGCTCTCTCAGAGAAGAGGTCTCTGGTTATCAAGAATATGACTTAAAAAATGAAAAAGAATCAAAATGCTGTTAAAATTGGGGTTACAGACAAGGATTGGAGAAAAGTGATAAAGGATAGAGGGTAAATCAAAGAATATTGAGAGGAATATACTGAGTATAATGATTTAAAAACAGAACCATTATAATTGGGTTCTAATCAGTTTTTCAGGTCATTTCTAAGACATAGCTTAGAACATTCGGGGACAGAAGAGGGAGACGGAAATATCCATGCAAATAATAGCACTATACAGGAAATACGTTCTTAGCATCTAGACATGTACACATATAACTGATGGGAGGGGAATGATTTGCAGAAACTTCAAGTTTCTGGCACACTTCTCACTTTTAATATTTTGTTTTACTGATAAATTGTTTAATTGGTCAATGTGTTAAGATTTTTCAGAAAGATTATAGTAATTGTGAGAGCTATACATTACTGTAGTGGCGGAAAAGGAAAATGTTAGACAATTGAGAAAACAAAGGCCAGATTATTTAAAGTTCACTCGGATTTCTGTGTATTTCCTAACACATAGCCATTCACAAAAGACCATATCTTTGGAGAAAAAAGGAAGAGTTTTATTTTCTATTAAACTCAGACTGCAGATTGGGGAGATGGGTCATTCAGTGCACAAGGATGTGGGGTTGGAGAGTTGGCGTTTATAGAGGCAAAAACCGCAGGGCAGGGAGAGGAGTCTGAGGAACAGTCCTTAAGCCCCAAATCACTAATCTTTCTTACATGGCTGTTTCCAGGTGGTCAGTACAATAGTGCCAGGTGTTCTGTTGGGGACTACTGGGGAATTTCCAGCTGCAGTTGTTTCCAGGAACTGTTCTTTTATTTGCTTGTAGAAAAACAGGTTTTGTAATACTTTCTAAGGATATAGAGAGTGCGACCACTCCCTCACAGTGCCACGGTGTCTTGGGTCTGCTTTTACTCCCGAGTCAGGGAGTTCATCTTGTCTGTTAACTGGGGGCATCGTTTGATATAGCATAATTCTGTTTTCCTTTTACCATCACCATTTAAAAACGTTTTAAAAAGTTTATATGACAGTTTTCTAAGGACTTGAAATATATGTAGATGATTCAGTTGAGTAAATGGCTACTTTTCACAAAATTGACTGGCTTTCATTAATTCACCAAGTGTTGTCAGTCACAACAGGATATTTGCACTAAAACTATTGACATAATTGTTTAAATCATTGACACCACTAAATATGATAACTCTATACATTTGATGATAGAAGAATTGATTGGAAAACACTGAGTTGGTTCCATTTTCTTTGTTCAGCAAGGCTAGCATTTAATGTGCAAAATTAACACCTTTGCCAGGGGCCTATTTTTCCTTATGAAAGAAATTCACAGTGACAGTATGTGTTGCAAAGCTCATAAAAATCAGCTAGCTGATTTTTATAAGACCATATTAATAAATAATAGAAGATCAGAGTGGAAACTTTCCATCAAATTTTTCTATATTCTTTTGACATACATTATTGACTATTAAGAAGTTATTAATATTTTATATTATAAAGTCCATCAATGTTTTGATAATAGTGATGGATCCTCTACTGAGGAAAAATAAATGTGTCTGTGAAACATTTTTTACATTTCTTTGAGCCCATTCCTGGACTTCTTGGGGGTTCTTGAATGATAGGTTAAGAATTTTTATTGTAGAGTAACATCTGAAATATTACCTTTTTGTGCTTATAAATAAACTTCACTGTTAATTGTCTCTTCCTACCCTCATTAACTCCTCTTTCTTGCTCTTCTCAGCAACAGATCTGTCATTTTTGTTTATTAAACTTTAAAGCAGTCAATAAATGTGTTCAGGCATGTGAAAGATTCTAATGTCTAAGAATCTTCAAATAATAAGCACATGGATCTGGGCACTTCTTTAAGTGTCACTAAGTTAAACTTGTTTCAGATTTGTTTCAGATTCATCTTTCAAAAATACCGTGAATTTATGTTTTGTGGAATCTAATCCATGGTTAACATCTGGTAGCATGATCTTTGAGGTCAAAAAAAAATCCTGGATATAAATCTAAATTCTCATGTACAAGACAAACAAGTACAATCACTATTTATTTTAGCATGACTTTTAGCTTTTGGAATAAGAGAGGTTTAAAAAAAAACTCTTAAAAGGGTTTAGTTTATTTGGTTTAAAATAGCTTTACTGAGGTATAATTCACGTACAATGAACTCGTGTATTTAAGTGTACAATTTAATATTTCCTCATATGTATATACCCATGAAACCACAACCACAGTCACAATAATAAACATATTTATTGCTTCTGAAAGTATTGTCATGCCCTTTTGTAATATATCCTTCTACCTCTACCTGCATCATCTCCAGGCAATTGCAGATTTGATTTCTATTATTAAAGATTAGTTGATAGTTTGTAGAATTTTTAGTAAATGAAATAATAACGTGTGCATTTTATTTTTTTTGTCTCTCTGCAAAATTATTTTAGAATTCACCCACAATTATATTTGTATAAATTGTTCATCTGTTTTTTATTATTGTGTGGTAATCCATTGCCTGGACACATCAGAACATATTTATCCACTCACCAGTTGATGTGTAACCAAGCACAGGCTCAGCTGCTCGCAGCTTGAAAAGCTAATGATAAGGATGAAGTGAAAGTGAGTTTGTTTTCCAAAGCTAGCAGTGAGAAGGAAGCTGGATTACACCTCTAGAAACTGCTTCGAAAGGTTGGACTGAGAGCAGGTGTTTAAAAAAAGGCTTGATTTGAGAGGCATGCAGGAGTTGTGCAGGATTCAGGGGCCATGTGTCTTGTTCCAACAAGTTACGGTCACCCCGGAGCAACAGGCTGATAGCATCTCGACAGCATCTGGATTGTAGATTATAGATCTTGGGGCAATCTTTAAGAGGGGGAGAGTTCCACAGCTGGGCCTTTATGCTTGGTTCATTTTAAATTGGCCTCTGGAATTTAACAAGCATATAATAAGTGTGCATGGTGTGAATTTAACAAGCATACAATTAGATAATGTGCATAAGACAAGACAAGACAGCATAATGTAGAAAAGGAAGGGAGTAGAATTTTGAAGTACGTTTCAAGGCTATAGTTTAAGGAAAAGGCTTCTGCAGGTTCCTTCAAGGTTACATATTGAGATTGGGGAAAAAGGAGAAAAATGAGAAAGGAAAAATTAAAACAAATGTTTGAAGTTAAATTACTTGGTTACAATTGGACATTTGGGCTGTTTCCCATTTGGACTATTACAAATAAGCTACTATGAACATTCATTTACAAGTCTGTTTGTGTACATATGGTTTCATTGATCATGAAGTAAGTACCTCAGAGTAGAGTGTCTGGATAATATAATAGGTGTATGATAAACTTAAAAAAAACCCTGCCAAACTGCTTTCCAAAGTGCTAGTACCATTTTACATTTCCAGTATCAGTGTGTGTTCTGGTTGTTCCACAAGTTTATTAACATTTGGTATGATCAGTCTTTTCCATTTCATATATTCTAATAGGTGTTTCATAGTATATCAACATTGTTTTAAGTTGTACATTCCTAATGAGTGTTGATGAATATTTTTTCCTGTGTTTGTTATGTTTGTCATCTATATATCTTTTTGGTGAGTTTCTTTTCAAGGCTTTGTCTAGTTTTGATAAGATATTTGTTTATTTTCATTTTATTGAGTTTTGAGAGTTCTTTATATATTCTGGACATAAACTGATTTTCACGTATGTGATTAACAAATATTTTCTCCCATTCTGTGCTTCTATTTTCATTCATTAACATTGTTTTTGAAGAACAAAATTTTTGAGAAAGTCAAATTTGTCAATTTTTACTTTAGTGAGTCATGTTTTTGCTGATATATTTATAAAATTTTTACTTCACCAAAGGTCACAAAGATTTTCCTCTATGGTTACTTCCAAAATGTTTATAGTTTTAGTTTTTACTTTCAGTCTGTGGTCCATTTTAAGTTACCTTTTGTATATGATGAAGGTCATGGAACAAAATTTATTTTTCATATTTATTCCAGCACCACTTGTTGAAAATGCTCTCCTTGAGTGGGGGCCAATATTCAACATTCTTAAAGAAAAGAATTTTAAATCCAGAATTTCATATCCAGCCAAACTAAGTTTCATAAGTGAAGGAGAAATAAAATCCTTTACAGATAAGCAAATGCTTAGAGATTTTGTCACCACCAGGCCTGCCTACAAAGAGACCCTGAAGGAAGCACTAAACATGGAAAGGAACAACTGGTACCAGCCATTGCAAAAACATGCCAAAATGTAAAGACCATCGAGCCTAGGAAGAAACTGCATCAACTAATGAACAAAATAACCAGTTAATATCACAATGACAGGATAAAAGTTCACATAACAATATTAACCTTAAATGTAAATGGACTAAATGGTTCAATTAAAGGACCTGCCAGACTGGCAAACTGGATGAGTCAAGACCCATCCAGTGTGCTGTATTCAGGAGACCCATCTCACATGCTGAGACACACACAGGCTCAAAATAAAGGGATGGAGGAAGATCTACCAAGCAAATGGAGAACAAAAAAGCAGAGTTTGCAATACTAGTCTCTGGTAAACAGACTTTAAACCATCAAAGATCAAAAGAGACAAGAGGCCATTTACATAATGGTAAAGGCATCAATTCAACAGGAAGAGCTAACTTTGTCCTAAATATATATGCACCAATACAGGTGCAGATTCATAAAGCAAGTCCTTAGAGACTTCACAAGGAGCTTGAACTCCCATACAATAACAATGGGAGCTTCCAACACCCACAGGTCAACATTAGACAGCAGATCAGCGAGACAGAAAGTTAACAAAGGATATCAGGAATTGAACTCATCTCTGCAGCAAGCAGACCTAATAGAAATCTACAGAACTCTCCACCCCAAATCAACAGAATGTACATTCTTCTCAGCACCACATCACACTTATTCCAAAATTGGCCACATAATTGGAGTAAAAGCACTCCTCAGCAGAGTAGCAAGAACAGAAATTGTAACAAACTGTCTCTCAGACCACGGGTGCAATCAAGCTAGAACTCAGGACTAGGAAACTCCAATCAAAACCGCTCAACTACATGGAAACTGAACAACCTGCTCCTGAATGACTACTGGGTACATAATGAAATGAGAGGCAGAAATAAAGATATTCTTTGAAACCAATGAGAACAAAAGATACAACAGCACCAGAATCTCTGGGACACATTTAAAAGCAATTATTAGCAGAGAATTTATAGCACTAAATGCCTGCAAGAGAAAGCTGGAAAGATCTAAAAATTGACACTCTAACATCACAATAAAATTTAGAGAAGCAAGAGCAAACACACATTCAAAAGCTAGCAGAAGGCAGAAATAGCTAAGATCAGAGCAGAACTGAAGGAGATGAGACACAAAAAAACCCTCAAAAATCAATGAATCCAGGAGTTGGTTTTGAAAAAGATCTAAAATGGATAGACCACTAACAAGACTAATAAAAGAAGAAAAGAGAAGAATCAAATTGTGTAATAAAAAAATGATAAGGGATATCATCACTTTGACCCACAGAAATACAAACACCATCAAGAATATAAACACCGCTACGCAAAATAAACTAGAAAATCTGGAAGAAATGGATAATTTCCTGGACACTTACACTCTCCCAAGACTAAACCAGGAAGAAGCTGAATCCTGAATAGACCAATAGCAGGCTCTGAAATTGAGGCAATAATTAATCACCTATCAACCAAAAATGTCAGGACAGATGGATTCTGGCAGATTCTACTAGAGTACAGGAGGAGCTGGTACCATTCCTTCTGAGGCTATTCAATCAATAGAAAAGAGGAATCCTCAACTCATTTTATGAGGCCAACATCATCCTGATACCAAAGCCTGAGACACAACAGAAAAGGAATTTTAGACCAATATCCCTGATGAACATCGATGCAAAATCCTCAATAAAATACTGGCAAACTTGAATCCAAGCAGCACATCAAAAGCTTATCCACCACCTACCATGATCCAAATTAAACCATCCCAGAGTTAAAGCTGGTTCAACGTCATAAATCAGTAAATGTAATCAGCATAGAAACAGAACCAAAGACAAAAGAAACCACATGATTATCTCAGTAGATACAGAAAGGCCTTTGACAAAATTCCAACAACCCTTCATGCTAAAAACACTCAATAAATTAGAGTTATTGATGGAGCATTATCTCAAAATAATAAGAGCTATTTATGACAAACCCACAGCCAGTATCATACTGAATGGGCAAAAACTGGAAAAATTCCTTTGAAAACTGGCACGGAACAGGGATGCCCTCTCACCACTCCTATTCAACATAGTGTTGGAAGTTCTGGTCAGGGCAATCAGGCAAGAGAAACAAATAAAGAGATTATTCAGTTAGGAAAGAAAGAAGTAAACTGTCCCGTTTGCAGATGGCCCATTGATTGTATATTTAGAAAACCCCGATGTCTCAGCCCAAAAATCTCCTTAAGCTGATAAGAAACTTCAGCAAAGTCTCAGGACACAAAATTAATGTGCAAAGCACAAACATTCTTATACACCAGTAACAGACAAACAGACAGCAAATCATGAATGAACTTCCATTCACAATTGCTTCAAAGAGAATAAAATACCTAGGAATCCAACACAAAGGATGTAAGGACCTCTTCAAGGAGAACCACTAACCACTGCTCAATGATGAAATAAAATAGGACACAAACAAATGGAAGAACATTCCATGCTCATGGATAAGGAGAATCAATATCATTGAAAATGGCCATAATACCCAAGGTAATTTATAGATTCAGTACCCATCCCATCAAAACTACTATTGACTTTCTTCACAGAATTGGAAAAACTGCTTTAAAGTTCATATGGAACCAAAAGGGTGCCTGCATTGCCAAGACAATCCTAAGTCAAAGAACAAAGCTGGAGACATCCGCTACCTGACTTCAAACTATACTACAAGGCTACAGTAACCAAAACAGCATGGTACTGGTGCAAAACAGATAAGACCAATGGAACAGAACAGAGTCCTCAGAAATAATACACATCTACAGCCATCTGATCTTTGACAAAACCCTAGAAAAACAAAGTAGGGAAAGGATTCCCTATTTAATAAATGGTGCTGGGAAAACTGGCTAGCCATAAGTAGAAAGCTGAAACTGGATCTTCCCCTTACTCCTTATATGAAAAGTAATTCAGGATGGATTAGAGACTTAATGTTAGACCTAATACAATAAAAACCTAGAGAGAAAGAAAACCTAGAGTGAGTACCATTCAGGACATAGAGCATTGGCAAGGACTTCATGTCTAAAACACAAAAAGCAAAAGAACAACAAAAGCCAAAAATTGACAAATGGGATCTAATTAAACTAAAGAGCTTCTGCACAGCAAAAAGAAACTACCATCAGAGTGAACAGGCAACCTACAGAATGGGAGAGAAAATTTTTGCAATCCTACTCTCCCTCTGACAAAGGGCTAATATCCAGAACCTTCAAAGAACTCAAACAAATTTACAAGAAAAAACAAACAACCCCATCAAAAGGTGTTAAAGGATATGAACAGACATTTCTCAAACGAGACATTCCTTATAGCCAACAGACACATGAAAAATACTCGTCATCACTGTATCAGAAATACAAATCAAAAGCACAATGAGATACCATCTACACCAGATTAGAATGGCGATCATTAAAAGTCAGGGAAACAACAGGTGCTGGAAGTATGTGGAGAAATGGAACACTGCAAACTGTTGGTGGGATTGAAACTAGTTCAACCATTATGGAAAACAGTATGGCAGTTCTCAAGAAGGATCTAGAACTAGAAGTACCATATGACCCTTCATCCCTATTGCTGGGTACACCCAAAGTTATAAATCATGCTGCTATAAAGACACATGCACATGTATGTTTATTGTGGCACTATTCACAATAACAGAACTTGGAATCAATCCAAATGTCCATCAGTGACAGACTGGATTAAGAAAATGTAAGCACATATACACCATGGAGATACTATGCAGCCATAAAAAGGATGAGTTTATTGTCCCTTTGTAGGGACACTGGATGCAGCTGGAAACCATCATTCTCAGCAAACTATTGCAAGAACAGAAAATCAAACACCACATGTTCTCACTCGTAGCTGAGAACTGAACAATGAGATCACTTGGACTCGGGAAGGGGAACATCACACACTGGGGCCTATCATGGGGAGGGGGGAGGGGGGAGGGACTGCATTGGGAGTTATACCTGATGTAAATGACAAGTTGATGGGTGCTGACGAGTTGATGGGTGCAGCACACCAACATGGCACAAGTATACATATGTAACAAACTGCACGTTATGCACATGTACCCTATAACTTAAGGTATAATAATAATTTAAAAGATCAGAGATGTGAGGAGAACAGGGGATAACAGAAGAATATTAATAAACATAATAATGGCCTGGAAAAAAAAAAAAAAAAAAAAAGAATAGTTCCCTAATACCCAGTTGACTCTCCATATAAGTCCAAATTTTGTAGGCTGAAATAAAGGTTCTTTATGTATCCCCATTATCTGCTTCTCTAAAAATATTACTTTTTTTTTTTTAGATTAAAGAAATAAGACATTCCTGGGGGGAAAAAAAAAAAGAAAATGTTCTCCTTTATCCATTACATTGCCGTTGAAACTTTGTGAAAAATCAGTTGATTGTACGGATGTGGGTCTATTCATGAACTCTATTGTATTCCTTTAATCTATCTCTCTATCTAGATGCCAATAACACACTCTTTTGATTACTGTAATTTTATTATAAATCTTGAAATCAAGTAGTGTTAGTCTCTTAGCTTTACTTCCTCATCAGAATTGTTTTGGCTAGTCTAGGTGCTTGGATTTCCAGATAAACATTAGAATCAGTTTATAAAGTTTTACCAAAATATCCTGCTGGGATTTTCACTTGAACTGTGTTGAATCTACACTTTGTTTTTAGAAAAGCTAACATCCTAATAATAGGGAGCCTTCCAATTTGTGAACACTGTGTTTCTTCTCGTTTTTCTATGTCTTCTTTAATTCCTCTCAACAGTGTTTTTGTAGTTTTTAGTATGTAGGTCTTCCACATCTTTTGTTAGTTTTATTCCTGTGAACTTTAAAGTTTTGATTCTATTTTCCAAAAATATTATTATTTTTTTAAATTGTACTTTATGTTCTAGGGTACATGTGCACAACGTTCAGGTTTGTTACACATGTATACATGTGCCATGTTGGTGTGCTGCATCCATTAACTCGTCATTTACATTAGGTATATCTCCTAATGCTATCCTCCCTCCCCTACCCAACAGGCCCCAGTGTGTGATGTTCCCTTCCTGTGTCCAAGTGTTCTCATTGTTTTCAATTCCCACCTACAAGTGAGAACATGCGGTGTTGATTTTTCTGTTCTTGATGGTTGTTCATCTTTTTCTACTTCCTAGATTCTTGAGGAATCACTTACACTATCTGCCACAATGGACAGACTAGTTTACACTCCACCAGCAGTGTAAAGTGTTCCTATTTCTCACATCTCAACCTGTTGTTCCTGATTTTTTATTGATTTGCCGTTTCTAACTGGTGTGGATGGTATCTCATTTTTGGCTTTGATTTGCATTTCTCGGCGGCCCATTGATGATGAACATTTTTTCGTAATGTCTATTGGCTGCATAAATATCTTCTTTTTTGAGAAGTGTCTGTTGATATCCTTTGCCCACTTTTTGATGGGGTTGTTTGTTTTTTTCTTGTAAATTTGTTTGAGTTCTTTGTAGATTCTGGATATTAACCCTTTGTCAGATGAGTAGATTGTAAACATTTTCTCTGATTCTGTAGGTTGCCTGTTCACGCTGATGGTAGATTCTTTTGCTGTGAAGAAGCCCTTTAGTTTAATTAGATCCCATTTGTCAATTTTGGCTTTTGTTGCCGTTGCTTTTGGTGTTTTAGACATGAAGTCCTTGCCCATGCCTATGTCCTGAATGGTATTGCCTAGATTTTCTTCTAGGGTTTTTATGGCTTTAGATCTAACATGTAAGTCTCTAATCCATCTTGAATTAACTTTTGTATAAGGTGTAAGGAAGGGATGCAGTTTCAGCTTTCTACTTATGGCTAGCCAGTTTTCCCAGCACCATTTATTAAATAGTGAATCCTTTCCCCATTTCTTGTTTTTGCCAGGTTTGTCAAAGATCAGATGGTTGTAGATGTGTGATATTATTTCTGAGGCCTCTGTTCTGATCCATTGGACAATATCTCTGTTTTGGTACCAGTACCATGCTGTTTTGGTTACTGTAGCCTTGTAGTATAGTTTGAAGTCAGGTAGTGTGATGTCTCCAGCTTTGTTCTTTTGGCTTAGGATTATCTTGGCAATGTAGGCACTTTTTGGTTCCATATGAACTTTAAAGTAGTTTTTTTTTTTCCAATTCTGTGAAGAAAGTCATTGGTAGCTTAATGGGGATGGCCTTGAATCTATAAATTACCTTGGGCAATATGGCCATTTTCACAATATTGATTCTTCCTGTGAGCATGGAATGTTCTTCCATTTGTTTGTGTCCTCTTTTATTTCATAGAGCAGTGGTTTGTAGTTCTCCTTGAAGAGGTCCTTCACATCCCTTGTAAGTTGGATTCTTAGCTATTTTACTTTATTTGAAGCAATTGTGAATGGGAGTTCACTCATGATTTGGCTCTCTGTTTGTTATTGGTGTATTGGAATGCTTGTGATTTTTGCACGTTGATTTTGTATCCTGAAACTTTGCTTAAGTTGTTTATTGGATTAAGGAGATTTGGGGTTGAGATGATGTGGTTTTCTAAATATACAATCATGTCATCTGCAAACAGGGACAATTTGACTTCCTCTTTTCCTAATCGAATACCTTTATTTCTTTCTTCTGCCTGATTGCCCTGACCAGAACTTCTAACACTATGTTGAATAGGAGTGGTGAGAGAGGGCATTCCTGTCTCATGCCAGTTTTCAAAGGGAATGGTTCCAGTTTTTGCTCATTCAGTATGATACTGGCTGTGGGTTTGTCATAAATAGCTCTTATTATTTTGAGATACGTTCCATCAATACCAAATTTATTGAGCGTTTTTAGCATGAAGGGCTGTTGAATTTTGTCAAAGGCCTTTTCTGCATCTATTGAGATAATAATGTGGTTTTTGTCTTTGATTCTATGTATATGCTGGATTACGTTTATTAATTTGCAAATATTGAACCAGCCTTGCATCCCAGGGATGTAGCCCACTTGATCATGGTGGATAAACTTTTTGATGAGCTGTTTGATTTGGTTTGCCAGTATTTTATTGAGGATTTTTGCATCGATGTTCATCAGGGATATTGGTCTAAAATTCTCTTTTTCTGTTGTGTCTCTGCCAGGCTTTGGTATCAGGATGATGTTGGCCTCATAATATGAGTTAGGGAGGATTCCCTCTTTTTCTATTTATTGGGATAGTTTCAGAAGGAATGGTACCAGCTCCTCCTTGTACTTCTAGTAGAATTCAGCTGTGAATCCATCTGGTCCTGTACTTCTTTTGGTTGGTAGGTGATTAATTATTGCCTCAATTTCAGAGCCTGTTATTGGTCTATTGAGGGATTTGACTTCTTCCTGGTTTAGTCTTGGGAGAATGCATGTGTCCAGGGAGAATGCATGTGTCCAGGAATTTATCCATTTGTTCTAGGTTTTCTAGTTTATTTGCATAGAGGTGTTTATAGTATTCTCTGATCGTAGTTAGTATTTCTGTAGGGTCGGTGGTAAAATCTTCTTTATCATTTTTTATTGTGTCTACTTGATTCTTCTCTCTTTTCTTCTTTATTAGTCTTACTAGCAGCCTATCAATTTTTTTGATATTGTCAAAAAATCAGCTCCTGGATTCATTAATTTTTAGAAGGGTTTTTTGTGTCTCTATCTCCTTCAGTTCTGCTCTAATCTTAGTTATTTCCTGCCTTCTGTTAGCTTTTGAATGTGTTTGCTCTTGCTTCTCTAGTTCTTTTAATTGTGATATTAGGGTGTCAATTTTAGATCTTTCCTGCTTTTTCTTGCGGGCATTTAGTGCTATAAATTTCCCTCTACACACTGCTTTAAATGTGTCCCAGAGATTCTGGTATGTTGTATCTTTGTTCTCATTGGTTTCAAAGAATATCTTTATTACTGCCTTCATTTTGTTATGTACCCAGTAGTCATTCAGGAGCAGGTTGTTCAGTTTCCATGTAGTTGAGTGGTTTTGATTGAGTTTCTTAATCCTGAGTTCTAGTTTGATTGCACTGTGGTCTGAGAGACAGTTTGTTATAATTTCTGTTCCTGTACATTTGCTGAGGAGTGCTTTACTCTCAACTATGTAGTCAATTTTGTAGTCAGTGCATGTAGTGCTGAGAAGAATGTATATTCTGTTGATTTGGGGTGGAGAGTTCTGTAGATGTCTATTAGGTCCGCATGGTGCAGAGTTGAGTTCAATTCCTGGATATCCTTGTTAACTTTCTGTCTCGTTGATCTGTCTAATGTTGACAGTGGGGTGTTAAAGTCTCCCATTGTTATTGTATGGGAGTCTAAGTCTCTTTGTAAGTCTCTAAGGACTTGCTTTATGAATCTGGGTGCTCCTGTAATGGGTTCATATATATTTAGGATAGTCAGCTCTTCCTGATGAATTGATCTCTTTACCATTATGTAGTGGCCTTCTTTGTCTCTTTTGATCTTTGACGGTTTAAAGTCTGTTTTATCAGAGACTAGTATTGCAACCCCTGCTTTTTTTTTGTTCTCCATTTGCTTGGTAGATCTTCCTCCATCCCTTTATTTTGAGCCTGTGTGTGTCTCTGCAGGTGAGATGGGTCTCCTGAATACAGCACACTGATGGGTATTGACTCTTTATCCCATTTGCCAGTCTGTGTCTTTTATTTGGAGCATTTAGCCCATTTACATTTAAGGTTAATATTGTTGTGTGTGAACTTGATCCTGTCATTATGATGTTAGCTGTTTATTTTGCTCATTAGTTGATGCAGTTTCTTCCTAGCATCAATGGTCTTTACATTTTGGCATGTTTTTGCAGTGGCTGGTACTGGTTGTTCCTTTCCATGTCTAGTGTTTCCTTCAGGAACTCTTGTAGAGCAGGCCTGGTGGCTACAAAATCGCTCAGCATTTGCTTGTCTGTAAACGATTTTATTTCTCCTTCACTTATGAAATTTAGTTTGGCTGGATATGAAATTCTGGGTTGAAAATTATTTTCTTTAAGAATGTTGAATATTGGCCCCCACTCTCTTCTGGCTTGGAGAGTTTCTGCTGAGAGATCCGCTGTTAGTCTGATGGGCTTCCCTTTGTGTGGAACCTGACCTTTCTCTCTGGCTGCCCTTAACATTTTTTCCTTCATTTCAACTTTGGTGAATCTGACAATTATGTGTCTTGGAGTTGCTCTTCTTGAGGAGTATCTTTGTGGTGTTCTCTGTATTTCCTGAGTTTGAATGTTGGCCTGCCTTGCTAGGTTGGGGAAGTTCTCCTGGATAATATCCTGCAGAGTGTTTTCTAACTTCGTTCCATTCTCCCCGTTACTTTCAGGTATACCAATCAGATGTAGATTTGGTCTTTTCACATAGTCTCATATTTCCTGAAGGTTTTGCTCATTTCTTTTTACTCTTTTTTCTCTAAACTTCTCTTCTCACTTCATTTCATTCATTTGATCTTTAATCACTGATACCCTTTCTTCCACTTGATTGAATCAGTTACTGAAGCTTGTACATTTGTTTTTATCTACCTTTAGTCTTTGATGATGGTGATGTATAGATGGGTTTTTCATGTGGATGTCCTTTCTGTTTGTTAATTTTCCTTCAGACAGTCAGGACCCTCAGCTGCAGGTCTGTTGGATTTTGTGGGAGGTTCACTCCAGACCCTGTTTGCCTCGGTATCAGCAGTGGAGGCTGCAGAAGAGTGAATAATGCTGAACAGCAAATTTTGCTGCCTGATCGGTACTCTGGAAGCTTCGTCTCAGAGGGGTACCCAGCTGTGTGAGGTGTGAAGTGGCAGTCTGCCCCTAGTTGGAGGTGTCTCCCAGTTAGGCTACTCAGGGGTCATGGACCCACTTGAGCAGGCAATCTGTCCGTTCTCAGATCTCAATCTCTGTGCTGGGAGAATGACTACTCTCTTCAAAGCTGTCAGACAGGGACATTTAATTAAATCGGCAGAGGTTTCTGCTGCCTTTTGTTTGGCTATGCCCTGTTCCCAGAGGTGTAGTGTACAGAGGCTGGCAGGCCTCCTTGAGCTGTGGTGGGCTCCACCGCGTTTGAGCTTCCCGGCAGCTTTGTTCACCTACTCAAGCCTCAGCAATGGCAGGCGCCCCTCCTCCAGCCTCGCTGCCGCCTTACAGTTAGATCTCAGACTGCTGTGCTAGCAATGAGGGAGGCTCCCTAGGCGTGGGACCCTCAGAGCCAGGCACGGGATATAATCTGGTGTGCTGTTTGCTAAGACCCTTGGTAAAGCACAGTATTAGGTGGAAGTGACCCAGTTTTCCAGGTGTGTGTCACGGTTTCCCTCGGTTAGGAAAGGGAATTCCCTTCCCACTCACGCTTCCAGGGTGAGGCGATGCCTCGCCCTGCTTCGGCTGTAGCTCAGTGGGCTGCACCCACTGTCCTGCACCCACTGTCTGACATGCCCCAGTGAGATGAACATGGTATCTCAGTTGGAAATGCAGTAATCTGTGTCACTCACGCTGGGAGCTTGAGGTTGGAGCTGTTCCTATTCAGCCATCTTGTAACCCTGCCTATTTCTTTTTTATTTTAGTTTTCAATTGTTTGTTGCTAGTATATGTAAATACAATTTTTTTATATTGTTCTCATGTCCTCCAAACCTGCTAAACTCACTCATAATTGTGGCAGCAGTTTTGTGGGTTCCATTAAATGTTCTACATAGACAATTATGTTAATTGCAAAGAAAGCTTAACTTACCTCTTTCCAATCTGGATGCCTTTTATTTCCATTTCATGTAATATTGCAATGGCTAGAAACTCTGCTACAATTTGAATGTAAGTGATAAAAGCATACATCTTCACCTTCTCCTGATCTTAGGGGAAAATCACACAGTATGTCACCATAAAAATGGTATTAGTTTTAGGCTTTTCGTAGATGCCTGTGGTAGGCTGAATAATGCTCTTCCACTTCCCCACAAGTGTCCATGTCCTAATTCTTGGCACCTATGACTATGTTACCTTACATGACAAAAGGGACTTTACAGATGTGACTAACTTAAGGATTTTGCGTTGGGAAGATTGTAATGCATTATCAAGTTAGGCCTAATGTAATCACAGGCCCTTTTAAGTAGAAAGGAGTAGTGGTGTAGTTAGAGAAGGAGATGTGATGATGGAAGGAGTACTAAGAGATCATAAGCCAAGGAGTGAGGGAACCCTCTAAAGCCTGGAAAAGGTAAGACAATGAACTTTTCCCCGGAATCTCTAGAAGGAACTCAGCCCTGCCCACCTCTTTTAAACTTTGGGCCTCCAGAACTATGAATTTTTGTTATTCTAAGCTACTAAATTTTGGTATGTTACAGTAGCAGAAGAAATGAATACCATGCCTTTGATCAGGTTGAGGAAGTTCTCTTGTATCTCTAGTTTGCTGACAGTTTTTATAAAAATTGCTATGAGATTTTGTCAAATGCTTTGTCTGCATCTATTGAGATAATTATATAATTTTCATTTTTTTTTAATATGGTGAAGTATGTTGATTAATGTCCAATGTTAAGTCGAACATGAATTTATAGGATTGATCCTGTTTGGTCATGGGTTATTTAGAGTTCTGTTGTTTAGTTTATACTATTTTGAGATTTTCTAAGTAACTTTCTGTAATTAATTTCTAATGTAATACAATTGTGGTCAGAGAATATACTTTGACTTGAGTCATTTTAAACTTGTTGAGACTTCCATTATGACTCAGAATAAGAGTTAGCTTACATGTGCACTTAAAAAGAATATGTATTATGCTCTTGTTGGCTGTAGTGTTCTATAATTTTTTTCATAATTTATAATTCTATAAATTTCTTGATAATTGCTTGATAATGTTATTCAAGTCTTCTACATCATTGGCAATTCTCTCTCTACTTGTTTAATTATTGAGAATGAGGTGTTAAAATTATAGAAATTTATTGTCTTACAGTCCTGGAGGCCAGAAGTCTTAAATTAAGATGTCAGAAATGCTACGTTCACTTGTAATGTGCCAGAGAAGAAACTGTTCCATGCTTTCTTGCTAGCTTCTGGCAACCTCAGGCACTCCTTGGTGTGTAGATGTATCACTCTGACCTCCTTTTCAGATTACATTCTCCCTGTATCTTCACGTCATCTTTCCTCTGTGTTTGTCTGTGTCTTCATCCAAATTTCCTTCTTTAAGAAGGCCACCCATCATATTGGATGAAGGTTTACCAAAATGGCTTCATTTTCACTTGAGTACCTCTCAAATAACCTATTTCCAAATAAGATCACATTTTGAGGTACTGAGAGTTAGGACTTCAATATGCAGTAGTCCTCTCTTATCCATGGTTTTGCTTTCCATGGTTTCAGCTATCCACAGTCAACCATGGTTCCAAAATAGTACACGGAAAATTCCAGAAATAATTCATAAATTTTAAATTGTGCTGTGCTCTGAGTAGCATGATGAAATGTGCTCTGAGTAGCATGCTGTCCAAACCTGTCTGACCCAGCTAATGAATCATCCACACCTTCTAAGCTACTGAAGTCACTTAGTAGCCCTCCTGGTTATCAGATTGACTGTCCTGGATCACAGTGTTTGTATTCAAGTAACCCCTTATTTGACTTAATAATGGCTCCAAACTCAAGTAGTGATGCTGGCAATTTGAATATGCTAAAAAGAAGCTGTAAACTGCTTTAAGTGAAAAGGTAAAAGTTCTTGACTTAAAGAAAGAAAAATATTTATGCTGAAGTGGCTAAGATCTATGAAAAGGACCAATCTTCTATCCATGAAATTGTGAGGAGGAGAAAAGAAATTTGTGATAGTTTTGCGGTTGTACTGCTAACTGCACAAGTTATAGCCACAGTGCATGGTAAGTGCTTATATAGGCCTTGGAACTATCAGTGGCTTCAGGCAACTATGGCAGGTCTTGGAGTATATCCCCTGAGGATAACGGGAACTGCTGTATCTTTTTGGAAGGACACAGTTCAACTTATAAGGAGTGTCTTGCTTTTTTTTTTTTTTTTTTTTTTTTAATTTCAATCTGACAATTTGCCTTTTATTTAATTATGATTTGACCATTTACAATGTGATTATTGGTATGATTGAGTTTAAATCCATAATCTTGCTGTGTGTTTTCTATTTATTCCATGTGTTTTTCCCCCAAGTATCTGCATTCCTTTGGATTAATTTACTATTAACTGATTATTTTTATCTTCTTTGTTGTCTGGTTATTTATAACTCTTTGTTGTGTTATTTAATGAGTGCTCTATGGCTAATCTTTCATTTAGTATAGCTTACTTCCAAGTAGTAAAAGCCTTATAGTATATTTCCATTTCCCTCCTCTGGGTCTTTGTGCAATTGCTATCATACGCTTTAATCTTCATTTATTAGAAACCCAACACTACGTTGTTACTATTTTAGATTTAAACAGTTGATTATCTTTTAAAGTAATTTACATAATAAAAAGTATCTTACATTTGTTCATGTATTTATTCTTTATTCCTTTCTGTAGATCAATATTTTATTTATAGGAAATTAATTTGATAAATAAGGTATCTCTAGCCAACTAGTAATAAGAATTATGAAATAGAATACATCTCTCAAGCTTATGTGTAACATTATTATATTTTAATATCAATACTTATTGAATTATATAAAATCTTTTGGAATGTATGTATACCAGCAGCACACTTACTTCAAAAATAATTATAATAGTCCGTCTGGTGCAGTGGCTTATGCCTGTAATCCCAGCACTTTGGGAGGCCAAGGCAATTGGATCACCTGAGGTCAGGAGTTTGAGACCAGCCTGGCCAACAGGGTGAAACCTCATCTCTACTATAAATACAAATATTAGCTGGGCATGGTGGTGCACACCTGCAATCCCAGCTACTTGGGAGGCTGATGCAGGAGAATCACATGAACCAGTGAGGTGGAGGTTGCTGTGAGCAGAGGTCACGCCATTGTACTCCAGCCTGGGTGACAGAGTGAGACTCCGTTTCAAAAAAAAATTATTATTATTATAGTTAATTAATAACAATGAAAGCAAATAAAAACTCAAGAATGTAAATTTAATTTTTTAAGGGTTTTTGGATTAATTCTATTACATTAGGCCAGGGCGTTACAATCATTTTCACATAATGACACATAGAGAATATGGTTATATCAGTGTAACATACTGAAGTAAATTTGATGAAGTTGCTTGATGTCTAAGGTCTGACTACCTCAGCTCTTCAAAATCTCCCAGAAGGAATAAATGTCAATGTCTTAGACCCACTGAGAAACTCCACATTAAGTGACAATACTTTATTGCGGTTATTCCAATGACCACCAGTCTTATTTCAGCCCTATATAACATGTCCTTACAATTTCTTGTCATGTTCTCTGATAAGGAACTATAACAGGGTCTAATCTGTGACACATTTTTATTTAACTTTGGCAGGTTTGATGCTCTAACCATCAATACCATGAAAAGTAGTAAGCAAACATAAATAAGGACCAAAGGAAGAAAATATGCTATTTGTCATAGGCTCACTACCTGATAGTTTCTGGGACTCACATGTATTTTTATGTCTCTGATTATACCTGGCAAAAAATACATGTATAGCTGAAAGAGAATAAGCATTCCAAGCCTAATACTGTCTTTTCCTGCCCCTCAATTCACTGAAAACAAAAAATTTCTCTTTCTAAAAGAAGCAGAACAAAATAATATGGTATCACTGGATAACCACATCTGAAAAGAAGACTGGAAATATTTAACAGATAAACGTGCCTACCTTTTATGTTCAGGTTGAACAAATTTTTCTGAGACTTTAAAACTCTTAGTAATATTGGGCAATGATTCCTATTGCTGGATTTAAATTGTAGCTCATTATTTCTCCTCTGAACTTTTTATAAGACTTTATCTAAAGACTCAATAGCCATTGTTGGCAAAGACTTGTGCTCTTTGCAGAGAAGTGCTTTCATCAACAATAATGTCAGAGAGGATATTAGTCTTCCTTTTCTAAATTCATTCCATTACAGTTTCCTAAAAGCGATAAAAATAAAGTATGATGCTTGGGTTTGCACAATGAAGCTGTTGTGTTTGAATGCTGAGACTAACCAGAATGCTGTTGAGAGAAAACTTAAACTAGTAAATCATTGGTCTCTATTCCAAGTGTAAACTCCTTCTTAAATGAAAAAGAGAAATGTTTGAGCTTGGGTAGCATTCTTTTCTTTTTTCTTTTGAAGACTAATCTTTCTTGCATCAGATTTGACTTCTCAGCACCGATTTTAGTGCCGGCCATCTGTCAGTTTTCAATTAAGTATAAAATTATTTATTTATTTAAGTGATATGTAATTTCTGTTATTTTTTGGACTGGATATAAAAATCAGCATTTGAATGTTATTGAATTGAATCCTAAAAATGAGAAGATTATTCTTTGAGTAAATATTTATTTTAATGCTACACATTGTAATTTTGAAATGGAAGACACTGAGTTCAACAAGTGAAGGGCCCATGCACAATTTCATGTAGTACAGGAATCTCTAATCTCGTCTTGTAATAGTTATTCTAACAATTAGTCTTAAAATCTTAGTAATAAATCAGTTCTTTTTTTCTGAAGCCCAAATTGTTTTATTCATACATTTTTCAGTTCATTTTTTTAGTTGTTCATTAAATGTTAAGTTATTAAATATCTACTATGTATCTTGCCTTTAGCTAGATGAGAAAACTGATGAAGAATCACAGTCTCTGCTCTCTAGAAGTTTTTGATTTAGTTAGTCCTGGATGTTGAAATCTCTAATTATGATTCTATATTAAGCACTCTCATAAAGGTTTATTTTATGAAATAAATGAACTATGTGAATGAAGTTTAGAATCATAATGTTGAGTGAAAAAACAATTTTCACAAGATTACTTAAGCTATCAAAAAATTTTTTTTATTTATTTTTTAATTTGTGAGACAGGGTCTCACTGTGTTGCCTGCGCCGAGTGCAGTGGTGCAGTCATGGCTCACTGCAGCCTTAACCTTCTGGGCTCAAGCAATCCTCCCACCTCAGCCTCCTGAGTAGCCAGGACCTCAGGCATGCACCACCTTTCCCAGCTAATTATGTATTTTTTATACAGACAGGGTCTTGCCATGTTGCTCAGACTGGTCTCGAACTCCTGGCCTGAAGCGATCCTCCCACCTTGACCTCCAAATGTGCTGGAATTACAGATGTGAGTCATTGTGCCTGCTGAAAATATTTTTATGAAGCTCAAAAATAGCAATAAAATAATGATGATGATGATGATGGAAACTTTAGGTAATCACAAAAAACTCAGGATAATAGTTATCACTTGGGATGGAGCTAAAGGGAAAGAGATCAGGGAGAAACACCAGCTGGGTGTAACAGTATTGGTTTGATAAAATGGGTAGCAGAATCAAGTGTGTTTATTTCATTATTATAAGTTATAGCTTAAGTATGTATTGTATGTGTGTGTATTTTTGTTTAATGGTTTCACTTTTCACTGGTGGAAAATTTCAATCATACAAAAGTAGACAACTACAATATATATCATGTTTCTATCACCCAAGTTCAAAGAGCCTCAGTATACGGGCAATTTCATTTAATCTAATACCCCATCCATCTTATTCCCCTGATAATTTATTTTTTTACTGAGGATTCAAAAAAGGAGTGATCTTTAATTTATAGATTCCTTTTTATATTTTTAATAGACTGTTTTTTATAGCAGTTTTATGTTCATGGCAAAATTGAGCAGAAGGTACTGAGATTTCCCATATACTCCCCACCCAACATTTGCATGTCTTCTCCCAGGATAATATATTATTTCTTTTTTGCACTGCATAATATTTCATTATTTGGATGTGCCATTGTTTATTTATCGAATCACTTACTGAAGGGCATCTTGGTTGCTTATGAGTTTTGGCAATTATGAATAAAACTCGTATAAACATCTGTATGTAGGCTTTGTGTGAACATAAGTTGTTAACTCCTTTGTGTAGATAGCAAGGAGTGTAATTATTGGATCATATAGCAAGAGTATGTTTTGTAAGAAGTCACCAAACTGACTTTCAAAGTGGCTGTATCATTTTGCATTCCCACCAGCAACGAATGAGAGTTCCTGTTGTTCCACATCATTGCTAGCATCTGGTATTGTCAGTATTCTGGATTTATGCCATTCTAATAGATGTGCAATGTATCTCACTGTTTTAATTTGCATTTCCCTGATGACATATGATAGGGAGTGCCTTTTCATATGCTTATGTGCCTTCTGTAAATCTTTCCTGTTGAGGTATTTCTTAAGGTCTCTGGTACATTTTTTAATCAAATTGTTTTCTTATTGTTGAATTTTAATAATTCTTTGTATATTTTCATAACAATCCTTTATCAGCTATATATGTTGCAAATATCTTCTTTCAGTCCGTTGTTTACCTTTCATTCTTTTGACGGTGTCTTTTCCAGAGCAGAAATTTTTGATTTTAACGAAGTCCAGTGTATTGATTATTTGTTTCATGGATTGTGCCTGTGTTGTTGTATTTTAGAAAATCATCTCCAAACCCAAGGTCATCTTGATTTTTTTCTTATATTATCTCCTAGGAGTTTTCTGGTTTTGCATTTTACACTTAGATCTGTTATTCATTTTGAGTTAAATTTTGTGAAGGGTGTAAGGTTTAAGTGCAGATTCATTTTCTTTTTTATTTTCCTTCTTTTTTTTTTTTTTTTTTTTTGCCGGTGGATGTCCAGTCATTCAAGTACCATTTGTTGAATTATCTTTTCTCCATTGTACTGCCTTTGCTCCTATGTCAAAGATCAGTTGACTGTATCTAATTTCTCAGGTCAGTTAAGCTCTGATAAAGCCTCCGCATGTTAGGCTCTGGTTAAATAGTCCCCCCACCTGATATTCACTGTGAGAATCTTGTAACACTCCTGGAGGTAAAATTCACGAAAGGTAGGGTCACACTTATGACTGGGTCCCCCTAGAGTTTTATCTCTCAGATCTAACCACACTAAGCCTCCAGCAACTCATCAATTACAGCTCAGGTTTCCCCACCTTTGCACTGGTTTCTGAGGAGGTTTGTGCTCATGGGTTTCTGTTTTGATGTGTTGTAATTCTCTCTGTTTCTCTGTTGGTCTTTCAATGTTTTGGGGAAGCAGTTTGCCTTATGACATCACTTCTCTGAATATTCTCAGAAAGTTTGTTGATTTTTCAATTTGCTCAGCTTTTCACTTGTTGTGAGACAGAGTGTTGACTTCCAGCTTCTTACATTCCAAGGCCAGAAAATGGAGGTTCCTTTTTTTTTTTTTTTTAATGTAATCATACTTTCTGTAAGAAACCTCATGCATGTTGTGTAACGTCTTTTGCTCTCTGCCCAAATTTTGATGATCCATCCATGTAATAGCTTCATTTAATATATTTCTCTGTACTTTGCAAATTGGTAATTAGATACAGAGGCTTGATCTGATTGCTTTATGTTTTTGACAATATTGTTTACAGATGGTGTAATATACTTATCTAAGGAGGTATACAATATCTGGATAGCTCTCTTTTCATGATATTAGCAGTCACTGGTAACTGCATGGATCTATTACTTGACTTGTTGTTGCAAATGGTGATATTCTGATAAGTTCTGCATTGGTTACCTGATTCACTTATCTAAAAAGAAACTTCCTTTCATCAGCTATTTGTTTACTATATATAACAAAGGAAAGATAACATTGATATGACAAACTATTGATACTATACTATTGATATAACAAAGGAAAGACAGACTACCAGCTCTATTGTTTCACTGTATTTATCAGTTTTCAAGAAAATGAACTGGCTCTCAATCAACCTTCAAGGATGCACAATGTTTTACCTGTTATTATGAACATAAGGGTTAAGCACATTTGATGCATTTTATTTTATTTTATTTATCTTTTTGGAGACAGGGTCTCTCTCTGTCACCCAGGCTGGAGTGTAGTTGCATGATCTTGGCTCATTGCAACCTCTGCCTCCTGGGCTCAGGTGATCCTCTCACCTCAGTCTCCTGAGCAGCTGGGACTACAGGCTCATGACACCATGACTGGCTAATTTTTGTGTGTGTGTGTGTCTGTATTTTTGATAGAGTCAGGATTTCACCATGTTGCCTGGGCTGGACTTGACCTCCTGAGATCAAGCCCTCCACCTGCCTTGGCCTCCCAAAGCTCTAGGATTACAGGCATGAGTAATATATATATGTGCCAAGACACTTGATATATTTTAATCTATTGCAATTATTATCCTCCTTGAAGCTCAATTTTCCCGTCTTTGACTGAGGGGTTTGGGCTTTCTTTTGACACAGTGTAGAGCCTTTGAGAATATCCTTACTATCTGGTAGGTCAAGTTATTTCATATTCACTGTACATATTTTTTGACACAAACCTGGAATTGAGAGTCACCCATTTTTCTAAGCCCAGTTTCTTTCATGAGAAATGGTATTTTTCATTTATTATTATTATACTTTAAGTTCTAGGGTACATGTTCACAATGTGCAGGTTTGTGACATAGGTATACATGTGCCATGTTGGTTTGATGAACCCATTAATTCATCATTTACATTACATATATCTCCTAATGCTATCCCTACCCCTGCACCCTAACCCACAGCAGGGCCCCATGTGTGATGTTCCCTGCCCTGTGTCCAAGTGATCTCATTGTTCAATTCCTGCCTATGAGTGAGAACATGCAGTGTTTGGTTTTCCTTGTGATAGTTTGATAAGAATGATGGTTTCCAGCTGCATCCGTGTCTCTACAGAGGACACGAACTCATCCTTTTTTATGCCTGCATAGTATTCCATATGTGCCACATTTCTTAATCCAGTCTATCATTGATGGACATTTGGGTTGGTTCCAAGTCTTTGCTGTTGTGAATAGTACCGCAATAAACATACGTGTGCATGTGTCTTCATAGTAGCGTCTTCATAGTAGCATGATTTATAATCCTTTGGGCATATACCCAGTAATGGGATAGCTGGGTAAAATGGTATTTCTAGTTCTAGATCCTTGAGAAATTGCCACACTGTCTTCCACAATGGTTGAACTAGTTTACACTCCCCCCGACAGTGTAAAAGTTTTCCTATTTCTCCACATACTCTCCAGTATCTATTGTTTCCAGACTTTTTAATGATCGCCATTCTAACTATCAGATGGTATCCCACTGTTGTTTTGATTTGCATTTCTCTGATGACCAGTGATGATGAGCATTTTTTCATGTGTCTGTTGGCTGCATAAATGTCTTCTTTTGGGAAGTGTCTGTTCATATCTTTTGCCCATTTTTTGATGGGGTTGTTTTTTCCTTGTAAATTTGTTTAAGTTCTTTGCTTTGTAGATTCTGGATATTAGCCTTTTCTCAGATGGATAGATTGCAACAATTTTCTCCCATTCTGTAGGTTGCCTGTTCACGCTGATGGTGGTTTCTTTTGCTATGCAGAAGCTCTGTAGTTTAATTAGATTCCATTTGTCAATTTTGGCTTTTGTTGCCATTGGTTTTGGTGTTTTAGTCATGAAGTCCTTGCCCATACCTATGTCCTGAATGGTATTGCCTAGGTTTTCTTCTAGGTTTTTTATGGTTTTAGGTCTAACACTGAAGTCTTTAATCTATCTTGAATTAACTTTTGTGTAAGGTGTAAAGAAGGGATCCAGTTTCAGCTTTCTACATATGGCTAGTTTTCCCAACACCATTTGTTAAATAAGGAATCCTTTCCCCATTTCTTGTTTTTGTCATGTTTGTCAAAGATCAGATGGTTGTAGACATGTGTGGTGTTATTTCTGAGGCCTCTGTTGTGTTCCATTGGTCTACCTCTCTGTTTTGGTACCAGTGCTGCTGTTTCGGTTACTGTAGCCTTGTAGTACAGTTTGAAGTCAGGTAGCATGATGCCTCCAGCTTTGATCTTTTGGCTTAGGATTGTCTTGGCAATGTGGGCTCTTTTTCAGTTGGGTAAACAGAATCCAGCAGCACATCAAAAAGCTTATCCACCATGATCAAGTCGACTTCATGCCTGGGATGCAAGGCTGGTTCAACATATGCAAATCAATAAACGTAGTCCATCACATAAATTTTGAACCCATGACAAAAACCACATGATTCTCTCAATAGATGCAGAAAAGGCCTTCGACAAAATTCAGCAGCCCTTCATGTTAAAACTCTCAATAAACTAGGTATTGATGGAACATATCTGAAAATAATAAGAGCTATTTATGACAAACCCACAGCCAATATCATACTGAATGGGCAAAAACTGGAAGCATTCCCTTTGAAAACTGGCACAAGACAGGGATGCCCTCTCTCACCACTCCTATTCAACATAGTGTTAGAAGTTCTGGTCAGGGTAATCAGGCAAGAGAAAGAAATAAAGTGTATTCAATTAGGAAAAGAGGAAGTCAAATTGTCCCAGTTTGCAGATGACATGATTGTATATTTAGAAAACCACATCGTCTCAGCCCAAAATCTCCTTAAACTGATAAACAACTTAAGCAAAGTCTCAGGATACAAAATCAATGTGCAAAAATCACAAGCATTCCTATACAACAAAAACAGACAGAGAGCCAAGTCATGAGCGAACTCCCATTCACAGTTGCTACAAAGAGAATAAAATACCTAGAATCCAACTTACAAGGGATGTGAAAGAGCTCTTCAAGGAGAACTACAAACCACTGCTCAAGGAAATAAAAGAGGACACAAACAAATGGAAGAATATTCCATGTTCATGGATAAGAAGAATCAATATCATGAAAACGGCCATACTGCCCAAGGTAATTTAGAGATTCAATGCCATCCCCATCAAGCTACCAATGACCTTCACAGAATTGGAAAAACTACTTTATGGTATATATGGAGAAATGATATTTTAAGATCACAATCTGAGTACTAGAAATATTAATAACTCTAAAGCAGATTAGTTGATAATTGTTTCTGGTCTTTTTTTGCTGGAAAATCTATACTATCTGTTTTTCTATTTATCTACATACAGATAAACAGTATAATTACTTTGGTTTCTTGCTCTCTTTTACTCCCATTACTTCCTATCTAAAGGCAGCAACTATCCAGAAGTTGAGCTACATCCCATACACATTTTCAAATTGGGTTTAAATCCTAGCTTTGTCATTTAACCATGTGCTCTTGGGCAAGTATTTGACCTTTATTTGTATCAAGTTTATAATTTATATCAAAAAGGATTATTGTACTAGTGTACTAAACCCAGGAGTTTCAGTAATTATATAGTATATAAATTGTGCTTAGAAGAGGGATGGCATAAAGCAGCTACATGTATTAGTTATTATTAATTGTGCAAAAGCAATGTGTAGATTTAATATATTTAAAATGTATGGACTGGGTGTGCTGGCTTGCACCTGTAAGCGGTGGCACTTTGGGAGGCCAAGGCAGGTGGATTGCTTGAGTTCGAGACCAGTCTGGGCAACGTGGCAAAAACCTCATCTCTACAGAAAATACAAAAATTAGTCAGCCCTGGTGGTGGATGCCTGTAGTCCCAGCTACTTGGGAGGCTGAGGTGGGAGGTTGAGGCTGCGGTGAGCCATGATCATGCCACTTCAGCAAGGGTGACAGAATGAGACTCTGTCTTAAAAAAGAAATTATATATATTCTCTCATATTTGCATAAAATTCTGACTTTTTCACTCAATATTATACTTTCGTAATCTATTTCTGTTGATATTTAATGAGGTTTTTCCATCATGAAATATGTGATAATAAATATATTTTATATATGTTATATATATGTGTAGAGAGAGAGAGATACATGGAGATAAATAAATATTTGTGTGTGTATTTAATTTTTCCAAGAAATCTTATTCATTCTCATAATTTTAGTTATAATACATATACTGATAGCTATTAATACATAATATATATTTTTTACTTCCTCTTTCTTCTAAACTCCAAATTTCTATGCCTCCCTATGGCAGATGGAAAATATGGCCACAATATTTTTCAGCTCCCACCATCAAGAAGCTGAATCTGTTTCCCCTATCATTTTAAACTGGGCCAACCTTGTGCCTCATGTTGACCAATAAAACATGGCAGAAATTAGGTTGTGCAACTATGACAGCAGTCTTCAGGAGGCCTAGTAGTTAGTATTTTTACTCTCTTGAAACATTACCTTGTAAGAAAACTAATCTAGCCTATTGAAGGATGGGAAAACACATAGAGGAATACCAGGTGCTGAAGACAAAAGCCAGCATAACTCCTAGTTTTATAAATGAGGCCATTTTATAACTCTCCTCCCAGGTGAGCTGAAAGAATGACTGTAGCGACATGGGATGGCAACGTATCACGCCTGGGTAAATGCAGCCCACTGCCTATTCTTGCAGTGCTCTTGGGTGTTTTTGTGCTATAGAAGCAGAATTGAGTAGCTGTGATGAGGACTGTATGGCTCACAGAGCCTAAAATAGTTTCTATCTGATCCTTTACAGAAAAAGTGTGCTGATCCCTGTTTTAAGCCATTAATTTTGTTTGTTTGTTTATAAAGCAATATATAACCTATGTACTCCACTATTCCCCAGGCGCAGATCTGTCCCTTTTCCTGGGTTTTCTAACTCTAACAATATTACCTCTACCTATTCATTTACCTAAACAAAAACATTAGAAAGCATGTAAGCATTTCTGCATGTATTATCTTCCATACCCCCCTAATTTATCATTAAATTTTATTAAACTTGTATTTTACATCTCTATTGGATACATCTCTTGCACAACGTTCTTCTTCAAGATTCCATAAATATTTCCTGGATAATTACAGTTGTCTCTTTATTTTATGTTTTTATGAAATAAAATCATGTTTTTGTTAGATAGTGGACATAGGCAGATTAATAATCGCAGTCCTTGTAAACAATAATAAAATAGTATAGTTAAAACATACAAGGTGACAAGTGTTGATAGAGATGAACAGATAATACTGTGGAAGCACAGAGGAGGGACATTTAATTACATTCAGTTAAGTAAGGCCGGGAAAAGCTTTCTAGGTAAGGTGATTCCTAAAATGAGATATCAAGGGATGATCAATAGCTAACCATATGATACGGAGTGTGTGTTAGGCGCTTCTTGACTGGCTATAAAGAAATACCAGAGACTGTGTAATTTGTAAAGAAAAGCGGTTTAATTGGCTTGCTGGTTCCGCAATCTGTACAAGCATGGCACCAGCATCTGCTCACCTTCTGAAGAGGCCTTTGGGAATTTTTACTCGTGGTGGAAGGGTGCAAGCATTTCACAGGGCAAGAGCAGGAGCAAGAGAGAGAATTTCCATAATCACTCTTTCTATAGAGTTGATCAGCCTGAGAACATACCTGGGGTCAAACCGTTCATGCTGGCTCAATTTTCTGCCTCCTTTCATAATTCCACTGAGGGTGGCGGAGGAGCAAAAGAAGGAAAGAAAGAATGGCATGGTTCATTTACATGATTGCTTCTTAACTCCAAATTTACCCTTCATTGCCCTGATGGTGATATTGAAGCTGAATCTTATAAACCTTTGTCCTTTGCCAATAGAGTGAGGTGGAATAACAGTGCAGGAGGGTTTCTTCTCCAGATTAGGTGTGCCTATTCTCAGTTTGCTGTTGCAACCAGCAGCTTGCAGACACACAGTGGTGATAATATTTGAGCACTCCAGTCCCAGACTGTGTTTTCCCCTCTGTTAGCCTTGGCCCAGTGTTTGTGGACCAGCTCTGACTCAGGACAGCCCTGTTAACTTTCCCCCCATCCAGTATTTTGCAACCACAACTTCTCCAGTGAAGTCTAAATCCTAGCTTGGGGAAGGGATCACTTTTCAAGTTTATTGCTTTCTTTGGTATTCTCCCTCAGTCCTATGGTATTCTTTAACATTCATTGTCATTTCTTTTTAATAGCTGATTCCTTGTAAATGGTTAATATTTATTTTCTCATACAATACCTATTCAAATTACCTTATTTCTCCTGATTGGACCCTGAGTAATACAAAGTATTACTTACACATCCAAATATTTATATGGTACATCTTATCAAAAATAAAACTTTCAGGAGGCCAAAATATAGAAAATTTAAGGTATTGGAATATAGAAAACCTTGTTCAGCTACTAATATCAAACCATGGTAATGATTCATATCTTTGACTGTCTTAGATAAATTTTTGCTAAGAAAGATACACGAGATTAGAAGCAGGGTGTTTTGGCCTGTGCTGAGATTTTCTGAATTAAGATGCATTCAAGAGTAGGAAGTGATACTTCCATATCCAGTCATGATAGAATTGCAGGAAGCAGAATGCCCTCCCATCCCTGCCCTGTAATTTAAACCAACTTAAAAAAAATATGAAATGTATGAAACAATTGTTTTCACACATTGGAAAACAGGCAATACAGAAGAGTAAATTCCTTAGAAGAGGAAGCAAATGAGTTGAATCATAGAATTGCCCCATCTTATTGCCTTGCGTGTTTCCAGGCCACAGGACAAGTACAACCACAATCACTAGGCCCAAACAGAGCCTTTTACCATATGGGGTATTGAATGATGTCCTCAGAAGGGCATTGTCTAGGTAACAAGGCCAAGTCAGCCCAAGACTGACTTGTTCAGTCACTGTTGGGGAACACCTAGCAAAGCTTAAAAGCAAGTCTTGAAAGGATCAAACCATTTTTAGGTAACTTGTGCCCACCAAACCAGAAAAGGCCCCATAATATTTAAAGAATTACTAAAACAAAACAAAATCCAACACTAACAGCATCATATTCACAATGACTAGAATCTTGTGAAAAAAATTGAAAAGCATGCAGAAGCAAGAAATTATAGACCATAACAAGGTGAATACAAAGTCAATATAGACATGAAATGACAGAGATAATAGAACTACTAGACAGGCAGATGTTGTAAGAAGGCATATTACATATTTTATTGTAGTAAAAAATGAAGTTAGACATTTTCTAGGAAATATAGGTCTGAATTGATTTGTTGGCTTGACCATTAGGATTGGTTTTGCCTATTCATTTATATGGTGATCATTTTTCAAAAAATGAATGAAATCTATAGTTCCAATGTTTTGACAAAAATGGAATTTTAAAATGTGACATGATAAACTTATGTAGTATTGACAAATATTTATATTAATAATATTTAGATTTCTCCTGCTTTTGAATGTATTAGGTTAAGTAAGGTGCCTCTTGATGAAAGCATGATGGATATAATTAAGTTATTTGAAAAGTTTTGATAAAGTCTTTTTTATAGAATTCCTCAAAACTCAGAAATTGACTGACTCTAACAACTGGGTAAAAAATAATTTTGATGTCAAATGGTTTGAAAATTTTGACTTTCAATTAAATTAAGAAAGAAATAATTTAGTTGTCAATTGTTAGATGATTATAAATTATTTTTGATGATAGATTGGCATGTGATTTCTTTTACATGTTACTTGGAGTTTTAAAGCATTAAGTGAAATTGCTTTAACAAAGTTTTGTTCATTCCCATTTGTTCATACAACTGATGTTTCTTAGGATTTATACTCATAAAAATGAAAAATAGAATATAGCTGGATTTGAATACTAGCTCAGTCTAACAAGATAAATAATATTATCAAATATATAAGCACATTGAGAAGAGGCAGCCTTGTCTATCTCATCAATATATGCATTCCAATAACATTTACTTTTTGTTTTGAAATTATCAAAACTTATTGATATAAATTTGGCCAATTGTTTACTAATAATTGTAATAATAATTAAACCAGAAGACATGTTTGACACAGGTCTTTTGACCACAAGAATTAAAAAATTAACTCATATAACTTTTTTTGCTACAGAGAAGAGCCTTGAGATAATCAAAAAGTCCTTGATACTTAAAAATATATTTTACCTAAAATCTCATATTGAAAGAGATAAAAATACAAATTTAAGAAGCAAAAGGAATTCTATAAAATTTCTGACTCAAATAAAAGTCTGTCTATATATTTTTAGTGTATGAATTTTGGTGTCAATCACCATGCTATTTAACTCTATTGATATTTTTAAATGAGTGATATATCAGTTTTCAATATTTTAGGAATTATATCTTTACAGCCATAAAGATAAAAAATGTAGATGTCAGCCTTGAAATGTGAAAGGGTTACAATACTCTTCAAAATTCTTCTAGGAAATAAACCAAGCAAACACATTTCAAACCTAATTCCATAGGTGACAAAACTGTTTGGAATTTTAATTAGATAAAGGGCATGGTCATATAATATTTTCGATGAAAATCTGCAGATGTGTTAATACTGTGTTAATGCCCTCCTCCAAAGATAGATTTGAGGGGGGTCAAGAATATAGGCAGAAAAAATCCTATAGAAGATGCTTGAGATCTTTTAGGTAATTGATGAGGAAATTGCATAGAGATAGTGGCAAAAGCATTTACAAATTCTGACATATTTAGGAGATATAATTATCAAGAGTTGGCCTTCTATCTGGTTCCCTGCTTTGGTTTTTCCTCCTTCTAAGCCATCCTCCATGTGGCTACCCAAATAAGTCTTCTAAAACATCCGATTATGTCCTTGTCTTTGCTGAAGTTCTTTGATAGAGGTCCATTATATTAGTCAAGGTAATAGCTAAGATGCTGTAATAAGGATATCCTCAAATTAAATGGCTTAATAAGAGAGATTATTCTTTCCTGTAACAATCCAACAGGCATAAGCAGGCAGGGCAGCTCCTTTTTTTACAAGGTCATTCACACACCCAGGTTTCTCTTTCATTTGGTTAACTCTTATCCTCTAGGGTGTGTCCTCAGCTAGATGGTCAAGGCTGACTTACCACCATGATATCCACATTATTTGAGGCCATTGGAAGGAGAAAATTAGTGTATTAGGTCCTCCAGAGAAACAGAAGCAGGTGTGTGTGTGTGTGTGTGTGTGTGTGTGTAAAATAAGGCATTGGCTCAGCTATTATGGAGGCTGACAAAGTCCAAGGTTGTCAGTCAGTAGGCTGGAGACCCAGAAGAAGCTATGTATAGGTCCAGTCTGAGTCCAAAGGTCTGAGTTCCCACATGTTCATGATAGGGCTGACCTTTTTGTTTCATTCATGCTTTCAGTGGATTGGAATGGGCTCGCTCACATTGGGAAAGGCAATCTGCTTTATTCAGTGTGCTGATTCATTATTATTCTCATCTAAAACACCCCCACAGACACATCCAGAATAATGTTTCACCTAATATCTTGGCACCCAAAGAGGTAAAATTACAGTAAATGTTTTAGATTTCTACTTCTTCGCTTTATATAAACTTTCTATTCTAGTTGACATCACTTTTATGGCATTCATCTCTTATTTACTGGCAACATGATTTTCAAAGTATATTATTTAAAAAACCTTTCTCAATTGAGAAGCCGTTTTCAATGAGCATTCTGTAAGATAATTAAATGCTACACCAATGTTTGAGCAACTATCTTCAATTCTCCCAGAGGTGGCACATAGTTTGGACCATTCTAGATGCATAGAAGATAAGTTAATTCATGATACGTGATAAAAAATCTTAAGGCACTATGGCTTAATTCTCCTGGAAATATAGTCCTAGAGACTGGCCAAGGGATTCCAAACTCTTTCTTTAAAAAAAGACCTGTCCTTCTGATATAGAAATGTGAGATTTCTAACTTATTTTTATAGTGATAGAAGTAGGCTTATGTGAGGTGTAAAGTGAAAAGTGTAATTTTATGATTTAAAATGCATGAGGTTTAGTATTTTCTATTTATATCATAAGTAATAGTTTTACATTAGGAAGTGTTTAATATCAATAAAGAGAACTGGTTTTATAAAACTGCTACTATGAGAAAGTTAAAAATAATAAACCCTTGGGACTAAGAATACAAATATATTTTAAAATATTTGGAGTTAAAAGAGTTTGTAACTAAACAATTAGATATTATTATAGGCGTTTGGGACTTCCCTATCTTTTCTTTTAAATTCTAAGAGCAGATGCATACTAATATCATAGATTTCATATAAATTTGAATTGGATGTAATCAGAACATTTTGAAATGTTTTTATCAAGTACTAGCACAGTTTTCTGTTGCATAGAAGACAATAAATATTAGCTGCTATCTTCTTTTTCTCCCTCCTTCTTGTCTTCCTCCTTTTGACCCGCCTATTTCTTTCCCTCTCCTCCTTCCCCGTTCCTTCTCTTCCTCCTTTTTTTCTTTCTTTTGCTTTCCTTCTCTCTCTTCTTTACTCAGGAATAAAGTTATCAGGGTATCACGTTATGTATGAAAACTTTTTAAGGCAGGAGACAAGAGAACGTGCCTTTTTTAGATTCACTGGGAAAATATCATACAGAATCAAAATATTTGAATCTATATATTTTTTCCAGCAACTGGAACATATTACTTCATTTCAAGGTTATACCTGTCATAATTGTATTGGGCTTTGTGTGATATATTTGAGTTGTTTGGTTTAGGTTTGTTCCAATAGTCCCAGCTGCTATCATACTTCAGTTAATGCTTGATAGCTGGAGGAAGACACTAAAAGAGGTGTGACATTTTCCCTGAATTATAGACAATGAAGAAAATATTAAGAATACACAGAATTATCTATTTAATTTACCTCTAAAAATAGAAAAAGAAGGGATTATATTTACCAAGCCCCTAATTTATGTAATTGTTTTGCTTATACCAGTTGTCTCATGGGACCCTCATGATATTTTGAAGTGAATCCTACTATCCACTGTTATATAGAGTCCTGGAAGAACTACATAACATTCTTCAAGTCTACCAATCAGTCATTAGCAGTGTTAGAATTCAAGCCTTGATTTGCCTAATTTCAGTGTCTCTTTTCTACAAAGTTCCCTTATAAACAACAAAGAAAGAAGAAGACAGAACAAAACATTTATTGAGTATCTATAATAGACTAGACCTGTGAAAGATGCTTTATATACACATTTTCTCAATACTTCCCAATGTGGTTTGGCTCTGTGTCCCTACCCAAACCTCATCTTGAATTGTAGTTCCCATAATCCCCACATGTCACGGGAGGGACTCAGTGGGAGGTGATTGAATCATGAGGGCATTTCCCCATGCTAGTCTTGTGGATAGTGAGTAAGTTCTCACCAGATCTGATGGTTTTTTTCAAGGGGCTTCCCCCTTCACTCAGCTCTCATACTTCTCCCTCCTGCCATCATGTGAAGAAGGATGTGTTTTCTTCCCCTTCATCCATGATTGTAAATTTCCTGAGGCCTCCCCAGCCATGCAGAACTGGGAGTCAATTAAACCTCTTTCTTTTATAAATTACCCAGTCTTGGGCAGTTCTTTATAGCAGCATGAGAATGGACTAATACAATTCCCAAACCCCAGTCTCTCATCTACTATCATGAACATTTTTGTCACTGAAACTAATGTATTTTTTAGATTGCCTTAAAAAAAAGGAAAAACAAAACCTAAAGGAAATTCAAACAATGTAAATGGAAATTGAGTACATGAAAATCTTCACCAGTGACAACATCATATCCATTATCAACACTTCTGAATAGTTATTCTAAAAGTTCAGTTTTTAAAGGCTTGAAATATTTACAGGCATGCCCAAAAACTATGCCTATTATTCATGCTGTTGTCTAAATTGGATACACAGGGGCCTACTCACTTTGCCCCTAATTTACGCAATAATGACTGGCACGTTTAATGTGTAAAACCCTATTTTAAAATAAATACATTCATAATCATACATATTAAAATTTAAAAGATTCCTATAAAATTTATCTCACATGTAAATAAGATAACCAGCCATTCCAATTTGTCTCAGGCAGTGAGACTTTCTGTGCTAAAAGTGGGAAAATTCCACACACAAGCCAGGATGTATGTACTATACTGGGGAAACATGGCATTATCTCATGTAATATTTATCCATCCATTCAGTTAGATAAAATTATCCCTCTTATATAGATGAGAATACAGGCACAAGATATCTTCTAAAACAGCTACTATTTTTTGTTTTTGATGTAGAGTCTCAGTCTGTCACCCAGGCAGTGGCATGATCACAGCTCACTGCCACCTTGAACTCCTGGGCTCAAGTGATCCTACTAACTCACTGCCACCTTGACCTCCTGGGCTCAAGTGATCCTACTACCTCAGTCTCCCAAGCAGGCGGGATCACAAGTGTGCACTGCCACACCTGGTTAATTTTTTTTCAATCTATTTTTTTGTAGAGATGGGGGTCTCACTATGTTGCCCAGTCTTAAAACAGAGACTATCAAATCACATATTCAAATCTAGGTCTTAAAATAGATAGATTGATAGAGGGCACGCCCAAGATGGCTGAATAGGAACAGCTCCAGCCTCCAGCTCCCAGCATGAGCAACACAGAACATGGGTGATTTCTGCATTTTCAACTGAGGTACTGGGTTCATCTCACTGGGGCATGTCAGACGGCGCTGGTCCATGGGTACAGATCGACCAGCGAGACCTGAAGCAGGGCGAGGCATCGCCTCACCTGGGAAACGCGAGGGGGAAGGGAATTCCTTTTCCTAGCCAAACAAAATTGAGACACACAACACCTGGAAAATCGGGTAACTCCCACCCTAATACTGCGCTTTACCAAGGGTCTTAGCAAATGGCACACTAGGAGATTATATCCCACACCTGGCCCAGAGGGTCCCATGCTCATGGAACCTCCCTCATTGCTAGCACAGCAGTCTGAGATCTAACTGCAAGGCAGTAGCGAGACTGGGGAAGAGGCACCCGCCATTGCTGAGCCTTAAGTAGGTAAACAAAGTCACCAGGAAGCTTGAATTGGGTGGAGCCCACCACAGCTCAAGGAGGCCGGCCTGCCTCTGTAGACTCCTTCTCTGGGGACAGAGCATAGGTAAACAAAAAGCAGCAGAAACCTTGGCAGAGGTAAATGCCCCTGTCTGATAGCTTTGAAGAGAGCAGTGGATCTCACAGTATGAAGGCTGAGATCTGAGAATGGACAGACTGCCTGCTTAAGTGAGTCCCTGACCCCTGAGTAGCCTAACTGGGAGATATCCCCTACTAGGTGCAGACTGACACTTCACACCTCACACGGCAGGGTACACCCTGGAGATGAAGCTTCCAGAGCGAGAATCAGACAGCAACACTCACTATTCAGCAATATTCTATCTTCTGCAGCCTCTGCTGCTGATACCCAGGTAAACAGGGTCTGGAGTAGACCTCAAGCAAACTCCAACAGACCACAGCTGAGGGTCTTGACTGTTTGAAGGAAAACTAACAAACAGAAAGGACACCCACACCAAAACCCCATCAGTATGTCACCATCATCAAAGACCAAAGGCAGATAAAACCACAAATATGGGGAAAAAGCAGTGCAGAAAAGCTGGAAATTCAAAAAATCAGAGCACATCTCCCCCTCCAAAGGAACGCAGCTCATTGCCAGCAATGGAACAAAGCTGGATGGAGAATGACTTTGACGAGTTGAGAGAAGAAGGCTTCAGTCGATCAAACTTCTCAGAGCTAAAGGAGGAACTACATAACCAGTGCAAAGAAACTAAAAACCTTGAAAAAAGAATGGATGAATGGATAACTAGAATAATCAATGCAGAGAAGACGTTAAAAGAACTGACAGAGATGAAAACCATAACATGAGAACTACGTGACAAATGCACAAGCTTCAGTAACCAACTCAATCAACTGGAAGAAAGAGTATCAGAGATTTAAGATCAAATGAATGAAATGAAGCGAGAAGAGAAGTGTAGAGGAAAAAGAGTAAAAAGAAATGAACAAAACCTCCAAGAAATATGGGATTATGTGAAAAGACCAAATCTACGTCTGATTCATGTGCCTGAAAGTGATGGTGAAAATGGAACTAAGTTGGAAACCACTCTGCAGGATATCACCCAGGAGAACTTCCCCAACCTAGTAAGGCAGGCCAACATTCAAATTCAGGAAACACAGAGAACACCACAAAGATACTCCTCAAGAAGAGCAACTCCAAGACACATAATTGTCAGATTCACCAAAGTTGAAATGAGGAAAAAATGTTAAGGGCAGCCAGAGAGAAAGGGAAGCCCATCAGACTAATAGCAGATCTCTCGGCAGAAACTCTCCAAGCCAGAAGAGAGTGGGGGCCAATATTCAACATTCTTAAAGAAAAGAATTTTCAACTCAGAATTTCATATCCAGCCAAACTAAGTTTCATAAGTGAAGGAGAAATAAAATCCTTTAGAGACAAGCAAATGCTGAGCAATTTAGTCACCACAAGGCCCGCCTGACAAGAGCTACTGAAGGAAGTACTAAACATGGAAATGAAAAACAGGCACCAGCCATTGCAAAAACATGTCAAAATGTAAAGACCATTGATGCTAGGAAGAAACTGCATCAACTAGTGAGCAAAATAAACAGCTAATATTGTAATGACAGGATCAAGTTCACACATAACAATATTAACCTTAAATGTAAATGAACTAAATGGTCCAATTAAAAGACACAGACTGGCAAATTGGATAAAGAGTCAAGACCCATCAGTGTGCTGTATTCAGGAGACCCATCTCACATGCAGAGACACACATAGGCTCAAAATAAAGGGTTGGAGGAAGATCTACCAAGCAAATGGAGAACAAAAAAAGGCAGGGGTTGCAATACTAGTCTCTGATAAAACAGACTTTAAACCATCAAAAATCAAAAAGACAAAGAAGTCCATTACATAATGGTAAAGGGATCAATTCACAGGAAGAGCTAACTATCCTAAATATATATGCACACATTACAGGAGCACCCAGATTCATAAAGCAAGTCCTTAGAGACTTACAAAGAGACTTAGACTCCCATACAATAACAATGGGAGACTTTAACACCCCACTGTCAACATTAGACAGATCAACCAGACAGAAAGTTAACAAGGATATCCAGGAATTGAACTCAACTCTGCACCAAGTGGACCTAATAGACATCTACAGAACTCTCCACCCCAAATCAACAGAATATACATTCTTCTCAGCACCACATTGCACTAACTCCAAAATTGACTACATAGTTGAAAGTAAAGTACTCCTCAGCAAATGTGAAATAACAGAAATTATAACAAACTGTCTCTCAGACCACAGTGCAATCAAACTAGAACTCAGGATTAAGAAACTCAATCAAAACCACTCAACTACATGGAAACTGAACAACCTGCTCCTGAATGACTACTGGGTACATAACAAAATGAAGGCAGTAATAAAGATGTTCTTTGAAACCAATGAGAACAAAGATACAACATACCAGAATCTCTGGGACACATTACACATTTCAAGCAGTGTGTAGAGGGAAATTTAAAGCATTAAATGCCCACAAGACAAAGCAGGAAAGATCTAAAATTGACACCCTAACATCACAATTAAAAGAACTAGAGAAGCAAGAGCAAACACATTCAAAAGCTAGCAGAAGGCAAGAAATAGCTAAGATCAGAGCAGAACTGAAGGAGATAGAGACACAAAAAACCCTCCAAAAAATCAATGAATCCAAGAGCTGGTTTTTTGAAAAGATCAGCTAAATTCATAAACTGCTAGCAAGACTAATAAAGAAGAAAAGAGAGAAGAATCAAATAGATGCAATAAAAAATGATAAAGGGGATATCACCACCAAACCCACAGAAATGCAAACTACCATCAGAGAATACTATAAACACCTCTACGCAAATAAACTAGAAAACCAAGAAGGAATGGATAATTTCTTGGACACTTACACTCTCCCAAGTCTAAACCAAGAAGAAGTTGAATCCCTGAATAGACCAATAGCAGGCTCTGAAATTGAGGCAATAATTAATAGCCTACCAACCAAAAAAAGTCCAGGACCAGACAGATTCACAGCCGAATTCTACCAGAGTTATAAGGAGGAGTTGACACCATTCCTTCTGAAACTATTCCAATCAACAGAAAAAGAGGGAATCCTCCTAAACTCATTTTAGGAGGCCAATATTATCCTGATACCAAAGCCTGGCAGAGACACAACAAAAAAAGAGAATTTTAGACCAAAAACCCTGATGAACATCGATGCAAAAATCCTCAATAAAATACTGGCAAACCAGATCCAGCAGCACATCAAAAAGCTTATCCACCATGATCAAGTGGGCTTCATACCTGGGATGCAAGGCTGGTTCAGCATACGCAAATCAGTAAACGTAATCCAGCATAGAAACAGAACCAAAGACAAAAACCACATGATTATCTCAGTAGATGCAGAAAAGGCCTTTGACAAAATTCAACAGCCTTTCATGCTAAAAGCTCTCAATAAATTCGGTACTGACGGAACATATCTCAAAATAATAAGAGCTATTTATGACAAACCCACAGCCAGTATCATACTGAATGGGCAAGAACTGGAAGCATTCCCTTTGAAAACTGGCATGAGACAGTGATGCCCTCTCTCACCACTCCTATTCAACATAGTGTTGGAAGTTCTGGTCAGGGCAATCAGGCAAGAAAAAGAAATAAAGTGTATTCAGTTAGGAAAAGAATAAGTCAAATTGTCCCTGTTCGAAGATGACAGGATTCTATATTTAGAAAACCCCATTGTCTTAGCCCAAAATCTCCTTAAGTTGATAAGAAACTTCAGCAAAGTCTCAGGATTCAAAATCAATGTGCAAAAATCACAAGCATTCTTATACACCAGTAACAGACAGACAGAGAGCCAAATCATGAATGAACTCCCATTCACAATAGCTTCAAAGAAAATAAAATACCTAGGAATCCAACTTACAAGGGATGTAAAGGACCTCTTCAAGGAGAACTATAAACCACTGCTCAGTGAAATAGAGGAGGACACAAACAAATGGAAGAACATACCATGCTTATGGATAGGAAGAAGCAATATTGTGAAAATGGCCATACTGCCCAAGGTAATTTATAGATTCAAGGCCACCCCCATCAAGTTACCAATGACTTTCTTCACAGAATTGGAAAAAACTGCTTTAAAGTTCATATGGAACCAAAAAAGACCCTGTATTGCCAAGACAATCCTAAGCCAAAGAACAAAGCTGGAGGCATCACACTACCTGACTTCAAACTATACTACAAGGCTACAGTAACCAAAACAGCATAGTACTGGTACCAAAACTGAGATATAGACCAATGGAACAGAACAGAGCCCTCAGAAATAATACCACACATCTACAACCATCTGATCTTTGACAAACCTGACAAAAACAAGAAATGGGGAAAGGATTCCCTATTTAATAAATGGTGCTGGGAAAATTGGCTAGCCATAAGTAGAAAGCTGAAACTGGATCCTTTCCTTACTCCTTATATGAAAAGTAATTCAAGATGGATTAGAGACTTAAATGTTAGACCTAAAACCATAAAAACCCTAGAAGAAAATCTAGGTAATACCATTCAGGACATAGGCATGGGCAAGGTCTTCATGTCTAAAACACCAAAAGCAACAGCAACAAAAGTCAAAATTGACAAATGGGATCTAATTAAACTAAGGAGCTTCTGCACAGCAAAAGAAACTACCATCAGAGTGAACAGGCAACCTACAGAACGGGAGAAAATTTTTGCAATCTACTCATCTGACAAAGGGCTAATATCCAGAACCCATAAAGAACTCAATCAAATTTACAAGAAAAAAACAAACAACCCCATCAAAAAGTGGGCAAAGGATATGAACAGACATTTCTCAAAAGAAGACATTCATACAGCCAACAGATACATGAAAAAATGCTCATCATCACTTGCCATCAGAGAAATGCAAATCAAAAGCACAATGAGATACCATCTCACACCAGTTAGAAGGGCAATCATTAAAAAATCAGGAAACAACAGGTGCTGGAGAGGATGTGGAGAAATAGGAACACTTTTACACTGTTGGTGGAACTGTAAACTAGTTCAACCATTGTGGAAAACAGTGTGGCGATTCCTCAAGGATCTAGAACTAGAAATACCATTTGACCCAGCCTTCCCATTACTGGGGATATACCCAAAGGATTATAAGTCATGCTGCTATAAAGACACATGCACACATATGTTTATTGTGGCACTGTTCACAATAGCAAGGACTTGGAATCAACCCAAATGTCCATCAGTGACAGATTAGATTAAGAAAATGTGGCACAGATACACCATGGAATACTACGCAGCAATAAAAAAGGATGAGTTTGTGTCCTTTGTAGGGACATGGATGCAGCTGGAAACCATCATTCTCAGCAAACTATTGCAAGAACAGAAAACCAAATACCACATGTTCTCACTCATAGGTGGGAGTTGCACAATGAGATCACTTGGACACAGGAAGGGAATCATCACACACCGTGTCCTATTGTGGGGAGGGGAGAGGAGGGATAGCATCAGGAGATATACCTAATATAAATGACAAGTTAATGAGTGCAGCACACCAACATGGAACACGTATACATATGTAACAAACCTGCATGTTGTGCACATGTACCCTAGAACTCAAAGTATAATAAAAAAAATTAGATGGATTTTAAAAATAGACGAATTTTTAAAACACTACACTTTTTTTTTGTCCAACACATTCTCTTAGGGAAAAATAACATTAAAAAATAATATGTTAAATTCTGACTCAGTTAAGAAAATTTTGAGCTTTCTAACCATCCCTCAGATCCCTCTTAGTCTGTTCGGGATGTACAGGATACTACCCTGTCTTCCCCTATTTATTCTGCTCTTTGTCAGAGCTGTTGCTGTAGCCTCTCCATTTTAGCCCTCTCCCCATCACCCTCTTCTACTTTATCTCTTCTTATGTGGCACTCTCAACTTCCAGGAAAAGAACGTTTATTTATTTATTTTTTAAAACCTCCTCCCCTTTCACTCAAACCAATTTTGAATCAGTGTTTTCAACTCTCCCTTGCAATGAATTCTGCCTTACTCTCTAGGATCTTTCTTTATGCATATAAACGTCTTGCAGTTCTGCTTCACTGGACTTTGCCAGGTCATGTGGCTATTGAGAATTTGGAATGCAGCCAGTCCAAATTGAGTAGGCCAGGAACTATAGAATATACGTAGGATTTTTAAGATTTAATATTTTACAAAGTAAAATAGCTCATTAAAATATTTTATATTGATTACACAATGAAATTATAATGTTTTTAATCTGTTAAGTTAATGAAAATATAATATCGAAATCAATTTTACCTGTTTCTTCTTGTTTTTTTTTTTTTTTAATGTGGCTACTAGAAAGTTTAAAATGACATTTATGGCTCATGTTTCTATTGGACAATGTTGTCCTACAGTGTCATGATACTTTTACATAGCTGAGACTAGAGAATATATCTACCAGGGGAGTTCCCATCCATTCTTATTTTATTTATCCATCCATCCATTCATTTATGTAACATATACTAATTAGGTTTTATGAGTATAGTGATGGAAAAATAAACACAGTCATCCTCTTCAGTTATCTTAAAGCTTAGTGAAGGAAAAAAAATCATTTACCAAATATTTCACCAGTAAATGTATAATTAGAAGCTGTGTTAAATACTAAGTTGGAAAGACATACAATAGTCCCCCTTATCTGCAGGAGATACGTTGTAAGATCCCCAGTGGATGCCTGAAACCAAGGATAGTACTGAACTTGACTGCTGTTAATCAGAACATGTTTCTGTTTATGTCTCCCATCCACGAATTTAATGCCTTTTTCATCTTAACTAAACACTTACTATGCACTGTGGCTCTAAGTCTTGTAGTTGAAGTTCCACAGCAAAGCTAGCATATATTTCTTTTTCCCTTCTCAATTTCATGGACATAAGATTTGTTCTTACTGCAGATCTTAGCAGTCTCAGTATACAGTTTTTTGTTTGTTTGTTTGTTTCCTTAAGTCAAGAACTTTCACCTTTTTAATTAAAAGGAAGCACTTTGCAGCTTCTCTTTGACATATCCAAATTGCCAGCATTACTACCCCTGCACTTTGGGGTCACTACTAAGTAAAATAAGGGTTACTTAACACAAGCACTGTGATACTGTGACAGTTGATCTAATAACCAAGAGGGTTACTGAGTGACTAAGGAAAAGGTAGCATACACAGTGTGGATATGCTGGATGATTCATGTCCCAGGCAGGGTAGAGTCGGACACTGCAAGATTTCATCACATAACTCAGAAAGGCATGCAATCTAAAACTTATGAATTGTTGATTTCTTGAATTTGCCATTTAATATTTTTAAATGGCAGTTGACTGGGGGTAATTGAAATTTTAGAAATCTAAATTGTGGATTGGGAGCAGGGTGTGGGGGGACCTACTTCTATAAGGAATACCTGAGACTGGGTAAGTTATAAAGAAAATACTTTATTCAGCTCATGGTTTTGCAGATTGTACAAGAAGCATGGTACCAGAATTTGGTTCTGATGAGGGACATAGGAAGCTTGCTCTCATGGTGGAAAGTGAAGGGGAGGGAGCAGGCATCGCATGGAGAGAGGAAGGAAGCAAGAGTGGGAGACAGGAGTAATGTGCCAGGCTCTTTTCAGCAATCAGTTCTTATGGGAACTAACGGAGTGAGAACTCATTCATTACTGCAAGAATGGCACCAAGCTATTCATGAGGAATCTGTTCCCATGACCAAAACACCTCCCATCAGTCCCCACCTTCAACACTGGGGATCACAATTCAACATGAGGTATGAAGGGGACAGATACCCAAGCTACGTTAATGACTATATGGATTATAAGAGCCAGACAGAAGGGAACCTAGTGTAGACTTTGTTCGTGGAGTATAAAGAAATGCATCTCTAAGGGACTGGCCATTTGGCCTCATAGCTAAAGGATGAGCAGAGATTAAACTAGGACACAGTGGGATAAAAAGAGAGAGAGTATCATCTCAGGCGAGCCTTTTCAGGGCGTTGGAGCAAGAGGGATTATGGCACCAAAACAGAACAAGATAAAAGCAGTTGTCCAAATGAAGTTAGAGAGGTAAAGGCCAAATCACAAAATCTTGAGGAGACAAGTGGCTGGAGGGAGACAACATCAGCAATGGCTTTTGCAAAGTTATATTGACATGTTTGAAGCTGGTGGGCAATTTTTGTTAGGGTAAGGGGCTCTATAAAGGTCATTTGTTGTTGTTTGTTATGTTGTTTGCTTTTCTTCCTTTGGCACAGCTTTGAAAATGTGCCATGAAAATGTTGAAATGCCAGATTTTTTTTTTCTCTAGAGTTTAACTGCAGAGCTCTTTTTTGGCAAGGTTATTTGCACTTCATCACGCCAAGGTAAACATTCCATAAGGATAGAAAAGAAGAGGACTTTCTGGAATTTATATGTAACCTTCACACCTCCCACCCTGAGAGCCAGGCAGGAATCCAACTGAAAGAACCAAAAGAAAAAAAAAAAAAAAAAGAGAGAGAGAAAAGAAAAAGAAAAAAGTTTCTTAAGGGGAAAGAAGGGATCTTTTTTGTTATTCATTCCCATTAGAAGATTTTTTCTGTTTATGAGCTCTTCTCTATGAAAATCTTGGTGGATTTGTTTTGTTGTTATTTTTATTTTGTTTTTGTTTTTGTTTTTTATAAGACAGATTCTTTACTTGATTATTACTAAACATTGGCACCAGTTCTGAGAATTATTGTGGTAATACGTGCAAAAGCATAATTTGTTATAAAGTGCTGAATAAAAATTATTTCTGTGATGCTTAATCAGTGAAGATCACAGCCTCCTGCTCATATGCTCTTTGCATTACTTATACATATCCTCTTTTATTCAAATGAGTGAGGAAAGAAAAGGAAAAGACTTCATAGTGAAAGATACAGCAAGTCATTTCCCATAGCTGTAAACTTCATCCACTTAAACTACAAATTATTCTGGGAAAAGATCTAAAAATAACCATAAATCTGTAGGAATGCATGGGAAATTATTGTTAATGCAGAATTGCTGTTTGTATTTTTGTCTCTGAAATAAACTACTTTCTGTTTTATTTTTTGGATAACACATGGTTAACTGGTTTAGGACATTATATAACATTAGGGAGACTGACCTATTTCCTGACATGCTATGCAGATCATGTTCAAAATATGCTTTATCATACTTGCAGCAAAAATAAGTATGCACTGGAAACTTGTCACTGCAGTTTTTTTTTTTTTTTTGAGAAAACCAAATATATTTACTTATTTATAAGACTTTTCAGAAAAACTTTTCCAAATAACATAAAAAGAAAACTTGGAAACAAATTAAAATTTTCCAAGTGGAATCAAAGTTTAAAAACAATTAGATTATGAATAAGAATACATACCTGAAAAACTATTTAATGATGTTGATTTTTAGATTAGAATGGATTATCCAATTTATGGGTATGCAAGGTTCACTATCCCTTGCCCTTTTGTCTCTTCTGATACCAGCAGCTTTGTTTCTTATAATCGCTCAGTCATCTTTAGCTTGTTTTCTTTCCCTTTCTTTCTGGAAGAAAAGCAGAGGAGTTATCAAAGTTAGTGAAAAGCAGAACACATCAGTTTCTTTTAAAGAACAAGTTAAAATCTGGGCCCAGTGACCTCCCCACTCTTTTCATTGCATACAAAAACAAGTTACTATCTTCAAGAATGACAAATTAGCTATACTAAATTATAAGCTCTGGCCAGAATCATTTATCCATGCTCATCCAAGCATTTCCATGAGTAAGTAAATGCCCAGGATGCTCTACATGAGAAATTTAACTTGAACGTTTAACAAGAACATCTTTTGCCAGATTATTTTCTTTAACAATCTCCTTATTCATATTGGATACTAAAGAATCTCTCTACTACTTTAAGAATTATGTCAAAATCTAAAATCTTCATAACTCCAGGTTGTGTGATAAATTTTAAATTCTTGTGATGAAGATGTTGGGAGACAGAGAGTCTGAGCTTTCTTTCTGAGTGTCTCCTTCCTAATGACTTCAGAAACCTGGAATAATCTCAATAGGACCAGAGTCAGGCACCTGCCTTTCTATGCTGTGTTGTAAAAATTTTGCATTTAGGATTGTTGAACAAGCACAGTTTTGATTTTTAAAAAATTCTTTTTTAATTTTGGTGGGTACATAGTAGGTGTATATATCTATGGGGTACATGAGATATTTTAATAAATGCAAACAATGTATAATAATCACATCAAGGTAAATAAGATATCCATCACCTCAAGCATTTATCCTTTGTGTTACAAGCAATCTAATTGTAGTCTGTTATTTTAAAATGAATAAAAAGCTACTGTTGACTGTAGTCACTCTGTTGTGCTATAAAAGACTAGATGTTATTTATTATATCTAACTATATTTTTATACCCATTAACCATTCCTGCTTCCCCTATCACCCTCCACTACTTACTTCCCAACCTCTGGTAACAATCATTCTACTCTCTATCTTCACGAGTTCAATTGTTTTAATTCTTAGCTGCCACAAATGAATGAGAACATGTAAAATTTGTCTTTCAATGCCTGACTTATTTCACTTAACATGAATTCTGGTTCCTTCCATGTTGATGCAAACGACAGAATCTTATTCTTTTGGAAGGCTGAATAGTACTCCATTGTATATATGTACCACATTTTCTTTATCCATTTATATGTTGATGGACACTTCAGTTTCTGCCAGATCTTTTCTATTGTGAATAGTGCTGCCATAAACATGGGAGTATATTATCTCTTTGATTTACTGATTTCTTTCTTCTGAGTATATATACCTAGCAGTGGGACTGCTGAATCATATGATTTAGTTTTCTGAGGAGCCTCCAACTGTGTCCATAGTGGTTGTAATAATTTACATTACCACCAACAGTGTACAAGGGTTCTCTTTTCTCCACATCCTTGCCAACATTTGTTATTGCCTGTCTTTTAGATAAAAGCCATTGTAACTGGGATGAGATGATTTATGGTTGTAGTTTTGATATGTGTTTCTCTGATGATCAATGATTTTGAGAACTTTTTCAAATGACTGTTCGCCATTTGGATGTCTTTTTTTGAGAAATGCCTATTCAGATCTTTTGACCGTTTTTTAAATGGGATGATTAGATTTTTTTTCCTGTAGGGTTGTTTGAACTCTTTACATATTCTGGTTATTATTCCCTTGTCAAATGCACAGTTTGTAAATATTTTCTCTCATTCTGTAAGTTGTCTCTTCACTTTGTTTATTGAATCCTCTGTTATGCAGAAGCTTTTTAACTTGATGTGATCCCATTAAGCACAGTTATGATTTATAAAAGTAGATATTTGTTACCAAATAGAGTGCCGATTACAGTACTAGGCTGAGAAACAGCATGACCAAACCCCTGAGATAAGAGAGAGCTGGGCTTATTCAGAGCAATGCAAATGCTATTGTTTATTATGATTGGAGTTTAGAACACAGAAAGGTGGGCACGATGACCTAGGGAGGTAAACAGGGGACCAATCATTATAGGCCCTAAATGCCATATTAAGGAGTTTTCAAGTCACTGTTTCTTGCCATTGAGTCTCCTTCTCCCTCCAGGGACAGCAAATACATTATTTCCCATGCTTCCACCATTCAGACCTACTCTGGTGGATGAGTGCCGCTAACTGTCACAATCTCAACTTTAGTTAGACCAAAATCCAAGCTCCAAGTCACCTGTTGCGTCATTCCCTGCATCAACAGAAGGAACTCAATGAGCTGTTAACTATAGCTAACCAACCCACGTGCAATTCTCCAAAGATTTCAAATATCCAGACACGAACAAATAAACTGCTATGAAAATGTTTTTTGGTATACCGCATTGTCCATTCTAGATGAGTACTTGATAGTTTATAATGTCAATTAGGAGAAACAAGATGAAAAGAGGGTTCCACATTCAATCACTATTTACTGACACTCCATTTTGTGCAAGGCTAGGGGTTCTACTATACGCTAAATGATAAAAAGATAAATAAAGTTCAGCTTCTGCTTGGAGAGAACTGATAATCTTGCCGAGTGACAACCTAGGCTTAGTATGGAGGGAAATAGCTGGGATTTGGAGGGAAGTAGAAAAAAAATTTAACACTTCTAGCTTGCACAATGCCTGGCTCAAAGTAGGTGCCTGGAAAATGCTGCTGCTGTTGATGAAGATGTTATACATGAAAGTGCCAGGAAAATTTTTTCTAACAGTGAGGAATATGGGGCATTTATTCTTTATGCAGAACTTTGAAGGCTGAATAAGATTTCAATAAGTAAAGATTTAGGACATGATCATTCCCAGCTGAGCCAACTTGATTAAATGAAATAGCAGGATTAGAAAGTTCAAGACAAGATTTGTCCAGAAGGAAGCTCTCAAAGAAGCACAGTTCTCAGGGAAAGTGAAAAGCTCCTTAGGAAGCAGTTGCAACAGGCTAGGTGAGAGACAAGGAGGACCTTACCCAGAACTTTGGCACATTCACCTTTGGTGCTTAGATGTCTGACTATCCCTTTATTTAAATCTAGGTATGAATTCTGAGGTTGTGCTTTTCTAGGACATGACCCCAACTGTATGTCTTTGACGTTTACTTCATTTTAAAAATAAAATTGGCATTTTTCAAATGAAAATCCCTTGTCTCTTTCTTTAGTCACAGTGTACCTTCAAATGTAGGGTCTCGTTGTCTACAAATTAAGATGTCTTAATTTTGTCAGTTTAGCTAAAGCTTCCCTTGTTTTAAAAGAGAAGCCAATTCAAGAAAAAGATCTACCAAGATGATCCACCCAAATGTACTACTTTTAAAAGAACTTTGTTTTCACTTGTACATTCTGATTTGTTCTTTTTTTGAACTTTCACAGCTTGAGGAAGTTTACAACACATACAAGTCCTTCATAGTTCTAGTCTTGTGTTAAATATAAGGTCATGATCCAGATAACTTATTAGTTGAGATGACGCTCCGTTTTGTATTTTCATGAATTCAAATCCTTTTGTAAAACTCTAAGTTTCATTTTATTTATCTTTCACTGCATGCCTTTCTTCAGATTTCCATGAAAAAGTACTTGGAAGCTTTAACTAATCTATGATATTTAACCCTGTTGGTAATATATGTGTGCTATGTTGAACATACATGGTTCTCCAATTTACTGTGTTTCTTTGTCTTTTCTCTGTGCGTAATTAGATTTTAACATGACAAATGTAGTAGGAAGTTTTCTACCTGATGAGATTTCCTGGCTGGGAATGTTTGGAAGCATCTAAAATTTTCTGCCTAATACTTCATCAAAATTACATGTAGGGCTGTGTCTGGAAGTACTCTTGGGAAACATGGAAAGGTTTTTATTGATGTTAAACAGTTGAAGATAGTAATTAACATAATAGTCTTCATATTTAGCAAGAATACTTTAACTTTCTAAATAAACTCTTTTAACCTAAGGAATTCTCTTACAATACCTTATTTTCTTATGCTCTAAAAGTAAAGTCCTTCCTGTAGCTTAATAGTCTTACAGAGCCAGAAAACAAAGCCACTGCTCTTAATCTGAAAAAGGAAAATTTAACATCTTACTTATGCATGATAAATAATTAATTTGAGTTGGTTATTATGGTAAATTATCATTTACTCCCCAGTGTGTCAACTAATCAAGTTACTCCTTAAATGCACTAATTTCTAGAAAATCTTTTGGAATTTCCTAAGTGACATTGACATCCATGCAAAAGGAAGCATTTGTGCTGAAATAAACTTTCTTGTCAAGGTCAAAACAGATTATACTCTTCTGCTTCATTCTAATTTTTTGGTTTAACTTATCAGAATTATATTAAAATGCATTGTAAATTGTATTCTCTTCCTTGGAAATTTAGAAAGGTTTCTATATGGTTTGTTGACATTCCAAACACACTCCTCTTTCTCCTCCTTATATACCTCCTTTTAAGTGATCTCATCAACACTTGTGACTGTAAATAACACATTTATGTCAAGGCTCTCAGATTTATATCTCCAGCTAGAATCTTGTTTGTTCTCTGGGCCAGTATATCTTAATGCCATCCTGAAAGTTGAATGTAAAGTCTCAAAAAGGTCTCAAACTTCACACTTCCCAAGCCAAACCCAGGCCAAATCCCCTTTTTTCCACCCTTGAATACTTCAATTTCTATCCCAATCTAACTTTCTCAGTGAATGCCTCTGTCATGGAACTCATAGCAGTGAATGCAGTATCATTGGCCAAATAAAAATATGGAAATCATTTTTCTCCTAAACAACTCACCCAACCCTGGTGCTAGGTCAATTTTATCTCCAGAGCATATGTTTCTATCTCCTTTATCACTACCATTGTCCAAGTCATTATCACCTCTTGATTATACCACCACAGGAGTGTCCAAATTTGCCCTCTGAGAGAAGGCCAACTCACTTGCCCTCTTACACTTCTTCCTTTTTGTTCTTCTCACAGCAATCAGAATAAGCATTTTAAATCATTTCTCTAATGACATTACTTCTCTGCTTAAAATTCCTTAAAAATCTTCTTGTTGTACAGAGAATAAAGACCAAAATGTTTAGCATGATTTGTAAGTCCCTGCAAAATTCAGACTTTGTCTACTCTTCACCTACCCCCCATGCCACTATGCCCCTTGCTCACTGTTCCCTAGTTACATTGACCTCTGTTAAGGTCTTCAGTGTGCCAAGCTCCTTCCTGCCACAGCTGTTGCCCCTACTGGCACATCTTTCCCCCTTACTCTACATCCCTGTGCCATCGCATCACTTAGATATCCATCGGTGCCACCTCCTATTCTGAAGCATGTCCTCCTCCTTAATCTCTCCCATGATCTCCTCTTCTTTTCTTTCAAAGCACTAATATAAGCTATTTACTTGTTACTTATATTTTTTCTGTTAACCTTAAGCATCATGAAAGTAGGAGACATGGCTGGTTTGTTATGACTATCCCCTAACAATGAGGATACATTTTGAGAAATGTGCCTTTAAGTGATTTCATCATTGTGTGACATCATAGAACGAATAATACTTACACAAACCTAGATGATATAGCCTATTACACAGTTAGGGTATGTGGTATAGCCAATTGCTTCTAGGCTATAAACCTGTACAGCATATTACTGTACTATATACTATAGGGAATTGTAACACATTGGTAAGTATTTGTTAGTGTGTATGTATATATGTATGTATATATATGTGTATATATGTATATATATGTGTGTGTATATATATATGAAACAAAAGGGGCCAAACTCATCCTTTTATAAGGAATTCACTCCTGTGATTTAAAAAACTCATATATATATACACACACACGCACAAATATATATGTACACACATGAAAATATATATGTACACACACACAAATATATGGTATTATAATCTTATAGAACCACCATCATATATGTGGTCCATTGTTGACTGAAATGTTGTTATGTGGTGCATGATTGTATATAGCCAGCACCAAATAGCATGCCTAATACATATTAAGTACTCAATAAGTATTTTTGAATGAGTAAATAGATGAATATGTCGACAAATAAATCACGTAAAATCTTACTTCATGATAGCAAGTTTGCAAGGAATATCACATTTCCATGTATTGGGTAAAATCTGTTGCTGAGGTCTCAATTCATTCTGTGGAGTGAGGAAATTCAAACTCATATTTTTTGAAGGAGCACTCTTCTCTAGAGGCATATCAGGACTGTGGAGGCTCATGCAGTGCCCATAAAATAAGGAAATGGCTCTCATCCTCATCTCTTAATTTAATTAACCCATTTATGGCTAGTGTTCCATTATTGCAACGCTAAGCTTGTGAGAGCTATTTATATCCTACTGCTCAAGGTCATTGCCAAGGCCTGATTTTTCACATGCACATACAAAAATTGCAACCTCTGATATAAATGGGTTAAAGAGGTTTTTACTGTCATACTGCCTAGCCCTTAAAGAGAGGCTGCTCTGCTGCTCTCAGGTGATGCTTGAGCAAATAAATCTTTGCTAATTGCGATGAGCCTCAGTGTCTAAGATCCACCCTTTTCTTGGATTCACAGCCACTTCTTTCTAAAGCTTGCCATTTCCCAGGACACTGACCAGGGGCAGGGCTCAGATCTCTCTGTCCTTGTTGTCATATTCTGAGCAGTAAGCTTTGGCTATAAGTGTACATTTGAGTTCAACTGATGCAAAGTATAACAGGTAACAACACCTGAATGAGATTTGCTAATATATGCTTCTGCCAAACACCAAATTATTGTAAATGATGAAGCCAACTTTGTGGAATTAGAATTATTGACATTTTGCTATACTGTTAATGGAAACATAAATGTTTGCAGACTACTATAATTAACAAGTAACAGAGGTCTGATATAACATCTAATCCCACTCCACTAAGGGATTTTATGAAAATTCTTGTTTGTGTAGAGAAATTCTCCCTCTGTATCTCTACGGACTCTTCTCTTTTTGCCTTTCTTAGTCTGTTTTGTGCTGACATAACAGAATATCACGGACTGCATAATTTATAATGAACATAAATTTATTCACTCGTAGTTCTGGAGGCTAGGAAACCCAAGATCAGGGGCCGGTGTCTGGTGAGGGTCTTCTTGCTGCATCATCTCATGGAAGAACGGCAAAGAGAGGGCAAAAATGAGAGACAAAAGGGGGCCAAACTCATCCTTTTATATGGAATTCACCCCTATGATTAAAAGAACTCACTCCCATAATAATGGCATTAATTTATTCGTGAGGCAGAGCCCTCATAGCCTAATCACCTTTTAAAGTCCTCACCTCTCAACACTGCCACATTGGGGAATCAAGTTTCCAACATATGAACATTGGAAGACACAGTCAAACAGTCAAACCAGAGCATACTTCCCCTGGTGTCCCAAATTTATGTCCTTCTCACATGCAAAATACACTCAATTCATTCCAATAGCTCCCAAAATCTTAACTCATTCCAGCATCAGCTCAACAGTTCAAAATCTAAAATCTCATCTAAATCAGATATGAGACTCAAGAAACAATTCATCTTGAGGCTAATGTCCCTCATACTGTAAACCTGTGAAATCAAAACAAGTTATCTACATCTAAAATACAGTGACCCCCGCCCCCTTATTCTTGGAGGATACTTTCCAAGACCCCCAGTTGATGCCTATACATATTATGTTTTTTCTTATAAAAAAATATATATGATAAAGTTTAATTTATAAATTAGACATAGTGAAAGGTTAATAATTATAACAATAAAAGAATAATTATAACAATATACTGTAATAAAAGTTATGTCAATATTGTGTCTCTCTCTCTCTCTTATAATATCTTATTGCATTGTACTTACCTATTTTTGTACCATGAGTAACTGAAACTGCACAAGCATAACCAGGGATTAGGGGAGACTCTATTATGCAATGGTGGGACAGGCATAAAATAGACATTCTTATTCCAAAAGAAAGAAAGAAACAAGAACAAAGAGGTAACTGATCCCAGTAAGTCTAAAATCCAACAGGATGAACAACATTAAATCTTGTCTCAGGAATAATCTTCCTTGACTCCACGTACAACCTTCTGGACACATTGTTGTAGGAACTGGGTCCTAAAGGCCTTGGGAAGCCCTGTCTCTGTGGTTTTGCTGAGTGTAGCAGCAGTTCTCATGAGTTGCAGGTGGGTGCCTGCAGCTCTCTCCGAGTGGTGTTGCATGCTGAGAGCTCTATAGTTTATGAGTATCATGGGTGACCCCACTCCCATGGCTCCACTAGGAACTGCCCTCGTGGGGACTCTCTCTAGTGGCTACAACTTTTGCAACAAGTTTCTGCCTGGGGACCCAGTTGCTCACAACATCCTTTGAAATCTTGATGGAGAAACCCACACTTACCCAGCTTCTGCATTCTGCATTTCTGCAGAATTAGCACCACGTGGACATCACTGGTTTACACCTTATGTCTTCCAGAAAAGCAGAACAAGCCACACCTGGGGCCAATTGAGCCATAGCTGCAGCAGTCAAGAAACTTGTGCCAGAATATGGGGAGCAGAGTCCTGAGGTGGCTCTGGGCAGTGAGCTCATGGTGGGCAACCAGGACACAAGCCCCGAAAGCATCTTGCTCTCCTAGAGCTCTGGGCCTGTGATAGGAGGGACAGCCTTAAAGTTCTCTAAAATGACTTTGGAATCTTCCTTCCACTGTCTTAATAAATAGCACCTGACTTTCTTCTGTCCCTGCTAATCCTTTTAATCACAGGATTGCTTGGTTGCACCCTTGTTTGTGTTCTTGTTCTCTACATGGCCAGGCTGAGAATTTTCCAGATTTTTACATTTTGCTTTCTTTCTTTTCTTTTCTGGGTTTGTTTTTTTTTTGTTTGTTTGTTTGTTTGTTTTTTGAGACAGAGCCTTGCTCTGTCACCCAGGCTGGAGTGCAGTGGCGTGATCTTGGCTTACAGCAAGCTCTGACTCCCAGGTTCACGTCATTCTCCTGCCTCAGCCTCCTGAGTAGCTGGACTACAGGTGCCTTGCTTTCCTTTTAATTATTAATTATGTGTTTAAATAATTTTTCTCCACTCTCATTTTACTATATGCAGCTAAAATAAGCGACATCGCTCCTTCATATTTTGCTTAGAAATTTCTTCTGCCAGATGTTCTAGTTCATTTCTCTTAAATTCTGTCTTCCATAAAACCCTAGGAAACAATTCAGCCAAGTCCTTTCTAACTTTGCAATAAGGATGTCCTTGATTCCAGTGTCCAATAAAATATTCCTCATTCCCGTCTTAGACTTCATTGGAATGACATTTACTGCCCATATTTCTAATAGCATTCTGATCATGACCATTTCAATAATTTCTAAGAAGTTCTATACTTCCCCTATAATTATCTTCTTCTGACTCTTCACTAGGATTGTCCTGAAAGCTCTGTTGACAGCAATACAGGCTTTTCCCAGCCTGCTCCTCCAAACTCTTCCAGCCTCTGCTCATTATCCAGTTCCAAAGCCGTGTCTACATTTTCAGGTATTTGTTTAGAAATACCCTACTTCTCTGGTATAAATTTTCTGTCTTACTCTGTTTTATACTGCTATACTAAATACCACAGATTGGGTAATTTATAATAAACATAAATTTATTGGCTAACAATTGTATAGACTTGGAAGTCCAAGATTAGGGGCTGGCAGCTGGTGAGGATCTTCTTGCTGCATCATCCCATGACAGAAAGTGGAAAGGGCAAAGAGAGGGCAGCAGAGAGACAGAGAGAAAGGCCAAACTTTTTTTTTTTTTTTTTTTTTAATAAGGAATCCACTCCTACAATAATGATGGCTGCATCATTATTGGCTGCATTGAGGATCAAGTTTCTGACATGTGAACTTTGGGGGACACATTCAAACCATAGAAATGCCTCAACTCATTTTGTATTTAAATTGTCATTTCTTTATATCAAGACCCTTAAAAAGCATTAAAAATTTTAAACAAGAGGGCCTATCAATTGGTTATTTCATTTTTTCCAAGCAAATACATTTTAATTTTATAATGCTTGAAAAATATCAAAAGATATGAAGAAGAAATTAACAATCACCCATAATCCTACCCTCAGCAATAACCAATGCCATCAAATCTTTATTATGACAGCTTAATCTCACCTGCTATGTGAAATGCTTTCAGTCAGTTACCCACTAACGAGGAATGATTTTGTCATCTGAATATGTTGAATTTTGCTACTTTATGACCCTTTCAGAGCACCTTCTGATCACTGCCTCTAATTTCTATTTGACCTTAGGTAGTGGATTGGTTTCTATCTCAAGTCCTTTTGGAGAGGAGACCAGCTTCTAGTTTAATTTCCACCAACAAAATGACTTTCTATTGGAGAATATCAAATATGTCTTCATACTTCATCATCAATATTATTAAATACCGCTTCTGACTATAATCGTTACATGACTATTCGACCATTTTATCTCTACTGTCATGTAGGCCAACACTTTAAATATAGAATTATAGTCATAATAAAGCAATTCTGCACATCAACATGTATAGTAAGTGACTCAAAGTCCTGGTTATATAACTCTAAGTGGCTCTGATGTTGCCGCCTACTTCAATTGCCACAGTCACAGAGCTCAAAGAAGTAATTTACTTATTCTCTTAAAGAATGATTGTAGTAGTTGTCAGATGTAGTCATGAAATATTTGAAACTTTTCATCTTCTGAGTACATGATAAGAGGACACTTTCTCCCTATTTTTGAATCTAGGAACAGGCATGTGGCTTGTTTTGGCCAGTGAAACGTAAACCAACTTTTAAAACTTAATGTATGAATTATCACATTCTTCTCTATGACTACAGAGCATGTATTCAGATGGTGGCAGCTCCGTCAGTCTGTGTTGCAGAATTAGAGAAACAAACAGAGCCTCCAAATGACCTGCAGTGGACATGAAGCATGAGTGAGAAACACATATTGGTTGTTTAGGCGACTGAAACTAGGATTATTTTTACTACTATGTTGTAACGAAGACTTTCCTGAGAAAACCACCCTGCCATTAAAAGTCAGATGTGCTCAAATGGAGAGCATATGTCGAATCCAGGAGAAAGCTGTCCCTAAGGTTATCTTATTTTATCTCATGAGATCATCTGAAAGTTTCATGTCTGCATGCCGAAATTTAGCTTGCTAACATTTAACTTGACATAGCTCCCTAGACATAGGAAAAACTAAAATACTCTAAAATCTGATCTGTCATAGTGATACTCTTCCTCACAGGGATTTTACGAAGGGACAGGAAGGGAAGGGGTAGAATAGAGCTGTAATTCCCTCCTGCACATCCAGCAGAGCTTATATGCTTAATAAAAAAGCACAAAATATATATTTGATGACACCAAGTACCAACCATCAAAGGATAGAAATATGCTAGTACTGTTACATCAAAGTTTGGTTGTCATGCTTTATCTGAAAAGGACTAAATCAAATTATAAATTGGAAGGAAATGATAAGAGGTGTTTTTTTAAAATGTAAGAAATCTTAGGAAAACAAAAATACATGCCAATTTTTCAAACACTAGGACTGCAGAAACTCTATGAAATATTGTGATTTTCTGGATATTCAAGATTGCTTTGTAGAGCCTGATGCGGAATTTAAAACTATATTACACATCCCCCCTAGATAAACCATTAGGAAAAAATTCTCATGACTTATAAATCATTGAAGGTTTATTTTTCCCAGTAAATAGTCTTGTTGACATATTAAAATCTACAAGATACTCAGATTTTACCAATCATCTTCAAAATATAAAATTGTATGCTGTCAATACATTCAAGATTACCTGAATATTTTGATAAAATATGAAAATATTTATTTAAAGCAGTGCAAGAATGGACTAATACAAATTGAATCTTGGTGCACCAAATACATTTGTAATGTTCAGATTACTTTAGAGCCTTGGTTGAAAGTGCATATTATGGAAGCATATATTTGGAAGTTATTTTACAACTATGCATTAAAATAAATTTTCAATCTCATTTAATGTTTTATGGTGTGATTTTAATGGCTGTTCTCCTAAATACCACCACTATTCAAATTTACTTTTGAAGACAAATGTAGTTTTTTTAACTTTTTATCAGCCTTTCAGATGCAGAAATTTTAATTCTGGTTTGTGTGGCTCTTGCTTAGAGAGAGAGTCTATAAAATATTTTCATAGGTTGGCAATCATTAAATGCATGTTTATTCATTGGGTTGCTGTGGTTATATTTTAGCAAAATTTCTATTGAATTTCTTTTTCTTTTTTTTTTTTTTTGAGACGGAGTCTCGCTCTGTCACCCAGGCTGGAGTGCAGTGGCCGGATCTCAGCTCACTGCAAGCTCCCTCTCCTGGGTTCACGCCATTCTCCTGCTTCAGCCTCCCGAGTAACTGGGACTACAGGCGCCCGGCACCTCGCCCAGCTAGTTTTTTGTATTTTTTAGTAGAGACAGGGTTTCACGATGTTAGCCAGGATGGTCTCGATCTCCTGACCTTGTGATCCGCCCATCTCGGCCTCCCAAAGTGCTGGGATTACAGGCTTGAGCCACCGCGCCAAGACTTTAAATGGTGCCTATATTTTTCTGTCATTTTCTTTCAGTTTCCATTTCATTAAAGTTTCTTAAGTACTTTACTCAGCACGGTCTGCAAGTTATCCTTCAAAAATAAAAGTTACAATAACCCTGCTTCAAATACACTGATCCAATCTCTTAGTTCTATAACTTTAGTCTTTTATGTCCTTGTATATCTTTTGTAACAAAATTTAACACACCAAGATTTCCACAAGATCTAGTAGCATTTGGCAGATAATAATGCATGTGTGTGTTTGAATATCTTCTGGAGCCAGTTTTCCTAAGATTTCTTTAAATAATGGCCTATAGTCTGTCTTTAGTGGACTAAACAAACTGCAACATTTGAGAGTGTGACTATTTGTAATCAAATATATTACACGATTGACATTTTACAATCCAACATTTCATACTAACTAAGCAACAATAAAACTGCAATGGTTACCCAGCAAAGGATCATAGCACTGCATATATTTAGAAATCTTCAAGTAAGCTGCAATTAGATGTTGTTACAATCCCAATAGAAACAATTATCTTGAAATGTCATTATAAATTTTTATACAAATTACTCACAATTCTGAGGACTTTTAATGTGTTTTTTTCTATGCTGTTCTGTATAAGAAAACTACTTAAAGTATATTTATAGATATGTATACGACAGTTACAAAAGTCAAAAATTGGCCAATTTGTAGATTGTGCATAGGCTAATACTTTTAAAACAAACAAACACAAAAATTAACTTTTTTTTTTTTTCTTTGACAGGGTCTTGCTCTATTACCCAAGCTGGAGTACAATGGTGCAAACACAGCTCACTGCAGCCTTGACCTCCCAGGCTCAAGTGGTCCTCCTACCTCAGCCTCCTGAGTAGCTGGGACCACAGGCACATGCCACCATGCCTAATTAACTTTTTTACTTTTTGTAGAGATGTGGTCTCATTGTGTTGCTCAGACTGCTCTCAAACTCCTGGCCTCAAGTAATCCTCCTGCTTCAGCCTCCCAAAGTACGGGGATTACAGACATGAGCCACCATGCCTGAGCAAAAACATAAAGTATTCTTCATTAGGAATTTGTTAAACCTGCCAAAGTGATGAAGTGGGTATGTTCATTTATTCTTTGGGCTAGTTTTCTTTCCTTGAGCTTTTAATAAAGTCAACTTCAGGAATAAACTGTCAGTAAACCTGAGTTTCTTATTTCCTTTGTTACCAAAATGCCAGGGGTTTGGTCTAGGACCTGTTCCTTGCTATACAGAAAACCAGTCATGAGACAATGAATATTACCATGAAAGAAAGGCTTTAATCAGGTGATATCAGCTGAGGAGATGAGAGATAAGTCTCAACTCCTCTCCAACCAATTAAAATTGGGAATTTATATAAAAGGGAAGGAATTGCGCTACATGTGGGAAAACAGGAATAAGGGAGGGGGAGGGAAGTAATCATAATGAATAAAGGGTCTGTTGTCTCATTGTCTGGATGTGGTGACCTGGTGAGTTTCAGTTCCTTGATACTCAGAGCCCTGAGTTTTTGTTTTCTGAGGAAGGAACTCAGGCAATGTACGTTTCAAGCTTGAAGACCACGAGGGTCAATTTCTATATTTATTCAAAAAGATCATAAACATCAGTTCTATGGGACAATTGGGGTGGTTTCAGTCCCCTCTTTCCACTTATCAGTTCCTCAATCCTGGGGAAATTGGTCATTGATCTTTCTGACTGCTTTATGCTGAAGAGGAGGCATCCTGGGATAATGATGAGAAATGAAAATTTCACACCTATAATTGGCAGTACTCATGAGTACCTGGCTGCCATTCAGCTTGTTGGAGCACCATGATATTTGTACTTTATTTGGTTTCAGAAGAACGTTTTAAGCCACATTGAGATTGGATGATTAATAAGATAGATAAACCAAATTTTAAAATACCAGATAATATGGAACAGATCCCCTGGAGAATCCAAGAGAACAATCCTAAGCCTATTAAAAAGTCTTCCTAATTCATTACATCTTGCATGCAAAGAACCAGCATTTGGGAGAGAAGAATAACCTGAAAAGTGCATGTTCCCTTTCTGAAGTATTATCCAGGGTCTTCAACTGGACTTTGAATGTTAACTTAAGCCTGTCCGAGGATTCACAAGAAAATCACTGTTTAACTTGGAGTTATTCCAAAGGGACTGGTTTTCCCTAAGTATGAAGAATCTGTGGCTTAACACCAGCTAACTTGACAGATTAGTGGATGGTCAGCGACACCTCAAAAGGGCTAACTCATTGTGGTTGCAGCTGGTCTTCAGACTGGTGGGATCTGTAGGTCTTCAGCATGATTTTGTCCTCAGCTTCAAAGAGTGTAGGGGCACATCTGTAGGAAACGGGTGCCTATTGGAAGCACACTCAGAGAGACTAGTTAATGTATTTCCCAATCATTTTATATATGATTTAGCTTCTGTTTCAGGGAAGGAAAAAAATCTTCAGAGGTCAGGAAGTTCAGGGGTCAGAGAAATGGTCTTCCATACAACATTTCAAAGGATCTAAGACCTAGCCTACTTCTGGCAGCTATTCATATCATTGGCAGGACAGGGGGCAAGAATTTTTCCCAGGTATGATTTGTCTCTTGGAAACTGGGGTCCCCTTAGCCACAAGTAGGTCTGTTCAGTTGATAAGGGGCTTAGAACTTTGTTTTTACGTTAGCCCCTTTTGGTCAAGATGTGCCAGAGGCAGCAATGATGGCCAGTCTTGTATTTTGCTCCATTTCTTTGCTGGATTGGTGTGGCTACCTGCTTGGGGTCTATTCTGTCCCTTGTTGGGACCCCAATGGCCAAAAGACTTAGAGTCAAAAGACTTATAGCCAATTCAATGTTCTAGGCAGGACAGGAAAGGAGGTGGTCAGGCACTCATTACCCCTTAAAACGCTTTAAAAAATATAAGAGCAAAAGTCCAAAAGCCAAAAAGAAAGATTAATACTCCTGTCACCATAAAGCCAGTTTCCCATGGCTTGCATATGAAGCATACCAACTGCTTCACCTGGGGTGCTCCACTTGGCATTGATAGTTGGAGATGGACAGTTTCTATTCTCAGGGTAAACAGATCTTATAGTGCCTTTCTATCCAGTCCACCAGGCTGGCTGTTCTCTTGAGAATAACGTCCTCTGTGTCTGGATTGTATACACCCATCTGCAATTGTTCAATTGTGAGCTGTGGGTCCTGTATCAACCAAAATATACTCCTTCACTCTGTAGCATTTAAAACCAAAGACATTGCTCTTGAATTAGTAACTTTTACAATACTTTTTAGTAAAGGTTCATCAGAATGTCAACGATAGCAATCTACAAAATGGAACAATTCCTTTGTGTTATACCCTCTGGTTTCAATAGTTACTTGGTTTTGCCCTTCCCCCACACTATCTTGTTAGAAACCACATGTCTCAGAGTTACTTTCTGGCATAATTTTCTCTTTTGTGGGTAATTCTGAAGCTAGTGATCTGAGCTCAGACAGGCCCATATATGAGCGTGGTCCAGCCTCAAGGACCATCCCAACACTCTCTTACTTTTATTTTAGCTATCATAGATAACAATAAACAAGGGAATAATATTTTACTTTCTCCTTATTGGTTTGAATTTTCTTATGTGTCCATGGGACTAACTCCCTAGGAGTTGAATCTATCTCTAAATCCCACTGGTAACTTTTACCTTTAATAACTGAATGCAGAACATTTGCAGCGCCATACAATGGGTGACCATATGGCCACCCATGAATCAAAGGTTAATCTAATAGTTTTCTTCTGAAACATAATTGTTCTCTCTCCAGTCCTTCATTTTTAGCAAAGACAAATCATAGTAGGACCAATTTATTTGCAAAAATATGGTTTAGTAGTGGGCGTGGTGGCTCACGCCTGTAATCCCAGCACTTTGGGAGGCTAAGTCAGGTGGATCACTTGAGGTCAGGAGTTCGAGACCAGCCTGGTCAACATGGTGAAACCCTGTTTCTACTAAAAATACAAAAATTAACCAGGCGCAGTGGCATGCACCTGTAATCCTAGCTACTTGGGAGGCTGAGGCAGGAGAATTGCTTAAACCCAGGAGGCGGAGGTTGCAGTGAGCCAAGATTATGCCACTGCACTCCAGCCTGGCCGACAGAGTGAGACTCTGTCTCAAAAATATATATGTTTTAGTCTTATTGTATTTGTCCTGATTATTTGCATAAAGTTCAGCAAGAATTATTGTTTACGTAAGTTCTTATCAATCAACTTTGCAGGAACTTTTTCATAAGGAATCTCAGAATTGACTTTTAAAGTCTTCTTGAGCCCAGCCCAGCCAAGGATTTATCTATGCCTGAAAATACCTGTATGAATTCTTTTCTTCTCTAGGTCCCAAAATAACTTGAGAATCTTGGGCCTGTCAGAATGTGACATCCTTTACATACCACAGGTCAGGAACCCTGCGAGGAACTACATAGACAAGGTACAAGGTCAGTCTTTCCAGGGGACATTTATGACTTTACAAAGTCAAACTTGATTTCTCAAAGCAGTCTGCCTATATGTGAAAATATGTCATTTCAGTAAAAGCCTTGGTAAAAAATAACCAGTTCCTCCAATTTTGTTCTGTTATTAAGAAAAGATTTTCATTTAACTTATGCAAATAACTGTTGCCATAAATTAGGAATATTCATAAATAGTTTCTGAATTCTGTAGAAATCAGGTATAGAGATAAACATGCTTCAAATTTTGTTTACAAGAGTATACTCTACCCAATTGTTAAAGGCTATAAATACCTTGAAAGAAAAAAATTTTCTTGGCTCTGATAAAACAGAAATAATCAGCAAAGTTTTCTATAAAAAAGTCATAAAAATTTTGGTTCCCTATTAGTTCAGTCCATGTAATTAACTCCTATTTTACTTAATATTAGACCAGTAATTCTCCTGGATATATCACCTCTTCAATGAGAGTCCTGGAAGTTATCTCCCTAGTCCAATGGCACAATCTTCAAAAGTTGTCAGAAACCTTCATTCAAGAGTCATTTTTATGAACTCCCCTAAAGAAGCAAGTTTTGGACGTCAGCTGATTATAAACTGCTTTTTAAGAGGAATCAGAGTAAAACAATAATTTTGGATGACAGAAGTCTTAGGACAGCCGTGGTTAAAGATACAATTGACAAGAAAATTTGAGTATTTCTATGGCATATAACAATTTAATATAACATTCATAATTACTACTGATGACATATACTATGACATATCAAAATTTTAGGAGTCTCATAGAATTTCAAACTACATACTAGTAAACATATGGAAATTTATATATTTATATAAATATAACTCAAAGAAAATTAAGCAGTTTTGGACCTTGAGGGACCCCAGCATCCAAAAAGTTAGTCTGAGATTTAAAAGAAGACTGAATTCAGAATTTGAAATTTTGATATTGGAAAGTTTGGCAAATGTCAAAGGTTTCAAACATGTAATATCATAAAACAGCATTACATGTCACTATAAAATAGTAATCCACTTAGCCAAAATGATAATGCAAAGATTTCAAAAAAACAAAAACCATTACTCTTTGATAAAGAGTAGACTGAGTTTCCCCACCAAAAAAAACCAATAAAGACAGCACAAGACCAATTAAATCTGTTTCTCTCTCTGCTCTTTTATTTTTCAGCAGTTTACTCAAAAGTTAATCAAAAATATTTTATTACCTCTTATTAATATTACAGAAAAACATTGTTCATAAGAGAAAAATTTTACCTCTCTATTGTGTATTAATAATACTAAAGCTAATTTTAATGAGGACTTGTAAACAAACCTTTCTAATTTTAACCAGGTTGATCATAAGATCAGATCTCCATAAACCTCTTATAACCTTTTACAATTTTCTTTCTTTTTTTTTCGAGACTGAGTTTTGCCCTGTCACTCAGGTTGGAGTGCAGTTGTGGGATTTCAGCTCACTGCAGCCTCTGCCTCCCAGGTTCAAGCGATTTTCCTGTCTCAGCCTCCAAAGTAGCTGGGATTACAGGTGGACACCACCATTCCCAGCTAATTTTTTGTATTTTTAGTAGAGCTGGGGTTTCATTTATATATATATAAAAAAAACTGTACTAATTTCATCCCTCAAAATTGACCCTTATAATCTCATGCACCTACTACTTCTATGATAGCCTCTGGGCCTACAGGGATTGGATTGTTTTAATTTATGACCCTGTGTCTCATGAAAGCAGTTCATTGTGATGGTCACTTTCTCCATGTTTGAAGACAAAGCTTTGACCGATGTTAATTTCAAGATTTAGCAGGTGTCAGTGCCCTTTTCAGACCCAGGAGTCAAAGCTCTGTAACATATTAATAACAGCACAAGGACTTTAAAAGCAATATAGAAAGTTACATGAATATAAAAAAAACACCTTAATTCTTTTAAATCTCAGTTTTCCTAAGCATTCAAAAACCTAATAACAATGACATAGACATTCTTTCCATAAAATGTAATATCTGTTGGTTAGGCCAGCAGCCAGAAAGGAAAGAAGGAACTGCTACAGTGTGATTGCTTCTCCTCATGGGAAGTCCCTTTAGATAACCTGGAAGTCAAATCTGATGAAAGGATACTTGAATTAATGAGACACGGGAAGAATGTGTTCAGGGCAATGAGTGAACATAATATCAATATTATAGAGGAAATAAGAAACTAGAAAAATAGTACCTTGAGCAGGGAAATCAAGTTATGCTAGAGGAAAACACTGCTTTTCTAGACTTTTCAGGTAAACATTTTAACATCAGGCCACAAGAGCAGTTAGAACTTGAGGGAAAAAATACAAGAACTGTTGAAAAAGTTGGAGGAGAGAGTTACTTCAGGCATTTTCAAGAGAAGGAAAAAAGGCTGAAAGCAGCAAGACACAATCAACTTGAACTTCTGAGATACGAATATGAGAAGTTTTCAAAAAGAAAGATTATAGTATCAAAATACAAGTCTCTTTTAATTTTATTTATATCAAACCAATATTTTAAGAAAATAATGTTTTAACATAGGGGACCAATCGTTAGAAAACTGTTGTTAATAATTCCCCTTTAATTATAGCCAAGTTAATCACATGTGAAATTCCTTTCATAAATTCTCTTTTCATGAACCCTATCATGATTTACACAGATCGTCTATGACATGCTTGGACTTTCTTATTTGACACACTTTATATGTAGAATTCTTATTTTTAGTTACTTTAAATTTTAGTATCTTAAATTTTAGTGAAACTACAGTAACCAAGAAAACCTGAACTTTCAGATTTATTAGCATTTTATAAATAAAATCACAATTTTTATAAATATGTATTCCCATATTATAACCCTTTCTTATTTAGAAATAACCCAGACATCCAACAAGCATTTATTATTCAATCAAAATAACTTTAAGATTTTATATTCCACAAAAGGTTTACCTATAAGCATTTATTCCATTTACATGTATTCAATTCTTAAACAGTTTACCTGAATTATTTCTGAAAATGGAGATATTAGACAAAACTTCTCATCATTTCAAGTTAACTCCTCCTTAATAATTTCTTATAGTCTGTGAATATCAGACGTTCACCTAAATAAGAATGTTAACACACAGGGGTTTTTCTGATAACTCAGAAGATTCAGCTGTTGTTTTCATTGAACCAATAATATTAAATTAGTCTTACTTGTCAAAAAAATCATACAAAGATAATTCTGTTTTTGTTTGTGTTTATAATTTTATAAAAACAGTGACATCTTAAAGTATCTAACAGAGACAAATATAAAATCTGGACAAAAATGTATACTGACAATTCTGAAGACATTTTTATTTTTATCTTAACAATAATTTTAAAGTCAGCTTATTTAACAAAAGTGTACTTAAGGCACATGAACTGGAAAAATGCTTGAACTTATTTACTTAATTTATGAGTGCTCTATTATTTATAAGCCAATTTGGTGCTCTATAAAAACAACACATAACATCCAGACATGTATACTCACATAAAAACAAAGATCCAATAGCTTTCACCTTAGAAATATAGCCATGAGAGAGCAATATAATCTCATAGGTTTATAAATATGTTCACACGGCTGAATTTGGTTTGCCCTAATAGGTAATCCAATAGAGGCTGTGAACACAAATTTAGGGTAAATCAGTTTCCAAAGCAGTTTGATTTTTAAAGGTCAAATCTCCCTATCCTCCAAAGAACATCGAGACTAATCAGCATGATATTAGAACAAGGTACTAATCAATTGGGCTCGACCCTGTGTAGAATAGCAGCATAAAAGCCTAGATATACAGACCTCCACCCCACTTTCCCATTCAATAGCAAAATTAATCCAATTGTAAGCTCTGCAATTCAAAGACCTTGTGAGATGAGATCAGGTATGTTCAGAGTAGCATGGCTGAAGACTTTCCCTTACTCCATCAACACTCAACTACATTCTGGCCAACTCTGAAGAATGCACCCTGGGGTGCTGCTCTCTGGGATCAAACCCCAACCTCCCATGATTATGATGACACACACACACACACAAACTGTCACAAAAAAACACAATCCAATCTGCAGCAATGAAAAAACCACAAGAGTGTCAAAACTGAAATAGTCAGCATGCTTCCTCTTTCCATTGGTCAGGCTTGTTCAACCTGCAAATCGTAACTCCTTTGGAATGTCGCAGACTGAGAGGAGGCAATCCCATTGTCTGGTATCCACAAAAGACACCTATCCAAATACAGATGTCAAATTTTAATGGCTGTTCTTCCTAGGCAATCAGGAGTATGGTTGGGGCTGGCAGTGGTGGATCCAAAGAGAAATAAACCAAAATCCACTTCTGACCAAAAATGGGCAGGCAACTGCTTAGGAGAACTTCTGAAACTCTCCCAGCACATGGCAGCTGAGCCATGAGCAATGCATTTACAGTCAAGGAACAACAAAATTTGTTATCAAAATGCCAGGGTCTCAGTCTAGGTCCCATTGCTTGCTGTGCACAAAGCCAATGACTGAGACAATGAGTATTGTCAGCAAAGAAAAGCTGTAATTGGGTGATGTCAGCTGAGGAGATGGCATATAAGTCTCAAAGGCTCCTCAACCAACTAAATTTGGGGGTTTATATAACAGAAGGAATGTAGCTACACATGGGAAAACAGAAATTAGAGAGGGGTAAGGAAGCAATCCTGATGAATAAAGGGGTTGATGTCTCATCTGGATGTGGTGATCTGGTGAGTTTTAGTTCCTTGATACAGTTTCAGAGGCCTAAGTTTCAATTTCTTGAGGAAGAAACTTGGACAATGTAAGTTTCAGGTTTTAAGACCAGGAGAATCCATTTCTATGTTTATTGAAAAAGACTGTGAAGTTCATTCTATGGGACAGTTGGGCCAATTTTCCTTTCTCACACAGGAGAATATTTAAATACAAAATGGTCTAGTTTCTGTTGGGTAGGACTGTTAAGCATTGACTTTAAAATTAAGCTGAACATTATTATATTCCTAATAGAAGTTCTTTGCAAGAGTCAAAAAATTGGGGATATAGCTTGACTTCTGTCACACGCAATTTTATAAATTGGAGCATCTCGCCTAGTCTATCTGAGGCTGTTTGAACATCTGCAGAAGAAATGGGCTTAATTAGGGGTTGTGAAGTTTGCTCCAGCTTTACATTCTGTAATATATAATAAAGCTTCCTTTGTTAAAGTTACTCATAGGGGTTCTTAGCATTCTTAAACATAAGATTTGTTATATTTGAAGATAAGTTGATTTCTTAGAGTTACCAGATAGTTTTAATCCTAAACTCCATGCTCCCGAATCTGAGCATGGTAAAATATTATATATTACAATTATTGAATATAATCATGCAACTGATACTTTCTTTACCTGTAAGCCAATCATTAGCCTGTTTGCATTTAAATCTCTTCCCTTTCTCCTCCTGCTTTGCTGAGTGTTGCAGATGCTGACCATAGTGATCTGTGTTTTTTAGGTTTCCCTGCTGTGGCAGCCATGGGGCGTAAGATGCCCTAAGTGCCCATACCCACTTCAAGAGTGACTCTGCCACAGGAAGGTCAGGACACCAAGAGTACCCATCTGTGGTGCCTTCATAATCTGCCTTAGCTTTGGAGCAGAGGTTCTTTGCTACTTAGGCTGCCCCCAGCCTCAGTGACTGAGCATGGAGGAATATAATACCCCTCAATTGTAATCTATATGCCAGTGCAAACTATCGGGCTCATCAAGTCTTTCTCAGTACTCTATCACAGCTGGGGGCTCTTACTACCCAGTCCTTTGATCTGCCCCCGTTCCTTTCATAAGCCTCATTTCACTATCAGCTCTCAAGTCCTTCCCTACATACTCCTTTTCCTTCTCCACTTTATATTTCATAGGCATTACCTCTAGTAAACCTCTTGTACATCTAAATTCATCTTGGCATCTACTTCCCAGAGGATATGAACTTATACATCTGTCAGTTGCTTCTGACTACCTTCAGCCAATGAGATATACTGTATGGGGCTTGCAGGGGGAACCAAGAGTGACACTGGGGAACAATTTCTCTCTCTGCTACAGGAGGCATACCAGTTGTGACTGTATCTTCACCATGATACCAGCTGCTGCCCCATAGCCACTCTCTCTGTGAATCTTTGTTTCTGTCAAACTAATTAGCTTCTAGTATCCAATAATATTACCTTCTCCCAATGTATTCATGGGTATAAGTGGCTTCTTGTTATTGTTATCTTGTTTACCTCACTATTTTCACTGTCCTTTATCTGGAAGATAAACATCCAGTAAAATAGGGTTGTTAAAAAGCACTGTGTTTTACAGAATACTTTGGCATCCTCCTGTTGCCAACCTTAGATCTGAGTTACTTGAAGGAAAGTCTGTTCTCTAGCTTTCTAGTAATTTTCTTTCAAATTGTGGCTTGAAATTGACTTTTCTAAGCCCGGTATTCTTGCTCTTCTGATAACAAATTCTTTCCCTCTTTTCTTTTACAAGATGTTCCTTCTCTCCCTAGTGGCGACCCACATTGAAGGTATGGCATGACACCTAACCTTGACTAACTAGAATCCTTTTCCAGGAACTGCTAGGGATGCAGAGGAGAGAGCAATCACCATTCGCCTCTGCAATCCTGTACCTACTGGGGGCTATTTTGTAAAAAGAGTCTGTGAATGGGGCCAACACCAGTGGAGGCTGACCTAAAAAATGCCTGATAACATTTTTATACTAAACTCCTGGATAAATTTGGAAGAGAATACTATTAATGCAAAGAATAACCCAACTCATAAAACTCTCAAGTTGTAAAAGTCTTTTCTGACTATCTGAAAGGAAGTTTTGAGTAGAGTGGGAGGAAGGGATGAGTAGGGGGTTGTTGAAGATAAAGTTAATTTGGGTAACAGATATAAAGAAGGAGAACACATCTGGGTGTCTGGATGGTTGCCGAAGGTGGAGGGAACTTGGAAAACTGAAACCCAGCATATATTGATTTATCTCCACATTTTCATTTCAGAGTTTCTGGCTCTTTCTGACACTTATGATGTCTGTGGCATCTATTCTTTTTATTACACTGTTACAAATCTTCCCTAATCCTTTGAAGTCAGAACCTTTGCTTTCGCTACCACTTCATGCTGACATCTATGACTCAGCTCCCTGGCTTCTTGGGGATTTGTTTTTAAACAGATATCATAAATTAGAGAAACAGAGGTTACCAAAGATTAAACTGTTTATCAAACAAATAATGAAATACATTCTTTGTGTTAGGATAAATTATTTGTGTTAAAATATATTTTAAATGTCTATGAAAGAATTATTGAAAATGGCATCTAAACAATCATCCCTGTTTTTCTTAATTTTTGAATGAGTTGCCTTAGGAGATGTTTTCTTTAACAACAGAGTCATATGGTTTAATGTCATTGAACGTTTTACTGCACACCATGAACAGATAAATTTCTGACAGAATCTCAGCATCAGCTGGAAATTCAGATCAGTAATTTTTTTTCTAGGTTGCATAAACTTAAGTTAGGCTAGAAACGTTTTCATTCAGGTGCTCTCAGCATTCAGAACTGGGCTGGCTACCTATTATGCTTTAATTTTCTGTATGAATCCCTTATAAATTGTCATCTTTGTCCTAGACATAGTCAGAAAACTAGTGTTTGTGCCACCAAGTAGAGTTCTATTTGAATCAACTAGAACTTTTAAAAGTTTCAGCCACTATTCTGCCTGGAGAATATCAGCTGTTATGTCTTCCCATCTGAGAACTCTTGCAAATATTCCCTAGAGCCCACTCTGACTGTGGCAACCACAGGAGACTGGCAAGACTGGGAAGCTGAGGTATCCTCAAAGATCTAGCCCTTAGCATGAGCTACCCATAAGGCAAGGGGCAATGCAGCCTGCCAAAGTGCCCCTTAGGACAAAGGAAACCTGATTGTGTGTTCTCCCCATCTGCTAGCCCTCTCATTCTTGTGAACAGAAGGTGACTGTTCCCATCCCAGTGAAGATGAGGGCATAGTGCTTATCTCCGAAAGGGAGGAATGTTGTTCTATTTTAGTGGACAGGAAGCACCAGTGGCCAGGAACAGACATGAAGATGGGGGATCTTCTCTTGTCCCGCCATCCACTGCTGTGGATGCAGCCACAGGTTTTCCTACTGGGTATTGGAGTGGGTGTACCTGGAGATAGCTTCTCTAGGACTATCTAGGGTTACTACACCCCTACTGACAGTGTGCCCATGAGCCCAGGCTTGCACAAAGGTCAGAGTTCATCATCCTTTCCCTGTGTGGAGTGATGGCATCCCTACCGCTGAATGCTGGCCAGCCACATTCACAGAGTTGTTTGGGGCTAAGGGAAGAGGTTCCACTGCAGGCCAATTCAGGGTAGCCACAGGATAGGCATTTTCTGCAGAATTCAGTTCCATTTTAGCCTGGAGATAAAGGGCAGGGCCTGTCTGAACTGAAGGCTGTAAGCTCTGGGACAGAGGTGTGATAGGGAATTGGATGGGGAACTGGTACAACTCCCTCCTTTCCACCTCTGAGGAGACCTCGGCGCATTGCACCATGCACTCTCTCAACCACCCCAGTCAGGGTAGGTGTGTCCACTGATCACTGGGGTATCTGGGGATGAGCCAGCTCTTACTTGTAAGTGCCACGTACAGGACTGAAAGTTGAACTGCACAACCAAATAATAATATAAAAAACCCACTTACAGAGGGGCATAGTGCTAGGGAATGAGATAAGCTTCCTGAGATCTCAGCTCTCAGCCCCACAGAACATAGTGAGCCAGTTCATATACCCAATGCATTGTTACAACAATCAGCACTTGAGAAAGCCACCACACATAGAAAAACTATCTATAACCAAGGAATTTATACCAGACCCTTGGCCCCCCGAAAGCATTCAGAATTGAAATCAAGTGATCATATACAACATACATTACAGTCACATCCTCAAGGAGGAAACATAAATAAAAATTCCCATCCAAACAAAAGCAAATTCAAAAATAAGAAGAGCAAGCTTCTCTAGATGAGAAATAATCATAAGAACTCCTGCAGTACAAAAAAAAAAAAAAAGTTTCAACATCCCCAAAGGATCACATTAGATCTCTAGCAATGGATCCTAGTCAAAAGTGAATTTGGATCCTAATCAAAATAAAATCTCTGAAATAAGAGAAAAAATTCAAAATATGGATTGTAAGAAAGTTCAATGAGGTCCAACAGAAAGTTGAAAATCAACACAAAAAATCAGGAAAACAATTCAGGATATGAATGAAAAATTTACTAAAGGCATAGATAGTTTAAAAAAAAAAACCCAGAACTTTAAGAGATAAAAAATTTATTGATGATATTACAAAAAATAGTTGGAAACTTTTATCAGTAGACTAAACTGAGCAGTAGACTAAACTGAGCAGTAGACTAAACTGAGAAAAGACTGGTCATTTAAATTAGCCCAGTCAGACAAAAATAAAGATAAGGAAATGTTTAATAATGAAAAAAGCCTTCGAGAAATATGGAATTATGTAAAACGACCAAACCTATGAGTAATAGGCATTTCTGAGGGAGAAAAAGAAAAAGTAAAAATTTTGGAAAACATATTTGACAGAATAATTCAAGAAAACTTTCCTGGCCTAGCTAGAGAATTAGACATTAAGATACAAGAAGCTCAAAGAACACTTGGAAGATTCTCTGCAAGAAGAACTTCATGAAGGCATATAGCCATCAGACTATCCAAAGTCAAGGTGAAAGAAAAAAAAATCCTAAAAGCAGCTAGAGGGGAGCCTCTAATAGTCTATAAAGGAAATTTCATTAGACTAACAGTGGACTTCTCACAGAAGCTTTATAAGGCAGAAGAGATTGAGGGCCTATTTTCAGCCTTCTCAAAGAAAAAAAAAAAATGCCAGTCAAGAATGTATATAGTGCCAAACTTAGCTTCATAAATGAAGGAGAAATAAAGTCTTTCTCCGACAAGCAAATGTTAAGGAAATTCATCACCACTAGACCATCCCTACAAGAAATGCTCAAAAGAGCTCTAAACATGGAAATGAAAGGACGTTACTTGCCATAATAAAAGCACATGTAAGTACAAAGCTCACAGATCCTATAAAGGAATTATACAATTGAGATTACAAAGACAACATTATGACAGGAAGAAAACCTTACATGTTAATATGAACCTTAAACATAAATGACTTAAGTTTTCCACTTAAAGACATAGATAGGTCAACCATATTTAAAAAACAAGATTCAACTGCTTGCTGTCCACAAGGAGCCTGCAAAATAAGTGAAGAACCATAAACTCAAAATGAAGGGGTGGACAAAGATATACCATGTAAACTGAACACAAACAAACAGAAAAAAGCAGGCGTAGCTATAGTTATAACAGTTAAAACAGACCTTACATAATCAATAGTGAAATAAGACAAAGTTGTTACATAATGATAAAGGGTTCAATTCAACTAGAAAATATAATTACTCTCAACATGTATGTGCCAACCACCAGAGCACTCAGATTTATGAAACAAACACTACTAGACCTGAGAAAAGAGACAGAGAGCAATAAAATAGTAGTAGGGGACTTCAATACCTCCGTGGCAGCACTAGACAGATGACTGAGGCAGAAAATCAACAAACTCTGGACTTCAACAGGACTCTAGATCAAATGGACCTAATAGATAGTTACAGAACATTGTGCCCGGCAACCACAGAATATACATTTTTCTATCACTTCTCAACCTTTTGGCTAAGATCAAGTGTAGTATCTGTTCTTATCAGAAAATACATTTTTCTTATCCATGCATGAAATATTCTCCAAAATAATCTATATACTTAGTCATAATTTCTTAATACAAGCCTCAATAAATTCAAAAAATAAAAATTATGTGGAATATCTTGGATGACAGCAGAATAAAATTAAATCTATGTATACATGTACACATAGAAACCTATATATATATACACATATATACATAGAAATCTATGTGTACATGTACATAGAAATTAAGCAACTTGCTCTTGAATAAGCTTTGGGTAAATGATGAGATTAAGGTAGAAATAAAAATAAATCTGACATGAGTGAAAATAGAGACACAACATACCAAAACCTATAGGATACAGCAAAAGCAGTGCTATGAGAGAAGTTTATAGCATTGAATGCCTACATCAAAAAAGATATAAAGATCTCAAATTTACAACCTAATGTCATACCTCAGGGAACTAGAGAAATAAGAGCAAACAAAACCTAAATCTAGCAGAAGGAATGAGAAAACAAGGATATAATGAATCATTAAATTAAAAAATTGGTTCTTTGAAAATTTAAACAAAATTTATAGATGCCTAGTTAGATTAAAAAGTAAAGGAGAAGATTTATCTAAGCACAATCAGGAGGATAAAGGTGACATTACAACTGATACACAGAAATGCAAAAGATCATTAGAGACTCCTATGAACATCTCTACATGCACAAACTAGAAAACTGACAGGAAATGTATACTTTTCTGGAAACATACAACCTCTCAAGATTGAACTGAAGAAATAAAAATCTAGAACAAACCAATACATGTAAAGAAAAACAATCAGTAATCTTAAAAAATCTTCCCACAACAGCAAGTCCAGAAGCAGAGAGATTCACAAACTTTACCAGACAGACAAAGATGAGCTGATACTAATCTTACTAAAACTATTCTAAAAACAAAACAAAAAAATTGAGGAAAAATAATTGCTCCCTAACTCATCTACAAAACCACTATCACCCTGGTACCAAAATCAGGAAAGAACACAACAAAAAAGAAAAAGTACAGCCCAATATCCCTGATGAGCATAGGTGCAAAAATCCTTAACAAAATACTAGCAAACTGAATCCAACAGCACATAAAATAACATATCATGATCAAGTCAGTATTATTATAGGGATGCAAAGGTGGCTCAATATACAAAAATCAATAAATGTGAGTCACCACGTAAACAGAATTAAAAACAGAAAACATGATCATCTTAGTAGAGGCAGAGAAATTCAATAAAATACTTCCTTTATGATAAAAACCTGCAACCAACTAGGCATCAACAGAACATACCTCAAAGTAATCAGAGCCATCTGTGGCAAACCTATAGCCAACATCTTATTGAAAGTGGAAAGGTTGCATGCATTCTCCCTAAGAACTGGAACAAGACAAGGACGTCCGCTCTCACCACTCTTATTCAGCATGGTACCAGAAGTTCTTGCCAGAGCAATCAGACAAGAGAAAGAAATAAAAAGCACCCAAATAGGAAAAGGAGAAATCAAAGTATCTCTGTTTGCTGATGGCATGATCCTATACTTAAAAACTCAGAAGCCTCTTGTATTTGTTAACTGACTCCAGTAAAGTTTCAGGATACAAGATTAACACACAAAAATCAGGACATTTTTATACCCCAATAATGTTCAAGCTGAGAAACAAATCCAGACACAATCCCATTTACATTACATTGTGTGTGTTTGTAACAGCACACACACAAAATACCTAGGAATACATTTAGCCAAGGAGATGAAAGGTCTTTTCAAGAAATACAGAACACTACAGAACACTGATGAAGTAAGTCATAGATGACACAAACAGAAAAATATCCCATACTCGTGGTTTAGAAAAATTAGTATCCTTAAAATGACTATATGGCTCAAAGCAATCTACAAACTCAACACGATTCCTACTAAATCATTAATGTTACTTTTAACAAAATTAGAAAAATATTTCCTAAAATTCATGTGGAACCGAAGTAGAGCCTGAATAGCCAAAGCAATACTAAGCAAAAAGAACAAAGCTGCAGGCCTCCCATTACCTGATTTAAATGATACTGTTAGACTATAGTAACCAAGGTAGTGGTTTAAAATGGTACTGATTTAAACATAGACACATAGATCAATGGAAGAGAATAGAGAACCCAGAAATAAAGCCACAAACAGCTAATTGATCTGCAACAAAATTGACACAAATATACCATGGTTAAAGGACACCCAATTCAATAAATGGTGCTAGAAAAATTGGATAGCCATATGCAGAAAAATGAAGCTGAACCCATATCTCTCACCATATACAAAAATTATCTCCAGATGGATTGAGACTTAAACATAAGATCTAAAACTACAAAATCCCCAATAAAAACCTAGTAAAAAGAAGAAAGAGGGAAACCTAGTGACAACTCTTCTGGACATTGGCTTAGGAAAAGCATTTACGACTAAGATCTCAAAAGCAAACGCAACCAAACAAAAATAGACAAATGGAACTTAATTAAACTAAAATGCTTCTGCACAGTAAAAGAAATAATCAACAGTGAAACAAGCAGTCTACCGAATGGGAGAAAATATTTGCAAACTACTCATCCAGCGAACGTCTAATATACAGAATCTACAAGGAACTCAAACAACTCAACATGAAAAAAAATAATAATAATTAAAAATTAAGCAAAGAATACATACAGACATTTCTCAAAAGAGTATATTCAAGTAGCCAATGAACATATGAAAAAATGCTCAACATTACTAATCATCAGAGAAATGCAAATTAAAATCACGTTGAAATACCATCTCACACCAGTCAGACGGGATATTATTAAGAAGTTAACAAATAACAGATGTTGGCAAAGATGTAGAGTAAAGGGAATCCTTCTACACTGCTGGTGGGAATATAAATTAGCACAACCTAGATGGAAAACAGTATGGAGATTTCTTAAAGAACTAAAATTAGAACTACCATTAGACCCAGTAATTCTACTACTGAGTATCTACCTAAAGGAAAACAAATAATTATATCAAAAAGACACCTGCACTCTTAATGTTTATGACAGCACTATTCACAATAGCAAAGTCATGATATAAACCTAAGTGTCCATCAATAGATAATTGGATAAAGAAAATGTTATATAGATACACAATGGAATACTACTCAACCATGAAAAAGGATGAAATCCTCTCTTATGCAGCAACACGGATGGAGTTGGAAACCATATCCAAGTAACATAACTCAGAAACAGAAAATCAAACACTGCATGTGCTCACTTATTAGTGAGAGCTAAACAATGAGTACACACTAATATACAGAAGCAAATCATGGGGACTTCAAAAGCAGGGAGGGAAGAAGGTGAGTTAGAGTTGAAAAATTACCTATTGGGTACAACACTATTATGGTTTTTTTTTTTTTTTTTTTTTTTTGGTCGTTCTTGTTTGTTTGTTTTGAGACAGAGTCTCGCTCTGTTGCCCAGGCTGGAGTGCAGTGGCACAATTTCAGCTCACCACAACCTCCACCTCTCCTGCCTCAGCCTCTTGAGTAACCGGGACTACAGGTGTGTGCCACCACCCCCACCTAATTTTTATGTTTTTAGTAGAGATGAGGTTTTGCCATGTTTGCCAGGAGAGTCTCGAGCTCTTGACATCAGGTGATCTGCCCACTCAATCTCCCAAAGTGCTGGGATTACAGGCATGAGCCACCATGCCCAGCCTCTATTATGTATTATATCTATGCAACTAACCTGAACATGTATTCCCTGAATCTACAAAAATTAAAAATATATATATTTGAAGAAATATTTGAAAAATAATTTAAGATAATAGAAACAAGAAACAGTAACTTCAGTATGTGCCACATGACAATGTAAAGACATTTAACATCTAGTTCACATGGGATAACCAATAGAGAAAATTCTTTTTTTCTAGTAAAATACATACACATACACATACGCATACATACACATACACACACACATACACATACACATACACAGAAAGAGTCTACTTTTGCTGAGTATATATTCTATCCCAGCTACTACACCTAAGGTTTTATATAAGTATGGTAATAAGAAGTTCAAGTTTTGGTATCACAAAGGCATGGGCTCAGTAATCCCATACGGTTAACTAATAATGGTGATATCTTGGCCAGTTTTTAAAAATGTCCTTGAATATTATTTACCTTGTGTAAATTTGGGATAGTAAAAGCCACTTAATGGGGTTGTTGAGAGATTTAAATGTGTATGTGTAGTCGTTGATGCAGTATCTGTCCCATAGTTCATAATAATAGCCTTTATCATCATCATCATGTTTGGCTGTTACTATCTCTGGACCTGCTTTAATTTTCATTTCATCTCACATGCATCTTCATATCACTTCTATATGATAGAAATTATTATCCCAATTCAGATGAGGGAATTGAAGTTCAAGGTAATTCAGCTAAAAATTGGCCAAGGAGGAAGTTGAACCCATGTATGTCTAGCTGTGGTGCTTGTTCCTGCTCATTTTACAATACTGTACCTATGTCAGATAACGTTTCCTAGTATAGAGAATTGACTTACTTTTTTTCCATAGCAAGTTTAACACACCTTTGATGACACAAATTCCTGATTTACTGAGTCACTTGAACCAAACAATAATTTTATGTGCCAATGGACTAGAGATATATGTGTCAAGGTTTCAAATTGAATGATGACTAATCAAAAAATGAAATTCAAAAAATATCTACTAGTACTTCATTAAGAAACAAGCTACTGGGGCTGGGCGCGGTGGCTCACGCCTGTAATCCCAGCACTTTGGGAGGCCGAGACGGGCGGATCACGAGGTCAGAAGATCAAGACCATCCTGGCTAACACGGTGAAACCCGGTCTCTACTAAAAAAAATACAAAAATTGGCCAGGCGCGGTGGCGGGCGCCTGTAGTCCCAGCTACACGGGAGGCTGAGGCAGGAGAATGGCTTGAACCCGGGAGGCGGAGCTTGCAGTGAGTGGAGATCGCGCCACTGCACTCCAGCCTGGGCGACAGAGCGAGACTCCGTCTCAAAAAAAAAAAAAAAAAGAAACAAGCTACCAACATGCATATATATATACATAAATGAATATGTCCCCATATCTGTGGTATTAATTCCATATTAAAGTATATACATTTTAGTGTTAATAATACACAGTATAAACTCAAGCAAGAACCACTATGTAAAGTTACAAAAGTAAGAAGAAAGATGTATTACTCTAAATTATTTACTTCCTTGTAATCCCTCTTGAAGTTCTAGTTTTTAATCCTCTATGCAATCTTATATTTCCTACGATAATTCATCTGTAGTATAAGGATGTTCTGCTTCGTTGAAAAATAAAGAACCTTATATAACTGTGGCATCGTTTCTGTAACTGGAGTTGCTGGAGCTTGCTTCTAATATAGGACAAAGCCTAAAGAAAGTCTTATGAAATGTGCAACAGATGGTATTAGGTTGGTGCAGCTTTTGAGGTTAAAGTAATGGCAAAACCACAATGCCTTTCGCACCAACCTCATATTCTTAATAAAGAAATAAAGCTATGCCTTTAACACCTTCTTGCCAGGGATGAGTCAGAATGATTACACTTTTCCTGAGCAATGTAGGTTAAGTTCTACAAGATAGTATTTAATACCACTTAAAATTGTAACCGCAAGTTACTACATGCATAATCTTGTCAACAGTCCAAAAATTACTAACCTTTTCTAAGGTGATATATACATTTTCTTATATATGTTCATCCTGTATAATCTGTGATATTAGTGGATGGATAAGAAATTTAAAAATGCTTATGTTTATTTCATGTCTGGAGAGTCTGTGTTAACATCTGAATTTTACTGGTACGCTGGTTTAATAAAAATTTCAAGGTATGACCTTTTTTCTGTGCTAAGGCAAACGTTTTCAAACAATATTGACAACATAGGCGTAAGTAGACAAAACAAAAAGAGTCTTCTGCTAAGCAATACGAAAATCTACCCTTGCAATACAACTGGTAAACATACAGCAAAAACGACTTCTTTTCAGCCTCTTGAAGATATTCTTAATTACATGTTTAAGCTCTCTGCATACTTCACCGTTTCATTTCTTGCCTAGACCTCGAAAAATCATCAGAGAGTAAGTGACGTTTTGCAAATCGAACATAGAAAATGAAGGCATGTTACATAAAATCAAACTTCCTTGCAGCGGACCGTTTTGGAAAGGTAATGTTCCTATCTTTCATATTAAAATACTTAACCAGTCTCTGACTTGCTGTGAAAATGCATGCTTGGCAAAAATGTCTGAGGCAGGCTTCTGAGATTTCTGAAATGACTCATACCTTCTACATATATATATATAAACATTTATCTTGTTATTGTGCTTTGATGCACTTTGCATACAACTAAGAGAAAGTACTGTTTAATTTGTTAGAATAGAAAATCTGTAGCTAACTTGATGAAGCTCAACTTCCCCACTACCTACTTGTGTGACCTTGAACAAACTTCTTGCCATCTCTAAATCTTAATTTCTCTTAGCATTTTTTTGTTTAATGGAGAAAAATTATAATATGATTTATCTCCTAAGGCTATAATAAAGAATACAAGATGATTTATTGAATCTTAACAAAGTGTCCAATTGTAAGTGTTCAGTAAATGTTGAAAGGAAAAAAAGGAGAGAAGTGGAGAGAAGGAAGGGAGAAAAAAAGGAAACTGGGGCTTCAGCTTTCTAAGTTGAAGCATAACCAGAATTTGTAGAGGTTGGAGAAAGGACTGTTCGTAAGGGGTGGAATCCTAAGAAACAGTAGGCAAACACAAAATGACTATCTAAATATTTCACACTCTCATAAAAATTGCACAGCTCCACCATGAAGTTTTAGTTGCTGGACAATTAAAGATTTTAAAAGTTTGTTTTGTTCATAGAGTTTTTTTTTTTTTTTTTTTTTTCATTTAATAAGCAGGTCTAGGAGATCCTAATTAATCTTGAAGTTGTAGAAAGTAAGCAGGAGAGGGTGGGGCTACTTTTAAAAAGAACACACCTAACACCATGCTAAATTTTTCCTTTGGCGGACACAATTACAACAATATGTTTAGCATTAGTCTCCTACACCTCCTCATTACAGAACAGTGCCAAAGGATCCCCCAAACGTGCAGGTACTGTTTTACTTTGCTCTGATGACAGTTGAAGTTTTGGTGCCTCCTGTTTCTTTTCAACTAGAAAGGACATTCATTCTGCCCAGCTTAAAGTTTATCTCCCTTGTACTAGAATGTGCATTCTACCATTAAATCTAAAACTGCCTTGACATGTTGTTATAATACCTCATGGATGTGGAAAGTTTATTGCAACCCAGTGCGAAACATAGAAAAAAGGTGCAATCTGGCCGTTCCTTGATGTGTTTCTCTACTGCTACAACAAATCCAACTTCTGTGTGGGGAATGTGATAGCCAGTGCATTTATTGATGCCTTTCCTCTTACTATCCTTAAATTGTATTGCCACTTTTGTTTAGAAGTAATTGGGATTAGGTGCTAGTTTGTCTTCCCATATAGCTAAATTCTATAGTGAAATTACAACTATGAGAGAATGCCTAAAGATCTCATTTAATAGGAAAAAGCCAACTTTTTTAAAGACAAGTGTTACGATATTTCTATAGGACTACAAGAGAACTCTGATATGGAACTATTGGGGCTTACTAGATGGCAAGTTCCATGCCTGGTATTTTACTTAATATATTTGATCCTCATGACAACCTTATTATTATAAGATATTATAATAGGAAAAATTAGTCTCAGAGAGTAACTTACTCAAAGTCATAGAGAAAGCAGGAAGTAATTCTAGGTTTTGAATCCAGTTGGAATAAAATGTTTAGGAATGCATTGATTCAATACTATTTTCATGGCTAAATTCCATATATCGTCAGACAAGTTTACGGCAACTGTGCTGAGCACGGCATGGTCCTAGCACTGGGAATACACGAAAAAAAAGAAGAAAAAAAAAAAAAGACCAGACACAATCCCTGAATTCATAGAGCTCCCAATCAACTAGGAAGAAAGACATTTTAAAATTGCATTTATCAGAACAAAGATATGCCATGCATAAGTGTTCATTGATAGCCAAATGGGGAAATAAGATCTTAATCTCCAATTCTATCCTCCCTCCAAATAAGAGAAAGAGAATCATGCTGGAGGAGAAGGAAAGTCAGTCTACATAAAAATATATACTTCAAATTTTTATTATCAAATGTAGTACTGTTATAAAATATAATGTATAAAAATATAAGTGTACAGGTTAACAAACAATACTAAACCAAGCACCCATGCACCCACCCCTCTGGTTAAGAAATGCCCTTTAAGGTTCAATCTCCTCCTTGTTGATGTGTTACAAAAGTCGGTTGGTTGAAATTCTGAGATAAAAATTTGCAGAATCATGCTGTCTACCAGTAAGAATTAATAATTACTTATGCTTGGCTATAATTAATAACATTTATATTTAACTTATATTTAAGTAATAACATATTTTGCTTATTCTATTCATTACTATTCTTATAGTTTTATTTAAATTTCTTTATATTTTTATTATTTCTAACAAAGATGTTTGAAAAGCTACAAGAGAAAAAATGTGGAAGAGTTTGTGTCAATTTTTAAAAAATATATAGATATAATAATTTAGTAAATAACTTTCTGTATCATAATACAATAAATAATTTCTTCATCTTATGAAAAATATGATTAAAAGTATTATAAAAGCATGAATTAGAAGTGGTGCCAAATAGTTTGTCTGGCTGTCACACCCTCATGTCTCAGTACATGTGTAAAACTTCCAATTAGAATTGTCGTCTAGAGAATTCGCTGTGTCTGTGAAGCTCAGAGAAGTCTGTCTAGGCTGAATATTTAACTCTGAAAGCCATTGATACAGAGATGAAAATCCAAGTCATGGAAATCGTTGAAGTTACTTAAGCAGAGAGTATAGATTAGAACATGAATTGTATCTAAAACTAAGCTTTGTGGAACTCGCCTACCTAACTGTCAAGTAAATGAGACTGAAATCAACTAAAAGACAAAGAAAGAGTGGACAAAGAAGTCGAAGGGGTTTCTCAGAAGATTAAGGATATAGGTATGTATTTTAGAAACAAGGGAGTGGCAACTGAGATGCTAAGTAAGATGAAGACAAAATATTATTAGACTTAGCAACAGGTAAATCATTAAGATACGAGAGCTTGTGTCCCAGTGTGCCCAAAACTGTCCTAATTGAAGCCTGCTGCCCTACTGAAAGTGTTTCAATGATGTGGCTGTTCTAGTTATCAGTAAGTTTAGCAAAGATCATTTCAGTAAAGTGATACAGACAAAAGTAGAATGGATTTAAAAATGCATAAGAAATGAGAACATGGAGGCATTAAAGTGGACAATTGTTTAAAAGAATTATGAGTATAGAAGGAAGGAGGATGGATCATGAATGGAATGAAATGTGAGGTCAAGGGACTTTTGTCTCTTAAGGAAAAGGAAATATCCAGCCTAGCAGGAGAGGTTGAGAGATTCAAGTGAGGAGTAGTATGCAAAGGTTAAGACTTCTGAAAGGTGGCAGAGAGCAGGATCCTGAGTTGGAGAGCAAGGCAGGGACTTAAAGGGCAGGAAGGACACATGAACAGCTGCAATGGGAGAGGAAGCGCGAATGGAGAGCAATTATTATACTAGTAGCTGTGGATGTTTGCCAATGGAAAGTTAAGTTAAGGTAATTCCAATCTTTTGACATATTTTCTTTGAAGGAAGAGGTTAGAATATTTACTGAGAATGAGAAGGTGTGGGGGCTGCATTATGTGTTGAAGAGAGTAAAGAAGGTGTGAAAAACTAATGTGGGAGTATGAACAGAATAAAATCCTGTGATAGAATTGCTTGACAGCATTCAGAGCATAGTTGAGAGAGATGACCATTACTTTATAAGGATACCAATTTGTACATTGTATGATTTGCTCCAGTCAACTATCTTATAATTCCTTTTTTGAAAGTGCTTTTATAGTCTGCTTTGCCACGTGGGAAAAAATCAGTTCCATACTTTAGTCACATTTCATGTTTAACCTGATGCCATATTTTTCAGCTTGATTACAAACCTTATTTACCAGCCTTAGCTTCACATGACCTTTGGCTATTTCTATAAAATGTTATTTTTTAGGATATGATGATTTGCTTTCATTTGGAACATTTGTAAGGATGTGTTCAGATTCTTAAGGTGACACCACTCACAAATCTCAGAGACCCTTTGAGCCACAATAAAATCATTGGAATTATTGGAATGAGAGTTTCAATTTCTAAAATGAGTATGTGTCCCATACCCATATATATTGTCATTTTTAGTGCAACCTCCTTTTGGAGAGTCTTTGGCACTTAAAGATGCATAATAAAGTAATAGGAATAGTGGTAGGGGGAAAATAGCTATGGGAATGGAGAGACAGCCAAAATTTTCATTGCAGTAACAAAGGAACAAAGTATAAAAGTCCTATTTAAAAGTGTTCCTAATAATCAATAAGTCACAGTAAACAAAGTGCTTTTCATAGGTTATAATTGATTAAATTCTCAAAAATAGCTCTGTGAAACAGGTATTATGATTCCCCTGTCACACAGTGTTTAACTGAAGTTAGATAATTGAAATTAAGACTAATGACTCAGATAGCCAAGTGAATGCAAAACCCCAAATCCAAACCTCAGCCCTTTATTATTTAAAACAATATCCTTTAATTTTTACGATGCTTTTTTCGTGGATAGCATACATTTTGATGATAATTTAAAATTAGCGATTAGGAAAATATTTTGTGTGGTTGTTTTGTTATGAAATTTAAAGTCTGTTTAAAAATTTTCTTTAATATTTACTTGGTTGACCACCCATTGAAGCCATGAAATGCCTACAAACACTTTAATACTAATTAATACAGACTGGTGTTTGTGTCATAAAGCTTTTTTATTCTTATAGTATTTTGAAACTTGTTTCCATGATTACAGCTTTCTTGTTAGATTACTTTTTGTCCCAATTATGCAAAATCGCTTAGATTTAAGCAAAAATAAAAATACTATCGCATTGTCTTCGTCTCTCAAACTATATATTTTAAAACCTAGTGCATAAAATAATATAAAGAAGTTGTTAAAATTCAGATCCCAAGCATAAAATGACAGAAAGAAATTTTTAAAATTCAGATCCCAGGGTACCAGGCGAGAAATGATTCTTTAACGAGCCTCGAATGGGTACCAGGAAGTCAGCTTCTAAGCATCCTGATTGATTTGATGCAGGTGATCCTCAGACCACACGTTGAGAAATACTGCTCTTGAATTTTTATTTTTATTTTTAATACGTATTCTTTACTTTTGGATGCAACTTAGTTCTATAGCAAACCATATTATTCAGTAATAGTAATTATAGAACTGAAATTTAGATTTCTTAACTATTTTCAGGTGATTCTTGTCTTTAAAAACTATTTATGATACAATTACTTTAGAATCTCTGGCTTCTACTTTTAAGAGAGAATCAGAAGAGAATTATTTTGAATTGAGAAATAGTCAACACATATATATATATATATATATTTTTTTTTTTTTTTTTGAGACGGAGTCTCTCTCTGTCGCCCATGCTGGAGTGCAGTGGCCGGATTCAGCTCACTGCATAAACATTAAAACATATTTATTCTTATTAGTGGTTAGTGAAATGCAAATTAAAACTTAATTGAGATACATTTTTTGACCTCGGATTGGCAAAAAATAAATAGCCTAATATTATCTAGCTCTGGCAAGAGTGTGAGGAAATCACAAACTGCAAATTCATTACTCATGGGAATGTGCATTATTGCAATATGTTTAGAAAGATTTTGTTAGAAATGTAGTGATAGCTATTGGAATTAAAACTGCACTTTCCTTTGACAAGATATGTTTATATAATCATACGCACAAAAATAAGATTTTCTACCATTATAGGTACAATACTGGTTTCTTAAAACATTTTGAATGGGCAAAACAACAGCAATAATCAAAGAAAACATTTTAATCAAAAGAATTGCTGAATAAATTGTGGATTTAAAAGTTATACATCTATTTAAAAAGAATAAGTTAGATATAGTGAATTTTTGGATGAATGTTTATGACATATTTTAAGTAAAACAAAATTAGGTTACAGAGCAATTTGTGTAATGAGCTTCATTTTTCATAAAATGACAAGAAACCTTTAAATATTTTTACAAACTCTAGCTCCTGTGTTGTCCAACATGGTAGCTACAAGACACACGTGGATAATTAAATTTACATTAACTAAAATTGAATAAATATTTATAAATTATAACATCACTTTTTACCCTATAAATATATACAACTATAATTTGTCAATTTACAGTTTAAAAATAAAAAATAAATTAATTTGTAAAGCTAAATACAATAGAAAATATAACTCCCCAGTCTCATTTAGCTACGTTTTCAGTGCTTGATAATCACATATGATTAATGATACCTTACTGAGTGGCAGGAACAGAACGTTTCCACTGCCATAGAAATTTCTCAGACAGAGCTGCCCTAGAAGATTCTAGAAGGTTACACACTGAATTCATGGAGATGAGGAGGGGGAGAAGATTATTAGCATTATATTTTGCATTGCATATCATTGACTTGTTAAAAATATGAGTTCTTACTGATAGAATTTTTAAATCCAATTAAGTAAAAACTAAATAAGATATTTTGTTTACTTTATTCATTTGGGGTGTGTTTTTAAAAGCCTCCACAGTGCTCATTAAAACAATGTATACTACTTCTCTTTGTGATTAAATTTTTAGCAATTCACTCAAGGTCTACTCTAAAGTTGAATTTGCAGTCTTTTTAAAGTGACAGGACATGCATATGACAGAGTATTGACATTAGAAACACCTGGAGGACAAGAAAATATATAATCAAATTCTAACCTTTTCTTCTAGACTTGACTTTCTTCTTTCTCTGTGTCTCATGTAGCCAAGGACAGAGTTTTGCAAACTATAAGCACCCAATATTTTTTTCTGAGTTTTCATGTTGTCATTTAGTTGACAAAAGATAATTGGGCTCATATGTCTTATTTTTTCTTTCAAAAATGCTGATGGAAAGCATACTTGAGGGCATTTATTTTTGCTATTCTGTTCTTCACTTTCATTGTCTTCCTAGCTAATCGTTTAACAGATATTTATGAACAAGTGCTCCCTACAAATGTAGATTAATGAGTACGAAAGATAAAATGATGCATTCAGAAAAGGGCCCTGCCCCTACTAATTTGCTGTTGCCTCCTGACCAAAGAATTCCCAACAAGGAATCTCCATCCACTGACATTGCTTCTACATGACATGGATCAGTGCATTCTGTCTGTAAAACTTTTTCCATTTTGAAGCACAACGCAGTATATGTAGGAATGGTAAGTTAGCTGTGATGCTGGAGTTTAACCACTTCTTTATTACATTCATTCATGGAAAACAGAAAATGTGTATTGCTACAAAGGAAAGGACATGTATGTTGAGATTTGAGTATATCTAATACTAATGCGCAATTCCTGTGCAGAATCAAGTTTTTTTTGTTTTGTTTTGTTTTGGTTTGGTTTGGTTTTTTTTGGGAGCAGATGAAAACCAAAGGACAATTGTTCTATTGGATTTGTGTGAGAAACAGCCAACAAAGCCTCAGCTGGTATCCATGCTAGACAGAAGAGGAAAACAAACAAATTTCATTTCATTTTGCAATCATCGTATGTGGTTTTTTAATAGAAAATAAACTCATGAAACTCACAGAGTCCAGTTTTATGCACATTGCTGTTTTAGTTACTATAACCACTGGTGAACTTAGAGTAGTCTTCTGGAGTTTGCTTGTCTAAACATTGATCTAGTACGATTCGTTGATTGCTTGTCCATTTAAAGTAGATTGTACAAAGTGTAAGGTGTGAAGGTTGATGTGGACGAGGATCTGTGAATTAGTTGCAGTGTATGCCAGTAGGGGCTGTTAGTGGTTTTGTTTCTTTTGAATTCCTGCATGCTGATTTAGAGCAAGTTAAAATGAGGATATTTTCCAAATACAAGACTATTAATAATAATAATAAAAACCCTGCCCATACAGTTTCTATACTGAAATGAGAATTCCAGAAAAGGACCTATTGAAATCATCTCCTAAACTCTATGATTAATACCCAAATCTGCTCCAAATCCTGTATCAAGGGCTATTTATTCCAAATCTGGAGACTCTCTTCCATCTTAAAATCTAAATCCAATCCTACTCTTAGTAGGAGAAACTTTGTATCTTTATTTCTTAGTAACAAAACAATCTCTTTGTTTTTTGTGATCTAAGCTCTTTCCTTTAATGAAGACACTATTTGTACCTCAATCTAATAATGAAGTATCTGTCCAATGCTGATTCTTCTATCTTTTGCTCAAATTCCTATCATGATATTCTGTTCCTGATACTCTCTTATAATAGTTTTTCCATCCATTGGAAAGAACTATCAAGATTTTCTAGAGGAGGGACTCCTAAGCTATACCTTCTAAATACAAAGCACGGCCGGGCGCGGTGGCTCATGCCTGTAATCCCAGCACTTTGGGAGGCGGGGGGATCACGAGGTCAGGAGATCGAGACCATCCTGGCTAACACCGTGAAACCCCTTCTCTACTTAAAAAAAAAAAAAAAAAAAAAAGGCTTGGTGGCAGGAGCCTGTAGTCTCAGCTACACGGGAGGCTGAGACAGAAGAATGGCGTGAACCTGTGGGGCGGAGCTTGCAGTGAGCTGATATCAAGCCACTGCACTCCAGCCTGGGCGACCGAGAGAGACTCCGTCTCAAAAAAAAAAAAAAAAAAGAAAAAGAAAAGAAAATACAAAGCACTTAGAAGTAATTGTACTTAGAAAGTAAGGGCTAGAGTTTAGGTTGCTACATTTTTAAAAATGTTCACAGGCCATTGCCCACTGCTATGACTTTCCCAATGGGTAGTCCATCTTATCTTTAGCTTCCATTCCGCCTTTGTCTGATCTATTTATCAACTAACTGAGCTCTTATGATATAAAAATTAAGATTGTACCTTTAAGGCAGAAACATCAGAAAAACCAGTATTATTTATTTGCAATGTACACTTATAAAAGTATTATGGTGAAAAACAAGTGTGTGTCTCTATTTTGGTCTTTTATTTTTGGTGTTATTCAAAAATGAATAGGGGAAAGAGAGCATATAAGAAAAATAGTTTTAAAACAGCATACGAAACTTGCTGAAATCCTTAAATAGAGGTTCACTAACTTTACTATGCATAAAAATTACTTGAAATTATTTGAAGAGTTTATTAAATATATAACATATTTATATACAGATATATTATATATATATTATATACAGATACACACACACTTACACACCTGCACTTTGGATTCTATATGACTAGGTGGTTCTGGAGGGATGCCCAGGAATCTGCATGATTAATAATGACAACAGGTACAGAAAGTCTTTGGATCATCTCTTGAGAAATAATGGCCTAAACCAGTTAACACTGTGCATCTTAGTTTTCATTCTGATATTTAAAATTATTCTTATTTTTAAACTTTCTGCGTGACAAGTGTGGGTGAGATATATGATCATTAAAAACCAATAGTAGTTGACTTTCAGCAAGTCTGAATATAATATGATTATTCTTTTTTATTTTATATTCTTTCAAGAAGCTATGTGTCTTGATTTCCTTTAAAATAAATGATGTACTTATTTTTAAATTATATATGATACAGAATAATTAATAGTTGGCTATTAATTGGTTATTAATAGTCATTTGGTTGGCTGTGGCTGGGACACCACCACCACCTGGTGGCAATAGGTACAAATTGCAGGTTTAGTTTTTGACCATTGATACACCATGGTTGTGAAGTGCCACCTACAGAGGTTCTGCTATAAGCCATTCTATCGAGACAAAAGGTATTTGGAAGAAGTCTAAAAATTAATTTTTCAGTTTAGAATCTTTTCTGTAGGGGTATCTGCTATCGTCTTAGCCCTATATGTAAGCGCTAGCCTTCTGCTCTTTGTTTCAGCATATTAAATTTACAGTTTTAAAGTTTTTTTTTTTTTTCAAGATAACAACAACAACAACAAATCAAGGTTGAAAAGTGAAACGAACAGTGTTGACATAATTCTCTTCCTTTTTCCAGTGGAGATGTTATTTATTATTCTTTTAGCCTCAAGGAATTCTTGCTCTTTGTTATATTTTGGTGCCATCGACAATAGCCTTATTGGTTTGACTTTTTAAAAAGAGCTACAGAAACACTATATTCTGGAAATAATAATATATTAGGCCTGCCAAATTTGGCCGAGTACACTGTGGAATGTGTATGTACACGACCAATAGAATGATCTTTTCCAAAGTCTGATTCTACTACTCTCTCTCATATCTTTGCATTTATGTTAACAATACCAGTGGAAGAAGAAAATCTGTAGAAGGAGACAATCATGTGAAAGTCCTTACCCCAAAAGTAATAGTTACTCTTGCTTTTTATTTCGATATACTATAAATGTTGACATACATTTTGTGGAAAAGTATTTGAATAATTTCAAGGAAACCAACAGGACAAAAAAGTAATTGTAGCATAAAAGTAAAGTGTGGAATGAAAGGCTTGCCTTATATTTGGTGGAATACATGGAAATTATTTTATGATTTTAAGCATATGGCCCTGGCCAAAACTGCACTTCATCTCATGCCTTTAATTTCATTAATACTTAACAAATTTACTTATTGGAGAGACTTAGCATTAGAATAGCCTTGGGGACACATAGCATATTTGAACTAGTTAAATTTGAACTACCGAGCAAGACTGCAATGTGTAGGAGAAATACAACATCTGAATAAGGGATTACCTGGAGAAGGAAAATACTATAAAATAGCAAGGATAGAAGAGCTAACTGCAAATTTTGACGATTCCTCATTTTTGCTCAAACCCAGCTTCTGATTTCGGCTCTCAGTCATATCTTTCTTTCCATATTGTGCCTCTCACCCTTTCTTATGCCTAATGTGTGCTTTGAAAAAGCCATATTTGGGAGCATCTAAGCTTGTAATTAATTTTCCTGTCCCTGTGCGTAATAATACCTATAAAGTGCTCAGAAATTCATTGCAGTGCTCACATTTATTCTCTGTAGAAAGGAACTTAATGCTTCCTAATGCCTGCCCAATTTACTTGACAAGAATATTACAATGCCAAAGAGAATATCTAAGTTCTTTTAGTTATTTGAAACAAAGTATTCAAAATATTTTCATCTACCAATAAAAATATTAGTCTACCTGGAGATGTGTGGGTAAATATTTTAATTTTTTAAAGAGAACTTAATCATTTCCATTTGTGAGACAGAAATTCAAGTGAAACAAGATTACATTAAATGCCACATTTAGAGTCCAGGAAACAAATAACAAAGGAATGTTCACACCTAATCACGCTTAAGCGAAAATAGTATTACAGATTCTATTTCTGTGGAGTCATAGAAAGCCTATTTTGTTCTTTTAAGTGCATTCCCTAAGGAGTATCCTTGGGAAAACCTGGAACAAACCTTCTCCCACCATTGTATTCTGGATGTACATAGAAAGGAGTAAACAAATGAAGATCTCCCTCTTTTTCTAAACTCTTTTTAGTTGCTGATGGAACTCTGTGGTTACTGAGTTGATAAACACATTGATAAAGGTTTTAACAGGAGTTGTCCCTGTTTAAACCCTGTGTCTCTCATGATATGGTTGTGGTGTAATGTGGTGCCTAGCCCTGAGATATCCTAAGTCATCGGAGTGAATAGATGACTCTCTGCATGTCATGTCCTACAGGTTTGGATGATAACCACCAGCATTCCAAGGCTGCAGTTTAATATGAAACAGATCTATGAATACCCAGCTAGGTATATAATCCTCTGTGGGCAAAATTTATGTTCACTTCAGGAGAATAAAAATCTAGAAACACAAAGAGACACATACACATGCATGCAAACTCACTCACACACACGCACACAAAGTAATGAGGAAAAGACATGTAAGAATCACGAAAGTTTTATTTTTTGTGTCTGTTTAGATATAGCATCTAACATACCAACATTCATGGCCGTTGTTTTTTTTACTTAAAAGGTCATTGGATGTCCAAAGTTGCTAACAATGGGCTTTAAGGCAACATGGTTGATGTACAAGCTAATTAACACATTTTCAAAGAACTGAATATCCATAAGACATATAGCAAGAAGCTAATTTTGTAGTGTCTGAAATAATGTAAAACCAATGTAAACACACACAGTAATACATTATTCTTGCATGTACCAAAGAGGAGGAATGAGTTAACCACCGTACCAAAGTGATCATAAGCAGTCCAAAAATGTAATAGGCAAATTTTGTATGCAGTCTGTTTTAATGAGTGCTTTATGGAATTGAAATAACAAATAGGAATCATTTTCTAATGTAAGATATTTATAATGTACTTCAAGGAACAAACTAAATATGCAGAAAGCATTTTGAAAATAATCACCAAATAATGTGGACTTTTTCCTTGCTACCAATATATTCAAGTTTCCCAATCTTAAAAATAAAAACTATATCTTCTTTTGACACCATAAATGCCTCAGGTTATTAGAAAAAGGCACATGCTAAAACAGAATTTAGCCTGATTAAAACAAAATTCTTAAGGTACTTCTTTTTTTCTCATACTAGTTTTCAGAAGTTTTACTCCTATAGTTAAGCAATGTCCTTCAATGCAAATATCACAATGGCTAAGAGATTCATTACGTACATACATACACATACATTTATTTATTTTAGTATGTTGATTCATGTGCAACTAACTATAATGGTGTTACAGCAGGTCCTGTTGAGTAATCTCCAGTTTTTTCTCACTAAAGAATTAGTAGTTAGATAGAAGAAATGAGTTCTAATGTATGATAGCAGACTAGGGTGACTATAGTTAGCAAAAACATATTGTATATTTCAAACTAGCTAGAAGAGAGGACTTGAAATGTTACCAACACACAGAAATGATAAATATTAAAGGTGATGAATACCCCAAATGCCCTGACTTGATCATTACACATTCTATGCATGTCACCAAATACATGTGCCCCATAAATATGTAAAATATTATGTATCAATAAATTAAAATATAGACTCTCCCATACGTAAAAAAAGAATTGGTGAGAATCCTGAAGCACTGATGCACTATTACCTTGACCTGACCTGAAGTCAAGGTAATAGTCTCTGTCCCGGGTCTGGTCTGTATTATTTTCTCACTCTCTCCGAATACACATGCTGTTTGTGCTGTTATGTCCACATCTTACTTTTCCGTTTTACTTCTAAAAGTGCCCGTGTGCTTTTATAAGCACAGATTCTAAGACATGCATCTTCATCAATTGATTTTAATGAATACTTTGCTTTCTTTTTAGGATCTTTGCAAAATAGTAGTTCCATTTTCTAAATACAGTGACTGACTCTAGCTTATTATTTCTGAAGCCTAACTGTTCCTTGATGCTTTCTTTTTAATAGCTCTGTTCTTCCTCCCAGATCACTATTCTCCATTATCCTGCCCTTCCACATGGCAAACTGAGAACGGGCATTTATTTAAACATATTTAATATCATTTATTTAAACAACAGAAATATCACTTCTCATATGGAATAGATGGAGCAAAAGAATATGGCCAGCATGAGCAGAAAATAACACATCACATATCAAAGAAGTCCATCTGGGAAATATATCAAAATAGCCATGCACTTTTATTGAAATTTCAAGACAAAAATATAACATGGAACCCCAGCTTTTCTCTCATGTCTGTACATTTGTTTAACTATAGCATGTGCCTATAGAGGTAAGCCTGGGAAGAAAAGTAAAGAGTTTTCTTTGTTGTTGTTGTTTTTTATTGCTATTGTTGCTTTTAATATTAAGCAGCTTAGTTATATCTCAGAAATAGAAATCTAGGTAATAAGCCAGGAAGAAGCTTGGTATTAAAGGATGCAATCTAGCACACTGCTATATTCACAGAAGATAGAGCAGTCTGGAAGTGTCTGCTAGCACCTGATACACTGCACTACCAATAGAAATGGGAAAGGAATTAACATTTTTAAATGCTTACAACCGAAGCACCATGAAGCAGTCATCATTACCTTTCAACTCAACTGCCACTTCCCCCCCAGTTTTTCTTTTGCCCTCCCCAAATAAAAAAGAAAAATGCTTAATATTCATTTATCCAGCTTTGCCTCCAACCCAGACATAGTTATGTAACCAAGTGAAGGCTCTTGGTGTCAGAAGGGATGCTACTGGCCATCTGGGAAGGATTCTCCCTGATGAGAGACATTCAAAGATAAATGCCTACACTTCGGCTTTGGACACTGTTATATAAGGCTGTTATACCCGGAGCTACTGCAGTCAAGGGAATCACAAAGAAATTGACCTACATCTCTGATGCCATCTAGCACTTGCACCAACCCAGGGAATCCCTGCCTCTGTATTTATTGTTCTTGGAGAAAAATAAACTCCTTGAGTTGAAGTCATTTTCTGTTGAGAATTTTCTTTCTGGCGGTCATATGCATCCTAACTGAACAACATTGTGCCAGGTACTCATGATATGATCCCTTTTGATGCTTATAATCATCCTGTTAGCTAAGCATTTTTCTTTTATTTTAGAGATGAGGATATTGAGGCTTAAAAAGATGGAGGGACTCGTCCAGTGTCCAAAGTTCTTATGAACAGAAGCCAGAGTTTGAATCCCTGCACCTGTGCGTGGAGCACCTGTGCAACTCCACTTCCTCATTTTTTGCCATTCTATCAAATTACACTGCCTCTCTGTACAGCAAATATTGACTGACTGAGTTAGTATTTGAATCTGGCAAGGAGAGTGTAGGCAGGTATGTCAGTTCTGAGACCATGGAAAGCACTATAAGAAGTAAGGATTGATCACAAAGACAATTTTTGTTGCAAGACATTCAAAAAACTGAGAATAGTTTTAGCTATATTTCTTTTAGGGTAAGAGGGCTGAGGCATATGTATTCTCAGTTATAATTAAATGTGGTTTCACAAATGGCAACTTAGCTTTGCAAATATTTGGAGACTACGTGACTGCAAGACTTTCCATCATGCTTTCCATCTTCATTAGGGCTCTCTTGCCTGGTCCTCAATCTTCTAGTTTCCCACAAGTTCCACTTTGACTGGAATGATTTTGAAATCTGCCTCTAGTAAATGCTGAATGTTTTCAAGTCCTCCCAATTTGAAATTTCACAGAATCCCTGCAAAATGGGAGAGAGAGTATGAAAGAAGGGCAGAGGATATAATATTTCTTTTTCAATACTGGTTGAATTTTTGAAGGGATTTGTTTCAGCAAATTCTCAGATCTTGGCAAGTAACATTGGTTTATTTGTGTGTAATAGTGCTTTTCTAGATGAAATTTTGGAAGATGTAAGATTTTCCTGGTGGTTTCTCCTTCTCTTTGCTCTCCTAAATGAGGGGACCACTCTCTCATTAGCCTGAACATTGAAAATTTCAAAATGCCTATTGGGCCTCTTTTATTTGCACCAGTCATATTCTTACTGCATAGAAGTCCTCCTTTGGACATTTTTATTTTCTCCCCCTTTCTTCCTAAACCTCATCTATAACACCCTCTTGGTAAACTAATTTGAACTAATGTGTTATTGGTGATTCAAATATAAATTATTAGATCATGTACATGTGCAAAGTTACACATTCACAAGGCCTTACTCCACAGTAATAACTTCCTTGTTTTGGAAATTTCAGCCCACGTCAGAGAGTTTCTCTAAGGGAGCCAAGATGGTGCCACATGGGCATTGCCTTCTATATCAGCCAGCCCTAGAGTTTGGCAGTGTGTCCAGGAGGCTTAAAACAAAAACTGGGAAGTGAACAGGAAAATGTATTACTCTAGTATATTCTTTAATAAGAAATAGAATCTTGGGAAAACATTGGCTTAAGAAAGGCTCTATAAACTAAGCTAGCCACTGTTAATTTCCTAAACTCACTAAATTAACACTAAAAGCAACCAGAGTGGAAAAACAAATAAAATCCAATTCTCACTGTTTCTAGACCAAGTCCCTAATATCTGTTAACTGGAAGTATTGAAGTAATTTAGTGGTCTCTCCACTTTTACACTTACTCGTACACACCTCTTCTCAGTCAAGTCTCAAAATAGCAGCCTGAATTATCTATACCTCCAAAAATGAAATGAAATCAAGACATGCCTCTGCTCAAAATCCTTCAATCAGGATAAAGGACAAATTTCTGACAATGGCTTCAGGACCTTCATTCGCTCTCACCCAATTCCTTCTGCATCCCCATCTTCTAGTCTCTTCTGTTACTCCAGTCACACTGGCTTCCTTCTGTTCACAGAAATATCAGGCACACTCCTGACTCAGCCCTTAGTTACTTCCCTTGTTCAACAGCTGTCTTCTCAGTGAAGGCCCTGTAATCACCCTATTTAAAATGTCAAAACTCCCATTGACCAAATGTCCCTCCCCAACACTCTGTCCCCCTTCCCTGCTTCATTTTTCTCCAGAGCATTCCATGGCAAATATCACATACTGTACATTTGACTTGTTTATTTATTGTTGTCTTCCTGTTGTGTTGCCCAGACCCCTGACTAGAATACAGCTCTGTGAGGGGAGAAGGGTTTATTTATTTATTTATTTAAATACTGTATCTACAGTACTTGTTACATATTAAATCTTTAATAACTATTTGTAAAATGAATAAACCTTCCACCTGCCTAATTAGTCAGGTGGAACAATATATAGTTGTAAAACTACAATATTGCCCAGTTCTAAATAACTTAAGCAGAGAAGTAATTTATTGAAATGAGATTTGAAGGCTAAACAACCAGACTCAGAAAACTCCTGAGGCTGAAAAACTTCTCAGGAATTAAAGGAGCTGGGCAGCAGGACACCTAGGCATTGTCTGGGGGCATCTTCGCCCGGGATAATCCCCATTCATCTTCAGCTAAGGACATGCCCAAGGTTTCTGCCCTTTATCCTCATCACCATGAGCAATTTCTAAGTGAACCTGCATCTTTGCATATTTCCTCTAGAGCTGGTGTGTCTCTGCCAGGCCTAGGTCATGTGCCAACAATCCAACCATTAATGGCCAGGGGTCAGCTGCCAAGGGAAAGGCTGAGTTCCGCTCCCCACCAAAATGTAAATAATGAGGGATTCTTTGACATATGAACAGGTTTAGATCATGAGCAGTCAAAAAACAAAACACATACCAACATGCACCTAATTTTAACCTATAATTATACATAAAGCATGCCTTTTATTTGCTTTATTTTGTTTTTCTAGTTAATTGATATTAAATTTTCCTAGTGATACAAAATAGGTATATGAGCTCACTTAATGACTTTTGCTAGAGAAAATTAACACTAAGCCATATCAAGGTCATAAAAATTTTAGCCAGACCTCTATTTTTCCCTTGACACAGCCTATAATTTGTAGTCTGTCTCTGTATTTACTCATTAGAAGAAGTAGTCAGTGAATTGAGGACCTTCAATGACCTATATGATCTCTTCAGAGTAAACTTTTATGCAAAGGCTAAGAAGATATCTTCTGTGTTCACTAAATTAGCATCATAAAATGAACAGAATCAATGGAAAGCAGATGCTCATCTGACTAAATCATTACTCATTCTATTCCCCACAGTGAAACAGTCACGCATAGTATTGAACTAGAGTTCAGATTTATTGCACAAGTACTTTTATTTGGTGTGGGAGTGTTCCAAAGATGAACACAACAAGACCTCCCATCCTACAGGTCCTTTTTCAATATGACTTCTCTATTGATCTCATCAGACTCACTCTGAGTCTGAACTGGCCCTGGTGACTTGCCTTAACTCATAGAATGTTGTAGAGGGGACATATATAACTCTCAAGCCTAGTCCTTAAGATGCTGTGCAGTTCCTTGTCTTGACCTGTCTCAGAAGCCAGCTACCATGTAAGGAAGTCTGGGTTATGCACTTGGGGAAGTAACATGGGGAGAAAGGCCCTGAAGGATGAGAGGCACCACACACAGAAGTCAGCATCAACTGCCATACAGTGTGAGTGGGGCCATCTTGGTGTTCCATCCCCATTTGAGCTACCAGTGGAATTCAGTTACATGATCAGCTCAGTTGATACCTTGGGGAGTAGAAGAACCAACTCTGAGCCCAGCCCATGTGCAAAATCATAACAAATAATAAATTGTAGTCTCAAGCCAATATGTTTTGGAATGGCTGGTTATACAACAATACATAGCAGAAATATTTAGAACACAAAACTTTTATGAATTTAATGACATTAAACGTTTTTTGAAAAACCATTAGGAAATATCTACCTTCCTTTGGGCTATGGAAGAATGCAGTAGGTAAAAATTGTCTGGCTCCAGTTGAGCTATACTTATCAACACATCTCAAGCCGTTTCTATCCCAGTTCCAACATCCTGGGCAGGAATGATATCATCTACTTCCCCCAAGGTCCATAGGAACTTATATGACCAGTAGATCCTTCTCTAATGTCTGAAGATGTCTTTTAGCTTCTGTGATGAATCAATGCTCTAACAGAATAGGAAGACAGGACTGCTTTCTGACGATGTAGATGTTTTGACCAACCTTAAGAGATACTGATTCCCTTCCTCTCAACCTGGAAGCATCCCTCTCCTTCCACTCCTTCACTCTACAATGGAATATTTTAATTATGTATATAGTGAGAATTTTAGTCTAATTAGACGGGGTATGCATGGCAACAGTAGGATGATGGAGAAGAGATTTGGGCATAAATGATTCTATCACGTTGGAAGTATTTTGTTTTTTAAACATTATACTTTGTAGCAAACTTCACAACAGGCCCAAATTTCAGACTATTCCAGGTATCCATTTCAATGAAGTTTGGATATCAGACATTTAATTTAGATTCAGTCAATATTACAATAAAATAATAATAGTTATTATTCTTTATTTTTTAAAAATTCTTTTGAGTTACTTAAAATATTTAGTCTCTGATGTTTTGCTATATTTCTTTTTTGTTTGTTTGTTTCTATTGTGATCAAAACACTTAACATGAGATCTTCTTTACTGTATTTCTTAAATAAAGTTTTTTATCCATTGTTTCCAGAACATTTCTGGTGTAGCTACAGTTTCAAAGATCTTTGTTAAAGCTCCCAATAGTTACGTTAAAGAGACAAACTTAAGTAAAATTACACATTTCAGTGAGGCAGTTTTTTAGAAATTGAACTATGATCTTCATAGTAAGTTTTTGCTTATGTACCTAAATGATGTTAAGAAACAGATTGTTATTGCACCAGTTCTAGGATAGGCAATTGGAAAAATACATTAGAAATATTAGATGTGGTTCCTTCCATAAAAGAGTTAACATTCCATTCAAAGGAGAAAAGCCTTAAACAAGATATGATGACTGTTAAGAATAAGAAAGTGCCTGGGTTCAGGCTCCACTCTACCACTTTAGGCAAGTACTACTCAGTGCCTCAGTTTCCTCCTCTGTAAAACGAGGTAGTACTATTACTTATACATAGATAATCCATGTAGAGTACATAGGGGCATAATAAATATTGATTTATGTAAACCCTTATTGCTGTCAGATACTCTCATGCCACTGAGAAGTGTATGCCTCCTTGGTCATATTGTTTTGGCTCAGTATTCTATATCTCACGTCCACATCTGTGAAAAGGCATGTTTCTCATAATATTCTTCAGTGCTGAAATTCAGTTTTATATATATCAATTTTAGAATAAAACAAAGAATTACATGGTAAAATTTTTGGCATGACTTGTGATCCTTATCATTACAATAATTAATGTTTTAAAATCATGTAAACATAAAGATGCTTTCTTTTAAAATAATTTTGTTTTCTACCTTTAAAATAAAAAATGTTATTAAAAACCTTAAAAACAGAAGGAATTGGAACTTTTGTTCATTTAATTTATGTTGTCATTAAATCTGGATGTCATGAATTAGCTTCTAAATATATCAAGATCAATGATTGTACTGATAGTTCAATCAGTAATGTAGTTATTTGCTTGTTTAACTAACAGGGTTTTTATTTCTCTTGATTAAGGCACCTATTACATTTAAACTTCATTTTTTGAGAACATAAAATGAACTAAGTATTTCATTCTTCGTTCTCCAAAATACTAGTTTTTGTTTTGTCTTATGTTAGTATATTAGATGAACTTGGTAAAGCCATCAGTCATCAGTGAAATGAAAGTCTTAAAAACTAACCCATCAAAACAGTTATATATGACTAAGAGCTTATTGGTAGAAGTTAATCAGTAGCAAACTCATCTTAAAGGAGGAGTTATAAGTTTACATACTTTATTAAGGTAGAAGTTAATCAGTGGCAAACTCATCTTAAAAAAGGAGTTATAAGTTTACATACTTTATTAATTATATATCATTAAGAAGTTGTTTTTCTATACTTGCCGGGGGTTTTTTTGTGTGTGTGTTATTAATCCTGGTTCTATTAAAGGAATAAGCATTTCCTCCCAGTGCCTGTTTTGTTACAAATATGTTAAACTGAACAAAGGGTCACTGTTGTTAATAACCATTTGATAAAAAGGTTTCATTTATTTTTTACTCAACATTGTTTGCTTTTAGAAGATGAATAATCTACCTTTCCTGATAATTGAGCAATCTGAAGAATGGGGAGGGGGAGGTGGGTAATTTTTTTTTAGTCTTGTCTCCAAATGTAACAATAATGTGTTGCCATTGTAATTTACCAAAGAAATTTTCAGAAAACAATTTGACCAAATAACAGGTTGATGAATTAACAACTCCTGTGAGCTCAGGGCCACAGAGGTTTATAGTCTGCCACTCTAAATTAAAAGCATAAAAGACTGTCTTTGAAGATTTTCTCTACTGGTAAGTTGCCCAATCAAATTTTGTCACATCACCGATATGTTTTTATCATGTGTTTTGGAAAAAGAATTATTAAAAACTGTATATAATTAATTGAGACATATTATATTAAAATTAAAATTAAAACATTTTCTATGAAAAACTATAGTTCTTTACAACATAGTGCAAAATATCTACCTATCTTTTGAAAAAAGCAAGCAAACACAAAGTAAATCTTTGGGGAAAAAGTTAAAAATATTATTTATGGAAGTCAAGCTTTTTTTTGTCCAAAAGGCCCTAGGACAGAAGCTTTATATTCCCACAATTTAAACTGTTACCTACAAAAAAGAACTACTTTAAATAGCATAGTACTTTATGCATTAGTATTATTAGTATATATGAGTATTATTAGTAGTATTTTTTGCTATTTTTGGATAACAAAACCTATGAAAATATCTGTGACCAGTAAAATCTGGACATGTTTTAAGTGATGGAACAGTAACTTTAAAATCCTTCTGAAATTTATGATTAAAATGAACTATGTTTCTTAAAGGTATGATGGACTATAAGATGAGACAAGACTTTAAAATGTTTGAGTTACTAACAGTCTGTTCTCTAATTCCAGTTCTTAGAGCTGTGCTGAAATAACAGCATATCCATTCTATAGTATGCAAGGAAACAAAAATAAACTAATGTAACCATATTTTATTTACTTAGACTGTATTTAAGTGCATCCATGCTAAGATATTATTCATTAGGTAAATATTTGAAAAAATATATTTATTAAGATAGGGGAAAATAATCCGATTATAATAATCTAAAACATCTTTAAAAATGCTTGAGTTTTCGTAGAAAGTAAAGGCATTTTCTAATTCCCTCAATAAGCAAAAAAGAAAAAGAAAAAAATTAGCATTCAGATCAATATATGCTACCTACATGAGAAAATTATGATATCAATTCTTGCTGAAGAATAATTTTTCTATTAAATTATTTTTTAGATTATTTCAATTTGCTGGACTTTTTGAACGGCTTTTCTGGTCCAACTTTTCGGAAACATTTCCCTTACTTTACTAGAGTAAAGTTCAGCTCATGTCTGTCTTGAATGTACAGTAATACCGTTTACCTTGTCAAAAAAAAAAAAAAATCAATAGATTTGAATCTGTTAAACTTGGGAGCAGCTGTTCTGAAAATGCAGCCTCTCTGCTGTGGTGGAAATTTAAGGCTATCACACAAAAATAAAACAACTCTAGGTTAACTCAATGGAAAACTGTGTGGGAACATCAGTGCAACAGTAAGCATTGTGGCTCCATTCTTTATTCAACTTATTTCTAGAAAAACCACTACTGATGTGCAGAAGCCTGTGAACACTACCAAGATCTACAGAGCATTTCTAACCATAGTGCTTTGTACTAATTTAATCTCAAGAAAGACTCCAGGTTTCAATTCAATTCTGCAAATATTTGTTGAGCAAGAGCATTCAATATTTGTTGTACAAATGAACCCAGCACTCTGCCAAATGCCCTGCTTTGACAAAAATCTGAAATCTATATTTAACCTTAGGCAAAGCTTTTAACCTACCTGGGGCTCAATTTCTTCACATGTAAAATGAAGAGATTGGATTAAACAACATCTAAGATTTAAAAATTCTATGATTATGGGATTGGCTTGGACATAGTGACGTCAGATTATCCTTTGCTTTTAATCTTTGCCTTTACCTCACTAATAGGATAGACACAGTGAGGCTGCCATTCCATTGGATGCAAGGTACAGCAGTCATTGGAGGAAGGAGGGAATGTGTTCAGGGAGGCAGGCAAGCACTGTGGTGGAGAGCATGGCCTAGGGAGTGGGACTGTCTGGGCTGGGGCTCTGCCCTTCTCAATCATATGATTTGGGACAGTTACTCTACCTCTTGGGGCTTCAGTGTCCTCTTTTGTAAAATGGGGAAAATATTTGTATTTACCTTATAGAGCTGCTGTAAAGATTAAATGAGTTATTGCATGTAAGGCACTTAGAACGGCACCTAACACAGAGTACATATTCAATAGGATTAGCTATTATTATTCTGGTCCAAGGCACAGATGTCAATGGCCTAGTTCAAATCTAAGCACTAACATTGACTAAGACATAGCTTAGTTACTTTAATTGATAGTAGCCACCTCACATGATTACGCATATAATTATGTATAAATAAATATCTATATCTCATCAGCAACAGTATCTGACATAAAACACATAAATTAATAAGCACTGGAGCCAGGATTACATATAACTACACTCTCGCCTAACACATAGCAACAACAGGAACTCAAACATTGGGAAATGAGTTAAAAATGGATGCATGTACAGAAGTCTTCAGGAATTGGATTTTATATATAACAGGTTTATAAATGTAATTGTAGTGAGTTTTTGCAAAATAAATATTCAGAACAAGAATGTATAGCCTTCAATAACATGCAGAGTGTACAGTGAATGCTCAGTAAATATTACTGTTTATTGTTATTAAATCCTTTTTCTACAGAGCTGAAACAGTCTTCCTTGGCTTTAATTTAAAAGTTAACTTTAATATGTAATAAAAGTATATTCAATAATGGAATAAATTTTTACATAACGAAGTTTAAGGAAAAAATAGTTTTCTCATGACAAAGTTAAACCTATGTCACAAATATGACACAGTAGCTTGAAGGACTAAAGGACAATTAATAATTACGGCTTAATAAAATAGGATTCATTGAAATGAAAAGATATTCTGCTTCAATTAAGTCCATTGAATCAAATGAATCCCTTGCAGTGTATAAAAGAATAACTGACAAGTGCTTTGGCTGCTAAGCTTCTCTGTACTCTTCACAGAAACCACTATTTTTTAAAAAGGAGTTCTCTTTCACTTGGCTAAAATTTGAAGTTACAAGTGCATCAAAATAATTGTCTAAAGACACTGTTGCCCATGAATTGACACACAGTGTAATGAAAGAGGATGTATGTCAAACCCCATTAGTAAGTCTTTAGAGAATGTACATACTATTGAATTAGGTTAATAATATATACAGTCAATAATAAAGACTTTCTAAAAAATTATTTTATAGAAAGATAATATGTGACATCTACACAAAAGAATTTGTATAACCAAATATGAATTCCAGTTAGGGCAAAATGTCAGGATAAATATTGCAACTTATGGTTGGAAGTAAGGCCCTGATAGTGTTAGACTCTATAGTTAGATGCACGATGCTAAGAGATAACAAAACAACCATTGACTCCAGTGGCTAACTTTTATTTGTTTGCTTGTCTGCATGTGCTGCAACAAGTTCATTTGTGCAATGTATAGCACATGCACAGTTAAAATTGGGAGTATTTCATCTACATGTAACGTCTTTCCTTTCCCATTAGAAAGAACTAAAATGGATTAGAAGTGGCATTATTGGGGAGGATTTTTGCTTTCAGCTAAGGTAGAATAAAAGAGATTGGAAGAGATTCTCTTACAGGAAACTACTAACAACCCAGCAAAAAATAAAACATTCATGTTCAGGCATTGGACACCAAGCAATGCAGAACAATGATCCCTAACTTACAGCCTAGAGAGAGTTTTCATGATACCATGAAGAGAGAGAAAGCCCAAGTGGAGCTTGGACTCTCCCAGAGTTGAGGAGACAGAGGTGGGAGTATGGGGAAAGCAAGTTGGTTAGGGTTTTCAGGACAAAGTTCCAGAAAGGAGAAAATTGCAGAGAGTAAGAAAGCTCCAGTGATATGCAGAGGGTCCCCCTCCAGTCTTCAGTTCATTACTAATCAGCACATGTGAGAAGGAAACTCTTCAAATTTATGGATGGCACCAGCCAACCAAAAGGAGCAGGAAAACAACTCCTGGAACTTGCAAAGGCCCAGGAAAAGCTTGTGTTGCCACCAGTCAGTGTGGAAAATGTCGCAATTCATAAGACATCAGGAAATCAGAAGTGTATTGCCTTAATAGTGGCAATAGCCCTAGGCTAAAGGCTAGTCTATTCCTGCCTAACAAAGCTTTAAAGCAAGGCTCAGAAGATTCAAACTATTTTTTTTTTCGGTTTTTAATTTTTAATTTTGGCTTTTAACTTAATTATACATATTTAAGGGGTACAGAGTGATATTTCAATACATGTGTATAAAATATAGTAACCAATTAGAGTAATTAGCTTATCCATTTATCATTTGTTTGGAGACACTCAAAATCCTTTCTTCTAGCTATTTAAAAATATACAACTTATTATCATTAACTATAGTAACCCTACAGTGCTATAAAACACTAGAATTTATTTATAAATAATTGAATCTCAGATCAAGACTCAGCTAATATTTATAGGAATATAAAAATATCTAGTACCCCCAAAGGTAAAATTTACTACCATGTCTAGCATTCAATAAAAACTTACCAACTATGCAAATAAATGGAAATGGTTCACAATGTGGATGAAAACCTACCAATAGAACATATCCAGAAGTTGCACAAATCGTATGATTATTAAGCAAGGGCATTATAACTGTTGTTATAACTATTTTATATAATTATAGACATTTTATGTGTTTAAGAAGCTAGAGGAAAGATTGAACATGTAAACAAGACCCAGATTGAAGTCCTAAAAATATCTGAGGCAAAAATAACATTTAATGAGATTAATAGCAAATTAGACAGTGCACAAGAAAAGATGAGTAACCTGAAGATGACAATTAAACATGTCCAAAATTAAAGAGAAGAAAAAAGACTGGAAAACAAATGGACAGAGCATCAGAGAGTTGTGAGACAACTTCAAGTGGCCTAATATAGTGAAATTGGAGTCCCACAATGAGAAGGGAAAGAAGAGGAACATAAAAATATTTGAAAAATTATGGTCTGAAATTCTCCAATTTTGATGAAGCCTATAAACTGATAGATCCAAGAAGGTCAATGCATACTGAGTACAAGTAATAAGATGAAAACTATACTAAGGTACACCGTAATCAAATAGTTTAAAAGTGGTGATAAAAAGAAAATCTTAAAAGGAGCCAGCGGTACTGTACACAGTGGTTCATGCCTATAATCTCAGCACTTTGGGAGGCCGAGGCGGGCACATGACTTCAGGGCAGGAGTTCGAGACCAGCCTGGCCAACATGGTGAAACTCTATCTCTGCTAAAAATAGAAAAATTAGTTGGGTCCAGTGGCACACGCCTGTAGTCCCAGCTACTCAGGAGGCTGAGGCAGGAGAATCGCTTTAACCCAGGAGGCAGAGCTTGCAGTGAGCTGAGATCACACCACTGCACTTCAAACTCGTTGACAGAGTGAGAATCTGTCTCTAAATAAATAAATAAATAAATGAAAACAGCCAGAAGGGGGAAAATACATTATGTACAGAGTGGGAAAAAAGATGAAAGACAACAGATTTCTTCTTGGAAACAATGTGAGCCAGAAGATAGGGAAACATCTTTAAACTATTGAAAGAAAAAGAAATCCCATGAACACAAAATCCTATACACAGCACAAATATATTTGAAAAAGGAAAACAAATGACATCCTTAGATACAGAAAACAGTAAAATGATTATCATCAGCAGAAATGTCAACAGTAGTTCCTCCGGGAGAAGAAAAATGATGAGATGGAAAGCTGCATTCAATTGAGGAGCACATGAAATGATAAAAATACAAGTAAATATAAATGACATTTTTCCTTTTATTTTAAAAATCTCTTTAAAAGCTAATTGTTTAAAGCAAAAGTAGTAACAATGTATCGTAAGGGTTAAAACACATGCAGAAGTAACATGAAAGTATGATGTCATGTGGTAGTTATACCAGGAGTGGTAGCTCACACCTGTAATCCAGCATTCTGGGAGGCCGAGGTGGGCAGATCCTGAGGTCAAGAGATCAAGACCATCCTGGCCAACATGGTGAAACCCTGTCTCTACTAAAAATATAAAAATTTGCTGGGTGTGGTGGCACGTGCCCGTAGTCCCAGCTACTGGGAGGCTGAGGCAGGATAATTGCTTGAACCCGGGAGGCGGAGGTTGCAGTGAGCCGAGATCATGCCACTGCACTCCAACCTGGAGACAGAGTGAGACTCTGTCAAAAAAAAAAAAAAAAGGCCGGGCGCGGTGGCTCAAGCCTGTAATCCCAGCACTTTGGGAGGCCGAGACGGGCGGATCACGAGGTCAGGAGATCGAGACCATCCTGGCTAACACGGTGAAACCCCGTCTCTACTAAAAATACAAGAAAATTAGCCGGGCGAGGTGGTGGGCGCCTGTAGTCCCAGCTACTTGGGAGGCTGAGGCAGGAGAATGGCGTAAACCCGGGAGGCGGAGCTTGCAGTGAGCTGAGATCGGGCCACTGCACTCCAGCCTGGGGCACAGAGCAAGACTCCGTCTCAAAAAAAAAAAAAAAAAAAAAAAAGCATAGACTATCACTTGAAGGTAGACCATAGTAACTCAAAGATATATACTATAAACCCTATAGTCACAACTAAAAAATATAATAAAGTAGGGAGTCATACATAATAAGACAGCAAATGAAATAAAATGAGGAAAAAATAACATTATAGGTATAGGTGTGAACTTTCACAGTCAAGAATTAGGTTTTTCAAAAATATGGTACTCTTGTCTGCTACTTAGCTCATGGGCCCATCTTATCTTTCAAATCTCTTGACCTCATGACCTTAGCCACATGTAGCTTAAAATGCATACTCTTTTAAGCAAATTCAGTGCATCCAGGAGTCTTTTTCCTTCCTTATTCCCTGACGTGTCCCTGAATTATCCTTGTTCCTGGGGATATTGTTCTGATGTTTAGTGAGAGCAAGTTCCTGAACCAGACCCTTGGGTCTGATGTTAACTCTATGTTAACTGTGTGATTACTTATCTGTCATAGGCTGGTTGCTTAACCTTTTTATTTTTTGGTGCTTTTTCACCTGCAAAAAAAGGGATAATAGGAGCTACTTTAAAGGATTACTGTAAAGAGTCAATAGATAACATATGTAGATGGTCCGAAGGTAGTGACTTATCTCAATTGATTATTCAGTCAATTACAGATAAAACTCCTTGTCCTACTCTTTCCCCCATTTTCACTACTGCATTTGATGTCTTAACTTAAAAAAAATAACATGTGAAAGCACTTAGTACAATGCTCTTTGCTTGTCAAGCCCTAAATGAGTGACATTTTTATTCTTATCCGTATATAATATTCTTTGCCCTGCTGCAGCCACATAACTGTTGATTTTGCCTTTTGTCTTCATGAGATGCCACCCGTTCAGTCAGTATCTCCACACTTCCTTTCTAGGTTTCAGAAACATTTTTGCAGTATTTACAGGCTGGGATGTTCCAGGATTCAGTGACACAGACTTCCAGTCCAGCTTCCTAGACTCTTAACTCCACCACTGCTTCTCTATCGCTCTGTCAGAAACATCCACTCTTCCCAGGCCAAACTCTACAAAGCAAGATAGAAATTCTAACCATGCTTTTCTGGGCCACCAGGACCTGCTTTCTGACTTTCAAACTAATATTTTTGATTGGAGCATTTTATTTTTATTTATTTTTTATTTTTTTTGAGACGGAGTCTCGCTCTGTCGCCCAGCCTGCAGTGCAGTGGTGCGATCTCGGCTCACTGCAACCTTTGCTTCCTGGGTTCAAGTGATTCTGCTACCTCAACCTACTGAGTAGCTAGGACTACAGGCACCTGCCACCACGCCCTGCTATTTTTTTTCTTTTTTTTTTTTGTATTTTGTTGTAGAGACGGGGTTTCGCTGTGTTGGCGAGGCTAGTCTTGATCTCCTGACCTCGTGATCCACCTGCCTTGGCCTCCCAAAGTGCTAGGATTACAGGCATGAGCCATTGTGCCCTGCTTGATTGGAGCTTTTTAAAACTTCTGTTTGGAAATTCAATTCTACATAGTAACTGCTGTTATTGTAGCTATCCTGTACACGGCAGTCACTGCGTGTGGCCAATGACACTCTGCCTACATGCTGAGGGCTATAATAGTAGTAAGAAGGGTGGCAGGAAGAAACCTAGTAATATAGTCAAGGACTGTCTGCACCCTAGTGGCGGCAGGAAAGTTAATCATTTACTTTTGCTGTTACTAGATTATTTATGATGTATTGGGAAGTATTTGGTGCCTTGATGCCACAGTGAACTGCTGCCTGTGACACTGGAGCTCTTTATTACCAAACACAGGCAGAGATATGGAAACATCTGGAAGTTCCCTGAGGTACCATAACTATTGAGGTGGCCCTGGATATCATTGGAGGTTGCAGCTGCCTCTTGATTCAGTCTAGAAAAACTGAAGTCCATAAGACAACAGGTTATCAGTTGAGTTTCCGCTCTACTGTGAATGACTTCGTGGAACAATTTCTGATTATTAGAGATGGAAACATCTTCTTGCATCTTGCCTTTATGGTGATTATCTCCTCTGCTAGTCTAGGAGCTCTTTGAGCAGTGGGACTTATTCACACCTTGACATTCCCCATAGGGTCTCGCAGAATCTTAAAGGATGCTGCTACTGACATTACCACCACTATATATGAAGAGACCATCCCAGACATTGCTCCAGGGGCTCCACAATCATAATTCCATTTAATCCTCACAGGCCACTCTAAGTTATATGTCACTTTCCTATTGATGGATAGAACGATTGAACTTCTAAGTAGTTGTAAGATTTGTGCAAGGGCACAAAGCATGGGGCCAACATTCTACCCAAACCTGTGTTACTCTCATCCTTTATTTCCCGTCACTGCAATAACATATCTCCTTCACATAACACCTCTCAGTGGTGACTGTTTCTGAGCTTGTCTGCTTGCACGGTATCCACACACAAACCTGGTGGTTAGACAGTCTTTGGAGGGAATTTGAACACCAGAGAGTAGAAACAAGATTCATGACTATCAAGATAATAGAGGCAAGAAGTATTACCAAATATACAGTCCATTGCTTTAGAAATTTTGCAAAGAACAGTCAATAATAATTAGTTTTTACATACATATAGTGAAAATATGATAAAATGTTGTTCAAAATTTTATAGCTAGAGGTGAAAAGAATTCAGAGGAAGTTGTCTCAGTATTCCTAATGTTTTCAATCTATAGCAGCCAAAGCCATATTTATTGTTTTCATAGAAACTAAAAAGTTTGGGATCATAGTTACTAACTTTGGTCTGGAACTTCTGGCCTGTGGCCTGTGTTTTAGAACTGCTAGATTGATTGCATCGTATTCCAAAGATGCATATGACCAGTGAGCAAAACCAGATGGTGAAGTATGGAAAGTCTACCTTCTGCTGAACTTACTTTTCTCTTATGAAGTCCTCTGACCTCCCTGCCTGCCCCAGTTCTCAGTGCTCCGCTCCACACATCCAGGAGAAAGCAAACCATTAGTGCTTTCAGAAAAATTTGTCTGTGTTGGACGTTCCTGAGACTTTATAACTACCCCAAAGGCAATAACTGAAAATAATCTTTGGTGATACAGATGACTAATAATGGTATTTCAACTTCTATGTCTTCTGATTAAGGGAATTATTTTGGTGCTAAATTATACTCTGTAAAGGGCAAATTGTATTACTAGATCCGTCACTTGCCCTCTCCTCTCAGGTGGGCTTGCTTAGCACTACAAAGATGGTAGAAAAACAGTTTTCTAGTAACCACATAAAAGACAATGCACAATTCCAGATTTGATTCCACACTAGTATAGAGGTGGAAGAGTTGCTAATAGTAGAACTCAATGAATGGAAAATTGCAAGGTGGTTTTTCATTTAGGATGGGCTGCTGTTGACCTCGCTGCTGACCTTGCTGCTGACCTCACTGCTGACCTTGCTGCTGACTTCACACTTCTCCCAGTATATGTCAGCTGAGTGGACTTTTGGCTGCCGGACATGAAGAAATCATATAATCAATTAAGCAATCAATCAGCAAATATATAGTGGACTCCTGCAATTTGCAAGGCTCTGTGGCAAATTGTACAAGGTATGCAAAGATGATTTATAAGCAATATTCTTGTTTTTAAGTAGTATGTGACAACTACCAAATGAAGAGTCTACATGATACATGCTACAGAAGTCAGACAAGAAAGCTACTCCTGTGGCTGAAGTTATAGAGGAAGTTTTGTTTTTTAGGAGCATTTGCCATATAGAGTAATATTGTAGGAAAATAACATAATTTTTAAACTGAATACTTTCTTCGTGTCAGGCACTATGTTAAGCTGTTTACACAAATAGTATGCAGAACACTTAGATGAATACATGGCACATGGTAAATGCTCATTAAGTATTACTTTTTGTTTTTAATCATTGCATTAATCCTTCCATACCATTTCAATAGGAGTTATTATATCCCCCATACTATAGTTGAGAAAAAGGAGGCAAATTAAGGTTATATAACCTGTATAAGCTAGTAAGTGTGAGCATAGATACTGACTCCAGAGTCAATAAGCTTGGTAAGTAAGGCAGAAGCTGGGGACTGGGGTTGGGCTTTACACGCAAGGAACACCAGGGGCATGTGAATGCAAGTCATAATGTTCTAATCCTGTTCGGGAGGTCAGAAAGTTAACTAGGGTAGAGAACTTAAGATAAAAAGCTATGAGAGGTCTGCCTAGAAAAATAATTGAGCATAAATTATGATGAGTTTGAATGTTGACTGGGAAGGATATTTTCAAAATCTAATTTTATCATGTACTAGAGAGCCAATGGTATTTATACACACACACGCATGTGCAGGCACACATGCTGACATAAAGGAAAGGACATTTTTGTGAAGATTAAACTAGGGATATTATCAGGGCTAAGTTATCCATTAAGCACAGTAGGCACAGTGTCTAGAGCCCAAAGTACATTTAGTACATTTCAAATGTTTTATAATATTTTAAGTGAGAAGGACAAATGAATATAATCATAATAATTAATATTTAATAATGAATACAGACTAGATTATGTTTATCTTTATACCAATATAATCATAAAATCTAATTTTTAATTTTTTTCCTGGATGGGGAAAAGTGTTTGTGGCCCACAAAAGTCATGCTGCAGCCCTGGATGATATGTTGAGACCTCTGGGGGAGGAAATGACTAAGCATAAGTAAAACAGGGAACTACTAAAATCCTTATGCGTGCAGGCTTTGACTAAGTTTGTGACCATGACAGTGTAAAACGAAAGCCAAAAGCATTACAAATAAAAAGCTTAGAAAAGTTAACTGCCTCTATATATGTGGGCATTTGGTGGAGTGTGAGATTATGAGTTACACCTGGGGGCATAAAATGTACATTTGATTCCAGATAGTGGGCAACTATATGCATTTACTTTCTTTGCATTTCAATGAGGCAGGCAGTTAGCAAATTGGCGTGATATTTGCAGGAGGCTAAAAGCAATACAAGTGGGCCTACACAGGTTAGCACAAGGACCCATCTCCCCAGTAGAAAGGAACTGTTAACAACAGGCTATAACAATGAAGAGATTGCAGACATCCTGCTTTAGGCACAGATAAGAATGTAACAAAAAATAAACTGGATGGCAACTGGTTAAATCCAAAATGGCCAAAAATGACTCACTGTTGATCCTTGGCTTCACTATGCCCCGTTACCATAACATTTCTGTTGGGGAAGCCTCCCACTCCTATCATGTACCTGATGCCATGACAGTTTCTAATTAACCATATTTAGTTAAGAAAAGGGTGGTACCCCCATTCCAGGTGTTGCCCACCCATTTCCTGGAAACCCCCACCCCCACCAATTATAGAATATTCTGTGCCTTCACTATGCTTATCCATATAGTACAGGAGCCCTGACCACGTGGCACGCGGCTCATTCTTTTGAGCATGCATGCACTCCTCTCTTGAGTGTGTGCTTGCTTTCACTCTGCAAGAGAGCGTCTCTACTTTCACCGTGGTCTCGCTTCCAAATTATTTTGTGTGGTGAACACAAGAAACTGAAATAGTCTTCTGGCAGCACCAACATTTCTTGAAACAACCGAAGAGATATATTTTTCAAAATCTACCACAGTGCTGTAAAAGTAAAAGCTGAAGCGGCAGACTAGAGAAAGTTCAGGGCTCTGACTGACAAAGAGAAAATCAAAGCTGAGAAACCTGAAATAAGCACAGGGAGAGTTACAGAATTCATGTCAGACTAAAGAAGCCTAAGAATAGAAACTCTCCATAAGACGAGGAGTGTAATAATTCGTTTAAAGGATTGTGAAACAACTAGATCAGTTCTATGTAGGGCAGCTGGCTGAAATGTTTGCCTCTGAGATATAAACCTAATGATAGCTTTCAAAACAAAGCAGAAAATCTGCCGGGCCGAGACAGTTGGTAAAATCTCAACATGACCTTGGTGCTAAAAACAAAATGATGCAGATCCTGGGTGACTTTAAACCCACACAGATATGGAATAAGGGTGGGAGAGAACAAATGGCTCAACACTGCGGCGAAATACACTGTAATGTTCTATTTCCTTTCATATCTCGGCATTTGAGAGAAGTTCTGCCTTCCTTTCCAGCTTTCTGTGCAAGAGCCCATCAGCCAGCATAATATTGCCCTTTCAACTTCAGAGTCTAACCAGATTTCTCATTATTTTGGGGGAAGGGGTAGTAAAGAATCAGACACACACCTTTTCTAAGAAAACCCATGTAGGTAGCTAACCAATCCAGTCCTTCATTTGTAAATCTGTAAGAACAAAAGAACTTGGGAAAAGGCAACAGCATTAAAGAAAATCCAATAGAACAGCTCAGCTATGGAAAATTTAAACATTTTAATTCATTCTTAGACAGACTGAAGAGGCTATAAAAGCCATGAGTCAAGTACAAGCTGCCAGGAAAAAATGATGCCATAAGAGAATTTAAAAGAGAGTTCTTAGAAAATAAAATATGATTGCCAAAATAAATAAATAAATAAATAAGTAGACAACACATACATATACATATAGGTGAAAAAACAACTGATAAAGAATTATCAGACAAGATGGTCGAATAGAAACAGCTTTGGTCTGCAGCTCCCAGTGAAAACCAATACAGAAGGGAGATGATTTCTGCATTTCCAACTGAGGTACCTGGTTCATCTCACTGGGACTGGTTAGACAGTGGATGCAGCCCACAGAGAGTGAGCAGAAGCAGGGTGGGGCATTGCCTCACCTGGGAAGCACAAGAGGTTGGGGAACCCCCTCCCCTAGCCAAGGGAAACCGTGAGGGATCATGCTGTGAGTAACTGTGCTATCTGGCCTAGACACTGCACTTTTTCCATTGTCTTTGCAACCCGCACACCAAGAGATTCCCTCAGGTGCCTATACTATCAGGGCCCTGGGTTTCAAGCACAAAACTGATGGCCATTTGGGCAGACACCAAACTAACTGCAGGAGGTTTATTTCATATCCCAGTGGTGCCTGAAATGCCAGTGAAACAGAACTATTCACTCCCCTGGAAATGGGGCTGAAACGAGGGAGCCAAGTGGTCTTGCTCAGTGGATCCCACCCCCATGGACCCCAGGAAGCTAAGATCCACTGACTTGAAATTCTCACTGACAGCACAGCAGTCTGAAGTCGACCTTGGACACATGAGCTTGGTGGGAGTAGGGGCATCCACCTCACTGAAGCTTGAGTAGGCCGTTTTCCTGTCAAAGTGTAGACAAAGCCACCAGGAAGTTCAAACTTGGTGGAGCCCACTCTAGTACTGCAAAGCCGCTGTGGCCAGACTGCCTCTCTAGATTTCTGCTCTCTGGGAAGGGCATCTCTAGAAGAAATGTAGCAGCTCCAGTCAGAGGCTTATAGATGAAACTCCCATCTCCCTGGGACAGAGCACCTAGGGAAAGGGGCGACTGTGGGAGCAGCTTCAGCAGGCTTAAACGTTCCTGCCTACCAGCTCTGAAGAGAGCAATGGATCTCCCAGCACAGCACTTGAGCTCTGCTAAGACACAGAATGCCTTCTCAAGGCAGTCTTGACCCCCAGGCCTCCTGACTGGGAGACACCTCCCAGGAGGAGTCAACAGACACTTCATACAGGAGAGCTCTGGCTGGCATTTGGCAGGTGCCCCTCTGGGACGAAGCTTCCAGAGGAAGGAGCAGGCGGCAATCTTTGCTGTTCTGCAGCCTCTGCTGGTGATACCCAGGCAAACAGAGTGGACCTTCTGCAAACTCCAGCAGACCTGCAAAAGAGGGTCCTGTTAGAAAGAAAACTAACAAACAGAAAGCAGTAGAATCAACATCAACAAAAAGGATGACCATGCAAAAACTCCATCTGAACATCACGAACAGCAAAGACCAAAGGTAGATAAATACATGAAGATGAGGAAAACCAGCACAAAAAGACTGAAAATTCCAAAAACCAGAGTGCTTATTCTCCGCCAAAGGATCACAACGCCTTGACAGCAAAGGAACAAAACTAAATGGAGAATGAGTTTGACGAATTGACAGAATTTGGCTTCAGAAGGTGGGTAATAACAAACTCAGAGTTAAAGGAGCCTGTTCTAACCAAAGGCAAGGAAGCTAAGAACTTTGATAAAAGGTTAGAGGAATTCCTAACAAGAATAACCAGTTTAGAGAAGAACATAAATGACCTGATGGAGCTGAAAAACAGCACAAGAACTTCATGAAACATACATGGATATCAATAGCTGGATCAATCAAGCAGAAGAAAGGATATCAAAGATTAAAGATCAACTTAATGAAATAAAGTGTGAAGACAAGATTAGAGGGAAAAAAATGAAAAAGGAATGAACAAAGCCTCCAAGAAGTATGAGATTATGTGAAAAGACCAAACCTACATTTGATTGGTGTACCTGAAAGTGACAGGGAGAATGGAACCAAGTTGGAAAACACTCTTCAGGATATTATCCAGGAGAACTTCCCTGACCTAGCAAGACAGGTAAACATTCAAATTCAGGAAATACAGAGAACACTACAAAAATACTCCTCGAGAAGAGCAACCCCAAGACACATAATTGTCAGATTCACCAAAGTTGAAACGAAGGAAAAAATGTTAAGGGTAGCCAGAGAGAAAGGTTGAGTTACCCACAAAGGGAAGCCCACTAGACTAGCAGCAGATCTCTTGGCAGAAACTCTACAAGCCAGAAGACAGTGGGGGCCAATAATCAACATTCTTTAAGAAAAGAATTTTCAACCCAGAGTTTCATATCCATCCAAACTAAGTGTCATAAGTGAAGGAGAAATGAAATCCTTTACAGACGAGCAAATGCTGAGAGATTTTTTCACCACCAGGCCTGCCTTACAAGAGCTCCTGAAGGAAGCACTAAACATGGAAAGGAGCAACTGGTACCAGCCTCTGCAAAAACATACCAAATTGTAAAGACAATCCACACTATGAAGAAACTGCATCAACTAATGGCAAAATAACCAGCTAACATCATAATGACAGGATCAAATTCACACATGACAATATTAACCTTAACTGTAAATGGGCTAAATACCTGAATTAAAAGACACAGACTGATAGATTGGATAAAGAGTCAAGACCGATTGGTGTGCTGTATTCAGGAGACCCATCTCACATGTAAAGACAAACATAGGCTCAAAATAAAGGGATGGAGGAAGATTTACCAAGCAAATGGAAAACAACAACAAAAAAAGGGGTTGCAATCCTAGTCTCCATAAAACAGACTTAAACGAACAAAGATCAAAAAAGACAAAGAAGGGCATTACATAATGGTAAAGGGATCAATGCAATAAGGAGAACTAACTATTCTAAATATATATACACCCAATACAGGAGCACCCAGATTCATAAAGCAAGTTCTTATAGACCTACAAATAGACTTAGACTCCCGCACAATAATAGTGGGAGACTTTAACACCTCATTGTCAATATTAGACAGAACAAGATGGAAAATTAACAAGGATATTCAGGACCTGACCTCAGCTCTGGACCAAGCAAACCTAATAGGCATCTACAGAACTGTCCACACCAAATCAACAGATTATACGTTCTTCTCAGCACACATTGCATTTATTCTGAAATTGATCACATAATTGGAAGTAAAACACTCCTCAGCAAATGCCAAAGGACAGGAATCATAACGAACAGTCTCTCAGGCCACAGTGCAATCAAATTAGAGCTCAGGATTAAGAAACTCACTCAAAACTGCACAACTACATGGAAACTGAACAACCTGACCCTGAATGTCTACCAGGTAAATAACAAAATTAAGGCAGAAATAAATAAGTTCTTTGAACCCAATGAGAACAAAGACACAATGTACCAGAATCTCTGGGACACATCTAAAGCAGTGCTTAGAGAGAAATTTATAGTACTAAATGCCCACAGGAGAAAGCAGGAATGATCTAAAATTGACATGCTAACATCACAATTAAAAGAACTAGAGAAGGAACAGCAAACAAATTCAAAAGCTAGCAGAAGACAAGAAATAACTAAGATCAGAGCAGAACTGAAGGGGATAGAGACACAAAAAAAAACCTTCAAAGAATCAATGAATCCAGAGGTGTTTTTTTGAAAAGATTAACAAAATACATAGACCACTATCCAGACTACTAAAGAAGAAATGAGGGAAGAATCAAATAGACACAATAAAGATATGATAAAGGAGAAATCACTACTGATCCCACAGAAATACAAACTACCATCAGGTGCTATAAACACCTCTGTGCAAATAAACTAGAAAATCTAGGATAAATGAATAAATTCCTGGACACATACACCCTCCCAAGACTAAACTAGGAAGAAGTCAATCCCTGAATAGACCAATAACAAGTTCTGAAATTGAGGCAGTAATTAATAGCCTACCAACCAATAAAAGCCCCAGACCAGACAGATTGACAGCTGAATCCTACCAGAGGTACAAAGAGGAGCTGGTACTATTTCTTCTAAATCTATTCCAAACCACAGAAAAAGAAGGACTCCTTCCTAACTCATTTTATGAGATCAGCATTATCCTGATAACAAAGCCTGGCAGGGACACAACAACAACAACAAAATTTCAGGACAATATACCTGAGGAACATCGATGTGAAAACCCTCTCAATAAAATATTGGCAAACCAAATCCAGCAGCATAGCAAAAAGCCTATGCAAGATGATCAAGTCGACTTCATCCATGGGATGCAAGGCTGGCTCAACATACACAAATCAATAATCATAATCCATCACATAAACAGAACCAATGACAAAAGCCACGATTATCTCAATAGATGCAGAAAAGGCCTTTGATAGAATTCAACACCCCTTCATGCAAAAAAACACTCAGTAAGCTAAGTATTGATGTAACATATCTCAAAATAATCAGAGTTATTTATGATAAACCCACAGCCAATATCATACTGATAGGGCAAAAGCTGGAAACATTCCCTTTGTAAATTGGCACCAGATAAGGATGTCCTCTCTCACTACTGCTATTCCACATAGTATTGGAAGCTCTGGCCAGGGCAATCAGGGGAGAAAAAAAAAAATAAAGCATGTTCAAAAAGGAAGAGAAGAAGTCAAATTTTCTCTGTTTGCAGATGACATGATTGTATATTTAGAAAACCCCATCGTCTCAACCCAAAAACTCCTTAAGCTGATAAGTAACTTCAGCAAAGTATCAGGATACCAAACCAATGTGCAAAAATCACAAGTATTCCTATACACCAATAATAGACAAAAAGAGAACCAAATCACGAGTGAACTCCCATTCACAATTGCTACAATGAGAATAAAACACCTGGGAATACAACTTACAAGGGATGTGAAGTACCCCTTCAAGGAGAACTACAAACCACTGCTCAAGGAAATAAGAGAGGACACAAACAAGTGGAAAACCATTCCATGCTTGTGGATAGGAAGAATCAATGTCATGAAAATGGCCATACTGAACAAAGTGATTTATAGATTCAGTGCTATTCCCATCAAGCTACCATTGACTTTCTTCATGGAATTCAGAAAAACTACTTTAAATTTCACTTGGAATGAAAAAAGAGCCTGTATAGCCAAGACAATCCTGAGCAAAAACAAGAAATCTGGAGACATTACGCTACCTGACTTCAAATTATACTACAAGGCTACAGTAACCAAAACAGCATGGTATTGGTACCAAAAGATATAGGTATAGACCAATAAAACAGAACAGAGGCCTCAGGAATAACACCACACATCTACAACCATCTGTTCTTTGACAAACCTGACAAAACAATTAATGAGGAAATATTCCCTATTTAATAAATGGTGTTGGGAAAACTGGCTAGCCATATGCAGAAAACTGAAAGTGGACCCCTTCCTTATACCTTATACAAAAATTAACTCAAGATGGATGAAAGACTTAAATGTAAGACCTAAAATCATAATAACCCTAGAAGAAAACCTAGGCAATACCATTCAGGACATAGGTATAGGCAAAGACTTCATGACTAAAACACCAAAAGCAATGGCAACAAAAGTCAGAATCAACAAATGGGATCTAATTAAACTAAAGAGCTTCTTCACAGCAAAAGAAACTATCATCAGAGTGAACAGGCAACCTGCAGAATGGGAGAAAATTTTTGTAATCTTTCCATCTGGCAAAAGGCTAATATTCAGAATCTACAAGGAACTTAACCAAATTTACCAAAAAAAAAAAAAAATCAGAAAGTGGGCAAAGTATATTAACAGATACTTTTCAAAAGAAGACATTTATGCAGCCAACAAACATACTTAAAAAAACTCATTATCACTGGTCATTTGAGAAATGCAAATCAAAACCACAATGAGATACCATCTCATGCCACTTAGAATGGCGATCAGTAAAAAGTCGGAAAACAACAGATGCTAGAGAAGATGTGGAGAAATAGGAATGCTTTTACACTGTTGGTGGGAGCATAAATTAGTTCAATCATTGTGGAAGACAGTGTAGTGATTCCTTAAGTATCCAGACCTGAAATGCCATTTGACCTGGCAATCCCATTACTTGGTATATAGCCAAAGGATTATAAATTATTCTGCTATAAAGGCACAAGCACACATGTGTTTATTACAGCACTATACACAATAGCAAAGACTTGGAACCAATCCAAATGCCCATCAATCTTAGACTGGATAAAGAAAATGTTACACATATACACCATGGAATGCTATGCAGCCATAAGAAAGGATGAGTTCCTGTCCTTCGCAAGGGCATGGATGAAGCTGGAAACCATCATTCTCAGCAAACTAACACAAGAACAGCAAACCAAACACCGCATGTTCACACTCATAAGTGGGAGTTGAACAATGAGAACACATGGGCACAGGGAGGGAAACATTACACACTGGGGCCTGTCGGGGCAGTGGAAGACAAGGGGAGGGATAGCATTAGGAGAAATATCTAATGTAGATGACGGGTTGATGGATGCAGGAAACCACCATGGCACATGTATACCTATGTAACAGTCTTGTACGTTCTTCACATGTATCCCAGAACTTAAAGTATAATTAAAAAAAGAAAACCCTATATCAAAGGCAAAAACAAACAACCAAAAAAAAAAAAAATAACCAAAACTGATAAAGCTGAAGGTCATATTAATAACATAGATGATAAAGTCCAGAATCTATGGAAGCCAAAGAGATAGAAAATATTAAAAATAAATAAGAGTCATGGAGAATAGTGCCAGGAAATTTAATAAGCATCTAAAAGAATGGAAAGAATGAGGAAAGAATAAAACATAGAGGTAGAAATAACTAATATCCTGGCGAAACCTTTGAATTCCAAGAATAAGCAGTACGTTTTTAAAGGTTCCACACTAAGAATCAGTACTTTTCATCCTTCACAATAATTGCTAGAAGAAATGCAATAATGTCCTGAAGGAAAAGATTTATAACTAGGACACTACACCTAGCCAAATTTTCTGCAGATATTTGGGTAACATAAGGATTTTGTTGGACTTGAAAAGTCACAGATTTTTCATGTGCATTTTCAAGAAAAAAATTGGTCAAGATGTATTTAATGAACTCAAAATCAATTTCAAAATTAATCCAAAAAGAAGACATAGTATATATTCCTGCATATGCATTTGAAAAAATCCATTGATTTTATTGTTAATCCTAAGCAATTATTGACAATTTGGACATCAATTTCAGTATAGTTCATTACAAAATGAATTCCTAGAAAAAGGGCATTTCAAAAAATAAATAATGAATAAATATAATTACAAGATGATACTTGGAAACTGTGGGGGGTGGTTTAGCTGATATATGGGAACAAGACATTTTGTAAACCTAAAACTGCTCTTAAGCATAAAGTCTAGTAATTAAAAAAAAGTGAGAGATGGGAGAAGAGGCAAAATAAAGGCATATTAATGGTGTTTCTTTTTCTGAAGAGGGAAAATAGATACTTATTATATCTCTATTTCACTGAAAAACAAAGTTTGTGTTTATATCTTAAGAAATTAAGACACACAATGAAAATAATTTGAATAGCAGTTAGAACTTCCAAACCACTAAAAGTGAAAAGGGAGCATATAAAATGTGTTTCAGTCAGCAGACGTTAGGAATAAAAAAGAAGATTAAAAAAATGGATGGGGAGAAAAAAAAGAAATTGTGTAAAATGTGAAGTGTAAGATGGTAGCATAAAAAGGATAGTATTAGGGACCACAATAAATGTGAATAAATGAAAATCCTAAGTAAAAAATGACTCTCAATTAAACAAAATTTAAAAAGTAAAAAATTCAATTATATGCTGTATACAGGAGACCCATTCAGAATAAAATTCTTTTCCACTCAGTGGAACTTCCTTCCTTCTTGTTGAGACATTTGATTATGGACTCTGTGTTGAAAGGCAGAGATCTGGGAGGCAGGGTCTAAGGGGCTGTAGATTATGTGTCTGATAGGGACACTCAGAGGAAAACTGAGAGCTTCCAATGTATTCATAAGAAGACAAGAAACACTGAACAAAATTAGCAGTAAATTATACTCAACTACAAAAGATTTAATTAAATAACATAGCATCAGAATACATAAAAAGGGAGCAAGCTCTAAGTTTTATGAGTAGATTCACCAAAACCTTCAAAAAGCAGATAATTCTTGTGTTAAATTGTCCAGATCAGTCAGAAACAATAAAATGTCTCAAGTTAATAACAAACCAAATACAGCACAATTTCATACACCAGAGTCAAGTAGGGTTTATGTAAGGAATGCAAGTATGGGAGTGAGGGCATCAGAAGATGCAGTAAAAAAGGGTAGAAGTGAGAGAAGGAAAAGAAGCAATTGCTTTGCGGGGCTATGGCCAAGAATTTGAGGAGTGGTTTCATGAACTGGTTACAGATTTTAACAAAGCTCTAATATAAAGTGTTTTTCAGTACTGACATTCCTAGGCAGGGTTTGATATGTGAGAAAAATTCCTCAGTCTTTGTCAAAATATTATTTTCCAATGACCGAAACGGACTTCACTTTCCAAAGGAATTATCAGTAGCCTTTGGTACTGGGGGAATATGCCACAAGAATAGGTCAATACATGATTCAGCTGATATGGTTAAATATGCTCCCAAATTTTTTTGCAGACGTTTTGAGAGGATGACATTTCTTTACTGTAAATTTTAAGAAATAGAAAAAAGATATACTATAATTATAAATCTCTAATTCTAAACACATAGGGCTACATGCAAAATATTCCTAAATCAAATGCTAACAAAGGCCAAGGTAAGGAAGTTTCCAAGGTTTACAGCTTAGGTTACTAGGATTGTGGTAGTACTCAAGACTATAAAAGGGAATTTAGCAGATCAACAAATTTTAGGGAGATATTAAAGGGTCAGGTTGAAGTGATCACAGGACTCCCACATGTAAATATCCATTGCAAACAGTTTAATATGTGGGATTGAGGTTTAGAAACAGGGATCCATCTGTGTTTATAGGTTTGGAAACTATCACAAGGAAGCATATTAGTGTAACTTGTGAGTACAGATGACCTGAAATAGAAAAAGACAATCAAGAGAGATGCCAAAAGATGCAAAATGAACTTGGAATAAAGACAAACTTTATGGTGGTTAAATTAAGATGAAGGCAGGGAAACAGAAATATCAAGAAACAAAGACTGTTGCAGACAAAGGAATAAGAAATATGCAAGCAGAGATCTTGAGATTCTAAACTACAGATTGTTTTAATCTTGAATTACAGAAACATTAGAAATAAATTAGATACTATTTATTTATTCTCCAAATATACATTGAGCACTTCCTATGTGTAAAATAGACTAAATGTCCTCACCTTTCTGATGCTTTTAATTTGACTTACAGAGCAGACAAAGGGGTATGAAAAGATAATTTGTTTATTTTGAAGTAGTAAGGGTAAATTTCTTACATAATCATCCTCACATTTCTTTTATTCCCCTCTATATCTCCTTAACAGTTTTCATCTTTTGGCTCACAATTCAGGTTTTTTCGTGCCAGGAAAAAAAAATTATTGTGTAGTGTATTAGTCCCTTTTCATGTTGCTGATAAAGACATACCTGAGCCTGGTTAATTTACGAAGAAAAAGAGGTTTAATGGATTCACAGTTCCACATGACTAAAGAGGCCTCACAATCATGGTGGAAGGCAAAAGGCACGTCTTACATGGCGGCACCAAGAGAGAATGAGAGTCAACCAAAAAGTGAAACCCCTTATAAAATTATCAGATCTTGTGAGACTTATTCACTAACACAACAACATTATGGGGGAAACCACCCCCATGATTCAATTATCTCCCATCAGGTCCCTCCCACAACACATGCGAATTATGGGAGCTACAATTCAAAATGAGATTTGTGTGGGAACACAGTCAAACCTTATTATATAGATGTCTGAAAACATCTGCTTGATGTGTTTGATAAGTAGAAGTTTATTTGAACTGTTCTGGATGCTGGAAATACAGAAGTGAGTACACCAGATCCTATGAACTTTTGTTGGATTCTAGCAAACAGGACAAACAACACACAAATAACTACATTAGTAATACATTAGGTAACAGTACGTGCTGTGGGGGAGAACAAAGCAGAGTAAGGGTGACAACTGTGTTGCAAAGACTGGGGGAGGGTTACTATTTTAAATAAGACAGTCCAGGAACACCTCTCTGTTAAAGTAGCTTTTCAGCAGGCAACCAGAGGAAATGAATTATGTGGCTATTTTGGAAAAGAACATTCCTAAAAGGAAAACAGCAAGTGAAAAGGCCTTGATGTGGAAACCTGATTGGAAAATCAGTGTGTCTGGAGCAAAATGAATGAGGGACAACGGCACAGAAGCCAAGGTGGGAGCTGCCACAGGACCAGATCATCTTGGTCCTTGGAATATACCGAAGGACATTTGTTTTTGTGCTGGATGAAATGGGAAGTCATTCTAAGGTTTCACACAAAAGAGTGAAATAATCCAATTTATAGTTTTAAAAGATTGCTAAGAGTGAAGTACAGTGGGACCACTCAGGAAGTTTTTATTTTTATTTTAAATTTTTTAAAATCAGGCCCCATTTACAGATAAATGGTCTTTCTATTTTAAAAGAACTAAACAATTTACGTATGAGTCCCAACTAAATTCATAGGTGATATAGTAATCAACTTGGAGTTGATAATATGCTACAGACATTGCTAGTTGTCCCCCAAAATCTGTCCCTCTTCCTTAGAATGTTATTTTGCTAGTGTTGCCATTCAAAGTACCATGGACATCGTCTTATAGCTATAGTCACAGTAAAATTTAAACTTAATAGTATAATTATAATATTCAACAACACATAGAATTTTTAATTTGGCTTAAAATTCAAAGATACAATAATATGCTTGTGGCAATTAATTTTGTTTTTAAAATTTAATGATATTTTTAAGCAAGTAATTCAGTACTGTATATATACCAACTGAAATGTGTACATGTGTTCACATACTGTGCAAACGTATTCATAACAGCACCATATGTAGTAGTTCCAAACTGAAGTCTACTCAAATGTTCATCAATAGTAGAACTCATAAATAAATTATATGTTACACAATAGAAAGCTATAAAACTATGAGACTAAACAAACTACAACCACACACAACAATACAGACGAATCTCATAAACACAATGTTAAGAGTAGGAAGCCAGACACGAGTATACATTGTGTGATTTATTTATACAAAGTTCAGAGAGAGACAAAATTCATCTGTGGCATTAGAAGTCATGATCGTGGCTATCCTTTGGTTGGGAGTGGAGAGACTTAAGGGAGCACCACAGGATAATCTGAGATTCTGCTAATTTTCTACTGGGAGCTGGTTAAATGAATATGTTCAGTTTGTGAAACTTGTGAAAATTTACATGGTATATCATTATGATCTATGTAGTTTTCAATATATACCTTGTACTTTGGTAAAATTTCCAAGATATATAATGATACATAATACATAGTATTTATACATAAGTACATATTCCCCTTAGGAAAATGGGCATTACTCATCACATGGAGACCAGACTGTTAATAGACCAATAGCGGGAACCGAAATTTTAAAAGATTGGGAACACTGGTAGCAATAGTCAATGAATTCTTGAAAGGAGCCCTTTCAAAATAAAATAATACAAAATTATAAATACAAAATTAGGCACACAATGAATATTTATTTAGAACAAGAAAGAAATTACAAAATATAACAAATATTTTTATTAATTACCTATAACAGCTATAAAACTTATTTCTCTACATGCTATAATTATAAATTCTTTGTTCACACGATGTGCTTTATAATATTTGATACAGAGCTATTAGAAAGATTTGTTTACCCCTATAGTATGGTTGATGCAATTTTTTTATTTAAAAAACCTGAGATTTTATAAACAGACATATTGTTTGATATTGTTAGTACATGCTTGGGCTTTAATACCACAGGAATTCTGATAAAGTCTATTTCTTGCAAGTCTCATAAAAATGCATGCTGTCTTTATAATTTCATACCTTACCTTTTTAAATATAATCCCCAAACTAGAGAACTTCCATTTTGATTGGAAATTTTAAAGAAGCGAATCTTCCACTTAAAATTATGCATATCTAACAACAAGGAAGAATTTTCAAGAGAACTAGCCTCCTTTCCCTCCACTACCTACATTCTTCCAATCTCTGTGGATGGAACATGTTTATAATGGAAACACCTTTATGTTAAGACTCTGGGTAAATCTACCCCACAAGAAGTAGGAGTATTCCTGGTTTTCCTGCACCAGGACAGATAGGGAGAACTTAACTATAGACAGAAGAGACATATATATCTCACTAAAGCCAAACTGAATGTATCTTCAAATCAACTTTCCTGTACTTGAATCTCAGAAATGCCCATGACTACTCTCACACTCTCCCTACAAGGGGAAATGTGAGGAAGGCTAAGGTGGATTGGAAAGAGACTGTGATCCCAACCAACTGCTGTCAAAATATTATAATTTTGAAAATGTTACCAAAACAAATGACCATATGAACCCAAGTGCTAGCTCCCTTGCTGGTGCCTTGAAAGATGCCAGTGCAAGCTTCACTTGCTTCTCTACAAAGTCACCTCTGCTTTTTTTCACTGCCTTACTGGTTGCATACAGCTTCTCCTGGAAGTGAGCTCTTCATCTCTAATTACTGTCAAAACACTACACGCACCTATGGTTGGCTCTTATGTCAGCTGTGATTGTCTCCCCACAGTCAACAACAATCTGTGTGGCACTATTGAAGTTTCTCCTTCAGTGACTTTTTATAGAATTTCATCTGACTACTTCATAGACAACCCTTTTTAGCTTAGTGGACAGCAGCTAGTGAGGTATCTGGGTTTTGTTATCGACCATTGTTAGGAGATGACCAGCTGAGCACAGTGGGAAGGCGGCCATTAAGCTTTGATGCAGCAGAACTGGCTATACTTCAAGTTCTTAATGTTTTTCTCTTGCCATGTGATGTAGATTTGATACCAGTACCTAGGGTGGAGCCTCTGTGGATACACATGCAATGGCAGTATTATCAGTGTTCACTAAGATTACATGGTTCTTGATTCAATTCATCAGTTGCCCAGGCAGGAACTGCTTTTACTTATTTGTGCTGACACCTGACTCTACTTTACAGCTTGAAAAAGTACTCAGAGCTTTTATTTCCTTTCACCCACAATGTAGATTTGCTCAGCAATATGATATACATTGGTGCTTACCATGGATTTTGCAAGCACTTCGATCAGAAGAATACTTCCATAAGGAAAATGTTTACTGAATAAAGGGATTTTTGCAGTCTAATGTTATTCTGTGTTGAGTACCTAAAAAGGTAGTTCATTATTCTAAGTTAATTAAAGTATTCTAAAGCTTTTGTATGCAGCACAGAAATTTATTTAAACTGGCAATATTGGATTAAATAACATGAATTTATTTTATACTAGCACTCAGAGGATCTTTAGATTATCCAATAGGTTGACAATAACCATTGAAAGAAGTTTTAAATTTATAATTAAATTAATTCTTCTTCTTCTTTCGTTGCACTAACCAAGTGCTTGTACTAAGTATTTCACAGGTATTATTTCATTTAATTCTCAAAGTAAAACTGTAAGGAAAGCAATGTTAGCCTTGTTTTGAGGAAACTAAGCCTCAGATAAGGGATAAATATGACCAAGTTCAAACAAATCTGTGATTCAAATATGGGTCTGCTAATACCAAAGCTGGTGTTTATAACCACTTTCTATCTTCTAGAGTTAGTAATTTGGCCAGCAAGAAAGGATAAATATTTGTAACTATCTCTTTAAATATTGAATAAGTCAGAATTATTTCCCTATCTGAATGTATGATAGGTTTGGATAATTGAAAAAACGAATTTTTCATCTCACAATGTTGAAAGCAACTAAATCTTCATCATATTAAAAATACCTTGTATTAGTATTTGGTTTAGTCTGTATTTTTTAGTTAATTAATTTTAGCTGTTCTAATTCCTATTAGGCAGTTTTACTCAAAGTGTGGTTATGCACCTGAGAATCTTTAGACATGTTTGTTAACGGAAGAGTTCTAGGCCACATTCCAAATCAACAGAATCAGACTTACTTGAGCTAATGTCAGGAAATCTGTATCTTAAACTAATAATTAGATAGTGATTCCGAAGAGGCTATTTTGCCTTTGGATGATTTCCCCATGCCTTTGCTGTGATTATTTCCTGGGTAGTCATTTATACATTCCTTTAAAATCTGGATTCATAATCTTAGTTAACTGGTTCTCTAAGGAAGGTCTCTCTGGTAGTCAATAGACTTGTTCACAGATATTCTGGTTCTTCTCCATCGAAGCACATGATGAGATTGCATTTCCCTGTCCCTTAAAATTAGATGTGGCCATGGGGCCGGTAGAAATGCGTAGAAGTAACTTGTGCTCTATTCCCTAGCCCCAGGAACCATCTACATTCCAGATAGTGGAGACTTTGCCAGCCTGCATTCCTGCGTGAAGCTTGGAGGGAGGAGAACCCCCAGCTGGTCCCCAGTGGATCTAATAGAGCAGGAAGATAGAAGGAGCCTGGGTCCCTAACAATGTGAAGCTTCTATGCTTGCCTGAAAAGCCTACCACTGCATTTGTTTTACATGAATGAGAAAAAAACCACTATTTTTCAGATTTTTATTTTCTGCTACCCCATATATCCAAAGCACTGTATCTGACCATAATTATTTACAAACCAGGACTTTTTCACTCACTAATTGTATCAATTGATGGTGGTATCCTTCATAAATCTGGGCATTTTTCTTCACTTGCCAACAAAAAGGTGACTGTGGGTACTACGGCTCCAATGTAGATGAGATAACTGAGATAATACAGGCATCGTACGTTACATGCCTTCCGGAAGTGAGATGTGACTCTCATACATGTCAGCCAGTCTTCTAAAATGATATTCTGCATTTTCTGGATCACTCTGCCTGCTCATCTACTATCAGTACAGCATTGGTCAGCACCCTACCAGGATAAATGGAGTTTATAAAGGATTGCTGGCCTCACTCAGAAACAGCTGGACAAATGAGTTTTATGAACTCACCAAAGACCATAAGAAATTCATATAGGAACTTCAAATTAGCTGATAAGCGCTTTTATTTTTGGTCTTCATTTATTTATTGCAACTTCATACTGATCAACTTCAACTAAAACTTCGCTGTTTTGTGGCACTCTTCTAATCATTTGTGTAGTATTCTGAAGTTAGCAGGGTATCAAGGACTCAGAGTTCAATACTTGAATTTTACTTTTGAAGAATGTAAATGGCTAATTAAGAGCCATCCGCTAAGTTCAAATTAGAACTGAGAGCCCCAGACTCTCAGTTCATCGCTCTTTTCTCTCAACTAGGCTTCCCTAGAAGGCCATTTCAGAATCCTTTCCTCTATTTGAAATTTAATCTTAACTCCATAGCATATACTCACTCAGCATTTAGCTGAGTGAAATCTTTAAAGCTGGGTCAAACTTGTGCGTTTCTTTCAGTCTTATCTCAATCTCTCTCTGGCACGTGTGTGTGTGTGTGTGTGTGTGTGTGTGTGTCCCTTCTTAATGTTTTCTCCTGAATTCCTGAAGTAAATGCCTTCTTTAATCATTCTCCTTCCCTTGGGGTATCTGTACTCTCTCTCAGCCAGTTTCTTCTCTAATGCTTACAAATATACCTAGATTTTTCCTATTTTTATATAGTGGACATATTTTAATGTCTTAAATAAAATTTATTGTACTGTCTGAGCTTTTGAATTCTTTTTCATTCTCTGGGCAGCTTTGCTCAGAAATGGTTATTGCAGATCATTTATTACTCGTTGCTTTTCTTTTTCTTTTTTTAAAATTTTGTACTCAGGGGTATATGTACAGGTTTGCTACATGGGTATATTGTGTTATGCTGAGGTTTGGGGTATGGACCCCATCACCCAGATAATGAGCATAGCGCCTAATAGGTACTCTGCAATAGGTAGTTTTTCAGCCTACATCCCTCTCCCACCCTCCCTGCTCTGATAGTCCCCAGTTTCTATGGTTTCTGTCTTTATGTCCTTGTATAATCAAACTTTGGTTCCCAACTTATAAGTGAGAACATGTAGTATTTGGTTTCCTGTTTTTGCTTTTCACTTGTTTATGGTTTTTTTTTTTGGGGGGGGGTCATTCTGTGACTCTCTTTTTCTCCTTATCCCTTTTCCTGTTGTTGACATGAAATATTCTTGTATTCTGAATAGCTAGCATAGTGCCTGACTTATGCTGAGTGTTCTGTAAATTTTTTAAATAAATAAATGAATAAAATAGTAGAAAAATTATGATAACCCTTAGGAAAATTGACTCTTAATTAAACATGCTTAAATAGGAACCAGGCTATGTGTACAAATATAAACATACATACAAAGGAGGAGCTCAGAAGCTTTTAATGTGCTCACTACGCATTCATCTGTTCAAAGCCCTTTACATGTTATTATGCCATTTAATTACAATAGTAGTTATTATTATTTTAATGGTGATTGCAAATAGTGCTCAGAATGGGTTAGGTGCCATTTAGATCACGTTACTGTGTATTCACAAGAACTCTATGTACCAGGCACTTTTTTATCTTAACAGAGACACAGAGAGAAACAACTTTTGCATTTACACAGCTAGTGAGTAGGAGAGCGAGGACTTGAACTTACGCATTCTGACTCCAGAGTCTATACTCTAATCCCCTCATACCATACTGCTTATCACCCAAGGTCTCACAAGTAGAGTGGGTGTTCCAAAGAAACATACTCTGTATCCTACCCCAAGGACCATTTCCCTAAAACATCTTCCTTTCCAGCTCGCATGGTAAGTGATTAAATTTTTTATTATTCAGTCATAATCTTTATAGAAGGGACTTAAATAACTGAAAAATAAACCCTACAAAGGTATCATACAAGATAAAAATGATATAAAGCTGTAACCAATTATTGACATTATTTGTCAGATAAACATTATTGGTCCTTGACTCTTAAGGAAATTGGACATGAGACAGTAAGTCAAGTTTTGAGATGTTGGAGAAGATAGAGTCTCAAAATGCAAAAAATAAAAATAAAAAAAAAAAAATGCAGGAAAGAAAAACCAAGTAGGGTGGTTACATCATAGGATATTTAAAGAAACAATGAAAAGGGAAGATTTGAAATTAGGACAAATTAAAAAGCCTTTGAATTTGCCACCATCAAAGTACTCTATATTGTGTGGTTACTTCTATCTCACCTAATTGTGCCTAATTTTGAATATATTCGTTTTCATATCATTGAGACCAATGATTATTTAGCTCAAGCTGCATATCTTAAGAAGTATTATTAATAAGAATAATTTAGACATATTTCTCTTACCTGAAGGAATAATCTCCAATTTTGTAGTATAAGTCTAGTAGAAAAGCTGTGTCTAATATAGAACTTTGCTTTAGCAGTTACTTTTATTTACATCTTGTTTCAAGGCATAGCCATTGAGCTAGGTGTTCCTGGGTGATAGCCAGCCTCTAATTTTTATTTATTGCCTGTGCCAACATTGTGCTTTTTAAACTTCTAATAAAGAACACTTGGTTTAAGCAATTTTGTAGCCATCCCTCATGTATGGGACCTCATGTAACATGTTTTGTAAGGACATACACTATCTTTTATAATAAAATTTCATCTTAGGAGTCTTTCAAGTAGTAAATCCCTTTTGATTTCTCAGTAGGATAAAGTTCTACGTGTATATTAGACATGAATCATCTGTTTTCTTTAGCAGTTCACTGATCTCATAAATTATGAATCTGGGTAAAGAACTACTGAAGATTTAAACCTCCTTAATTTGGATGAGATATGTGTTGAAAATGAAAAAGTGTTAAGCTGACAGTAGCAAATTCCATGTATTTTGAAGAGTGATTTTTATCAAGCTTTTCTCTAATCCATTGGATTTTAAAACAATTCATAGTTATTTAAGAGTTTACTTAAATAGTTACCCTCGAGCAGCAGAACTTTCTCTGGAAGCCTCCCTCAGGAAATAGTCTTGTGTGTTCTTTTCCTTGAATAAAACTAAATGGTGAGATTAGGCAATGGATGGATACTTTCTAATTTTTCAGTTTTAGGATGCTAGAACTCACATTAATTTCCGAGGAACTTCAACTTTCATTTTTCAAGACATTATTATAGAAACAGAGCATTTGGTGAAATGTTAACAGGATATCAAATTATGGATCTTCCCATCTGGAAGTGTTATTAGCCAGAGTTCTCAAGAAAGAAGGAACCAATAGGACGGGTGAGTAGATAGATAGATCAATGAGAGGGGATTTACTAGGGGAATTGCTTCATGCAATTATGGAGCCTGAAATGTTCCACAATAGGCCCTCTGCAAGTTGGAGATCCACGATGCTATTAGCGTGGCTCAGTCCAAGTATGAATGCCCTAGAACGAGCAATGCTGTAACTCAGTTTGAGGCCAAAGACCCAAAAACCCGAGTACGGAGAGAGTAGTGTCGCTGGTGTTAAGTGCTGAAGTCCAAAGGTCAGAGAGCCTCAGGTTCTGATGATGTCCAAGAGCAGGAGGAGAAGGATGTCCCAGCTACAGGAGGCAAAAAGAGAGAAAAAATCACATTTCCTCTGCCTTTTTTGTTCTATCAGGCCCCTAGCTGATTGGATGGTGCCTCCCCACTTTGAGGGTGAATCTTCCCTACTCACACGCCTGTCTCCTCTGGAAACACCCTCACAGACATATCCAGAAATAATGCTTCAACATTTCTCTAGGTATTCCTTAATCCACTCGAGTTGACACCTAAAGTTAACTATTACAGGGAAGTTAGGCCAAGATCCCAAAGCTGAGAACAGTAAGTGCCAAGTACTCCCACGGTTAAGGCAAGATGGGCCATTTATAAAGGGAGTGGCAAAAAAAAAAAATGTTCTGCCAGCATTGGTTCAGATTGTATCAAAGAATAATTCAGCAGGAGGTAAGGGATGGGAAGGTGTCTTAGTTCTGGCTGTTATAACACATTACAATAGACTGGGTGACTTAAGTAACAAACATTTATTTCTCACAGTTCTGAAGGCTGGAAGCCTGAGATCAGGGTGCCACCACAGTTAGGTTCTTGATAAGGGTCTTCTTCCTAGTTACGTTCTTACATGGCCTTTCCGTGGGGTGTGCATGCAGGAAGAGCTCTCTCTTCTTTTTATAATCACAGGGAAGTTAGGCCAAGATCCCAAAGCTGAGATCACATTAATCCCATCATGGAGGTCTCACCTACGTGACCTCATCTACACACCCGAAAGACCCCCACCTCCAAATACCATTATATTGGGAATTAGGGCTTCAACATACAAATTTTTCAGTGACCCACACATTCAGTCCATAACAGAGAGTAACGGTTACTTCAAGAAAGAGTTGCCCATGTTCTTGGATATTTGAATTTCATCCATTAAGGTCAAAGTAGGCAGACTTTGAGAGGGACACTCAAAGTCTTAGCCCATGAGCTCTGAAGTTCAGAAAAAACATAGAGACTAGAGCTTGACTTCCATCTGGAAAAGTTGAACAATTTGCCAAAAATCAAAGGAAGGGGAAGAATTTGAGTAGGAGCAAGGCGAGCCTCCCTGCATGGTGGAGAACAGGTATGTCTTTTTTGTGGCCCAGAGATGACCCATGGTAGGTAGACTGCCATAAGTCCTCTTGACAGGTTTTACCCAAGAAGACCACCTAGAGGGCTGACCCCTAGTGGAATAGGATACATTGCCGGAGTCCAGGGGCTTGAGAGCAATCATATCTGGATAGCTAAAGGAAATATCATGAGTGCTATAGTATAGCAACTGAACATCTGGAGAGAAGATCTCTAAGGGACCCACAGAAGCACCCCATGAAAGAAGCATTTGGTCATCTGGCTCACCCAGAAGGTACCAATATCTGATTACATTGGGCGGGGAGGGGAAGGAAATTATGCTTTCACATATGACGGAGTTTTTAAAAGCTATGGCAGCTTTTGGAGAGTTTACCCAGGAATGCGAAAGAATAAACCAACAGAGTGACTTTAATGGGGATGGTAAGAAACAATAAAGTTGCCTTCTGCTTGAGTCCTCGTGAGTGCAGCTCAATGAACTAGTTGAAATCATACAGATTTTAAGGGAAGAGAGCTGGAACCCTGTGATTATCCAAAAATCAGTCTCAGAAACATTGCAATGTTTCTTTTTACAAAGGTCCTTAAGATAAATAAAGAAAATTAATTTTAAGAAAGCCCCATTGAGTTTTAGAAGCTCAAGTAAAGTATTCAGCCAGAACACTAGAGCTGAAAAGGAAGAGACAATTTGTATTGAATATTAACTACAAAATAGTAGATATCAAATAATGTTTCTTACCCTGAATGTTGTCTTGAAATAGTCAAGCATGAAATCAAAAGCATAGGCAATAGAATTAAGTGTTTATTTCCTATTGCTACCATAGCAAATTTAGTGGCTTAGGCAATATAAACATATTATCTCACAGTTCTGTGGGTCAGAAATCCAATAGGCTCATCTGGCTCCTCTGCTCCAATTTCACAGGTCCGAAATCAAGGTGTTGGCAGGGCTGTGTTCCTCTCTTGAGACCCTAGGACAGAATCCGCTCTTACTTATTTGGAGTGTTAGCAGAATTCAGAGTCTTGCAGTTCTATGACTGAAGCAATTGTTTTCTTCCTGGCTGTCAGCTGAGAATCAGCCCCAGCTTCTGAATAATGTTGTATTTCTTGCCTTGTGGCCCCCTTCTTTCAGTCTCAAAGTCAGAAATGGCAGGGCAAGTATTTATTATGCTTCAGATCTCTTCTACATCTTCTATTGTGGCATCTCTCTGGCTGCCTCCAGGAAAGGTCTCCTTTTAAAGACTCAAGTGGTTTGATTGAGCCCACCTAGATAAACCAGGATAATTTCTCCATATCAGGGTTTACACCCTTAATCACATCTGCAAAATTCTTTTGGCTGCCATTTGAGACAATATATGCACCAGTTCTAGGGATTAAGATATGGACATCTTTGGGGAGACATTTTTCTGCCTACCATGGTGTTAATGCCTGACAGCCTCTATTTTCATCATTAAGTCCTTAGGTGAGAGTGAGGTAGGGAGTGGTGTAATTGAAGGATTGAAAGAAGGAATAAGATCCAGAATAGCTATAGGGATTAGTGAGAATAGAAATAAACTGAGAGTTAAAAGCAAAAACAAAAGCAAACAAAAGTTCCTATGTTGGAAATAAGAGATTGTGAGAGAGTTAGGCACCATCTGGCAAACTAAGTATAAATAAGAGTCATGTAATTATTATACTTGCTGATCTGAGAAAGCATTGGTAATTTAAGATTGTATATATATAATGTATGTGTGTGTATATATATACATGTGTATATACACAATTATATACCTAAGAACTGTTATACATATAGCTCTTAGATATATAATTATATATATATATGTACATATAGCTCTTAAATATACATTTATAGCTCTTTTGGAAGTTCACATGTGGTTAAATAATTTGCATTTGAAATTCTTCACTTCTTTCTTAAATAATCCTAATCATTAACTTTTAATTAATAAACAAATATCATTGTTGAAGAATATAAGTAATTTGATACTGTTTTCCACTTGATAACCACAGCATTGATTTTCAGCAGATGGAGAAACTGCTAGGGGTTATGGAGCATGTAAGGTGGGCTAGAAGTCTCATAAGCAAGAGGCTTACGAGATTAGAAAAATATATATTTAATATATAGTTTAATTTTATATTTTAGAAAAGAAAAAATGCTTATACATTTTGCAATATAAACTGAGTATTAATTGAGATACTTAAATTTTTTAAAAAAGTTTTAAAAAAGATTGAAAACACTGATTTAGAGGAGAACCTCTAGCTGCACTCTGTGGGGGTGGGATCCTCTGAGCAAGACCACTTGGCTCTCTGGCTTCACCCTCCTTTCCAGGGGAGTGAACATTTCTTTCTCACTGGTGTTCTAGGTGCCACTGGGTATGACAAAAAAATTCCTGCAGCTAGCTCAGTGTCTGCCCAAATGGCCACCCATTTTTGTGCTTGAAACCCAGGACCCTGGCGGTGTAGGCACCCAAGGGAATATACTGGTCTGCAGGTTGCGAAGACCATGGGAAAAACATAGTATCTGGGCTGGATAGCATCATTCCTCATGGCACAGCCCCTCACAGCTTCCATTGGCTAAGGGAGGGAGTTCCCTAACTCCTTGTGCTTCCCGGGTAAGGTGATGCCCCACCCTGCTTCATCTCACCCTCCATGGGCTATACTCACTGTCTAACCAGTCCCAGTGAGATCAACTGGGTACTTCAGTTGGAAATGCAGAAATCACCTGCCTTCTATGTTGATCTTGCTGGGAGCTGCAGACTGGAGCCTTCCCTATTCAGCCATCTTGCCAGCCACCAATGACCAGTAAGCAGATTTGCACCTCACTCTGAATCCAGAAAGATGTCATCTCAAGATCCTTAATAATTACACCTGCAAAGATTATATTTCCAAATAAGATCACATTCACAGGTTCCAGGAATTAGAACTTGGATATACTTTTTGGAAGATCTGTTGGGGTCCGCGTGTTTCCTAAACAAAGGAATGAACACACAAGACAACACAAGACAAGACAAACATGGCGGCCGCCTTGAATGGCGCGCTCTGCTTTATTTTATACAGTCGTTTGTGGAATGTTACCAAGTCACAAGACACATTGTTGTTTTTCTGACCTTTCCCTGACTTTCTGGATTTTCAAGATGTTTACACATAAACAAGCCCCCAGGATCTGCTGTTAGCAGCTGGCTCCTTAGTCCTCCCTGTAAACAGGGAAGGAACGCCCTGCTTCATTTGCGAGAGCAGGACTTATGGGGAACGCCCTGCTTCGTTTGCGAGAGCAGGACTTATGGGGAACGCCCTGTTTCGTTTGCGAGAGCAGGACTTATGGGGAACACCCTGCTTCGTTTGCGAGAGCAGGACTTATCGGGAACACCCTGTTTGTGAGCACGTAGTCCTCTACAAGATCACTATTCAAACCACTACACATACTAAAGCATTCATGAATAATCAAGGCTTCAGCTTGGCAACTTATTCTCAAATGCTTTAGAGGAGCTAAGTTCTTTGTATTAGACTTGCAATATTTTTACATGTTTAAGACTATTTTGAAATTAGAAAAATTAGAAACAAAATAGAAGAATAGCTGTGTTGAATTAGTATAGTGGTTAATAGCACAGAATTGAATGAGACTGTCCAGGTTTGAGTTCCACAACTTCTTCACTGTGTGAATTTGGACAAGATATTTAATCCATTTAAATCTCACTGTCTTTGTCCATAGAATGGGAATACAAAAGTGGTATTTACTTCATAGGTTTGTAATGATCAAGCATTTAGTAACAGTTAATAATCATTAATATAATTATCATTACTAACATCATCAATACCATAAAATGTTCTAATTTTTGCTTTTTGCAATAACTGAAGGTCAGTGATATACTTTGAGCTTGATTAAAAATTCTTGAAATGAGAGGCTGAGGTGGGCGGATCACAACATCGAGACCATCCTGGCTAACACGGTGAAACCCCATCTCTACTAAAAATACAAAAACAAAATTAGCCAGGTATGGTGGCAGGCACCTGTAGTCCCAGCTATTTGGGAGGCTGAGGCAGGAGAATGGCATGAACCCAGGAGACGGAGCTTGCAGTAAGCCAAGATCGCGCCACTGCACTCCAGCCTGGGTGACAGAGAAAGACTCCGTCTCAAAAAAAAAAAAAAAAAAAAAAAAAATCTTGAAATTAGGCTAGTAAGACTTGTTCTTTCTATGCTAGTTAACTAAAACCATACATTTTTGTTTTCTTCTTATGGTTGCAATTAATTGTTTCATGCTTTTAAACATTGCATTTGACCAGCCTGGTCAATATAGCAAGACCCTGTCTCTGCCAAAAAAAATAAATAAATAAATTAACTGGGCATGGTGGCATGTGCCTATAGTCTCAGCTACTTGGAAGGCTGAGGCTGGAGGATCACTTGAACCCAAGAGTCCAAAGCTCCAGTGAGCTATGATTGTGCCACTGCACTCCAGCCGGGCCAACAGAGAGAGACCCTGTCTTGAAAAAAAAAGTGGAATTTGACCTTTGAATGTATTAATATAGCCATACAAAGATCTGGAGATTATCAAAACTCCAGCTTTATTACTATGGTTAAGTAAGTATCTCTGTGCAATGTGGGTTGTTATATCACTTAGGAGTGCATTCAGCTACAAGTAATATAAGTAAAACCAGAGTGGTTAAAAAAAGTAGAGATTAATTAGCATCACGTATAAAGAAGTCAAGTAGACAGCAAAGGCTGTCAAGGCAGTTCATTAATGCCAGTAAGGACAATTCTTGGCATATTGGACTTTGTCCTTATCTTTAACTACCTCATAGTCACAAGATGGTTACAGCACATTGAGGTTGTATATCTACTCTTCAGGCATGAAAAGAGGAGCATGAACAGACTAAAAAGTTACACTGTCTTTTTATTTTTTTAATCAAGAGAACAACATTTCCCCAAAGCCTCCACCCACCCCATCTTTCTTATATCAGCTTGATCAGAACTGGGTCACATGATGCTCCAGAGATGAGTGGCTGTGGGGGTTGGAAAGTAGAGGGATGTTGTTACTATAATTCAGATCAGAATTGGGATAGGGATCTATTGTCCCAGTAGGACTTTTCTTAACATGCTAGCTAACCTTGTCAGGGTGTCTCTGAGCAAGGAAGAAGAGAAGGGGAAACAAGTGTAGGCAATAGATGGCTTCTGTTGTGACTAGCTACGGGGACTTTGCCAATCTTCAGAGATAAAATTCTTCCATTCACAAATAAAAAGTAATATATTACGCCAAAATAAAAATTTTAAGAAAAATAAACAAAAAATGTAATATATCACTCTAGCACTAGATCCTCCTGAAAAAGTCAACTTAATATACACCAGTAAAATATGGTTCTAATTTATCTAATATTTAAGCAATGATAAGTTATACATAATTACATATGTATATATGTACATAGGTACATAATTAGCGTATTTTTCAGATGTGAATATAAGACAGAAAAACATAGAATTATCTTTTATTGAAAATGGGCTAACAGTTGTTAAATTAGTTCCAGTTTGGGATTATAAACTCTTAGCTTTGGAAAGAAGGGAAACGTTTTTCATTGTGTGAGAGAGATGAAATCCAAAATCCAATCAAAGGTCCCTGAGGAGAAGTGGAGACCATATTTCTGTTTTCATGATCAGGAAAAGACCTAAAATTAGCAAAATACATGTCCAGAAATGATTCATCAACATGACCTTATAGAGATAATCTAGTCCTGCTTTCTCTTTGCAGATAGGAAAGTACTGAGGCTCAGAGATTAGGCATGTTGCCAGATTGCATAATTGTTAGGGGAGATGGAACTAGATCTGAGACCTCGTGACCCCAATTTAGTGTGTTTTTATCTGTAACCCTCCGAGGCTAAGACAGTCCAACAATCTGGAAAAAGAAATGTGTTGTGTAGTAAGTTGTCTTGATTTCTGGTAAGAAGAGAAGAGACAGAAAGTGAGTAAATTCCCTGGAGAGTCTAAACTCCCAGCTAGACAGCACCAGACCTGAAGGATTCGGATATCATGAACACAGAGAGAAAGAATATAGCTGTGAATGTTTGGTTTTATATAACCAGCAAGACTTTTAGAACCCTAAACACACACACACACACACACACACACACACACACACACACAGTCTCTCTCTCTCTCGCCTCACCTCTCTCTCTGTCTCTCTCTGCCTCTCTCCTCTTGCTTTCTTTCTTCCTATATACAATTATTGAGTATCTGTTTTCTATCTGGCACAAAGGGGTATAAAAAGATGTCCTACCTTTTGTACAAACTAGGTTTTAAAATCTGCTTTCAGATTTTACATGTGATCACAGAGAATAAAAACTATGTTTCACAGTCTACTAGGAATAAACTATCTCACAATAAGTTCAACATGGTTAGTTTTTCCTCCGAAGTTAGAATGATTTTTTAATTCCTTAAAATGGCACTAAATGAAGCAATTGGATTTTTGTGTGGGGGGGTGCTTTCTGTGATTGTTGATAAATATCTATCTTTAAAATTCAAATCACATTCATTGTTGTGAGACACACAGTGGATCAGATAGAAATCAAGACAGATTTCTAGATTTAAACAACAGCATTCAATCTCCCATCTCCATTTCAATCTAAGCCTATGCTTATTGAGTAGAATGGTGAGCAGCACTTCTCACACTTTGGATATCACTATTTTTTAGAATATACATAAGTTAAATTCATATACATTGCAATATCATATAAATATAAACAAGTAAATATATGACTATGAAAATGTAGAATTACTACCCAATAGCTTGTGAGTTGCCTAAAATGAACATCAATTTCCATCTGGATCAGGAAAGGGCAATAAGAAATTCACAAAGAAAGGATTGCTTAGAGGTCTACTATGAAAGATTATCATTTATTGGGAAAAGATAACTAACAAGGAGCATCTCCTTTTGCCAAGTGTTGTATATGTCTTATCCCCTTTAACCCTCAAAGGAACAGAATAAGGTAACTTTTGTTAACCTTAATTATCAAAAATAGAAACAATTCAAGAACCTCTCCAAGATCATGCAGTTGGGAAGTGGTAGAGCCAAGATTTGAACCCAGGTTTATATGACTCCAAAATGTAGTTCTGGTGATGGCCAAATTCTATTTCCTAATAAGACAGCATAGCTAAAGATACATGAAATTCCCTTTTCTATGGATAGCCATGGGACAAATCTCTACCTGGTGTCCAGCCAACAATAGCTTATTGAGAGCCTCTTGAGCAACTGGTATGTTTTAATTTGTGGGCTCCTCTGAGCATGTCTTCTTATTCTAGCATTTCTCTTGCAGCACTCAGCATTACATTTCTGGCTCATCTCTTACAAGGCTAAGAATCTACTCAATGAATTTTTTTGTTCAGACCTCACCCCTGCCTTCATATTAATTTTTCTTTCATTCTGTGCTTTATCCCATTTTTATGTGCAACTATTTTAGTTTAGTTTACTGCATTGTCATGAAGTAATTGCTTTAAATCCTGTCTACAACAAATCATGATATAAAGAATTAAATAAAAATCCAAATATAAGATCATTCATAATTAGAACATGAACTTTAAGAATGGGGCATTAACTTAAAATTAATAAACTCATAAACTATAGAAATGTATGTAACAACATAATTATATGTACTAGTTTTTCATTGTTGCTGAGATTAACCAAAGCATTTACCTGTTAATGTGTAAGAAAATGGAGAACTATGAACGAAGATTTTGCCAATAAAGAAATGGGTATTCATTTTTTCTGATAACCAGTCATATATGCTATTTGTCAGACATTACATAAGGCCTGTGGGTAAAAAGATGAGTAAGACATATTCCCTGTAATCCCAGACACTTGGGAGACTGAAGCATGAGAATCACCTGAATATGGGAGGAGGAGGTGGTAGTGAGCTGAGATTGCACCACTGTGCTCCGGCCTGGGTGCTAGAGCGATATTATCTCTTAAAAAACCGTATTTTCATACTCCATAAATATATATGTTTTTTATTTGTCAACTATACATTGTCACAAAACAAAAATTTAAAAAATTTTAAAACTATTTTCCCTAATATTAGTTATAGATAATTGCCGTCAAATGTGACTTGTGCTATAAAGGAGACATAGAAGAGACATGCTGAAATTAAGGCAGTAAAATGACTGAAAGCTGGCCCTGGCACTGTGGTTCACACCTGTAATCCCAGCACTTTGGGAACCTGAGGCAGGCGGATCTCTTGAGGTCAGGAGTTGAAGATCAGCCTGGACACACTGAAACCGTGTCTCTACTAAAAATACAAAAATTAACTGAGAATGGTGGTGTGCACCTGTAATCCAGCTACTTGGGAGGCTAAGGCAGGAGAATTGCTTGAACCTGGGAGGTGGAGGTTGCAGTAAGCTGAGATTGCATCACTGCACTTCAGCCTGGGTGACAGAGTGAGACCTTGTCTCAGAAAAAAAAAAAAAAAAGACTGAAAGCTTAACTTGTAAAGTGAGGCAGACCTGGATTTGAAATAAATTCCTCACTGTATTATTTTCCTAGAGCTACTGTAACAAATTACCGTACTGGGTGACTTAAAACAATAGAAATTTATTTTCTCATAGTTCTGGAGGCCAGAAATTTGAAATGAAGTTGCCAGCATGGTTGGTTCCTTCTGGAGGTTCTGAGGGAGAATCTGTTTCATGCGTCTCTCCTAATTTCTGGCAACTTTCGCAGTCCTTGATGTTCCTTGGCTTGTGGCTGCATCACTCCCATCTCTGCCTCCATTGGCCCTCTTCCCTTTGTGTCTTTGCCTTCACATAACCTTCTTATAAGGACACCAGTCATTGGACTTAGGGCCCACTCTAATTCAGCATGATTTCATTTTAACCAGTTACAATGGCAAAGACTCTATTTCCAAATAAGGTCATATTCTGAAGTTCTAACTTGACATGAATATAGGGGCACACTATTCAACCCAGTACATTCTCATGCTAGTTATGTGAGTTTAAACAAGAACTTCACTTCTTTGTACCTTGAGTTTAAACAAGAACTTCACTTCTTTGTACCTTATCTATAAAATGGAGATGATAATAGTAGCTAACATATAAGTTTTGGGAATATTTAAGTAAAACATATGTAAAATATTCAGGGTACTGCTTGGCACAGAATAATTGCTGAATAAATACTCATTATAATTATAGTTTTGAGACTAATAGTCTTCCTTGTAACAATAATATTTTATTAACCAGTATCTGGGAAGTATTTCAGTTTTATTTTCTAAAGTCTGTGATATCTATCCAGATGAATAGCCTAGGTTAATTCTGAAACTTTGCAGTAGAAAAATGTGTAGGCTAGCAATAACTCTCTGAAGACTACTGAGATGCCAAGTATTTTACAATTATAAGGATTGGATATGTGAAAGTCATGCTCCAAAAATGTGTGCCCTTAGAAACTGACCACTTAAATTTCTTTACAAGGTGTACAACTATCTTCAACTTTTCTAGTGAACTTTAATTTACTTAAGTAGTGATTCTTTTGTTCAATGTGGTGAAGTTAATTCCCTGTCTTCATGATTCTTACATTCTGGTGGAGAAACTAGATAACCTATGAGTAAACCCATAATATCTGGTAGTAATATGTCTTGAGGAAAAAAAAGCAGGGAAGGGAATGAATATGGAGGTAGATATGCTCCTTTATACTGATTAATCAGAGAGGCCTTATTTGGGGAATGTGACATTTCAGGAGTGTCAAGAATGAAAAAAGACAACTAGCCTTCCAAATGTCTAGAGAAGAGCATTTCAAGAGAAGGGAGGAACAAGATCAAATACTCTAAAATGAGAATGTACTTGGAATGTTGTAGAAACATCAAGGAGCTGGAATTGAGTTATTGTGGGAAGTGTGGGGCAAACTGTAGGAAATTATATCAAAAGGGTATCTTGTCATATATGGTCATGTCTTCCAATGTCGTGCTTAGTATGATGGGAAGTGATTGGAGAGTTGAGAACAATGGAGTGATTTCACTGGACATATATTATCCATGTATTGCATTTACATTGTCAAAGAAAAAACTATGACTCTAGTATAGTGCACTATTTATACCATAATACAAATATTATAATAAGAAGTAAAAGACTGAAAATGTGGCCATAGGTTGAATGTGTCAGATTAAAAAAGAAAAAAAGAATCAAAACACAATAAACTAGAAGATTTTTTTAAAGTATGAGGTTCAAGTAGAAGGGAAATAAGAATTGGAAATCCACTGGGTTAGGTCCAATCGGTTAGATTTTGTCTTTAGTTACCATTTAATGAACACTCATTGTGAGTTTGACAGTATGTTCACATAACAGATATATTTAGTAAAAGAAGAATTATTGGTCCTATTTACATATATAATTAATTTCTGTAATGAGGAAGTGTCATCAGCAATTTTAAAGATGATGAAACAGCCTCAGAAGGTAAGGAGCTTGCTTTGGGGTTACACAATTATTAAGTAGCAGAACCAATATTTTAATCAAGATTTATCTGATTCCAAAGTCCATGTTCAGGATTACTATGAGTCATCTTAAAAATTTATCTTTCTGAAGCATCTTTTCCCCATGAAGCATGTGTGGAATGCCCTGAAGATGCCATTTATCCTTGTCCCACGTATCACACCCAAGGTTCTTGTCTCCCTCATGCAGTTACAGTGCCCAACACTTTTGCTGCACCTATCACAGGACTTTACTGCCTTCTTTTGTGGTCTTCTCTCAGGACAGGGAGCTCAATGTCTTCTCACCATCTCCTAAGCTCTTTGGGGAAAACTTGTGATGAGGAAAATAACACTGTAGAAGAAGCTTGTCTATAGATGGTAATGTGGTTCTAAAATCAGCAGGGAATTATTATTTCAGGAAGACAGGCTGATCTGAAGATCAAGGGAAGGGAAGGGGCAAGGAGGGGAGAAGAGAGGAGGGGAGCGGAGGGCAGACCCAGTTACAAGACCCAGTTACAAAACCAAGGTTCTTTTTAGAACAATCCTTTCTCAGTTGTAGTTTACACATACTCTAGCCAGTCTCAAGCATTTCCCTCCTGGCTATTACCTGTCAGTCCAGCCTTTCATCATTGACTTATCTGTCAGACCCTTTTTTCACCAAGGATGTTGATGCTTTTTCCCCCACCCTTCTTTTTCATAATTTTTCAATAACTCTAATTAATTTCTAGCTTATGACACATTCAATGCTCCAGGTCCATTTTCTTGATCTACTTTACAGTAATAACCTTCACCTCTAACCCACTCACATAGCCATCCACACCTCTAATGTCTTCAACCCTGAGCTTTCTCTCTTGAACTCTCCTCTCTTCCCACCTCTTCTACTCCCCCAATTTTAATGTTTGCTTTTTGCTTTTGTTGTGACCTTATCTATTCTCCAATTTATGTATTCTTAGCTTCAAGTACACTAGTCTTAGCATCATTTTCTGCTTATCACACCCCTTTTCAACAAGCAGGTGTGACCTTATGCATTGATGCTATAAGCATGCTCCAGGTCACTTGATTGACAGCATAAATCAATCTGCTTCACTTCTCCAAATTTCTGAATTTGCCATTCATTTTTCACTTTTTTTTTGCATTTCACCACTCTCAGGGCTTGACTCACAGCACTGAATTGATGGTTATAACCTTATTTTTTCTTTCTGGGTAATAGACTTAGTCTGTGCTATCTATAGACATCTGGATGAATACCTTTCCTGAAATTGTTCAGTCCTGAATGCTATCCTTGCTACAGCATTTATAGGTTAAGATAGTACTAATTCTACCCACCCCCTATATAACATCTAGATAGTTATCTACCCAGGCAGAATCCCAGGGCTCATGATGTCAAGTACATACTCACCAACTTATTTCCTTCTCTCAGTCTTTTGACTACTTAGTGGAAAGTATACGCCATGAATCCATAAATCTGATTTGCATTATTAAATCCCTATTGATTTGCATTCTCTAATCCCATTCCAAAATTTCAAAATACTATGAAAGAAAATTGCATAATTATGTTGATTGGAAGCCATTAAAAATATATGTTTTCCAGGCTCAATGAGATAAGCAACTCTTTCAATCATTCTTACTCAGTTTCTAACACATTCCTTTTAGTTGCAGTTAAAAAAATAAAGCAGACAAAAGACTTAATGGTTCTTCTCAAGGCCCCAATTCTCAAAAAAGAAATGACAACCTACTTTATATATAACCTACAATTTGTATGTCTTATAAGAACACCCTCAATATCTGTTATTTCCAACATGTTATTCCTTCATCATCTTTCTCTCTTCTGTATTAAGCTTCTTTGGCAGGGGTGACAAAAATAAACTCTTCCCCCTTTGAAAAGTTGAATTTATCAGAAGGTAATTTATCAGAAGGTCATGGTATCAACAAGAAGCCTAGAGACGTGGACTTGAAAATGTGTGGGAAGTGAGGAAGCCCCAGAGGGGATTAGAAAATAGTCTCTTTGATGACAAAAACAGCTTGGCATTGCAGGCCTGATTTCTTTGATGAATACAGCTATTTCTAGTCTCTTGTCATTCTGCTTTCTGGAAAGAGAGCATCTAAGTGACTTACGTTGTGTTACAGAAGTTGCTTCTCAGCTAAGTGGAAGCAGGGCCTCCAATTATTCATCAAGCTGTAACCGAAAGAGAGGCAATACTTCCCCAAAAGGTAATGAAGAAGGACAAATTAATATTATGAAATCAAAACACAACAAAATTCCACCATACTTCCTGTCTCTGAGAAAGAATTGGTTCTATTCTTTCTCAATTTTCACACAGGTTTCTTGGTTTATCCCTCGTAAGACTTTTTTATAACCTTCCTCTGCAATATACTCCTTCTCATAGTGGATCTTCTTTTCATCAGTTTGAAAACCATAATATCTTTTCAGGTCTCCAAATTAGAAGCCTCAGAGTCATCATTGACTCTCTAATCTATTATCCATAGCTATTTCATTGATTTTAAAGTTTTGTTGATATTATGCAAAAAAAGTCTCTTCAATTAAGGTCCTTTCTCTTTGTCTCAGTTCAAGCTGTCCTGGACAATTACAATAACATCCTAGATGATTTTCTTTCCCTCAAACATTCCCAATCTAGAATTATTTTTCCAGTTGTCAAAAGAGCAAAAAGCAAACAATAATCTTATCAGGTTACTTACTTACTTGAAAAGACTGTATATGGGAAGTTGTGCATAGGTTATATGCAAATACTACATCATTTTATATAAGAGATTTTAGCATCTATGGATTTTGGTATATGCGGGGCTGGGTCCTAGAACCAATCCCCCACAGATCCTGAGGGACTACCATATATATGCACTATAAACTAACACAAACACACACACACACACACAAGTGTCTATATACTGTTCTTTTTCACTAGAGAACTCTGGCTAATGCATACTTCATTCATTCATCATGTATTTATTGAATACTTTGTATGTACTAGGTTCTCTTACAGGCACTGGAAAAAACAGAAATAAGCAAATAGACACAAATCCAAGCCCTCATAGAATTTATATTCTAGAAGGCAACACAGAAATTGAACATGAACAAAAAAGTATGATGTGGGAGATATAAAGCGTTGTGGAGATAAATAAATCTTGGAAACCGGGATAAGGAATGCTGGTGAGAGGTTGCAATGTAAAATTGGTGTTCAGGGAAGGTCTCACTAAGAAGACAGAATTTTCAGCAAACACTTAAAAGAGGTAGGAAAGCAGGTGGCAATCTGGGGGGAAAGTGAGGCAGGAGTGTAGTTATCATGTTCAATATCAGTGTGTCATTGAAGAACAAGTACACCAGTGTGAAGGAACAGGGAGAACAGAGGGAAAGAATGATAGGAGAGGGGGGCAAATTAAAAACGGGGCTCATGCCAGGCCTTGTATAAATAAACATAGAAATATATATATATAGTTATATATATTTATTTATTTATTTATAAATCAAAAAATAAAAACCGGAACCAGATTATACAGGACTTTGTAAGCCATTGACTCTGGATAAAGAATTTGGGCAGAGAACTGACAAGATCTGACTTATTTTTTTAAAGGTTCACTCTGGTTGCTGGGCTGAGCATAGACTTTGGGGGAACTCTTATTATACTGTAGTTATTAGTTGTTTATTTATCTCTAGCATCTCTCCCTCTTTGAGCACAAATCCTGCATTTTGTTTATCTTAAAGTGTTTGTTACTTGCAGGTGTTTGGGAGACTTACCAAGTAATCCTGTGTTTGTTGAATTAGTTCCATTTCTTCATCAGGCACAAGAGAAATATATGTATGAAATGCAGTCAGAAAAGATTACACTAAGTTTGATTCCACAGACAAGCAAAACTAAATTGATAAAGACAGTAGACTGTAGAAGGGGAAAAAGAGAAGAAAGTTAAATAAACTCATATATAGTTAGGTAAAGAATATAGTTTTAAAATAAAGAATGGAATACAATATTGTTCCTAGAGTTCAAAAATGAATTAGGACCTCAAAGAGTACAGAATTCTAGCATAATAACAGTATAAATTAAACAAATAAAATGATGCCAACTGTACTGTAATGCAATATGTCCCCACAAAAATTAAACATGCTGCAACTCTGAAAAATTGGCATTTTTCAAATGGCTGTGTCAAACAGCTGCGTATACAAATCACCAAGTAAGTATCTCACAGTTAAATAAATGAGTATCCTGAATCTAACTCAAATTATGTGTTTGGGTCTTGTATGTTACTTCCAAATACAAATTTGCAACTTCATTGATTTTTCAGACAATTCATAGGTTTCACTGAACTTATTCTTTTGCACCAATTCTCTGGCATTTGAAAGGCTGTATTCATAAGTTTAGCTAGAAAATATTTATAAGCCCTATGGTGCCAGGCATTGGCAAATGTCCTTCCCTGGACATGTACTGAAGGGAACAGGCCACACCACTCCTTTCCCTCCCACATAATCCCTATGGTTCATTGGAATTGGATGACCTTCCTGGGAACTCTTTACTGTGGCCTCTATGGGTGCCAAAAGCCCAAGAAAGCTTGCTGAGTTGTTCTCATTCAAATACTGCGCTTGCTGGGTTCTTATTCAGGTCTCTTTAGACACACTTCCTTCTTGCTCAGCAGAACTGTTAATTGGCACAGAAAACATCCTAGCTTTGTCCATTTTCTATAGAAGCGAAAAATGCTTCTACCTGACTGTGCTGACAGAATTTTATTTTCAATGGTATGAATACCCCAGACATTTCAATGACAACTTTGGGAACAAAATAATACATATAATACAATTGGTTGGTCTTAAGCAGCCTCATGCCTCAGTATAAGTGACCACAAGCAAAACTCCTCCAAAATTAGGGGCTAAGACATGAGCGTTTGGGATATAATCATTCACATTTGACAAAGGCTGCACATAGTGCCTTTCTGTTTCTGTGATTTTTACCTTAATTGGTTCATTTTCACTATTACACATTTAATCTGTTTGCCACTAGTAATAAATAAGCAGGGCTGTTGTGATTGGTTTCCAAGAATTATTTGTCCATCAGCTCAAGAAAGCATGTTGCAATGCCAGGAGTAAAGAAAACTCTCATTGTATTTGTCGTTGGTCAGGAGCCCAAGTCTCATATATGTCTTGGTGAGGGTGCTGTGGGGAGACCCTTTAATTCATATTTTTAGGTCCTGCCTGCTTCTCACAGACTTGTGTAGAGGGGAAAAGGAGCTATAATTACTTGTGAGAGCACTTGGACCAGGTGACAAAATTATTGAAAACTTTTTAAACCATGATTAGCCATTTGAATGTTTACTTATGTCCACTTCCAAGAGCTACCTTAAATTATTTGCATATGTATGTATGCATGCAACTTCCTTGAATTTATGGAGATGTATAAAGGTTTTGTTGAGTCTTCAGAAGATAGAGGATAGTGATGCTCTTTAGTTGTGATATTTTATGTTGGTCAGATATATTGATACATACTGCATTCAGAAGTATCATTAAAAACAGGAGATTATTAATATTTTGCCTTGTATTTCTAATTGCATATTGTTAGGTTTTGGGCTATTTACTGACAAGATTGTAATTCATGACATCATTGTCCTTGTGTTTAAAAGATCATGCCAACACAATGACTAACCAGGTAGATGGCTATATACAGAAAAATCCAGCCATTGGTATTCATTTCTGTACCCCATGTATAAGAAGTTCATTTATGCTGTCCTGTTTTCAGTGCTAGAAGTTATTTGATTCAGTGAAATTCTATGTGCTCACAATATGCCCGGAACTGTGGTATAAATACTTGAATGGACAAAAAAGAAGTCCCCTAGAGAACTTTTGTTTAGATCCTGTTTGAATTGTGATTCCTAATTCTTGCCAAGTTGTTTGTTGGAATTAACTTTTAAAGAATGCTTTCAAAGGGTAATAGTTTATTCTCTCCCCAACTTCCCCCAAATTAAAGACCCATTAATGTGTGAAGCAAAACTAAAAACAATTTTCAAGAACACAGTGAGTCAAATAGATGGGTGCTTGAGGAGGAAAAAAGTGCCAGATCAAACAGAATTGACAGTTCTAGAAATAAACCCAAAATACACATGGGAATTTAGTGTGTGGCAGATCTGTTATTTCAAGTCAGTGGGGAAAGATCAATTAGTTAACAGGCATTGTTGAGATAGCTGGCTAGTCACTTGGATGAAGAGGAAGCTGCATCTATATTTTAGAACCCAAATAAATCCCTGGTAAAGCAATGATTTAAAATAATAACAACAACAATAATAATAATAATGCTAAAAGGAACCATAAAATTAGAAAAAATACTATTATAAAATGAGCAAGGTCTTTTAAAAAGATATATCACCTATAGGATATAGAAAAAAGAAATGGCACAGTTGACTACAAAAATATTTTAAAAATCCATACAGAAAAATTATACAAAATACAGCTGAAAAATGTCCATATAGCAGAAATTACCAGAAAAGTGTCAAAAGAAAAATCAGAAAATATTTGGTGAGCATGTAATAAGCAAAAGCAGTAATTTTCTAGACATACGAAAACATTCATAGACCTGTAAAAAGATAACAGCTGAAAGAAAAATTGGCAAAAATGTAAAACAAAGAGTTCACAGAAAAAGAAACATAGTCAATAACCATTGATTTTACAAATATAACCTGAAAACCTACATATCCCAGGATTATTGAAGGTGCTTAGCATATATCAGAGAAAAAAACAGAGAAATTTCTGTGCCCCGCTACAGTCTACTATAAAGGTGATGGTGGAGAAGACAATAAATAATGTAAATAATAAGTAACTAATTACACAGTATGTTAGAATCATGGTTCCCAAACTGTGTGCCAAAGCACCCCGGGATGTTACAGCAAAATTATAGGTTCACTGCAGTTTATTTGCAATTTTAAGGGAAACATAGTGCTATGGTCTTAATGTTGGTGTCATCCCAAAACGTATCTTGGAATTTAATCTGCAATGTGATAGTATTAACGGGTGCAGCCTTTTGGGAACTGATAAAGTCTTAAGTGTCCTGCCCTTAAGAATGGGATTAGTACCCTTATAAAAGCAGGTGAAGGGAGTGTGTTTGTCCTCTTCCCTATTTCTGCCATGTGAGGACAGAGTGAGAAGACATTGTATACAAGCTATGGGCCTTTAACAGACACCAAATCTGCTGGCATGTTGATTTTTGACTTTCCAGCCTCTAGAACAATAAGCAATGGATTTATTTTGTTTACAAGTTACTCAGTCTAAGGTATTTTGTTATAGCAGCATACTAAGTCACACAGCAGGATCTGTCAGAAAATACACAAATTACTAGCTGATAAATCTCATATTTTCAACATTAGTTTATACTAAATTTCTTTTAGTGACATCATATCTTTTCAAAACCAGCTTTTTGGTGATTGTGACAAGTAAGTAACTACACAAAAAGCAATGTGCATTGGGAGATGAGGGTGGTGTTGACTCCAAGCATTGACGAGCCATTTAGTGTTCAATAGGCATACACATCCCATTAATGAGTAATTGTTGGTATTTTCAAACAATGTATACATATCATTTTCTTTCAATTTATGTATATTATTTTTTCAAATGACTAGTAATTTGTTAGTACATAAATACTTATTGTTTGAACCTATTTAATAAATGAAATAATTAGATGTTTCTTTTGGCCAGAGGTGCTAATTTTTTGTATTTTTAATAGAGACAGGGTTTCACCATGTTAGTCAGGATGGTCTCAATCTCCTGACCTCATGGTCTGTCTGCCTTGGCCTCCCAAAGTGTTGGAATTACAGGCGTGAGCCACCGCGCCTGGCCAGGGACTGCAATTCTTAGGCAAGTCCTTGTGCCGTGCTGGGCTCCAAACCAGTGGAAATAGGGGACACATGACCTAGTGAGACATCAGCTGGGTTGGCTAAGGGGATGTTTGTGCCACCCCTCCCTCAACCCCAGGCAGTGCAGCTCACAGCAACGAAAAGGAATTCCTTCCTTCTGCTTGAGGAGAGGAGAAAGAAGAGTAAAGAGGATTTTGTCTTGCATCTTGTAGCCACAGTAAGACAGGGCACCAGGCAGCATCATCAGGCCCCCATTCCAGACCGTAGCTCTTGGACGACATTTCCAGACACACCTTAGGCCCTGTGGGAACCCACTGTCTTGAAGGAAAGAACTTATTCTTGGCAGATTTTATTACCTACTGACTAAAGAGGCTTCGAGCCCTGAATAACCAGTGGTGGTACCCAGGTAGTATGCCGTGGGCCTTGGGTAAGGCTCTGCGATATACTGGCTTCAGGTGAGATCCAGCATGTTTGCTGGGGTGATGGCTATGGTGAGAGACTCCTTCTGCTTGAGAATAGCAGAGGGAAAAGAAAAAGGACTTTGTCTTGCACCTTAGGTATGAGTTTGGTCACAGTGGGATAGAGCACCAAGTGGGCTCTTGGGGATCCAATTTCAAGCCTTGGCTTTTGGATGGCATTTCCAGACCCACTCTGGGCCAGAGGGGACCCCATGACCCTGAAAGATGAGTCTCAGGCCTGGCAACATTCACCACAAGCTGGTGAAGAGCCCTTGGGACTTAAGTGAACACTGACAGTAGCCTGGCAGTACTTCCCTTGGACCTTTGGTGGTGGTGGCCATGAGAAGATGCTCCTCTGTCTGTGGAAAAGGGAGGAAAAAGTGGAAAGGACTCTGCCTTGTGATTTAAGTGCCAGCTTAGCTTCAGCAGTACAGAGCACCAAGTAGATTTCTAAAGTTTTTGACTCTAGGTCCCTGGCTCCGGAACAGCATCTCTGGATCAACCTGGGGCCTCAGAAAACTCACTGGCCTGAAGGAAAAGACACAAGCCTGGCTGGCTTCACTACCTGCTGACTGTAGAGTCCTACCACCTTGAACAAACATAGGCAGTAGCCAGATAGTGGTTACGGTGGACCTTGGGCAAGACCCAGTGTCGTGCTGGATTCAGGTATAACCCAGTACAGTCCCTGGTGGTGAACATTGAGTTGCCTGTGTTGTCCCACCCACAGTTCCAGGTGGCACAGCACAGAGAGAGAGAGACTACATATGTTCCAGAGAAAGTTAAGAGAGTGAGAGTTTCTGCCTGGTAATTCAGAGAATTCTTATAGATTTTATCCAAGACCACAAAGGCAGTATCTTTACAAGGCTCTAAGCACAACAGCATTACTGGGGTTGGGGTAATTAGGGGTGTCCCCTAATCCAGATGCATCTTAGATCACAACACCCAAGTCCCTTCGAATACCTGGAAAGCCTTCCCAAGAGAGGCAGGTACAAACAAGCCCACACTGTGAAGACTACAATAAATACCTGACTCTTGAATACAGAGACACCAACATAATATCCACAAGTATCAAGACTATTCAGGAAAACATGTCCTCACCAAATGAACTAAGCAAGGCACCGAGGAAATGCAGATATGTGACCTTTCAGACAAGAATGCAAAACAGCTGTTTTGAGGAAACCTGAAGAAATTCTAGGTAACACAGAGAAGGAATTTAGTAATCTGTCAGATAAATTTAACAAAGAGTTTTAAATAATTAGAAAGAATCAAGTAGAAATTCTGGCGCTAAAAAATGCAATTGACAGGTTTAAGAATGCATCAAAGTTTCTTAATAGCAGAATTAATCAATCAGAAGGAAAAATTAGTGAGCTGGAAGACAGGCTATTTGAAAATACACAGTTAGAGGAGACAAAATAAAAAAGAATGAGAGAGAAAGAGAGAGAGAGAGGTAGAAAGTTTATTCAAAGAGGTAAAAACAGAGAACTTCCCAGACATAGAGAAAGCTATTAATATCCAAGTACGAGAAGGGTACTGAATACCAACCAGATTTAACCCAAAGAAGACTTCCTAAAGGCATTTAATAATTAAACTCTCAAAGGTCAAGGATAAAGAAAGGATCCTAAAAACAACAAGAGAAAAGAAATAAATAACAAACAATGGGGCTCCAATCTGTCTGGAAGCAGACATTTTAGTGGAAACCTTACAGGCCAGGAGAAAGTGGCATGACATATTTAAAGTGCTGAAAGAAAAAAAAAAAAAAACTTTTACACTAGAATAGTAGTTCAGGAAAAATATCCTTCAAACATGAAAAAGAAATAAAGACTTTCCCAGACAAATAAAAGCTGAGGAATTTCATCAACACCAGATCTGTCTTATAAGAAATGCTAAAGAGAATTCTTCAGTCTGAAAGAAAAGGAAGTTAATGAGCAGTAAGAAATCATCTGAAGGTATAAAATTCACTGATAATAGTAATTACACAGACAAACACAGAATATTACAACACTAATTGTGGTGTATAAAATACTCATATCTTAAGTACAAAGACACAAAGATGAACCAATCAAAAATAATAATAACTTTTCAAGAAATAGAAAGCACAATAAGATATAGAGACAACAAAAGTTGTCAGAGCTCTGAGACGAAGTTAAAATGTAGATTTTTATTAGTTTTTTTCTTGCTTGTTTATGCGATCAGTGTTAAATTGTCATCAATTTAAAATAATGGGTTGTAAGATATTATTCGCAAGCAACATATAACATCAAATCTAAAAACATACAATGGATACCCAAAAAATAAAAAGGAAGAAATTAAATTATACCAACAGAGAAAATCACCTTCAACAAAAGGAAGACAGAAAGGAAGGAAAGAAGTAAGAGAAGATCAGAAAACAACAAAATGACAGGAGTAAGTTCTTACTTATCAATAATAACATAGAGTGTAAATGGACTAAACTCTCCAATAATAAAAAATAGAGTGACTAAATAGATTTTTAAAAATAGAGTGGCTGAATGGATAAAAAGAAAACAGACCAAATGATCCGTTTCCTATGATAAACACACTCCACCTATAAAGATACATATTGACTGAAATTAAAGGAATGTAAGTAGATATTCCATGACAGTGGAAACCGATAAAGGGCAGAAGAAGTAGCTATACTTACATCAGACAAAACGGATTTCAAGACAACAATGGTAAGAAAAGACAAAGAAGGTCATTATAGAATAATAAAGGGGGCAATCCATCAAAGGATATGACAGTTGTAAATACATATGCACACAATACTGGAGCACCCAGATATATAAAGCAAATATTATAAGAGCTAAAGAGAGAAATAGGCTCCAATACAATAATAGGTGGAGATTTCAACATCCCCCTTTCAGCATTGGATAGAGCTCTGAGACAGAAAATCAAGAAAATGTTGGACTTAATCTGCACTATAGAACAAATAAACCTAATAGATACTTACAGAAAATCTTATCCAACAGCTGCAGAATACATATTTTTCTTAGCACACAGATCATTCTCAAAAATACACAATATGTTAGGTCACAAAATAAGTCATAAAAGAGTTTAAAAATTGAAATAATACCAAGCATCTTCTCTGACCACACTGGAATAAAACTACAAATCAATAACAAGAGGAATTTTGGAAACTGTACAAGCACATGGAAATTAAACAATGTGCTCCTGAATGATCAGTGGGTCAATGAAGAAATTAAGAAGTAAATAAAAAAATTTCTTGAAGCAAACGATAAGGAAACGCAACATACCAAAACCTATGGGATACAGCAAAAGCAGTAGTAAGAGGGAAGTTTATAGTTATAAGTGCTTACATCAAAAAAGAAGAAAACCTTCAAATAAATAATCTAAGAATGAATCTTAAAGAATTGGAAAAGAAGAGCAAAACAAACCCAAAATAAGTAGAAGAAGAGAAATCATAAAAGTAGGAGCAGAAATAAATGAAATTGAAATGTCAAGAGCAATACAAAAGATCATTGAAATGAAAAGTGGGTTTTTTTGAAAAGATAAACAAAACTGACAAATCTTTAGCCAGATTTAAAAAAAGAGAGAAGACCTAAATAAATAAAATAATAGATGAAAAAGGAGACATTACAACTGATATCATAGAAATTCAAAGGATCATTAATAGCTACTGTGAGCAACTATATGCCCAAAATTGACAAATCTAGAAGAAATGGGTAAATTTCCAGACACAGTCTACTAAGATTGAACCATAAAGAAATCCAAAACATGAACAGGCCAATAACATGTAACAAGATTTAAACTGTAATAAAAAAATCTCCCAGCAAGAGAAGCCTGGGACCTAATGGCTTCACTGCTGAATTCTACCAAACATTTAAAGAAGAGCTAATACCAATCCGACTCAAACTATTTTGAAAAATAGAAGAGGAGGAAATAATTCAAAACTCATTTTACAAGGCTGGTACCACCCTTATACCAAAACTAAACAAACGCACACACACAAAAGGAAAACCATATACAGAAGAATATCCCTGATGAATGATGATGCAAAAATCCTCAACCAAATCTGGCAAACTGAATTTATCAACATATTAAAAATATCATTCATCACGACCAAGTGGGATTTATCCCAGGCATGCAAGGATGGTTCAACATACACAAATCAATCAGTGTGACACATCATATCAACAGAATGAAGGATAAAAACCATATGATCATTTCAATTGATGCCGGGAAATGCATTTGCTAAGTCAACTTCCTTTCATAACAAAATCCTCAAAAAACTGGCCTTAAAAGGAGCATACTTCAACATATGAAAAGCCATGTATGACAGACCCACAGCTAGTATTTTACTAAATGAGGAAAAACTGAAAGCATTTCTTCTAACATACAAAACACGACAAGGATGTCCACTGTCACCACTGTTACCCAACAGTACTGGAAGTCCTAGCTTGAGCAATCAGACAAAAGATGGATATAAAAGGCATCCAAATTGGAAAAGAATAAGTCGAATTATCCTTGTTTGCTGATGATATGATCTTATATTTGGAAAATCCTAAAGACTCCACAAGATAACCATTAGAACTAATAAACAAAGTCAACAAAGTTGCAGGTTACAAAATCAACATCCCCAAATCAGTGGCATTTCTATAGGCCAACAGTGAACAATCTAAAAAAGAAATTAAGAAAGCAATCCTATTCAATCCTATTTAATCCGACAACAGATGAAAATAAAATACAAATCTTAGGAATTAACTAAAGAAGAGAAAGATCTCTACAATAAAATCTACAAGAAACATTGATGCAAGAAATTGAAGAAGACACACAAAAATAATAGAAAGACATTTCATATTATGTATTGGAAGAATTGCTATTGCTAAAATGTTCATACTACCTAAAGCAAGCTACAGAGTCAATGCAATCCCTATGAAAATACCAACGACATTCTCCACAGAAATAGAAAAAAGGATCCTAAAACTTATAGGGAACCACAAAAGACCCAGAATAGCCAAAGCTGTCACAAACAAAAAGAACAAAACTGGAGTAATCACGTTACCTGGCTTCAAATTAAACTACAGAGCTATAGTAACCAAACAGCATGATACTGGCATAAAAACAGTCACAAAGACCAATGGAACAGAATACAGGGCCAAGAAACAAATCCATACATCTGTAGTAAACTCATTTTCAACAAAGCAAGAACATACATTGAGGAAAAGACAGTGTCTGTAAAGGTGCTGGGAAAATGACATCTATATGGAGAACAATGAAACTAGACCCCTATCTCTCATAATATACAAAAATCAAATCAAAATGGATTAAAGACAAATCTAAGACCTCAAACCATGAACCTACTCGAAGAAAATATTGGAGAAACCTTCCAGGATATTGGAGTGGGTAAAGATTTCTTGAGTAATACTCCTTAAGCACAGGAAATCAAAGCAAAAATGAACAAGTGGGATCACATCAAGTTAAAAAACTTCTGCACAGGAAAAGAAACAAGCAATCAACAAAGTGAAGAGACAATCCACAGAGTGAGAGAAAATATTTGCAAACTACTTTTCTGACAAGGGATTAAAAAACAGAATATATAAGGCACTCAACAACTCAATGGGAAAACATTTAATAATTTGATTTAAAACTGGGCAAAATATATGAATGGACATTTCTCAAAAGAGGACATACAAATGGCAAACAGGCATATGAAAAGGTGCTCAACATCACTGATCATCAGAGAAATGCAAATCAAAACTACAGTGAGATATCTATCATCTCCTCCCAGTTAAAATGGCTTGTATCCAAAAGACAGGCAATAATAAATGCTGGTGAGGTTGTGGGGAAAAGGGAACCATTGTACACTGTTGGTGGGAATGTAAATTAATAACATATATGATCTAGAAATCCCACTGCTAGGTATGTACCCAAAAGAAAGCAAATCACTATATTGAAGAGATATATATACTCCCATGTTTATTGCAGCACTATTTGCAATAGCCAAGATTTAATAATCCATTTTAGTGGATCCAGTTTTTTGGGGGACTCAAAACTGATACGTTTAGTGGGTTCTTTAAGAAAAATAATAGAGATATTATGAATATAGAGGTAGGTAGGAAAACAAATATTTTAAGAAGGAAAGGATATAATAAAAACTGTGAGTTATAAGAGGTTGACAAACACAAACTTTATGATAATTTTAAAAATAGTATTTTGATTCGTTGACTGCCAGACATATACCTATAACAATTATTTTCCCTTTTGTGATTATATACATTTTTATCACTTCTTCATATAGAAATAAGCAAATATGTTTTATAGAAATAATTTAGCATTCCTACCACAATCACACTACCATGATTGATATGATTGATCAATTTTATTTACTTATGTTTTTACTATCGGTAATGTAGAAGGTTTCTTTCATCTTTACGGCTCATTTTGACAATATCATGTAAATTTGTAAAACTGTCAAATTTGGGAAAAACTCTGTAAAGATTTTTCTTATACATGAGCTCTGTAAGATTTGAGGACATTTTACATTTTTCTTTTGCTGCAGTTAATTTTAAATATTTTAAAAATTGACGACATTCATTAACCTGTTTATGTCTGATACCCTTGTTGTGAAGATGTATTGTGTTTTAAGTTATTTTCATCAATGTAGTATTTTATATTAAATCAGCAAAAACTTAAAATCATTTGCCATTGTGTTCCAGTGACCCACTTTCTTTATTAATTTGATTGTAAGGCAATCAAAGGGCTTATTTATAACTACTATTGGAAAGTTATCTTTCCCTGTTAACAAATTACTGCTTTTGATGTGATACTTTTTGTTACAGTTTGCTTCTCAAAGTTAGAATAATTTAAATTTATTTTCTCAATTATTTATATTGATTTTTGTTTCATATCAGTTTATTTTGTATTTAAATATTCTCTCAGTTCTTTAGCAAAATAAATACAAAGATGTCAGAAAGAGATCCTTTGCACTCATTTCATATGTTTGAATCAGGAGCTCATAATTTCATATTTGTTTTTATAAAACATTATAAAGGAACTTTTAAAATGGGAGTTAAATGTACATGAATTCCACCAACCTTTTACTTCTCATGTGTTGGAGCCTTTTAAGTCTTTAAAAATATAGTTCTCGTCTAGGTGACAATGAAACTCTGTCTCTAAAAAAATAAGAAATGAAGATTAAAAGATATTTTAGAAGTAATTAGAACATTGTTAATTATGTTGCAAGGTCTTCTAATGAAAGAACATTTCGCTACATGAAAACTCTTAAAGATCAAAGTTTGCATGTATTTAAAATACTCCATCAAAAAGAGAAACTTGCAAAGAAAATATGATAGGTGCAAAATATCAAAGTAATCAACTTCAGGTAGGGTGGAGACTGCTTTTTCTCTGTGAGATTAGGGAATAAATCAATCAAGATATACACTCTGTTCTTAAACGTTTTAAAAAAAATGCTTGCAGCTGGTCTGTGAAAAACAGGAGAATGAAAAGACAAACCATAGACTGGAATAAAATATGTGCAAAACACATACCTACCAATGAACTTGTATAAAAATATACAAAGAACTCTTAAAACCAACAATAAGTAAAAGAACAACCCAATTTAAAAATGGACAAAAGATTTGGACAGAAATCTCATCAAACAGGATACACAGATGGCAAATAAGCATATGAAAAGATGCTCAACATCATTTGTCATTAGGGACTTGCAAATTGAAACAATAATGATATAACATTACCCTCCTATTAGAATGGCTAAAATCCAAAAAACTGACAATAGCAATTGCTAGCCAAGATGAAGGACAGTGGGAACTCTCACTTATAGCTACTGGAAATGCAAAATAGCAAAGCCACTTGGGAAGACAGTTTGGTAATTTCTTATAAATCTAAACATAGTCTTACCATATAATCTGGCAATGGTGCTTCTAGGTATTATCAAAAGGAATTGAAAACATGTTCACACAAAAGGTTGCACACTAATGTTTACAGTAGCTTTACTAATAATTGTCAAAAAGTGAAAGCAACCAAGATGTCTTTTCTTTTAGGTGAATTGATAAACAAACTGTGATACATCCTTACAATGACACATTATTCATTGACAAAAAGAAATGAGCTATCAAGGCACAAACTACATCGATGAATCTTAAATGCATGTTGTTAAATGACAGAAGCCAGCCTGAAAAGGTTCGTACTGTAGGATTTTAATTATGTGACATTCTGTAAAAGGTAAAAGACAGTTAAAACATCAGTGGTTCATTGAAATTCAGGGAGAGGGGAGAATCACTGAATACATGAAGAACAAGGGATTTTTTAAAAGGGTATTTAAATAATTATGTATGATAATATAATGGAGGATACATGATATTATGCATTTGTCAAAATATGTATGTGAGGTCACATGTTTTATGCTTCCAATGTACTTTTAGGAGCATAAAACCTGTGACCTGACATACATATTTTCTAGCTTTATAACTACAGCAGTTTTGTTAAATTCTGTTGTGTTTCTTCATTATTAACAACCAAAAAAAGGTTTTTTATGGGTTGTTTATAACTGTATACTCTACATTACTATTTTCCTGACAGGAGAAAATTTCCGTTTTGGTCAAGCACTAATAAAAGCTGAGTTCCTACTTAGAATTTCACCCATCAGGGGACTGTTATGATTGTGAGAATTTTCCACAGTGGGCTGCTGGGTCCATTCATTTCAAACCTTGTTTCTCCTCCATTACGCACATACTTTTGGTGCCACGTCTATAGGACATGTTCACATCATGATACAGCCTCTGGCCACACACCTTTGGGTCATGATGCCCTGGTGAGCTGGTGCCATGATTAGTAGAAGTGTTGCTGAAAGCCATTCCCACACCAGAACAGCCACTGATAAATGAAAGTCGCTGCAAATTTTCCAAAAACATATCACGATGTGAACACATTCCTAGGCCCCCTCCTGGAAGTTATAAATAACCTGGATAGGTTAGAGTTTTTGAAATGTAAGCTTCAGAAAATCAGCCTCTAGCTTCTAGGAGTCTTTGAAAGTTATCTTTTTTTTTTTTTCTTCAATATTCAAGGTGCCGTAGCAGTCAAGATAAGCTAAGAGTGAGAATGGGGAACAAGGTGAGTGTTTTGGAAGAGAAAATAATGTATTAAATAGTCTGTTTTGAGAATAGAAAAGCAAATGGTCTAGGGAAATAGAGTGCCTGCTTGAAGTTCATGGGAAGGAATTTACAGAGAGACCAGTAGACCTGAAGGTGCATTGTGCTCTAGCCATGTTAGCCGTAAAAGTATAGACAAAGGGTGAGTAGAGAATGGGATGTGAGCCAGGCTGTGGTTTACCAAACAAATATTAGAAAGTGAGAGGGACCAACGGTGAAGAAGGTGTATGCAGGAGGACAATGATAATGCTGGACCACAGATTTTAATAACTACCTAGGAAGAGAAGAGAGGGCATCAGAGGTTGACAGTAGTAAAAAAAAAAAAAAAAATGGTAGAATCAATAGGTTGACAGGTCCAGTGAGTTAAAGGATTGTTAGGATTGGGGTATATGAGGGAGTAAACTGGAAAGATACAAAGTCGTGCTCAGAGATGGAATGAATGCAGTTGATATAAAAATGGGATGCAGTCAATGGCAACAACAAGGTGTATAGGAAGACCATGAGACTGATCGGTTAGAATAGTGTTGAAGGCACGTTTCCCAGGAGGACAGAAGTTCAATAACCTGAAAGTGCAGGATGTTTAAAGGCCCATTTATGGTTATATTATAATCCTCAATAATTAAAAGAATAGTATTATACAAATGAATCCAGTGACAATGATCCATCCAGGTGCTAAACCCATCAAGAAACCAGGTGTAAAAACCTGGGAGTTACTACATGAAAGCAAAAATGAGTGGCAGTGGGTATATAATATGATAGCAGAAGATTCTAATCTACAAGGGTCTAAGGATGAGAAAAGAATGACCCAGAAGCTGCAATGAGGAGCAGGGAACCCACCTCCAGATCCAGTAACACCTGTAGGAGGAACAGAGCCACCAATTGAGAGTGCTTCTGAGGCTGATATGTCCTTGAAAGAGAGCTTCATTTTAATTTTGAGTTAGGCAATTAAAAAAAAAGTTCTGATAGTATGTTAGATTTTGCTGAGTACTGAAATTCCAAAGGGCACACATTATATTACAATCATAATGCCTATCTATAATTTCCTGGTTATTAGGGTGCAGTGGGTAAAGATTTATCTAGGCTAATGTAGTGTTCCACGTTCTCCTAATAAATGAGAGATAAGGTTAGAGACTAGTATTGCATATAGATACATACAGTTTGTACATGCCAAAAAATTCCAGAAGTTAATGAGGAATAATTAGCAGTATTTATCTCCAGGGAAACTAACTTTAATGTTCAAGGGGGACTTTTAACTGTATTTTATACCCTACTCTAGTGCAATACTGCAGTGTACAGTATGAGAAAGTTAAAATATAAATACTTATTGGCTCTTTGATATTAAGAAATTATTAATAACTTTTCTTAGGTATAACAAGGGTACCAGGGTTATGCTTTCTAAAAGTTAACAATTAGAGATATACATAGAAATATTTCCAGGTCAAATACATTTAAGTACTTTCCTGAAAATGATATGAAACGGGGAGTGGATAGGGAGTTTAGATAAAACAAGATTATTTAGGAGCTGAGTAAGGTTGAAGTAGAGTTATGGTTATATGAATTTATTAAATTATCTTGCCGAGTTTTGCATGTATTTCAAATTGTCTATAATTGTCCATAATAATAATCTTAAAAAATAACTTCTCAGTGCAGTAGGTGATAGCCATTTAGATCACATTTTGTTTCAATTCCACTAATTATCATTTGCACTACATTTGAGGACTGCAATTATATCAGTATTTATGGACCCAACCTTCATGTTGTTTATGCATTAAAGACAACAACGAGCAATCAAAAAAAAAAAAAAAAAAAAAGATGAGGTGGCTCAAGTTGAGCCTTGCAGGCCGTGTTGAAGAGTTTGGGTTTTATCTCAAAAATAGTGAGAAGCCATCGAAGTGTTTTAGCCAGAAACACACACATACACACACACACACAAACACACACACACACACCCCAACCAGATGTCTCCCTATTATTCACTATAATGTGATGAACTGGTTGAAAACGGGTGAAAGTAGAATCATGTGATCAGTTAGGAGGCTATTCTAATCATCTAGTCATATATTGGTCGAAGTTGGCAATATAAAATGTAAACAGAGGAGAGAGAATCAGCAAATTCTGAAAAGAAATGGTGGGTGATAAGTGTGGTGTCATATAGCAAGGGTATGTGCTTGAGAGTCAAATAGCATGCAGTGGTTAAGCAGGATGATTATCTACTGCCTAAATCACAGAAGCTGTAGTGGGTTTTGATCTTGTCATTCCTCTTCTCAGAAAAAAGCAAAGGAGTCTAGGCTTCTCAGGGACCCTAAGAATAGCGTCTGCACTCCCTGTTGTTACACTGAAGGCTCTGGTCTTATCTCTGCATATGTCTTTTTATACGGTGTGTGTTAAGGACATACCTGTTTGATTTGATAAAATAATATTAGAAATTTTATAACTTCTTTCTATGGAAAATGCTGCTCTGACTGGGCATAATTCTCACTATAAAAATTTGTCTCATCCTTCTAAGTACTAGTCCAAACATCAGCTCCTCCACAGTCCTCCTCATTCTGTATCCATTTTTCCTTCCTGCATGCCCTAAGCTATATCTATTATAGTGTTTTTCTATGTATCTATTGCATTTCTTTTCCCCAACCAAGTTATAAACCTCTTGAAAGCAAACATCGTGTTAATTCATTTTTTATTTTCCTTGATTACTTATCTTAGTAATCAATAAATATTTATTGAATTTAAATGATTTCATATCTCCTTGTGTCCATATTTCAACAAAATCTAGATTAATGACAAAAGTTTCCATAGAAAATTTTGACTGTAGTTTAATAAATGCTCAATCATGTTGTAAACATATGTGATAAACTTAAGATATAAAATGACAGGGCAAATTTATGAGAGTGCATAAAATTCTTTATTTAGAACAATAAAGTATATGTATATATAATGTAAATTTAAATTCAAACCTGTATAAAAAAGGGTTGGGACATACACCTATTTTAAAAAGTACACATACAGTATATACACATACACATCACATTTTACAATCTTTTTTATTTAATTAAATTTCAGTCATAATAAAACTATTTAGAATAGTGTTGACATACATTTACATTATTATATGCAAACTCCAATCTATGACTGAACTAAGGGTATATCTGTGCATCCATCTAAATTAATACTTTTCAAGTCCATTGATTAAAAAAATGGTGGCAAGTGGACACTATAATCACATATTAATCCTTAGAATATAGGAGAATAAAATATTTTGATTGGAAAATTATATTTAGCGAGTCTTGTAGCTCAGAGATCAAGTACTGGAAAACGGTGTGGTTTTTAGTTTAAACAATTGTTTTAATTTTATTGTTAAAAATATCATAAGGATGTAGTTGGAGATGGCAGTTATAAATAAATTCACAATGCTTAGTAAACATTTCAGGATCACGAATATCCATTTTAGCATGGATTATTTCTTTAAAAAAAACACCGTGTTATAAAATGAAAGTACCTTATTTTATTTTTACAAACAAAGGCATTTCAAGACTAGTTAATGGAAAGCAGCAACACTATGAATTGTGTGATCAAATTCCACAAATGAACTAATTAGAATTTCAACCTGAATGGTTTTATTTTAAAGCCAATTTCAAAATAATATTGTTTCAAAGATAAGCTGGTTTACTTTAGAATTCTTATCCCACTTTCCAATTTTAAAGTGTAATTAATGAATTACTCCGTTATAAATTGGTTCTAAAATATCTTTTGGCATTCAAAAACTTCATGAGCATTTTACATTTTCTGCTCTTAGTTTTCAATAAAATGAAAAGATTTAAACGCTCACTTTGGTGCATTTCCAAATGTTACACACATCTTACAGTTTCTCATCCTGACTAATATGACTAAAATGTACTACTGGTTTTCATTCTTTGGAGGTGATCCAAAATGTTTATTTAAGCAAAGGAAAAAGCCATCTCTTGTGTAAATGGTGATCCAATTCACCCTACTTGAGACTGAATTTCACTTTTACTAATGGACACTATTTACATTAGAAACAAGAACAGCAATGACTTTTTATGGTCAAGATACTTATTCACAGAGTCCAGAATTGGATATTTTCTATGGGTTAGTTTCAATGCTATTTTATCTTCTTTGTCAGTCATATTGCAATAGGATTCACCCCTAAGGAGTGATCTCTGAGTTTACCATATAGATAAATAAAAAATTGAGATCCAAAGAGGAGAGGTGATTTACCGTATCAGTTAATGACACACTGGAGGCTCTGGATGATCTTTTGCAACATCCATCCCACCAGGCCAAAATGCATTTTTGAAGAATATACTTTTTAAATATACAGAATGCCTAAAAGCTCCAAACTGGAATTACATTTTGAAATGAAAACTTGGCTGCAGTAAAACATTTTTAAATATCCATGATTTCTGAATGAATTTCTCTCTTTATTTATAACTTCAGTTGAATTAGAGTAGCAAAACGGGACCCAAAGTTTCTCCAAAGTACTTTAAAGTTCAATGAAATGTATTTATTTCTTACTAAAACCAATAATTCATTAGGTATGCATAATTTTTCATAATTTTCATTTTTTCACATACTTTTTAAGAGAATAGGCTACTTGTTCTATTATTGTATTGAAGAAAAATCAATTTGTCTCTGACTCATTACAGGGTGGCAGTGTGGTAAGCGTATTAAATTATAACACAATATCCAGCAACACTTCATTATCACTCAGGAGGCACCATTTATCATCAAGCCGTTTTTTAAATAGACTTGGTTTCTATCAAAGAGGTGCGAAGCTTTCAGTATCATTGAAAATCTGCAGACTTCTGAGATCATTTTAAAAGGTAATTTTGAAACCTTGTAAGATGGAACTATCAGATACATGGCACCAACTGAAAAGGCGATTTCATGGTTTACTATGTCAGCAGTGAGTTTTCCATGATTTATGAAGAAGGATATTCAGAACACACCTGGGATAAAATAAGCAAAGATAAATATATATTTTTATCTCAAAGCAGAAATGACACAGTTAATGTCCAAGCAGCTAGCATTCAAAATAACGTTCAGCGTTTTTCTATTGTTCATGCATTTTATTCAACTTTAGTGTTTTAAAAATTGGCAATCCATGTAACTTTCAATGGACCAATACATTTAATAAGCAGGACACATCTCCCCTCTCCTACCATGTCAGATTTAATAACTTGCTGAATTTGTTTATTTAACTCCATTGATTAAGACCATGTCCATGAGTGTTAAAATCCAGCTACTAGGTTTGAGGACAAAAGTACATTTATTATACTCTTAAGCACATTAAGCAGCATTTTCATATGCTCAAGCAAACTGAAACCACTGGTTAAATAAATCAAACTACTAGATTGAGAAGTATCTATCTTCTCAATCTATACACGACCTACACACATAACTCATATTAATCTCTATCTATTTTCCTGAAAACAATCAATGCCACACACCGAGACAGGACCTATCAGCAATTAAACTGATCTCTGGTTTTATTACTAATCAAGTGTACCATGGGATATCTGAGGGCCTGAACACCTTCATGCAGCTTCTCAAAGCACCTGGGTTACATCTTAGAGAAATTACTCATATTTAAGGAACCAAAGCATGTTAGAGAAGAAAGGGACTGTAAGAATCATCTGGGCTCTTTGGTACAAAAAAGAGCAAAGGCCACTTACTGGAGTTGCATCTGGATTAGCTTTGAACAGAAGCTAAAATCTAAATATACTAGAAATTCTTGGACTTTTGAAATGAAAGGAAAGCTAGCAGTTAGTTTTCATGCCCTTTTGTGTCACTACACTGAAAACTGTCATCTTATGGTTGTAGAACATGGCAATAATGTTATCACAAAGATTAAGTTAGAATGGAAAGCTTTGGATTCCTTTATGTGTACATTCAAGACATGTTAAAAGAAGTTCATCAAAATAAACCACAAGAAATCGTTCTTTAACTTTACTCGGACGTTTTCTTGATTATTAAAAAAACTGGCTAGGGATATTCACATAATGTCTTACAAGTTCTAGTTTAAAAGCACAATGTCCATCTTGGGAATTCCTGCCAAATTCACTCTTAATATGACAAACACTGTCACACATTTTAAATAGCAAACTGACATGCATAACTACATAAAGCTTTCTTTTTATTTTTAATTCAAAAAGCTTAATGAATATAGAGTGCCTGATTTTAAATAAATGGATCCTTTAAACTGATAATGGTGACTATACTATAAATAACTAAAGTTTCCTGATTCCTTGCATTCCAAGTAACCTAGTTTTCAACACCCATATTAGCATGTGGGCTTGGTTTTCTAATGTTAGATACTAAATGTCATAATTTATTTTTATTCTCTCCCATAGTGAAATTGAAATGGGACCATCTTACATTCAGCATTTTCTCCTAAGTCCCTTTACATAGCTCTGTAATAGTTTTAGAGTATAAACACATCATAACATATTTTGAAAACACGATTTATACATCCCATAGTGGTCAAGGGAAAAGGCAGACTTTCCCAGGATGCCAATGTCCTCCTCAGCAGACTATTCTGATGTTCAGTGTTCTTAACTTCTTCCTGCGATGACTCTTTGGGAGAGTCTCCCCTTTGCCAAGGCATAATTCAGTACTGGCTCCTTTGCATAAATGGAACCGGGCAACCATTTGCATTTGTTTAGTGGGATATAGGTGAGCATGGTTTACATCAGGAAGAGATCAAAATCAGACCCATATCACAAATCAGTAACTATAAAAGCTGACATGCTGCCAACTCCAATCACAGTTCCCACTGCTTTCCACACTGTACAGTGGCTGACACTAGTGAGTTTTAAACATTTTTTTCTAGATCCCTTTGAGAAAAATTGTTACCCCTACTATCTAAGCTGAAATCTACTTGCGAAGACCAGGATGACTACAGGCTGCAGTTTGTATCTGAAGAATAAAGCTAGGTGTTTTGTCAGCATTTAGACATTTCTGGAGCCATGCAAATGGTGCATGCAGTCTGAGACACGTGCTTTCTCTTCCAACATCAGCTGCAAGTTCTAAATGAGACCCAAGTCCTGCAGGTCCTTAAAATAGAGTCCTGCTCCATGCAAGTTCTTCTTTATAGATGATTAATTCAGTGCCAGTTTCACAGTAAAACATTCTGTTCCAATTTCTGAATCATCCATATAAAGTCATGGGTAGCAAGAACAGATAAAGATGTGGTCTGTCACTCCAGACAGAATATGAATTTGTTTAAAGCTGCTTCATTTATGAAGCAAACATGAACTGTTACCAGCCTAGAAAGGAAGGAAACAAAAAGAGAGATTATGGTGTATCTGCCTTCTGCCTTTTTAAAAATCTCAGTAGCTGAAATCATGTATGACCACAGAATGAGTAACAGATTTACAATGTATGCTTCACTTACATAGCATAAAAGAACTTGATAAATGTTTTCTTAGATGCAGTGATCAGTCATTTTCTATGATCTCCCTGGTAACACATTATATGAACAATCTTACTTATTGTTTATTATCTATGTCCTCCCATTAAAATGTAAGCTCCATGAGGGCAGGGAGCTTCTCCATCTCTTTTACCGCTGTACCTCCACTCTTATAACAATGCCTGGCACTTAACAGATACTCAATAAATATTTCACTCTGTAACTTTCATACCTCCTGGCATTCTACCAATGATCTCAGTTTGTGGTAATACAATTATCAACCTAGTTAGCTTTGAATTTCTCCAGCAAGACTATAAAAGGTAGTAGATGGGGGTGAAGGGAGAAGGATTGATGAACAAAGAAGTGTCTGGAGAGTGGAGACCAGAGAAGTGGAGATAGATGGCGTAGCATGAAAGAGATCCCTAGGACAGGTGGAGAAGCTGGTCAGTGGCCACCAACAAGTAATAGCCTCACATGGCCACTGAGCCACTCTAGTATCTTGACTATCTAGTTAGGTTCTAGCAATCATTTCTCCCAGCTGAGGAAACAGCAGCAGAAAGACTTCATCCAACACTTCCAGCCAAAAAAAGAAAGACTGAAATCTTGGCACCACATCCCACAAAGCTTCTGTGGAAGGTTCATTTGGCCTCAGTGTGGCTTATTGTACTTGTTGAAGCATGAAAGCCATATTTTGTTTTAGTTCTTCAGTACTTGTGTTAATCTACTAGGTTTCAGATGTTTCAACTTTCCAGTAAAGTATTTGTATTTCTTCTCTACTTAAAAAAATATATTTAGATGGTATCATCATCCCATCTTCAATCACAGTCTCTAAATAAATGTGTTTTGCATTTCTCATCTTCTCTGCTCAATCTCTTTCACTACTTTTGTCCTTGTTTATCAACCCAGCGTCACAGATCACTGTTTTTAAAGTATTGAGATCATTACACAGATTAGCCATAAAATTCCATAGTGTGAGTAATAAGAATTGCAATGGTTTCCCAGTCTGCCTAATTGTAATATATTAAAAACTGTCTTATACAACAATTTAACAAACAGAGAACTCTAGAAGCTAGACAACCTGTATTTAGGAAATCAGAATTAAATCTAGAACAAAAATTAACAGAAACTAAGATAAAACTTCAGAAATCCAAAATATATAGAAAATATTTTAAAAGCATGGTTAGAAAGCAAAAGGGAATCACAAAAAGCAAAAGAATGTATTTTTTAAAGGTATAAATAATTTGAAACACAAAGCTGAATGTAGAGAATTAAATGTAGGACGGGCATGGTGACTCACGCCTGTAATCCCAGCACTTTGGGAGGCTGAGGTAGGCAGATCACCTGAAGTCAGGAGTTTGAGCCCAGCCTGGCCAACATGGTGAAACCCTGTCTCTACTAAAAATACAAAAATTAGCTGGGTGTGGTAGTGCACACCTGTAGTCCCAGGTACTCGGGGGGCTGAGGCACAAAAACCCCTTTCAACCCAGGAGGCGGAGGTTGCAGTGAGCTGAGATCACACCACTGCACTCCAGCCTGGGCTACAGAGCAAGACTCTCTCTCTCTCAAAAAAAGAGCGAGAGCAAGATAATTATATGTAGAGAAGATTGGAAATCTATTTTTGATTTTGCCCCTGGGTCACTTAGCAAAGAAAATAAACTTAAAGACTGACACCTGCTTTCCCATAGAACAAAACTACAAATTTTTATAATGACAACCTGGGTCTTGCAAGAACCCTTGTGAAATAAGAAGAGAAAATTTATCATTAACCCTCATTACACATGAAAAACCAAGGTTTAAAAGACATGAACTGGTAACTGATATAAACTCATCTAGTATTATACACCAAAGAGTCAAGGCTTGAATCCAAGTCTAATCCCTTCTAATCATCTGCTTTACAATCTATCTACAGAAACCAAACTTCCAAAGCTTGGGAAGAGTCTTAGGAAATATCTGGCAAAGAATCACAGATCTTGCCATTTGGTAACCAACCATTCCCAAGCCTTGAGGCCTAAATTTCCAAGCTTGACTTGAAATTGTCCTTTATTCCAATTCTAAGATTTATTTTCTTCCCCCTTAGCTCAGATATACAGGAAATTTTGTTTGTATTTCTTTGGTGAACCTCTCCACAATCAAACCCATGCTATTTACTATCAACTACACTAGGCCATTTCTGTGACGAAGCAATTTTTCTTTCAAGGTCTCAAATAAAATTCTTTGCAGATAACTCTCAAATTGCAAATCTATTCTTTCCAGGCCTGACTGTTATCTGAAGTTCCAGTCTAACATATTTGGCCACTGGTCAGTTTCAATAATATTTACCAACAGCTTCTTCACCTGATTTCACATTTCCTGTTAATAACAGAGTGGGACACACTCTGGTAAGTCCCACAGTCTCCAAATCATTCTTGATTTCTGCCTGTAATGACAAAACTCACATCCCATTAGTAACTAGGATTTGTTGATTCTTTTACTGCAATGTCTTCAAATGGTCTATGCTTTCTTAATTCCTGGCCCTGATGCTAATTCTGTTGTCATTCTCTCTCACATCTTATTTGAAGACTGGCCTGGTAAGTGGACTCCATTTCTCTAGTTAACCATTCCCATACATCTTGCCATACCAACACCGAATTAGTTTTCCCACACCTCTGCTTTGATTGTCACCCACATCTTTCTTACAGCATTTTATCCCAATAGCTCCTTATGTGACACAAGCTTATATTTTAAGCTCCATTCCTGGAATTCAAACCCTTTCTCAAACTGATGCTCACCCTTTCTTCTCAGCATGTTAACTCTTTATATGTGACTTCCACTGGAATCCAACTGTCCAAACTGACCCTTGAACATAGTTTCTACTTTGGGACTTTCCTGACTTAGTTTACGCTGTGTGCTCTGTACAGATGCTACCTCCATCACTTACAAAGTGAAGCTTTTCTCCTATTGTTAGTGATTTCTCTCTCCTTTCAAAAATAGGTAATTGTATTTGGGTGTGCTCAATTCTAAGATGTCATCCATGCCAGTATCTAGAACTGTGTTGAATTCACAACTTGTAGGACCATATGCAGAGTATTATGTATATGTCTGATTTCCTTTTGTAGGCTATAAACAATCTGAGGACACAACGAAGTTATATTAAGCTTTGCATCCATCAGTGCACCTACTAGAGTTTGTTGGAATCACATTTGTGGGAAGAGTAAAGAGCAAAAGTTTCTTGTAATGTATTAACTTAAATAAAGCTTTTAATGTAATGTATCTGTTTTATTTATTTATCTTAATCTTTGCTATACACAACACAATATGAAAAAGGTTTTTGTAGGATGCTACTATGGATACTTGGCATAACCTATGTGACCAAGTAAATTTTTAACTTTTCACATAGCTATTCTCATGCATAGTGTCAAATAAACACAACTTCAGTTAATTTTTTATTTTTATACTTTGAGACCAGGCCTTGCTCCATCACCCAGGTTGGAATGCTGTGATTTGATCATGGCTTACTACAGCCTCAAACTCTCGGGCTTAGGCAATCCTCCTGCCTCAACCTCCTGAGTAGCTGAGACCACAGGTGCACACCACCATGCCCTCCCAATTTTTAAATTATTTGTAGAGATGGGGTCTTCCTGTGTTACCCAGGCTGGTCTCAAACTCCTGGGCTCAAGTGATCCTCCCACCTCAGCCCCCGAGGTACTGGGATAAAAGGCATGAGCCACCACTCTTGGCATATTTTTTCCTAGGTGCAACTTTCTTTGTTGTTGTTTCTAGTTCAATACATTCCTTCCACGTTTGTTCCTTGTATTTAAGATATTAAACCCTCCTTCTTTTCATTTCTCAATTATAGGTTATTTCCTTCAGAGAACTAGCCCATATGTTCTCTATTCTAGTGTTTCAATATTTGTCTTGATTTAATTTGTTTTAGTTGGTGAAACTTCCATTTCAGGGAGAAATCCTTGCCATAAACCTGAGTCATTCCTTGTATTTTCCCCTTCCTTGCTAACCAAGAAAATGATTATAATTCACATTATATATATTTTTAAACGTATAATTGCAACTCCACATTTTATTTCTATCTTGGTATTTTTTACTACAGTTATTCTTATTTTTTAGAAGATTTTCTCTCCTACCACATCATAGTTCGGTCTCCCAGACTTTCCCTCTACTACACACCTATCTAGGAACTAGACTTAAGAGTTCCTTGGAGGGTTTTCCATCTCTGTTAGTATGAGGCCAAATGTAAGGGTTTACTTCATATAATGGGTAGTCAATAGATGATTACAAATGATATACACTCATTTTTACTTTGGGTTTTCAGATTCTCGATGATGAACTGGCCCTTTTCTCCCTCTTTCCCTACTTTTCCCTCAGCATTTGAATTCTTATGTACTCATACACACATACAAGTTTATTTCTGTTTTTATCTTCATAAATTTTATTCTCATGTTATTGTAATTCTGAGATATTCATTCATCTTTCCATTAATTTATTCAACAAATAGTTATTCATCATTTATATGTGCATGGTATAAGTGACATTGTTTAGTGGGGCTCCAAAATTAAATTAAGAAAAAAAATATCCTGTCCCCTAAGAGCTTATGGTTTTGAAAAGGGCACAAAATGTTCATTTAAGTGACAGTGATGTCCTACCAAGGGTCGTATGAAATCTATTTAGAGCGCCACAAATAGAGATTATTTTCATTTGGGAAGTCAGCTTTTTGTAGGTGGTAGTATGTGACCTGCGCCTTGGCAGAGCTTTGCAGAGATGACGAGTAAGACACTTTATGAAGGAGAATGAGTCACATTTTCATTCACTCTGTGATCTATTTCCCATTGACTACTCAATAAGTGAGCTGGGTTTTTTTTTTTTTTTTTTTTTTTTTTTTTTCTGGATAATTCTGGCTTCTTTAACCCGGCTAATGTGATTCATTTTATACATGAGTAATAATTCATACCTTAAGAAAAATAATTTATTAATTTCCTATGTGATTATATTCCCTTTTCATATGCATATCTTGCTGTCTCATTAATCCAAGCCAATAAATTACACACGCACATTCACACAAAAGATAAAAACAAACCCTACTTCAGAAGAACAATCTTCTTTGCCATTTGCTTACACTTTCATTTAGGGCTGAGTCACTCACTCAGTCTCTCCTTCAACAAACATTTATAGAGAGCCAACAGTGCACAGGTAGCATGTTAGGTGTTGAGGGTACAGCAAGAAACAGAAAGATCCAGCTCTTGTCTTGGAATGCTAACTGAGTATTCAAACATACATAAGTTGTTTGACTATGGTTGCTTTAAAATACCATCTTTTTTCCTCCTAAACAAGTGGCCTGGGTTTCCGTATCCTAATCCACTCCCAAATGTCATGGGACAAATGTCATAATTAAAACCACATGATTAAAGACCTGTGTGCCAAAACAGGATCCCAGCAATGCAATCCCAAACTAAACAACAGAGGACATTACTTGAGCATTTAAGACTCAATTAACCATTTAATGTGTGGTTTGTGAATGCTGCTTGAGAGAACTGAAATGGCTGTCAAGAAGAAGAAGAAAAGGAAAAAAAAACAAAAAGAAAACAGTGAATCTCATCTTACGGTTCAAAGGCAAAAAAATGAATTTTTAGGAAAAAGCATCGTTTCAGCTTGGGAAATACTGCTCCAGAAAATAAAAAGTGTTAAGCAAAGGTTCTATCCATTTACATTATTTGACAGGAAGAATGAGCCTAGAAAGAAGTGGGAATGGGCAGCAGAAAACAGAGGGTGCTATTCATGGTATGGACATGTTAATCAAGAGTATGATTGAAGGTAAAAGTGACAGAGTATGTAGAATAAAGTATTACAGTGTTAGATAAATGTGCAACATAATTATATCATGTTATCTTGAGTTGTTAAACAAATGTTGTATAACCATAAAAGTAAGCTCATTACAGGAGGCCAGATACTTTATGACTCAGCTCCACTGAAGAAGATTCAGCCTAGAGATAAATCTCTGAAGCTGGGACAGGGGTTAAAGCTGGAAGGGCAGTGACTTGCAGGGTAAAGAAGGAACTCACCACAGACTATCTAGGTAATAAAGAGGAGAGTAAATAATCCTTTGACAATGAGGGAATGCACAGAAGAAATGAGGAATTAAAAAGAGAAGAGAATATTCGCATGCCACTGTGGTAAATGCACTCAGGATTCCATGACAGTAACAAAAATAACAGCCAATTAGCAGAAGCAAAAGTGAGGGACAGCATGAATCAATACTGATTAAGTTAACGCAGCTGTGGGTCTTCCTGCAACAGTATCTGCAGCAAGGGAGCAGAGAAAGTAGACAGGACAGGAGATAATGATCACTAGTAACTTCTAGCCACATCTTACTCTCCTTTCTCCCACAATCCTTCCGCAGACCCATACAATCACAGCATGTGTCTGCCATGCGTGTATGCTCAGTGTATCCTGGGCTCTGAAATATTATAATGCATAATTATTACTAGTCATGTGGAAAGTGGCAATTGACCTTGAAAATCTTACTCTCCTGACTGTAAGATATTTGGATGTTTTCTCTTTTTCCTTAAAATGGCAGGGAAACATTCTGGTTTTCTCTTGTTTCAGCATCTAACACATGGGACACCGTCATGTTATGGTGGTCACACCTAAATAAAATTGATTCCATATGTTTTTATTCTATTAGTAATACTTAATTTTAGTCCTAATTTGCTATATTCCCCTTGTCTAATTAATTTTCTGGCCTCAAAAACAGTCCAAGTAAACATACAACTGTTAATTTTTTTGTGCATCTCCCATACAAGATGAATCCACTAGTCAGGACAAACACTGCTTACCTTTCAAAACTGGAGAATACACAATGAATTAGATATGCACATTTCAATTATGTAACAACTTCAGCCAACATGCTGACATCTGCTTGATAGACCACTTACTAATGAAGTTTGTTTATAAATTTTGGCATCTCATATGCTGTATAGTTCTTGCTAAATACTTCAGTTTGAATTAAAATGTTTACAATCTACCCATCTGACAAAGGGCTAATATCCAGAATCTACAAAGAATTTAAACAAATTTACAAGAAAAAAATCAAACAACCCCATGAAAAAGTGGGCAAAGGATATGAACAGACACTTCTCAAAAGAAAATATTTATGCAACTAACAGACACATGAAAAAATGCTCGTCATCACTGGCCATCAGAGAAATATAAATCAAAACCACAATGAGATATCATCTCATACCAGTTAGAACGGTGATCATTAAAAGTCAGGAAACAACAGGTGCTGGAGAGGATGTGGAGAACTAGGAACACTTTTACACTGTTGGTGGGACTGTAAACTAGTTCAACCATTGTGGGAGACAGTGTGGCAATTTCTCAAGGATCTAGAACTAGAAATACCATTTGACCTAGCCATTCCATTTCTGGGTATATACCCAAAGGATTATAAATCATGCTGCTATAAAGACACATGCACACATATGTTTACTGTGGCACTATTAACAATAGCAAAGACTTGGAAGCAACCCAAAGGTCCATCAATAATACACTGGTTAAAGAAAATGTGGCACATATACACCATGGAATACTATGCAGCTGTAAAAAAGGATGAGTTCATGTCCTTTATAGCAACATGGATGAAGCTGGAAACCATCATTCTGAGCAAACTATCTCAAGGACAGAAAACCAAACATTGCATGTTCTTACTCATAGGTGGGAACTGAACAATGAGAACACCTGGACACAGGGCGGGGAACATCACACTCTGGGGCCTGTCATGGCGTGGTGGGGAGGGGGGCGGGATAGCATTAGGAGATATACCTAATGTAAATGACAAGTTAATAGGTGCAGCACACCAACATGGCACATGTATACATATGTAACAAACCTGCACTTTGTGCACATGTACCCTAGAACTTAAAGAATAAAAGAAAAAAAGAAAAAAAAAGGAAAGAAAAAAAACTTACCAATATACGAAAGTAACAGTGTTGATACAAGCCACAATTACACTTCTTGAAACTCTCTCTCTTTCTCTTGCAACATACTGAAAAACAATAAAAAATAAAAAATTTAAAAAAATAAAAAAAATCATGCTTATTTGCTCTTAGTCAGAGATTCTGAGGTACACCATGACCTGGGCATTGTAAAAGGCAGCTTTTCTGTAAATACAGTAGTAGAAGATTGCAAAATTTAATGGGGAGCTTACCTTCTTATTACTATAGGGAAGAGGTAAGACTTCATTTGTCTTAAGGTAGTCTTTCAAAGTAGTTAAAACATTTCTTTCTCTGTATATGCATATACACACACCAAACATGCCTATATGCATTTCATATGTGTCTGTGTATACAATAGGCATGACATGAGAGAATGCAACACACCAAATGAAAATTATAATCAAAGGTAAGGGAACATATGAGCACTGGGCAGTATAGGGTAAGGTGAAAGAGTAACAAGAGCCAGCTACAGAGAACGGAAAGTCATCTTACAGCAAATTTTGCATTTGGCTTTACAGAAAACAACGAGCATGCTGAGAAAAGTTAAGGGCTCTGAAAGCCAGAGTAAAATAAAAGATATATTAAATATACAAGAGAAAATCACTGAACATATTTCGAATAAGAAGTCACACTATGAACCAGTGTTTACAGAAGAGTGTGACTGAAGGTTGAGTTTAGAAGGGCAAAAGAAAAGATCAGTGGCAGCAACTCATGAGATCATAAAGATGTCAGTGATGATAATGCTTCCTACCAAAAGAACTAAGCTTAGGAAAAGGCTCTGAGAGCTGAATCAGTATGTTTTGATAAAAGTGTGGAAAAGAAAGAACATGAGCAAATATGCCTCCAGAGTTCCACAACTAGGAGTCTGAGAAGATTCTGCTGCCTTACTTAAATAAGAAAGCAGAGGTAACCCCTTTATAAACCCTAAGAAGGGTAACGAAAACAATTATGTGAAGGTATTCTACAGGTAAATCGAGATGCAGCATTGAAGAGAGAGTGAGACATCAGAAAGATGGATAAAGAGTTGGGACTCACTGGTTAGGAGCTACTGTCATGAATTAAGGACTTCTTAAAGACATTCTGGGCATGTACACAGTGTGTGAAATGGCAATGCCATGCTTGATTAGGCACACATTTAGCAAAACAAAATACCTTATCTCATTATCGTCTTCATTAATTTGTATATTTTCAACTGCCCTTGTAAGACTTGGCTGTCTCTTCTGGAAAAAGAAGAAACACACATGCTGTAAAACGATCAATGAATGGTCTAATATTTAAGAGGTAAGTGCACTCCACTTTTATCTTTTATGTCAATAACTCCAATAACAGTTTTTTTCAGCATGTAGCATGCAAAATGTTTTTGTAATAAAAAATTATGAAAGTTGCATGGTACCATCAACTCAACATTTTTAGGATGTTGGGGGAGAAAGAGTAATAAAGAAGTTGACATTTAATCAAATTCAAAAGACATTTCAAGAAGCTGAATCACAATGATTTTTGCACATTTTTAAATTTTAGACAGGCTTCAATAAGAAGAGAACAAAAGAGTAGAAATCCAAAAATAGCAGATAATACAAATGACATTTCTATTTATCTTTTAAGTATATCATATGATTTTTGGCAGATCTTCCTTTTCATATTTAGTTCAGGTTATTAACGCTAGTTCCTAATTCTTAAGTGTGAATAATCAGTTAGAGGGATTGTCTCCAGACGTAATGAGAAATGGGAAACTTTCTAAAATTTAAATTTTGTTTAGATTATAAACTAAGGTAGAATTCAGTGTTTTTGTAATGGATCATTTCTTGAGGAAAAAAGATTAATAATTTATGTAAACATGGCATATTAAAAAAAAGGAATGGCAACACTTACCTTCCAGTATAAGGCTCCAAAAGCAAAGCCAATTATAAGAGAAAAGAATGCTGGCAATGCCATGGCTGCCCAGTGTAGGCTGGAGTCTCCAGGGGGATTTTTGGCCTTCCCTATAATTTAAAGAACACAGTGATGAATACAGCATATTCATCCTAGAAGTTTTGCTCTTATGCTGTGGTTGTTTTTAACTGTTTCCGTAACACATTCTGGACCTATATCGGTTTAAAGTATTCAAAAGATTGATTTTTCTGCTGAATATTGCTTTTGCAAGGCAATATAAGTCCATGTAGTCTCCAAAAGATGAATGCATTAAAAAGGAAAGAAATCACAGAGACAGAAAGAAACCTGGCTTGGGTAATTCTGACACATATGGAACACAGACTTAATATATTTCTGGGGGGGAAATGACTTACACTATCAAACAAATCTATCTCTCATGCCTTTATCTTGGTATTTGGCTACGTTGGGTCAGCCAGATGTCTCAGAATCAAGGTATCCAAACACCATGTTCTTCCTGTTCTATACAAAGACCAAACCCAAGTCTTGAAATTCACCACTCAGACCAAAGGAAAGACCAGACTCGAAAGCAAAAAGCAGCTTACTAAAGAGGGAGATATTCTGGAATTTGCTACCTAAAACCTTTCTCAGGCAGAAGGATAGCATCTAAGGAGGGGGCTTCAAACAAAGCTGTGTGGGAGACCTCACTAAGGAAAGCAGACTTGCTCTCTGAGGGTGCGGTGACTACCATGTTGACAGTTCCATCCCTAAGACTATGAGCCAAGATGCAATCCTGGAATCTGACTAAGACACAGCAGCAATCTTCCTGCAGGAGAGAGGGAGGGAGAAAAACAGCAAAGACTAGGTGGTGGGGCGGCAGTGCGGGGGAGGGTTGGGGGAAGTGCCCATAGATTACTGAGCTTCACATCCTATAGAGGTCAACGCTACCTCACTTTTTTTATTTTACTTGTTCATGCGTGGGGCTTAAGAACCAGGTCTTTGGTCCATCAGGGATACTACTGTCCCTCTTGCAGGCAGACAAAAAGAATTTTGTCAGAAGAGATTTGCTTAGACCTCCAGGGAATGACTTTCAATACTTTCCACTGCAGCTATCCAGTAGGAATCAATGAGATTTGAATTGTATGCCTCAAGGCCCAAATGAAGGGTATTTGGGGACAAAGCTTAAGCTGACAACAAAGTTTTGATTTTATGCAAAGATAGCCTGCAGAGAATTTGTGTAGAGAGGAAGCTCATCTGGGCAGGATTTGAGTAATCCCAAATTCCTGGGTTATTACCATATTAATTATATCTCCTTATTACCAAAACTATCCACTGTCCAGAAATCTTGGGAACTGACTTGTTTCATTTGACTAATAATAACCAACATCTGTAGACATATAGAACACAAAGAATTGTGCTATAATTTTGCTGAACTTCTTTTTAGAGTGAGCATTTTTAGGAGCACCATGCCTGTGACATGGTTATCTTGGTGTTTATGAAACAAGCAAATGAATATTCTTCCTTGATTCAGATCTGGAGCTCACTAAAGGTTCAACATAATTACTGATCCAAAGTCTTATTGCATCTCATTATTCTAGTACTTAATGATGAACTCTTACAAGACATCAGGTATGTCTCCAAGCACACGTGTACTAACTCACTTAAAACTCACAGAAACTCTGTGAAGGAGGTATTATGATCTTCCATTTGACCGAAGAGTCAACAGAGTTTAACTTGACTAGTATATGAGTCCAGGAAGGTTGAGTCAAGACTATTTCTAGAAGATGTATAAGGTAATGACAAAGTTAGGATTTCTTTCTCTATCATTTAGGTACTGTCTGCAAGGATCTCAAACATAAACATCTTTTAAACATTCTCTTTACTTATCATAAAGGATATTACTGTTATGCTATAAACATAATTTCCTTTGGATAACTAGTAGTTATTGTATGTTATTCCATTATCCCATGACTTTTCCTTACACACTCACATCTCTGTAATAAGTTTTCATATGCCCTGGTCCTCTGACATGGCCAACTTTTGAGTTATCCCTGAAAACTAGCATGCTTTCTTCAAATTTCCCTAACCCTTCTCCCAAAAAACAAGTCTTACCCCCTTCGTGTTACAACTAAAAACATTTGCATAATTCTATTATGATACATATTATGTACTGTACTATGAGTATTTACTTCTGTTTCTCTTAGAATGTGAGCACCACAAAATCTTGTCTTGTGCATAGGTATCTAAGTGGCATATTCATGAGTGACATCACCTAGCTAAAAGTTGCTGACAATGCAAGACTCAAAATTTTTTAAAAAGAAAGGAAAAGGAAACAATGAACAAAAAAGAAGCTTGTCCATTCATCTTGCAATTTAAAAAGTAATCTCTAATTCAGAGGCATGGGATTAAATAGGTATTTTATGTTTAATTTGTCTCCTAAAATCAGTAGGAAAGACTTTTTGTTTCCAAACACGATGGTAGCAGACTAGCCTTTCCAACCTAAGCAATTATAATTCTGGACAAATTATGAGGCAACTCTTTTCAGAAATTAGGAAACAGCAGCACAAATGTGTAATTCGTGAGACAGGGAATCCACACTAAGTGAGGCTCATGTTTGCCCTGGCTTTCGGCTTTCAGCTCTCCTGTCTGGGGTGCACTTTCAGACTGAGGTGTGGAAGACAGAGTCCAGGCAAGGATCAACGCCCTCACTAAGGCAGGGAGTCAAAGATTGAAATTCAGGGCTGCTGATGCGGCTGGGGTTTCTAGATCTAGGTTATTTCAAAGAAGGGAGCTGTGCAAAGAAGGAGCATCAGAAATCTCTAGATGAATCTCCTTAAGTTACTGGTCCAATAATAAGCTTTATATGCACCAGTAGAGAAGTCACAAAACCTGACTAAAAAATAAAATAACAACAACAAAAGAAAACAAAAATCAAACCTTTGGGAAGCTATAATATTAATAGAGACCTTAGCAGTCACAGAACAATGGTGGACAAAGTTGTTACGACAAGCAATATTGGAGAGATTTTCTGAGTACTTTAGAGGTATCTCAGATATTCCATGCCTTAGGAATAAGGCTACTTTCGTTTGTACCCAAGAAAGTTTAAAAACAAGGCTGGGAGAAAAGATAAATCTCATCTGCTAGTATTCGAACCTCTTACCAAAACACAATTCAATAGCCTCTAAAGAAATGCTATAGAACTGAAAGATATTCAACAGCATAGAATTCATAATATCCGGCATTTAAACAATCACTAACCATTTAAAAGGAAATGTGACCCTTAATCAAGGAGGAAGAAGTCAATAGACATTAACTCTGGGATGACCTGTGTGTTGAAATTTGGAGACAAGAACTTTAGAGCAGCTATGATCATTATGCTTAAGTGATAAAAAAGAATTTTTTTCATAATGAGTATGCAGATGGAAAATTCCAGCAGACAAACATAAAACACATTAAAAAATTAACTGGACATTCTAGAAGACAAAATATAAATGTATAAATAAAATAATTCACTGGATGAAAAATTCAGCAGATCAGAGATGGTAGAAGAAAAGGTCAATGAACTTGAAAGCAGACAAGTAGAAATTACTCAGAAGAACAGAGAGAAAAGAGGATAAATAAATGAATAAAACTCTGTGACCTATGACACACTAGCAAACTGCTAACATACATGCAAGTAGTATCTCAGAAAGAGAGAAGGGATAAAATGGATTAAAAAAAATTGAAAAAATTATGGCTATTTTTTCACCAAATTTCAGGGAAAACAAATTTATGTATCCAAAAGCTTGACAAATCTCAAGAAAGATAAATACAAAGAAAACCACTCGTAGGCATATTCTAGTTTAACTGTTAAAAGGAGAACACTTTGAAAGAAGGCAGAGGAAGAAACGACCCAGTACATGCAGGGAAAAAATAAGACAAATGGTGCCTACTTTTTTTTTTTTTTTCCAGAAACAGTATCTGCAGGAACACAATAGAGTGATATTTTTAAAAGACTAAAAGAAAAAAAAAAATTCTGTTTACTCAGACTTCAATATCTAGTAAAAAGTACCTGCTACATGGAAGACAAAAAAAGATATTTTTCCAATTAAAAAGAAAAAAGAATTTGCTGCCAGCGATCTGTATTATAAGAGATGCGAAAGAATGTTTCTCAGCTTGAAGGAAATTAATACCAAACGGAAACTTGGACTGACAAGAGGGAATGAAGGGTACAGGAAATAACAAATATGCGGGTTAATATAAAAGACAATATATTTCTTCTTCTCTTACTTTAAAATACGTATGACAGTTCAAAGCAATAATTGAACTGCATTGTGTATTGTAGACTGTATTGTGAAATTTATAACTGATGTAGATATGTTACTATATGTCAATGATGACACAAAAGATGGATATGGGTAAGTACAACTATCCTGTTTCGAGGTTCTTGTATTTTTTCTCAAGTGCTACAACAGTAACTCTAAGTAGAAGATTACAAGTTAAAGTGTATACTTTAATTCCCCAAATAATCACAACATAATGCAAAAGGGTACTGTTGAAAAGCCCACAGTAATTAAAATTAAACACTAGAAAAAAATGAAGTAGCCCAAAAAAGGGTGAGAGATAAGGAACGGAAGAGCAATACACAAATGAGACAGATAAAAAACAAATAAGAAAATGGTGGATTAAAATCCAACTATACAGATGATGTATTACACAGAAATGGATGAAACACTCTAATTAACAGAGACACACTAAATAAAATAGTGAAACCCAAGTGTATGTTGTCTACCAGAAATGTACTTTAAAAATAAAGACAATAGACTGAAAATAAAGGAAAATCAAACATATACCATGAAAACAGTAAGCATAAGACTTGCTCTACTAATATCAGATAAAACACACTTCAAGCCAAAGAGCACTATCAGAGATAGAGGGATATTTCAGTAAGATTAAAAGGTCAATTAAACAGGGAAGATCTAACAACAATCAATGTATAAGCCCATAATAATAAAGCTTCAAAATATATGAAGCGAAAAACCCAAAACCAAAAGGAAAATCAGACAAATCCGTAATCAAAAGTAAACATTTTCAATTCCCCTTTCTCAATAATTAATAAAAATTAGATACAATGTTTAATAAGGAAGAGAAGATATAAACAACACTATCAACCATTTTGGCCAAATTTGAGTGCGCATTCAATAGTTAAATAATATACATAAAATAGTTTCAGCAGATTTCAAAAAAATTATAGAGTATGTTTTCTGACAACAAAATTCATAAACCAGTAACAAGAAGATATATAGGAACACCTCAAACTTTTTGACATCAAACAACTCACTTTTATATTATCTGTGAATCAAAGAAGAAATCACAATTAACAAATATTTAGAAAAATAATAAAATCACAACATAAAAATGTGTGAGGTGCAGCTAAAGCATTTGTATATAAGAAAATTTATACATTTAAGTGCTTGTAATTAGCAAAAATAGTTTAAAATCAATGATCTAATTTTTCTACTTTGAAAGGCCAGAAAAAGCGGAGTAAATGAAACACAAAGCAAATGGAAGGAAATAATAAAGATTGGAAATCAATGAAATAAAAGCAGAGAATTTAAGAAGACAGAGTTGCTTCTTTGAAAATTTAATACAATCCATAGTTAGTAAGAAAGCCCTTAATTGACTAACACACAAAGAGGGCCGTAGTCCCTTTTTGACACTTTCAGAACTGATATGTAATTTAGAATTTTAGGTTTTAGAAGATTCTGTCCTGCAAATAATGTATAACATATACTGTCCCCAGTGAATCCTGGGTAGCATCCTGTAATCAAATACATTAATATTTCATTAGTAAAATATATATTCACTTTTGGAAAGATAAATAAATACTATAAATAGCCAAAAATCACTTCAGGTCAGGTTTTGGTGGCAACGAATTCCAAAATAAGTAAATAGCAATTTACAGGTTTTTTTTTTTTTTTTAAATTTTGCATTGTAACAAGCTATTATGAATTAGTAATAAATTGCTACTTAGTTTCATAGACAGGTCTTCTAAGTCCCTGAACAAATGACAGTGCCCCATTTGTAAGTCTTAAGGGATGACCTTTTTAGCTTAGATCACAAGATGATTTTTTTTCTTCCCGCACTTTCCATGAGGCCAGAGAGTATTTAGTAAATACAATAACCTTTATAATGACCTTTGCCTGGATTTTAAAAGAAAACTGGGTTCTTGGCCAAAGAGGACAGACATTTCAGAAGAATAAGTCTATTCTCGTCAAACATATAATTCTGTAGTAAAATAACAGGATCATCAAATTTCAAAATGCACAATAGTAAATACTGATATACACAAAACTGAAAATATCTTTGGAATTCTATACAAACAGCATTTATACACTCAATTTTAAACTTCTGGTTTTGTCAGGCACATTCCACACAGAATATATTTTAATGATTCAACAAAAAGCATAAATCATATTTCTAAAATTAATTTTATGTCTTATTTAAAATAACCTTAGCAGAAAATTTATTGGCCGAATTCTCTAAACATTATCTCCAGCTCTAGGGAAATTTAATTCTACAAACTTAAGTCTCAGGAAGACCATAAAAGGAATAACAGTAACAGAACAGTATCAATAGTAATAAGTGTAGAAGTTTCCTTGAAAGCCCATGCAATACTCCTATAGGTGCTAATTGGAGCCATGCATGCATTAAATCAGATATATGTACTTACTATTACTGCTACTGCTGTCATTCCTAAGGGAGCTGGCTGCAACAGGGGGTAACATAAATGGTTTTGTGACACTGACTCTGGAATCTAAATAGAAAGCAATAATGTGTCAGTGTTATATGGTGATTTGTATGACTTATAGAGTCCCTGAAAGGTGAAGTGTAATACCAGATTACTTGCCAGGTCTGCTTCCCAAATCTAGAGTATTCAGCTCTTATTTATTTCATACTGGGTCCTGCTATTCTATTTTACTAAGAAATTCACCATTGTCACCTTGTAGAACAAATACTTATTGAATAAATATGTTAATAAATACAAATAATGACACATTGATGGTAATTTCTTATTAAAAAAGAAAGCCATGAATCCAGGTTTGTATTACAGAGACCCAGTGAAGGGAAAAGAGAGTCTCAATACAGAGTAACTGGGGAGGATCAGAATTTGTGACTTCAGAATTAGATCCTTAAGAAAAAAATTTGAGAAGGAACATTAAGTAGACTGCAGGTACAGAATAATATAATTGTAACTACTGGCAAATATTAGATGAGAAAAGGTATGAGTGGCCATCTCATATACTGTTTACTCACAAACAGCTCACTGATTTGAAATTGATGAATACTGCTTTGGCTTGGAAACCAAGAAATCTACAATCATTAGTTTCTTCTGTGCTATTGATACTTGCTTTTTTATTAGACATACATGCACATTGTCTTGCTACAGCTAAACACGGAGGTAGATTCTTACTATATAGGGAAGATTTAAGTTTGTTGTTTACATTTGAACTGGAAATGCTTACATGTATTACCTTTCTCAGGACTTAATGTCGAAGAAACCACACAATCACTAGTTTCAGATGCCACCACAAAGTCCTTGAAAGCATCAATGGATCTATTAAAAATTCTAAAGAATTCTTCAGGAGTAAAGAGCCTGGGTTCTGGGCTCTTGAATGATTTTTTTAGATCCTAGAACAAAAAAAAAATAGGATTACATTTTTCAAATAGTCTTTAGACTTAACTGAGGTCAAGATAATGGACTATAAATATGTCCCTCAAAGATTAAAGTATTTGGACTCTTACAATTAGCACTTTTAGATGGCTGTTTCAATGTATGTAATTCAAATTGGTAATGTGGGGTAGTGATCCCAGTGGGCTCACAAGTTGAATCTGGCGCAGTGAACACAATGTCATGGCAAATAATAATAATAATAATAACCTTGAAAACAAACTGGGGATATTTTTCTTTAGAGATGCTTATTAAAAACATCAGGGTTTATTTTTAAAAGACCCCTCCATTACAAGAAATTCTAGTCTTTAGAAAAAAAAAGACCTCTCCATAATGCATGCTCTAATATCCAAAAATTAGAAAGTCAGATGATACTAAATATTGGCAAGGGAACTATTATGTACTGCTGAGATAATGTAAATTGGTACATTTGATATTATCCAGTAAAGTTAGACATGTGCCCCTCCTGTGACTCAGAAATTCCATTCTCAGGTAAATACCCTAGTGAAACTATTGCACATACATACCATCAGACATATAAAAAGGTTTTTTGCAGCAATATCTGTATCACTATGTTAATCAAAAGAGAGTGGCTTAATACCTAGTGATACACTGAATTAGTGGAGTTCAGTTCAGGAGAAGGTTAACTACAGCTATATGCTTTAGAGTGGATACATCTTCTAAACCTAAAGCTGAGTGAAAGAAGCAAGTCCCAAAATAATAAAAATGGTATGATTAATTGATATAAAATTAATATAAAATTCCCCAAAGCAAATCAAAGCTATGTTGTAGGGATACATAATGGATTATAAAGAAAAGTAGGTAACCAAAATAAACAACTATCTGTCACTTACTATGGACTATTCTAAGTGCGTTATATAGATTAACTCAATCTCCAAAACAACTGCGGAAATATCATCGGTAATCTCCTGGGTTCCCACCAAAGTGTCATGATTAGTAAATGCACATTCTTTGTTGTTTTCTGTGTTCCTCCCAACATCACCATTGACTTAACTCATTTACCTAACTTATCTTTAAGGCTCTAATGCATATGTTATTTCCTTTGTGACACCTTGTGTGATATATTCTTTTTGTGACCTCTACTTCTTTTGAATGCTGTCAGCACACTATATGCAGTAGTAATATGAAAGAGTGGTTAACACTACATTCTGACTTTGGAAATTAGAAAACAAAACAATAGAAAGATTAAAGGTAGTGATTGGATTATTAGTATGGTAAGAATTATAAGATTGGAGAGCACAAATAGGATTGAAGTTGGGTCTTACAGAGTAGCTGGAATTTAGATGGGACACAGGAAAAAGAATTTAGGTATTAAGGTACAGAATCCTGTTTAAAACTTTGAATTTAAACTTATAGAAGTCTCCTAAGCTAATCTTTGGCCATTTGAACTGTATACCAAATCAGGTCTGCTAAGCATGATTCTGCTATAGACACAGTGTGATGAAAAAATGTAAAATTTTATTAATATTTATTTTGCTAGGTATGGTGTTAAAGTACTCATGACAAATCACCTAATGTCAACCCTGTTAGATGAATTCTGGCATTGTCCCCACTTTAAATATAAAGAAAGTGAGGTACAAAGAAGTTATGCTCACAAAACTCGTTAGTGACAGAGCCAGAATTTAAACTCCAATATCCCACTCTCATTTTCCGGAGTACACTGCCTATTCCATGTGTCGTGCCCACATCCTGAAGTTGGGGATGATCAGTTATCCAGTGACTCTGGGGAGCCAAAATGTATTTCTTTGTTGTGACCTATGGGGTGATTACATTATGGATAAAAGGACAGGGATATGTGTCTATTACAGACAATTTCCCATTTAAATGAACACTTGTAACTTAACAGGAAGATTTTGAGGACTTCACTTATGAAAAATGAAGATAAAGGCAGGACTGATTTTGCATTGTAATGTAAATAAGTTTTATTTTTATATTAGATGACAATATTTAAGTCTGAACGCACACTTCAGTATTGCACTATAACTGCAAATACTTGTTTTCTTTGCTCATCTGAACAAGATTTTTAAATTTGAAGTTTCTACAATCAAAATATCATAAAGGTGCCTCATTCTCCCCAACAGCACCAAGAAGCATGGGTTTTTAAAGAAGAGTAATGAAAAATAATCCCAATGAACACAAAGTTACCTTAGATGAGTTTTCTTTCACGCACTCCACAAGGTCATCCACTATATTGACAAGTTTGTCTATGATGGAATAATTACTCAAGCCTTCAGAAATATTTGAAAACTTGTCCAGAAGATCAGTCAAGCTGTCTGACAATTGTACTACCATCTCGCTTATCCAACAATGACTTGGCTGCAAGACATGAAAAAGGAGACAAAGCAGCTATTTTAATAAGTGCCATAAAACTCGGAGTACTCTTCAAAGCTATCATTTTAGTCACACAAGTGATTCTCCTTCCTCAGCCTCTCGAGTAGCTCGGATGACAGGTGCCCGCCACCACGCCTGGCTACTTTTTTATTTTTAGTAGAGACGAGCTTTCAACATGTTGGCCAGGCTGTCTCAAACTCCTGCCCTCAAATGATCCGCCCGTCTCAGCCTCCCAATGTGCTGGGATTACAGGCATGAACCACTGTGCCTGGCCAGATTTTTAAAATTAATATACATTACTTAAAATGTTGTAAAAGGAGGAGAGAGGCTATTGTAACAGGAAGAGAAGGGACTAGTGTGACAGGAGGAGGAGGGACTATTGTAATAGGAGGAGGGACTCTTGTAACAGGAGGAGGAGGTTGTAAGTTGCATCCTTTATATGATTTTAACGTGTTATCTTTTCTTTTATAAATATCTTTTAAGTGGAAACTCTGATGTATTTTGAACTCTGCTGAAATGCTGCCGTGACAAAAATAAGATTATTATTAGGAATAGCTAACATTGAATTGGCTCATTAAAAGCATAAATAATTTAATAGAACTTGTAACAAAAATATTGTACTCAGAGTAATTGATGTCATGCAAAATAAATCACACTACTAAGCTTTATTTCTCTATTTACTAGCAGAATATCTCTGTGGGAAAAGTCAAGTCTTTCATTTATTTATTTATACTTTAATTTTTTACAGAGACAGGCTCTCTCTCTGAGTCCTGGGCTATAGTGTGGGGGTGCAATCATGGTTCATGTTTCACTGCAACGTTGAATTCCTGGGCCCAAGTGATCTTCCCACTTCAGCCTCCCAAGTAGCTGGCACTACAAGACGCATGCTACCAAATCTGCTAATTTTTAAATTTTTCTATATAAATGGGGGTCTTGCTTTGTCGCCCAGGCTGCTCTTGAACTCTTGGCCTGAAGCAATCCTCCCTCTTCAGCATTCCAAAGTGCTGGGATTATAGGCCTGAGTCACTGCAGCTGGCTCAAGTCATTTATTTATTCTAAAGTATAGAAGGGACCACTTTCTATTCATTTAACAGAACAGTTTTACTTAATATAATACAGCCAAAAAGGAAACAGGTTTATCTGCAGATAGGTAAGCCCCAATTCCTGGAACCATTAAATGTCATTCAAAACTTTTAGGATTGTTGGCTCTGGCTTCAGATAAGAAGGGTAAACAAAGCTCAACATGGGAATTTAGTTCGAGTGGCCATTTCAACTCGTCAAAACCAAGTTCTCAAAGAATATGTGTTTCCAAAGTATATGTAGAATAGAGTCTTTGTTTTGTTAAATCAATGCTTATTTCAAGCACATGCAAGTTCCTACTTGCATCATTATCAGGTCTCTTTCAAAGCTGTCAGTCTTTCCTTGGATGCTGAATTGCTCTGCAAGTTTCTCTCCTTTTAGAGAGTGATAATTCCTTATAGACAGTCAGCCCTATCAACAATGAACAGATTTCCTAGGATACGGAGCACAGCATACAGTATAAATGCTATTTGAATAGTATTTATGTGATAGAGTCGCTTTCACCAATTCATTCTGCTGAAATTGTGCAAATTTTTCTAACAATGAAATTCCAGGTATTAATCTCTTAGGACTCTATTTCCTCACTTTATGAATATGCTTGCCTAGGATCTCTGGCAAGTAAGAACCAAAATGAAATTCCCTTGTTTTGAATTAAGACATTCCTTTAGTTTCTGTGGTAGTTGTCTTATATGAATAGGTACTTTGTTCATTTTGCCTTTTTTGTGTGTGTGTGTGGTTAAAGTAGAGAAGATTTTGTTGATTTGTTTCTTATTTTTAAGCTGGGGAATTCTGGGGTACTTACTGCCACTTCTGTTGATCACTATTTTCAACTGAACTCTATGTTTACATTTTATATTCTAAGTTCCTATTTAGCTATTACCCTACCTCCTCCCATTTTCACATACCTAAATCAACAGTGTAAACAATCAACTCTTTCCAGTAAAATTTCCAACCCCAATCCTGTGCTTTCTTAGAGTTAAACCATGGAAATTCCACAATCTAATCCTACTCTAATGTTTGCCCGTCTAAAGTCATGAACAATTTGTTGATAGTTGATAAAAACTACGTGCCTACGCAGTTGAAAAATCGTGTATTTCTAAAACCCTGGCAATAACATTTCATTCATTTTTTAATTTTTGCTTGTGCTATTATTTCTTTAGAAAAGGCTGAATCATAAATTCAAAGTTCTATTTTTCAGTAATTTGTTTAACCAGGTATATATTGGCTTTTTAAGATTTTTGAGTTTATCAAAGATAAAATGAAGGTAAACAAATAATATTAAATGTCAGTTTTGATCTGCCTGCTTGTAAGAAAGGGAACTAGTTTTGACTGGAATGTCTGGCAGTTTTGTAATTTTTAATTAAATATCATCAATGATTTGCAAGGAGAATAAAACACACTGAACTAAGTATTTCATTTGTGAGGTGATAGCAGGTCTTTCTGTTTTTCAATTCCTCCAAGATTATGATTATGAAAGAAATGATTACAGGTTGTCAAATTTACAAATGTACTTTTTCCTTTGCCTTAATAAACAACATTATCACTGTTTCTTATTTTTCAGAGACATTTTAAACTTAAATATTTTTATATAAATATTTACTCAATGATATTCATTAGAAGAAAGTAGGATATAATGTTCTCTCCTTCACTGGAAAATATAAAGGATTAAGAAAATTGGCGGTCATACAGGATGTCAAAGGTGACACAAATAATAGTTTTTAAATTCTTGAAGTGCATGTACAGTAATTTGATGCTTTATTCATCTGTATGTGTAGTTTCCAAATGAAGAAATATATAGATTCTGCTTTGAGTGTAAAAACTTTTTTCTTGACTCCATGCTCTCAATTTCTTACCTCCTTTCTTGATAGCTTCTGTCTTATGTTTTCTTGGCTTAATACAGCAGCTCTAGCTAGGACTACTAAAAACATGTGCTTTCTATCCCCGTGTACTTATAACATGTATGATTCTAGAATCCAAACTGACTCAATGATGTTGAATCAATATGCTTGAGCTGCTAGCATGTCACTACCACTGACAATTCAGTTAAAAACTGTGAACTTCCTTAGGAACTTTAAAGTACCATGAACACCAAATCAATGATCTCACTAAATGATTAAATAAAATGTATCATTTAAAATGAATAAAATTAAAAGTATTCTAAACATAACAAGAAATATGACTGTTTCCAAAGACCAACAACAGAAATGCATGCACATTCTAAAACTAAGCATAAATTTTTAAAAGGTAATATATTAATTCCACAAAATATGTGACACAGAATCTCTGTAGTTCTAGAACCAGTAAATCTGAGAAACTGGCTGAAATAAACTATGTGTTTTAAAATCACCCTGGGGACTTGCTAATTCTGGCATGCTTGCTCCTCTCCATCTCCTGCCTCATTCAGGAAGCTGTGCTGGTTTATTAGGTGAAATAATTTGACACATTATTCCGCATTGGTATTAGATGCACAAACAGTCTGTTTTTTGTTGTTGTTGTTGTTGTTATTTTTTGTTTTGTTTTGTTTTTTTCTGAGACATAGTCTTGCTCTTGTCCCCCAGACTGGAGTGCAATGACGTGATTTCAGCTCACTGCAACCTCCACCTCCTGGGTTCAAGCTATTCTCCTGCCTCAGCCTCCTGAGTAGTTGGGATTACAGGTACCCGCCATCACACCCAGCTAACTTTTGGTATTTTTAGTAGAGATGGGATTTCACCATGTTGGCTAGGCTGATCTTGAAGTCCTGACCCCAGGTGATCCACTCACCTCGGCCTCCCAAAGTGTTGGGATTACAGGCGTGAGCCACCGCGCCCAGCCCAAAGACAGTCTTTAAGAACAGTCACAGTAAGATTTATGGAATAAGAAGCTGAAAGTAGACAAAACATACTATAACACTTCTTCATTGATGCACTTTACACTACTTTCCATTTGGTAGCTGTTCACAGAGAGATATCTATGTGCTTTCTTATAGGGCCTAAAGCTAGTATCTACCCAGAGAGAGCGTTCTTTTCACAGGAGTTGGTGAAATATCAATTAGCGATTCTCAGAGAGAAAAGCCTGTCTCATAAACTACGATGTTTCTAAGAATATTTACAAGGAGTATTCACCCAACCTTCTAATCCGATTAATCTAATTACCGGCATTACTGCCCAATTTGTTTTTGTTTTACTTTCTTTAATTTCTGTCAAACTTCAGTCTTGCTGGAATTAGACATAAGCATGCCTAGGGCACAAAGCATGCCTTTCTGTTTGTGCTTTCGGCATCTACCTCTGGGATGAGTAATCAAAATTTAGAGCCACGTCATCAGAATCACCAGAATTTCAGACCTAGAAGGAATATTGAGGACCAGTCTCACCAACTGCATACGTGGGAAAATCAAGGCCTAGAGTAGTGAAGTGTCTCGTTCCAGGTTACATAACAAATTTACACAGAAACATGAGAAACCAGGACTCTCGATCACTCATTTTGTTCTAGTAGCCATGAGAATAGTGAAAGCACATACAACTGACGTGTTTTTTTCTGCTGAAGTCATATGACTCATGTGGTCTCACGTCTGGACCAGACACAATAATTCTTAGGCTCAATTAAGAAATCTCTTGGGAATAGAAATGGTTCTTTCTGTTTCATTTCAATTAATCCAGAGTCATACCAATGAAGGTAAATTTCTCTGAGGAATCCTGACAATTGCCATTTGTAGACTTTATTTACTGTTCTTTTGGTTTTTATCCTTGTGGCTAGAAAGCTGACATTCTACTCTCAAACATTCCATGGGCAGGCAAATTTAAAACTTTCCTATAAAAGCACTTTGCAAAATAAATATTGCATGTTCATGTTGCCAGTGTAGTCTCTGAAATCTTAACTTCTCTTTGGATAAGCTGGGTTTTGTAATGATTTATTTTAGTCTTCTCCCTAAACAATTAATTTGGGTCTTCAGTGTTCACTTTAGGCATCCTGTTTGAATTAAAGTGACGTAGAAACCTCAATCTGATTAAGATGGAAATCAACCAAAGCACTCTAAATACGTGTTATTTTCCAGGGCAGACCTATAAATGGCCCCTAGGCCAAACCTAAAATAGAAAAGTGAAGGAACAGCACAGGGGTTTGGGGATTGAGGGCAGAAACGAGGAACCAGAGGCCCAGTTTTTAGTCCCAACTCTGTCAATTCACTTTGTGATTTCAGGAAAGTCATTTAACCTATTCAGGACTTCAGTTTCTCCATCTGTAAAACAAAGGGGCCTGTCTAATTGGTGCTGGCCAATATGGGAATCCCACTATCCATCTGCAGCTCCTCTCACTCAAAATGCATCGAATGTGACTGGCAAAGCTAAAATTTTCATTTTACTTAACTATAATTTCTTTAAATTGAAAAGTCAATAATATTACCCTATTTAGAGGCTGGAAAACTTTTAAGTATGTTTGGAGAAAACAGAAATGTGACTATCTTTTCAATAGTAAATTTTATTTAAAAAAATCTAAATATGGAATAACTATTTCTAATGAAAATTTAGTGTATGAACTATAATATGTTGCTGGTGTAAAACACACTGTGGATTTTGAATAGTATGAAAAATATAAAACATTCCATTAATAATTTTTATATTGATTTTAAAGTGAAATGACAATATTTCGGATACATGGGGCTAAATACATTTCATTAGGCCGGGCGCGGTGGCTCAAGCCTGTAATCCCAGCACTTTGGGAGGCCGAGACGGGCGGATCACGAGGTCAGGAGATCGAGACCATCCTGGCTAACACGGTGAAACCCCGTCTCTACTAAAAAATACAAAAAACTAGCCGGGCGAAGTGGCGGGCGCCTGTGGTCCCAGCTACTCGGGAGGCTGAGGCAGGAGAATGGCGTGAACCCGGGAGGCGGAGCTTGCAGTGAGCTGAGATCCGGCCACCGCACTCCAGCCTGGGCGACAGAGCCAGACTCAGTCTCAAATAAATAAATAAATAAATAAATAAATAAATACATTTCATTATACTTAATTTCAGCTGCTCATTTTTATTTATTTTTTTTTTAGTGTGGCTACCAGACAATTAAGATTATGAATGTGGCTTCCATTGTATTTCTATCAGACAATAATGGCCTAGATAATCTGAACAGCATCTTAATATAATCACTTATTAGGAAGACGGCCCCCTGTACTACAGTAGAATATACAAAAGAACTACTTAAAATAGCATTTAATGTCATATTTCATTCATTCAATTAACATTTTATGCTTATTCCTTTTAAATAAATATTTTCTTATTACATGGAAGATCGAGGCAGATAAATAGTTGAGTACAAGTGTCTATTTGGCTGACGTCTATTTTCATAGGGAGAATGCCACATCATAGGAGTGGAGCCTCAGAATCCATGCTTACAAACAGTGAACTTTCCCTGTAGCCACAGTTGATGGGATGATGGTAGACACCTGTCTTGGATGGACCAATCAGAAAGTTCCTCCCCAAAATTGGTATTGATCATTAGAAACTGATAATTAGTCTCTGAGGAGGGCTGAAATTGGAATATGTAAATCTGGCAGCTCTTGGGCAGTTACATTCTACCAAGTGATTGGAACAAAGGAGAAAAAAATCTGCACAAAAAGAATGAGGCAGAGACACAGAGGTTCAGAGAAGGAGAAGGAAAAACTCATAGTTCCCAATCCTGGTTCCAGTCTTTTCATGAGACCTGTTGCATCCATGCCTTTAGGTGACATGCTATTCTTTACTGTCCTTATAATGGGACTTTTACTATTAGTGAAAACCACAGGAGTCTAAACTAATAAGATGGGCTCCTTCAAGATTTGGAAAACTAGAATTTTTGCCAAGAGTTAAATGTTTATTCATAACTATTTTTTGAGGAGCGACTATATGCATTGGATTGTCTAAAGAATGGTGAGGAGATACACAGGAGTAAAAGAGTTCAACCTTGCTCCATAGATAGTCAAAATACAGTAAAAGGAGAACACAACAACAAAATAATAATGATGGTATCTGACAATTATTATATGCACACCACAACTATTTTTGTGATTATTTCTCACAAAAATACTTTGAGACAATTATACAACACTTAAAATATTAAGCTCTATGTAAGCAATATATGATCATGTACCCAAGATGAATAGCTTCTGGACAAATTCCATAGAAGTCACAAGATAATAAACTATAAGACAGGGTCCACGTAGCAGGTGCAATGTTAATGTTGCTGACCACCAAGCCCCAGCATCAAGCAAAACACTCAGCACAGAGTAGATGTGATGCCAATTTCACCTGATCAAATGATACAGGGGAGAGAAAGTGTGGTCTGAAAGAGCAGAAAATGACCTTGTGTGAAAGAGAAATCTTAAACTGACCTTGGAGGAGATGACCACTAAGATGGTTTAAGCCCCAAGATACTGCCTAATTCTGTGGGTAGAATTTGGGTAAGTGGATAGGAGAAGAAAGGGCATCCTGAGAACAGGCACAGTGATTTTAGGAGGCCGTAGTGCATGTGGCTGTGGTTGGAAGTTTGTGTTGGGGAATAATGGGTATTCAGACGAGCTGGTTAGGGTAGGGCAGGATTACAAAGAGTCATGAACATCAGGTTCAGGAATTTGGCTCTTAGCCTTTAGTAAATGGGAACAATAAACAGGTTCTTGAATACAAAAATGACCAATTAAAGCAGTAGAACAGAAGGCTTAAAGAAGCTGTGATTCCCCAAAATCGCATAATACAATTCTTACACCTAAAATCTTTCAAAAAATGCACACTCATCTAAAAGAAGATAATGTTGCAGTACAGAAACTGTGTGATGAGTTATAGGCACTCACCACATCATCATAACCTTGTGAACTATACTCAGTTCAAATCTGTGCCTCAAGAAAATTATAAATGATTATATACTAGGGAACTTTTCTCCTTCTTTCCTTTCTTCACTTTCTTTCAGCAAATATTCATTAAATGCCTATGAGCATCCATGAGGCACTGAGAATCTAATGCAGAGCAAAAAGAATATAGTTCCTACCTTTGTGCAGTTTACAGGTTGGTGGAAGATTATCCATTAAATCATCCCACAAATACATCCAAAACTGCTACTCTGAGGAGTGTTATGAATAGTTTCCAATAGAACAATTTGGTTTCATCAAAAATCAAAACTGAAATCTAAAAGAATCAGGTGTTATCTAGACAAAAGAACCAATGAGGATTCCAGGTACAGAGAAAGCCAGGCAAGAAGATATGTGGCAGGAAGGAACCGGTAATGATAAAGGAAGAAAAGGGATATGGAAAGGTAAGTTGCCAGATCAGTATAGTCTTTTTTTTTTTTTAGATGGAGTCTTGCTCTGTCGCCCAGACAGGAGTGCAGTGGCCCCATCTCGGCTCACTGCAAGCTCTGCCTCCCGGGTTCATGCCATTCTCCCGCCTCAGTCTCCTGAGTAGCTGGCACTACAGGTGCCCACCACCACCCCCGGCTAATATAGCCAGGATGGTCTCGATCTCCTGACCTCATGATCTGCCTGTCTTGACCTCCCAAAATTCTGGGATTACAGGCGTGAGCCACCTCACCCAGCTAGATCACTATAGTCTTGGAGGCCTTGTTGAAGTAGCTCCTTTTCCTGTTTCCTAAGAGCAACAAAAAGTCACTCAATGAATATAAAGAAGGAGGAACGAAATGATTGGATGTATTTCTTTTTAAATCACTCTGTCTATTCAGGAAGAACCAAAACATCAAATAATAAATCCTGAGGTATCAAAGAAAATGGAAAGAGCCCAGAGGTAAGTAACAGGGCCAGGTAAAAGAAGATGAGAATAGCCAAGAAGTGAAATTGTGCATACCTGAGGAAGGGTACTGAAGAGGGAAGAAGGCTGGAAGGCTTACTGTTAGAGTAGCATCACATACTGCCAATCTCTTCCACATTTAGCTGTGCCTTTAAAAACTCTGAATGAAAAACTGACAATGATAGCAAAGATTGGTTCAGGTAAGTATAATCAATAGATGCTAAATCTGTGGGAGAAACTTTGATAAGGAGAAGGATTGCTTACATGGCCTTAAAGTGTCTCTCCAAAATTGTGAATGAGTAAATATACATAAATAGTTGAACACCTTAACCAGATGATCAAAACAAACAGCACCATGAGGAGAAGATGGACTTTGTGTGCCTCTGGATGTGGTAACCTGAGCACAAATCATCACTTATGTAGCATTGTCACTTGAATTGCATAAGCGCCACAGAAACATTAAGAAACATCAATCAAATGTTGCAAAGAGAAACACTTTTCTTAAAGGGGAGGACTGTCTCATTCAAAAATATCAGTGCCATAAAGACAAAGAAAGCCTGAGGAACTCTTAATGGAAACTAGAGAGACAGGATGTAGTAGCTTCTCATTGCTGCTATAACAAAGTACTACAAACTTGGTGGCTTAAAGCAGCACAAATTTGTTATTTTACAGTTCTGGAGGTCAGAAGTTTAAAATAGGTCTGAATAGGCTAATATCAAGGTGTTCATTAGGGCTGTGTTTCTTTTGGATGCTCTAAAGGAAAAATCATTTACTTTGCCTTTTCCAGCTTCCAGAGGCAACGTGCATTCCTTGACTTGTGAATCCCTCTTCCATCTTTGAACCCAGCAGTGTAATATTTTCAAATCTCCCTCTCTGGCTCTGAAACGCTTGCCTCCCTTTTATAAGGACTCATGTAAATCAGAGTGGGACCACCCAGATAATCCAAAATCTTTTCCAGCTATAAATCCTTAATTTAATTATATCTGCAAAGTCCTTTTTGCCACGTCAGGTAATTTATTCCCAAAACAAGGCATCTTTGGAAGTCATTATTTACATGGTATCAAAATGAAAATTACGATCCTACATAGGATCTTATACTGAAGGAAAAGAAATGAAAAAAAAAAAAAAGGCTAAATTGAAATACAGACCTAGATTTAAGTACTATAATTATTGTAAAATTTACTGAAGTTGCAAATGTACTGTGTTTAGGTAAGAAAACATCCCTTACATAGGAAATACACACTGAAGTATTTAAGAGTAAATGGCCATGTATACGTCAGTATACAACTTACTCAAGAAGTTCAGAAACATAATAAAACACACATGTATACATAGAAAGAAAGCAACTGATAAAGCAAATGAGGCAGAATGTTAAAAATAGGTGAAATTGGTAAATCTGAATTAAAGGACACAGGAGTGTTCTTTAAATATTCTTGCAACTTTTTGTAAATTTAAAATTATTTGCAAATAAAAAACTAAAAGAAAACTGATGAATATATACTTTAAGTAAAAATTGAAGAAGGAATAAGATATAGCATTCGGTAGCAAAATAGGTGATATAGTTAATAAAAATGTCTGTTTCAAAATAACTAAAAGAGTGGAATTGGAACGTTCCTAACACAAAGAAATGATAAAGTTGAGCTGATGAATATTCCAGTTACTCTGATTTGATCATTACACACTCTATGCTTGTATCAAAATATCATGTGCACCCCATAAATATATACAATTCTGAAGTTTGTATGTAATAGACTGAGAAAGTAATGTTTTTATGATAACATTACTAGTAAATGTAAAAGACCAGAAATATCTATGTATTCTTGAAGGTTAGGAAGTTAAAGGAAATTTTAACAGTCCAGCAATATAATAGTTTCAAAGAGTTTAAAATAGCATTGGTGATTACCGTTAGAGTTAAACACTAAGTGGCTGATCACACCCTGCTATTTGTGAGAGAGAATCTGCTAGGTAATTTTCTAAGAAGGACCTTGGAAAAGTGAACTCCCTTTTCCAGGAGAATTTAGCTGATTTTTTTTTTTTTTTAACAAAAGCAAAATAAAAAAAAAAATAAAAGTATGTTCTATTCTAGAGCTTTCTTCTGCCCAGTGCCCATTGGCAGAATTTTATTGCTTTGGCCCGAGAGAATCTTTCTGGCACCCATTCCCACTCCACCCTCTATTGTTTAAAGACAAAAGATAAGGCAGCTGGGACTCTGACCACTCGCAAATAATCAGAGGCCTCCCCACTGGGAAACTCTGGTCTTGGCAGAAACGAACATTTCAAAATGAAGGTAAAACAAAGGGTGAGACCCCTGGTTCTGCCCAATGCGCTAAGCATGGCCTTGTTTTTCTTGCCCACAGTGGTGGCCAAGAAGAACAGTGTTTCTCCAGTTGTGCCAGGACAGCATGCCAGAATCAAATAATAGCAGACTTTTCTCAATTACAGAAACAAGCACAAAATATGTGGCAGTGAATCAGCTTTATTTTCACAAGCTTGGCTCTTGCTATCACTAGCCGACACTGAAATCTATGATTTAGCACATTCTATGATTATACCAGCACAAAATATGCTATTTAGTTGTTTTCAGTTTAACATTTGTTTTTCAAAGAGCAGCAGGTTATCTTTGAGTGCTTGGCAATCACAATCCTAAATGCTGCTGCAGTCAGGAAGGATCTGGGGTGGGTCTTTATTACCAAAGGCTTCCCTTCAAACACTTTCCCTAAGTATTGAAATTATTTAGATTCTCACTTTCTGTAACCCAGGGTTAACCTAGGGGTTTCTTTTTAAGACTCTTGGCACTTTCTAATTGTATAACCTTGGGCAAAATACTTTTGAGCTGTAAAGCTCAATATATCATTTGTAAAATAGGAATCATACCTTCCTCAGAGTTTTTCTAATCAGCCAAGAAAATTAATATGTGAAATCATTTCGCAAATGGAAAAGATTTATAAAAATGCCACATAATACCCGCTTCCTGCCTTCCCAATTACTAAACTTTTTGAACATAAGATCATCGCCTAATTGATGTGTGTTTGTTTCTTAAAGTGTCTGGTAAAGTGCTGGCTCCTGGTTAGTTTTTCCTAACTAAATACTTGCCGACTAATTATCAAATAATAAAATTAATTAACTTCCAGGCTGCTAATAATTTTCCATTTCTATTTCCAGAGAACTCCCCCTAACTCAACAGGATAGACATTGACCTAGGCTTGAGGATAAATGGTTCAACATGAAGATACATGTTCTAAGGAGTTCTAAAAAACTTTAGGTAGTTCACGCTAAAATGCTTATGAATAAAAAGAAATGTAGCTTTGACATTCTCTTGAAATGACAGCCTTGTAGTCTTTGAAACGCATTTTAAGCACAGGCACATAATGATATGCTTAAATTGGTAACAACTTTGATGAACTGATCCACAAAAATTGGTCAAAACCTAAAACAACTTGCACAAAGTAGATATATATAATAAGGTTTGGTAGATTATGGAAAGATGAGAGCTGTAGAGAGGAGAGTAACTCAAATGGTTTTAAATTTACTCAACAAACAGTACAGTAGTTGAAATGAGTCAACATCAAACAACTTGTCAAAGCATGTTGAAAGATATAAGCAAACTTCAAAGTATAGAAGATTAACATAAAATTATTAAGTATTCAAAAAGTTCCATGTCTTATGTATGGGTGTATACACTGCAGTAAACATATAAGAGAATGCTTGTCCTGCTCTATGTAACACCGGCGAATGCTGTCCACATTATAAGCCCTGAAAGCACACATTGGAATGAAAAAGTCCAGCTCAGAATAAGTGTTACCACTAAGAGACAAAGTGGGGATTAATGAAGATAGAGAAGGAGCATACACAGGGCATTAGTTACATTTGTAATGTTTCATTATTAAAAAATATATTTGAAGCAAATATTGCACAATGGTAAAATCTGATAAGCTCTGTGATGGGTATACAGATATTACAGTATTCTCTATGCTTGAAATATTTCTTAATGTATGAATTCTAATACTGTGTAACAAGAAAAATCATTAAAATTTCCTGGTTTCAGCACTAGAGTAGTATTTATAACAGTAAACACATATACTTGTTGTAAGGTTCTAAATATCTATTGCATTCCTAGTAAATTCAGAAATAAAATATTTCACATTTTCAAATTAAACAAGTGAGATAGGTCAGCTATGAAAAAGAATTTACATAAACTTACACTCAAGTCCTTTTTAGGGGGATGCTTAAGGAAAATGAGAAAATCTGTGGCTAGGCCTATAGAAGATAATTATATTTACTTTGGAAGTACAGATGGCCCTCTGTATCCATGGATTCAACCAACCGAAGATGGAAAATATTCAAACAACAAGAAAACATAAAACAAATTTTAAAAGCAGAGTATAACAATTATTTATGCAATATATGCATTATATTAGGTATTAGAATTAATTTAGAACTCATTCAAAGCACACGGGAGTTCCAGTGTGCCTTCCATGGTGAAAAATAAAAATTCGAAAACAAAGTATATGAAAGAATGTGCATAGGTTATATGCAAATACTATGCCATTTCATAGGAAGGACTTGAGCATCCTAGGATTTTGGTATCCTGACGGCGGAGTGAGTGGGGAGGATGGAGGGTTGGAGGGTGTCCTGGAACCAATCCCCTAAGGATAGTGAAGAACAACTATACAGGTTTAGGACATATGTGCAGAAATGATCACTGATAAAGTTTAACAGTTGCTTAAGTGGGGGGTGAAACCCCTGCAAGTCAAATTCCAAAGATAAATTCTTCAAATCCTGACAATAAGTAAGCTCCTACATAGCAGCTAGTGTACTATCTCAATCTGAATTATCTCATTTCTTCTTTATTCATCCCAGATGAATAATTTAGCCAACAACTGACTGAGCCCATTGGGTATTAAGATAACATATGTTCAAAAGTAGTTTTGCATAATTCTTCTATGAGTTACTAAATTGAAAATCAGAAATGTAGTTTACATACCAAAACATCCATCCCGGGGACATATTTGAGGGTTATCATATAGTCTTTCGGAAGATTTGCCACCTACAGAGACAAAAAAAAAAAAAAAAAAGAATTCCATAAGAAAATTCTTACACATCAATTAATTATATTTGTAGTGCTTTGGAGAAAAGCATACAAAACTGTTGTGCTTTTTAAAGTTACCAATGAATTTCAATATTTACATGTATATTGATTTTTAATCCTTGATTTCCCTCTGTAATGAAAGGCACCCTTCAAAATAGAAAAGTGATAATGCTAATTTTTTGGACTCCAAATTCAGTTATGGCTGGCTAGGTATAATCTACTGAGTTTTGGAAACATGATCTGAATTTCAGCTTCCACCTGTGATCTTGGAATTCCCCTCCAGGACTATTTTCCTACTTGTTCCTCCACAGAATTAATCATAAAATATATGCTTTTTATGTGAGTGGTTCTCAAAATGTGGACTTCAAAGTGACGTGCCAGCAACAGGGAACCTGTCAGAAACGCAAATTCTCAGGCCATACCAGACCTACAGAATCTTACGTAACAAGTCCTCCAGGTGATTCCGATGTGCGCCTAAATTTGAGAACTACTATTTTATGTTGAACCTAAAAAATGACCAGTGAAACTTCAAAAGAACAATGCTACTTACAAGATGCAAATGCTTTACAACAAATAATTTAGAAAGACTCAGTCTGTGATGTAACTTAATTCTTTTGCCTTGGGCTGAACATTTGAGAAGTCTCAAATATTTGCCTAGGTTCTTTTGAAGGCTTTAAACAATGTCTGACTTATTTACATCAGTCATTCTGGCATAAGTGAATAAGCAACAGATTTGGGACAAGGGAATCCGGGACAAATCTAAACTCTGTACGTTGGTTCCTCTCATTTATAAAATAAAGATCAAGATACCTATGTCAAATGGTCATTTAGAATTAAGATAGATGAATGTGCCAAACACATTATAAACACTCAATCCATGTTCTTTACTGAGAGCTATATTGGCAACTGACTTTGGAGGCATATAACCCTAGTAAGTTACAGAGTTCTAGGTTCTCTTCCTTCCTACACATTGTACTAACTTTGCTGTCCCCACCCTTCTATCACCATTAAAATTCCCAGATGAATAATTTAGCCAACAACTGACTGAGCCCATTGGGTATTAGGATAACATATGTTCAAAAGTAGTTTTGCACCATTACAACTTCAAGGGTCTATCTTGCTTTGTAGACTTATTCTTTCCTTCATCTTGTCTCTAAATCTTTATCTTCCTTACAGAAAGCTAAGATCATGTGCATGTTTGCTCGACTAGGTCATCTCACACAAGTTTACCATAACATTTTCTGTATTATTCTGCTTGATCTTGTCAATAGCTTCTAGAATCTGAGAACAATTTATTGATAAATGAATTTAGGCATGGACATAAGTAGTCAGATGGGAGTTAAGGCAATAACTGATCTCATGGTGCTTACTACCATCCTACTTCCAGTAATGCTACCCTACACTCATCTCAGCTCTGAACTGAGGCACTTGGTGTGGTTCCTCTTCCCTAAGTTCACATAATCATAAAATAGTAACCGTGTCTAACACTTACCAAATATCTACTATGTGTCAGGCACTGTGCTCACTATGGGCTTAGGCTACATTATTACAATTTATCCTCAGATCCCTCTGACATATTATCTCTATTTAACAGATGAAGAAACTGAGGCTCGAAGAGGTCAAGTGCCTTGACTAAAGTCACACAGCCATCACATGTTAAGTCTATACTAGAACCCAGGTCCCCCGAGAGCAGAGCCTTCCTTGTCTCAGCTCCACTACATATGTTCACACTCTACACCCTCTAGGCACTTGTTCTGAGTATATCAACCCTCTTCATGCCACCCTAAATAAAATATTAGAATCACTGCTGCTTTTTTTATTCTTTTTGAGGGACAAGGTCTCACTCTGTCACCTAGGCTGGAGTGCAGTAGCACGATCTTGGCTCACTGCAACCTCCACCTCCTGGGCTTAAGGAATCCTCCCATGTGTCAGCCTCTGGGATTACAGGCATGCACCACTACACCTGGCTGATGTTTGTATTTTTAGCAGAGAAGGGGTTTTGCCATGTTGGCCAGTCTGGTCTCAAACTCCTGGCCTCAAGTGATCTGCCTGTCTGGGCCTCCCAAAATGCTGGCATTATAGGCATGAGCCACCGTGTCCATTCCATCGCTGCTAATTGAAAACACATCTGAGCTGCCAGACACAACGGCATTTTTTTTTTTTTCATTTATTTTTGGAGTTAACTCCCTCATTCTTTACACTTAACTTTCTTCCTCTCAAACTTTCCACCAGGTTTCCATAATTTCTTTTCTCTTCTTAATCTTCATCCTCATCTTTGAAAAGCAAAAGGGTCTAGTCATTTTATGTAAACCCTAGTGACAAGGACAAAGCAGACCTGTTGCAAGTGTGAAAGCAACAACTGAGCAGCAATATTCTATCTTATCTTGAATAAACCAGGTAAATTAAAGGCATTCCATACAGAAAAGTGCAGCAAGAAGTGGCAGGTATTCTGAACACAAGCTGCTTGAAAATCCAGCCCTTTCTTAAGCATAATTTATATTATTTTAAAAATACAAAAATACAATCAACTTGATTAGTATTTAGAAAGTGTGGGATCTGAGTATATGTCTAAAAAACAAAGAAAATGTAAAGAGCATGGTGACCAATTCCATTTCATGAATAATTTATATACAAATATTGGTTCAAATAAGGCTTATAGGAAGTTCCCTGACAAAAACACTGGAATCTACACTCTACCACTGGCAGTGGGACAGTGTATAATAATAAAGTAATTTCTTTGTTAACCTGATTTATGGATATTCAGTTTCTGGTGAGATTGAAAAATAATACTGTTTTTGAAACGTGCTTTATAATTTAAAACAAGTTTTCATATACAGTCTCTACCACAACCCCATGAGAGATCATATTAAGCTTATTTTACAAATGAGGTCACAGAAACTCAGGTTAACTGGTATCCCCAAGGTCACAGGCATTAGGAATAACTGGTGCAGGTAGGATGCAAACCCTGGCTTTCTGCGCTGGGGCTCAGCACACCTACCTATAGCGCTGTCTCCCCGTTATTACTTTCTTAGTTTTCATTGGTTTCTTTCTAATTACATTTGGAAGAGAACTTAGAAAGTCAAGTTGTAGATATTTGTGGTCACTTAATAAATTATTGTATTAATATTACTTTCTAAGCATTTATACAGGTTGAGCATCTCTAATCTGAAATCTAAAATAAAGCTGCATACATACAAGCCATGTGATCTTTGACAAAGTCAACAAACATACACAATGGGGAAAGGACTCCCTATTCAATAAATGATGCCGGGATAACTGGCTAGCTAGATGTAGAAGAATGGAACTAGACCCTTACTATTCACCACATACAAAAATTAACTCAAAAGGAATTAAAGATGTAAATGTAAAGCCCCACACTGTAAAAATCCTGGAAGAAAACTTAGTAAACACCATTCTGGACACTGGCCTTGGGGAATTATTTATGACTAAGTCCTCAAAAGCAATTCCAACAGAAACAAAAAATGACAATTGGGAGCTAATTAAACTAAAGAGCTTGTACACAGCAAAAGAAACTATTAACAGGGTAAACAGACAATCTACAGAATGGGGGAAAATATTTGTAAACTCTGCATCCAACAAAGATCTAATATCCAGAACCTAAAAGGAACTTAAACAATTCAACAATCAAAAAATAACCCCATAAACAAAAAGTACGCAAAAGACATAGATATTTCTCAAAAGAAGATATGCAAGGGGCCAAGAAATACATGAAAAATTGCTCAACATCACTAATCAATAGAGAAATGCAAATGAAAACCACAATGAGATACCATCTCATATGGGTTAGAATGGCTGTCATGTTGGTGGGAGTGTAAATTAGTTCAACCATTGTGGAAGACAGTGTGGTGATTCCTTAAGGATCTAGAACTAGAAATTCCATTTGACCCAGCAATCCCATTACTGGGTATATACCTAAAGGATTATAAATCATGCCATTATAAAGACACATGTACACGTATGTTTATTGTAGAACTATTCACAATAGCAAAGACTTGGAACCAACCCAAATGTCCATCAGTGATAGACTGGATAAAGAAAATGTGGCACATATACAGCATGGAATAATATGCAGCCATAAAAAAGGATGAGTTCATGTCCTTTGCAGGGACATGGTTGAAGCTGGAAACAATCATTCTCAGCAAACTATCACAAAAGCAGAAAACCAAACACCACATGTTCTCACTCATAAGTGGGAGTTGAACAATGAGAACACACGGACACAGGGAGGGAAATATCACACATCGGGGGAAGGATAGCACTAGGAGAAATACCTAATGTAGGCGATGGGTTGATGGCTGCAGCAAACCACCATGGCACATGTATACCTATGTAACAAACTGCACGTTCTGCACATGTACTCCAGAACTTAAAATATAATTTTTAAAAATGCCAAAAAATGACAGATGCTGGTGAAGCTGCAGAGAAAAGGGAATGCATATACACTGTTCAGCCACTTCGGAAAGAAGTTGGGGGATTTCTCAAAGAACTCAGAACTACCATTCAACCCAGCAATCCCATTGTTGGGTGTATATCCAAAAGAAGTCCTTCTACCAAATAAACCCATGCATTTGTACGTTCATCACAGTACTATTCACAATAGAAAGTCATGGAATCAACCTATGTGCCTATCATGAACTGAATAAAGACAAAGTGATACATATACACCATGGAATACTATGCAGCCACAGAAAAAGAATAAAATCATGTCCTTCGCAGGAATATGGATGCAGCTGGAGGCCATCATTGTTAGTGAATTAACACAGGAATGGAAAATCAAATATTGTATGCTCTCACTTAGAAGTGGGAACTAAACACTGCATACACATGGAAATAAAGATGGCAACAATAGATACCAGGGACAACTAGATAGGAAGAAGGAAGACAGGGTTAAAAAAATTACCTATTAGGTACCATGTTCACTACCCAGGTGATGAGATCAATCATACCCCAAACCTCCACATCACACAATATACCCAAGTAATAAACCTTCAAATGTAGCCCCTGAATCAAAAATAACAGTTGAAAGTATATTAAAAAGAAAAAACCATAAATATTCTAAAATCTGGAAAAAAAAATGAAATCTGAAACACTTTTGGTCCCAAGCATTTTGGGGAGGAAATATTCAACCCCGTAGTATACTGACGCACCTTCCAGAAAGCAGAGATAACCATGCAATAAATTCTGCTTCTCTGATATATATCACAGAGCGAGCCTATGGCCTGGAACTTGGAAAATATTCCTTAGAGGCAGTGAATTTAATGTATGGATTAATAGCACAGGTTCTGGAGACAGACCACTCAGGTTGGATCCTGGCACTGCAACCTGCTAACTCAGAAGTCTTAGGCAAGTCACTTCATCTACTTTAACCTAATTTTTCACATGTGTCACATGGCAATCATGTAGAATCTAGCTGACAGGTTTATAAGGATTAAATAACTCATGTAAAATACTAAGTGCTTAGTCATGGTATGTGAATGAGTATGAATTTCTATTAATACTAAATGCAAGGGAGTGGGACATTCTAGATAGAGGAAGGGTCCTGTGCAAAGGCAAAGAAATGGGAAAACTCATAATGTATTAGGGAGACCACAGAAGAGATAAGAAATACTCCAGGAAAACTGCATTTGAGAGAGACCCTCCAAATGTTGAGCTAAGGAGGTCAAATAAGAAGTAGTAAAGTACAGTAGGAACAGTTCTACCACCAGAACTCTACAGCAAATCGCTTCTGCTTAGACACATAGCATCATCTCTGTGGAAGTTCTACTCCCTGTCTGTAAAATAAAGAGGGCAAACTAGATAATTTCTATAAATTCAGTCTGGTTTGACTTCCTTATGTAAGTGGTGATGCAACGCTGAACGTGTTTCAGCAAAGGAATATGGTGGTAAAATAGCAACATTAGTATGGTAAGACAGTTTGGCGCAAAGAGAAAATAGAGACAGACAAAAGATTCGAAGACCACTAGGAATCTGAATATACATTAAATATTTACATGTAAACTAGAAACTAGAAAAGCAGGAGCCAGGTCTAGAGTCCAGGGAGGTATTCCCTGTTGGTAGAGTTAAATGGATAAGTAACCAAGGGTACATATTTTTAAAAACAAATCTGTTCTACTAAAAGAAATTCATGGAAAAGAAAAAAAAATTAACTGACGGAAAATTTTACCAAAGGCTAACTCATTGTAATGAGCTTTGGTTTGGAGTGCAAGGATGTCAATACTATGCCAGATTGTAAATAAGAAACTGCAAAAACAAGTCACTGGATGATGAGCTAACTGTGCTGGTGGGCCCTATTTACTGTCTTCTTTGGATATCCTAAGGATTGACCATGTCCAGTGACACTGGAAAAATATCCACGGGAGAACAGCATTCGGAAATGCTGGAGACTCGGCCAAGAAAAAGTCTTTGCAAGCCAAACTGGCACTGGCTGCATACCGCACCCTGCAGGTATTTGGACTCAGAAGAAAAATAATTCCAAATCAGAACATTTAACTTTCTCTCTAGATGACTGATCTAAAAACCTTTGAATCTCATGGTTCAAGTGTCACTGAGGTCCCTAAATCCCATGAGATCAGCAGCCACTTGGACATTTTGCAAGACCCTTACTTGTTTCGGCTGTCTCTCCCAAGTCCAAGGCAGGAATCAAAATTCAGTAGTGATCTATGACTCCCTTGACACTTTAATAAAATGCTGTGCATATGTCAACTGTTCTGGGGAAAGAGTCCATGATTTTCAGACCTAGCACTGTTTAATAATCATGGCTGTAGAGGAGAAAAGCTCTACACTTCTATCTAAATGTCATCGTTCACTCATATACAGTAGCTTACTATAATGTTAGTTGTTCAGCCTTCAGAAATAACACCGCCCAAAAAAGCTTTTTGCTGTTTTGTTTCTCCTAAAAATTTATCTACTACTAATATTGACTAAAAATCTAACCAACCATGTGTATTACCACACCTGTATAGTTTTCGAGTGTAACTGGACTTCTTAAAAATGGTAACTCAATTCATGATTTTACAAAATTGGCAGGGCACAGTGGTTCATGCCTGTAATCCTACTGCTTTAAGAAGCCAAGGTGACAGGATCACTCAAAGTCAGCAGTTTGAGACCAGACTTGGCAACAAAGTGAGAGTCCATCTCAAGAAAAAAATTTTAAAAATTAGTCAGGTATGGTGGCAACTACTTGGGAGTCTCAGCTACTAGAAAGGCTGAGGCAGGAGGATCACTTGAGCCCAGGAGTTTGAGGCTCCAGTGAGCCATGACTGCACCATTGTACCCCAGACTGGGTGACAGACATCCTGTCTCATTAAAAAAAAAAAATTAAGATGACAATTTTAGGAGGCTTTTCAAGGTCATCTTTCCTCAGTAAAGAATATCTAAACAAAGATAGATAACCATTTTTCCTTTCAAATAGAAGAGATTATAAACTATAATACTTAGGGAGTGTATAATACCTCATGATGATGACATACCTTATGATGATGACCTATCATATGATGACATACCTTATGATGATGATTCCAATTAAGTAGTACTAACTGAGCTTCTACAATATGATAGCTTCCTAATCACAGTAAGATAAGGTGACTACTATTCAGGAAATAAAATTCAGTAGGTTACAATGATAATTCATTAATTGTGGTTGAAATTTACATCTGAAACTACTGGGAATGCATTATAAATTATGAACTGCATTACTGTGCTGCAATGATATGTAGTTAGGGGGTCAAACCTCTACTCAACTATTTCCCAAGTGATAATGATCAGGTTACTAAATACCACTAGATCTCAGCTCTCTAACCAATATACTGGGCCTAAAAACAGTTACCTCATAAGGTTATGAAAAGTAAAGGAGACAATCCATGCAAAGTATTTCTGCATGGTGTCTATGTACTCGTAACTATTGTTTTAAAAAACCAAGGAGCAGGCTGCGCATGGTGGCTGACACCTATAATCCCAGAAGTTCAGGAGGCAGAAGTGGGAGGATCTCTTGAGACCAGGAGTTTGAGACCAGCCTGGGCAACACAAAGGGACCCACATCTCCACAAAAGACAAACATAAAAATTCAAGGAGCAGAAGACACATTATCTAAGCAATTTATTCTATAAAGGAAGAACAATGTTTTCCTAACAATAAGACTGATACTCTTAATAATATAGCACTCTATCTAGAGAGTTTTAATACATATTATTTCTAATAGTCCTTTTTTTAAAAAAATATAAAATGTCCTTAAATTTTAGCTTTAAATAGAGAACAAATTTTTTGCTGACCACAGGAGCAGAAGTTAAAATGCTAAATATTGCAACCTAATAAAATAAAATTTGAAGGGCCGGGCGCGGTGGCTCAAGCCTGTAATCCCAGCACTTTGGGAGGCCGAGACGGGCGGATCACGAGGTCAGGAGATCGAGACCATCCTGGCTAACGCGGTGAAACCCCGTCTCTACTAAAAAAATACAAAAAACTAGCCGGGCGCGGTGGCCGGCGCCTGTAGTCCCAGCTACTCGGGAGGCTGAGGCAGGAGAATGGCGTAAACCCGGGAGGCGGAGCTTGCAGTGAGCTGAGATCCGGCCACTGCACTCCAGCCTGGGCGACAGAGCGAGACTCCGTCTCAAAAAAAAAAAAAAAAAAAAAAAATAAAAAAATAAATAAATAAATAAATAAATAAATAAAATAAAATAAAATTTGAAAACTATCTTTCAAACTATTATTTTTCAAAGGTCAAACAAAATTATGTGAAATCTTCACTATTAATGATATACATAGGTCATTTGAAGAAAAGAATTCATCCAGAAATGGGGACATTCAGGGACTCCAATTCTTCACTTTAATGCAGTAGTAATTCTATTTGAGAAATATAATATTTGAAGAGAAAAATAATCAGAATTAATCAAGACTGTCTATTCAAAGTGTGAAAATGTGTTATCTGAGGATATTTTTATAATCTCTTATTACGTTAATCTCCATGAATCATGTATAAATATAGCCAACTTGAATTAACTGCCCACCACAAGACCAGGAAAACAATAGGTTCCTTTGTTCTAATGCTATCTTACTAATTTGTAGACTGACCTTGAAAAGACAGAATAATTCCACCTTTACGAGATGGGGACGGGACCTTAAGAAACGTTTTGAGGAAGATAAGTCATTACCCAATAGAAAGTTAAAGACAAAAACATTTTTTCTCTTTAGCAGCAAAATCATATTGAGTTAAACTGCCTCAAATGAAGAAACAACATCATCACAAACAAAGAGAAGAGGAGGGAGAATACACAGAGAAAACTAGTTTGAACTCTTTCAATATTTGAATTTCCTTCTTATATGAACAATTACAACTGCTAAAAGCTGCAACCTAACTATCCCATAGATACAAGTTATGAAAGCTTGATTCATCCTCTTCCCAGATACTTGACCCTTTCTTTAGGTAAGTCTGAGTTTGCCATTTAAAACAAGTCTTGCAACACTTTTTTTTAGAAACAAAGCAAAATGTTCTGTAAATAGATGAACTATTATGCTTAGTAAACGTGCCAGAAACATTTCAAATGAAAACCATGGGGACTGTAGGGGCAGTATAAAGTGTTCAAGAAGAAATTTAAAACAATTGACATTAAAGTCATAAATCATGTGCTTCTGTGACATGAGAATCACTTCAAGTAAATAAACTTAAAGTGTGTGGGCACAGTGCAAGTTGCCACCTAATGCAAAGACGGAACTGGTAGGGGCTGCAAAGGAATGATTTCCATTGAAGGAATAACTGTGAGTACAGGCAAAAATCAACTGTCAGGCCACTTCCTTTCCCTCACATAAAATGTAGCAAGGTTATGTCTGCAAAGCAAGTTCCTCTCATCCTATATAACCTCCTTTAGTCGAGTCATTACTGAATTATTCCAAGAGATGCAACCTGAAAAAAAAAATCATTATGGAATAAAATAATTTCAAAGCTGAAAAGGGCCTCCAAATTTCTCTAATTTAGTAGTTCTCATCTTCTTTTTTTTTTTTTTTTTTTTTTTTGAGAGCGAGTCTCGCTCTGTCACCCAGGCTGGAGTGCAGTGGCCGGATCTCAGCTCACTGCAACCTCCGCCTCCTGGGTTTACGCCATTCTCCTGCCTCAGCCTCCCGAGTGGCTGGGACTACAGGCGCCCGCCACTTCGCCCGGCTAGTTTTTTTTATTTTTTAGTAGAGACAGGGTTTCACCGTGTTAGCCAGGATGGTCTCGATCTCCTGACCTCGTGATCCGCCCGTCTCGGCCTCCCAAAGTGCTGGGATTACAGGCTTGAGCCACCGCGCCCAGCCTAGTTCTCATCTTCTTTGGGGCCATAGATTTATCTGAGAAATGATAAAACCTACACACTCTCCTCAGAAATGAACATAAGGCATACAAAGGCAGCACAATTCTGAACTTCATGTGTAAGCATTTGAAGTTTATCAGTCCTAGATTAAGACCTATTGATCATGTCCATGTTCCTCACTTGAAAAACTAGGAAATTGAATGCCAGAAAGATTCAGTGATCTGTCCAAGGCCACACAGCCAAGTAATAGTGGAGCTGGCATTAAAACAACCCAGTAATCCCGACTTCCATCAAGATGCTCTGCCCCAGCATTCTTTAGAGAAAGGCTGTTATTATCTACATCCATAAATCTCAACAGTCACTCATGTTGCTGCTTGAATAAATGAAATTAATAAGTTAGGATAGGAACACTCCACTTCAAACATTAAAACACACACACACACACACACACACACACACACACAAAGCACTATTGCCTAAGCAGTCCTGATACTTCTACATAAATAACTTTTATGTAGATGCTTGTTGGAAACATTACGGTTCTTACACCTCATCTCCACAAGTTGAGATTCGGAATAGTGATGCTCTTAGAGCTGCACCTTAAATAACTCCCTGAGAGACTGTGATCTGCTGGTTCTAAAGTAATGACCTACTTTAAACATATTTTGAAGATTTGTATTAATCTGGCATCTTTGTAAATCTATACAACACAGATAACTAGTCATAATAGGAGTTGAGATTAAATAAGAGTCAAGACATTTTCATTTCTAAACAATGACAGAAGAGACCATCTAGAGCAATTGCTCTTAAGTCTCCTTTCAGAAATTTGTTAAAAACATAGATGTTTGGATCCCTTTCTCAGACTTATCAAAGCAGTTTCTTGCTGTAGGTCCAGGCACTTGCAATTTTTAAATTATTATTATACTTTAAGGTCTAGGGTACATGTGCACAACGTGCAGGTTTGTTAACAACACGTAGGTATACACACGCCAGGTTGGTTTGCTGCACCCATCAACTCGTCATTTACATTAGGTATTTCTCCTAACGCTATCCCTCCCCCAGCGCCCCACTCCCCAAAAGGTCCCAGTGCGTGATGTTTCCCTCCCTGTGTCCATGTGTTCTCATTGTTCAATTCTCACTTATGAGTGAGAACACGTGGTGCTTGGTTTACTGTTCTTATGATATTTTGCTGAGAATAATTGTTTCCAGCTTCATCCATGTCCCTGCAAAGGACATGAACTCATCCTTTTTATGGCTGCATAGTATTCCATCATGTATACGGGCCACATTTTCTTTACCCAGTCTATTACTGATGGACATTTGTGTTGGTTCCAAGTCTTTGCTATTGCGAATACAGGCATAATTTTCATCAGCATGACAGGTGATTGTGATGCTCATTAAGTGGAGCACATCATTTCTTCTTCTTCACTCACGCAGCAAACATTTAATGAACACCTTCTACTTTGCTGTCCCCACCCTTCTCTTATATCACCATTAAAATTCCCAGATGAATAATTTAGCCAACAACTGACTGAGCCCATTGGGTATTAAGATAACATATGTTCAAAAGTAGTTTTGCACCATTACATCTTCAAGGGTCTATCTTGCTTTGTAGACTTATTCTTTCCTTCATCTTGTCTCTAAATCTTTATCTTCCTTCCTTACAGAAAGCTAAGATCATGTGCATGTTTGCTCGACTAGGTCATCTCACACAAGTTTACCATAACATTTTCTGTATTATTCTGCTTGGTCTTGTCAATAGCTTCTAGAATCTGAGAACAATTTATTGATAAATGAATTTAGGCATGGGCATAAGTAGTCAGATGGGAGTTAAGGCAGTAACTGATCTCATGGTGCTTACTACCATCCTACTTCCAGTAATGCCACCCTACACTCATCTCAGCTCTGAACTGAGGCACTTGGTGTGGTTCCTCTTCCCTAAGTTCACATAATCATAAAATAGTAACCGTGTCTAACACTTACCAAATATTTACTATGTGTCAGGCACTGTGCTCACTATGGGCTTGGGCTACATTATTACAATTTATCCTCAGATCCCCTCTGACATATTATCTCTATTTAACAGATGAAGAAACTGAGGCTTGAAGAGGTCAAGTGCCTTGACTAAAGTCACACAGCCATCACATGTTAAGTCTAGACTAGAACCCAGGTCATGCACAAAAGTTAAATTTTAAACACATACTGTCCTTTAGTGTTGTTTCTTGGGTCACAAACTAACAAGCAACTCAAGGAAAAAAACATGATCTGTTTTTAAACAGTATGGTTTTTTTTTTTTTTAAATATGCCCCCCTCACCCCCACCCTATACACAATAGCTACCCGGGTATATGCCAGGCAACTCTTGCATGGCTTTGCTCACAGTTCCCTCAAGTAAGACATACTGATACATCTGCTGCTGCTGTATGGGAGAATGCTTTTAAACCTTAACTCTCTGGGTCCTAAGGAATTTGTATAAACTGTGTCTGTAGGTTTCTACTTCTATATTGAGGCTAAGCTAGCAAGACTTCAACAGTGGCCTTAAACTTCTGTTTTGAAGTTCTATTATAAACCCAAAATAAAACACATACACCGGAAAATATGTATCAAGAAGAGGGAAGATAAATAGAGCCTCTTCTACTTCCTATCCTATTACCCCAACAAATAAACTTTTCATCCCTTTCTCTACATCACAACCCTCATTTGTTACCTATTCTCACATCACCTCGGTTCTCCAGTGAGTATTTAAATAACCAGGAATTTAAAAAAATTGCTTCTCAAGCTTTGTTCATCCTGAAATCATACATGGTTCAAACAAGCATGTAAGATCTCCCCTAGATCGCGAGGGTTGGGAAGGATGCATTCCAGACGTGTTATGCCCTCTCTGTGGCTTGATCTTGAGAGAAAGCACCTGGAAAAGCATAGCATGGAGCTGGCAGTGACTTAGGGGCAGCAATGCAAACGGCTTTCGCTGAGGGAAGAGTTCAATATCACAAACCAGGGAGATGAGTCCCTTCAGCATGTGGGCAATGAATCACCTCTCTATGTTCCCTGAAGAAGCAAACGCCCACTGACATGTGACAGGGTCTTCATACTGATGGAATGGGGAGAATAGCCATTTCAGATTTCCTTTCGTTAGGCTTTTTAGAGAAGAGTAGGAAGACATGTGAAGGGGAAATAGAACATGCTGGAGAACCCACTGGAGAGATTATGGGGAACAAGCCAGGGCAAGCCCATCAGCACATAGCGAACTCTCCAAGGTCCTTCCCTGCCTATGAAGGAGGGCGAGAAGACCAGCAAATAAGCAGTCACAGCAGCGGTGTGCAACTAGCCAGTTTTACCAACAAAGTATCCATGACCTTAAATATCTCACTACCTGCTTTCTATAAACCCTTTATAGTAACCCAATGATTCCTTTCCCCACCTTAGGAAAACAGTACTTTGGGGCAAGAAAAATCTAAATCTTTGATCAACAAGCACAGGAAAAAGAGCCACAGCTCTTTTTTACACGGCACTTTAAAGCATTCCTTACTCACCAATTTAGTGACGTCTTTTACATTATTAGTCACACGATTCCTGCAGATCCCTTCAGTTTTGACGAGAGGATTAAATAGGAGCAGTTGGAGATAAATGCAAGTGAGAATCCAAGTCTAAATGAAAACAGAAAAATTGCTTGATGATCATCAGTTAAAATCTGTAATCATTCAAACTTTTAACATTTAATGCCTTGATGCACAAAAAGGCCGGTCTAATATATATATATATATATATATATATATATATGTTATTGGCTTAAATGCAATTAAATATTACACATTCAAACTATGTTCACCAAAGTTTTAAAAAGCTTTTAGTTAAAATCCATTTTGAATTATTCTCTCAATGACAATATTGTTAACTTTTGTCAAAAACTTTCTTCAGCCAATTTCCCAATGGCAATTAGGAATAAACTTGTAACAGCATGTTAAAGACTTAGCCTTTGGGGTGTCTTCTAAAAGCTAGAGAATGCATAAAATGTATCCCTTATGGCACCAAAAGAAACATCTTATATCTACTTTAAATGTAGACCGCTTGGCAAGTAGCAGTATAACCCCTGAGCAGTGCTTTAATTCAATAATCTACAAGAGTACACCAAGTTAAAGTGACAGAGATGTGTATTTTTAGACCTAAGACAGAATTCCACTTAATTTGTGAGACATCAAAAGAATATTTTGAAACACAGCTTTTTAGTCACTTAAGGAAAATATTTCCTTAGCCAATAGGAAGGCATTCTTGAACCCTAGCAGAAAGTAATCTGTCTTCTCTCTCTCTCTCAAACACACATAACCTACACATCGGCTTGAAAACAACATTTTCTATCATGTATTATAGTTGTTTTAATGCATGACTTATTATTCCTTATTACACTATAGAGTTTCAAGGACTTGTGCATCTGATTTATCTTTGTAGTATCTTCACAACACATAACACAGTATCTTGCATATAAAAAGCCCTTAATAAATATTTGCTGGGTGAATCAGTGCTCAAGGTAAAAATATATTCTGATGCTCAAATTCAATAACCATTTATTAAACATGTATTATGCTGCAGGAACAGTGCCAGTCACTAGGGTAACAAAGATGATGAAGATGCCCTTGAAACTCAGAGGCAGGTAAATAAATAACACCCACACCTTGTGATAAACACTTTGGGAACACAGAGGAGGAAGCAATTAATCAATTAACCTTAAGGGGGAGAACCAGTTGCAGGAAGACAGTGCCAAGAAAAGCCAGAGAGAAAATGTGACTATGGCCGTATTTAGGAGGACAAGGAGGATTTGCAAGGGCTGACAAAAAAAAAGATGAGCATTCCAGGAAAAATAAACAACATGACAAAACCATGCAGATGTGAAGACATCTTAAAATATGTGTGAATTCTTTTATGAGATACCATTCTTCTGTAAAATCTTAAAATTACACAAGAGTCCAGATGCACATGACTAGAAATCTTCTCTATTTACATAGCTAGCCATATTTAAAAGGAACTGGATTATTATTTTCAATTAATATCTGCATGCTAACTAGATATTATACTAGAACAAATAATGATTATTATTTGCTAAAATTTCTAAAACTACAATGCTAATTACATGGATAAAGTGGTTTGTATTCAAAATTAAAATCCTTTTATTCCCTTACCACCATGGTCTATTTTAGCAGTAATCCTGCATAATTTAATTTAAGGCTACTTTGAGCACTGTGGGGTCACACTCTTCATAGTATCATCTTTCTTGGACCACAGCGAAGACTAAGTTGTAAAAATTATTTCTGTCTGAGGATTCTTCTTTTTGGACAACCCCTACATACAAACGCTCCTTTAATAACACAATCTTCCTTCACATGTGTAAATATAATTTATTAAACTCAGCTTTCTTTTATATTGTCATTGCTAAGACACAACCTCCCTGGAAATAAACTTCTCTAAGCCCCTCTTTCCTGATGTGATTTGGGAACTTTCTCTAAGACATCTCTGTAATGGACCAATCTCAGAAATGACCATAATCACATCCTTGGCTCAAAGAAATTTAACGGCAGAAATTCTGTTACTGGTCTTCACAATCCTTTACTCCTGGCCTTGAATAAATACTAAAGAAACATTTGTTCATTCATTCATCTAACAAGTATTTACTGAGTATCTGGTGTATACCAGGCATTGTGCTAGGTATTAGGCCTATATAATGAACAAAAAAACCCTGCCCTCATAAGGCTTAATCAACAAACATAAGTAACTAGGTTATACAGTATGTCAAAAGGTGTCAAAAGCTATGGAAAAAAAAAAAAAGATTAGAGCAAGGTTAAGGGGATTGGAATCATAATGTCTACTCTGCCTTACTGGTGATCTTGGGTTCAGAGTGACAATCACAGTCATGAGTCACAGGAGGCTTTGCTCAGCACCATGTGTACTACTGAGTTTCAAGAAAGGTTAGGTCAGCCGGTTGTGGTGGCTCATGACTATAATCCCAGCACTTTAGGAGGCCGAGGTGGGTGGATCACGAGGTCAGGAGATCGAGACCAGTCTGGCCAACATGGTGAATCCCCGTCTCTACTGAAAATACAAAAATTAGCTGGGTGTGGCAGTGTGCGCCTGTAATCCCAGCTACTGGGGAGGCTGAGGCAGCAGAATTGTTTTAACCCATGAGGCAGAGGTTGCAATGAGCCAAGATCGTGCCGCTGCACTCCAGCCTGGAGACAAAAGCTAGACTCCATTTCAAAGAAAGAAAGACAGACAGACAGACAGACAGACAGAAAGGAAGGAAGAAAGAAAGGAAGGAAGGAAGGAAGGAAGGAAGGAAGGAAGGAAGGAAGGAAGAAAGAAAGGAAGGAAGAAAGGAAGGAAGGAAGAAAGAAGGAAAGAAGGAAAGAAAGAAAGAAGGAAAGAAAGAAGAAAGGAAGAAAGGAAGAAAGAAAAGAAAGAAGGAAAGGAAGAAAAATAAAGAAAGGAAGAAGGAAAGAAGGAAAGAAAGAAGGAAAGAAGAAAGAAAGAAAGAAAGAAAGAAAGAGAAAGAAAGGAAAGAAGGAAAGAAAGGAAGGAAGGAAGGAAGGAAGGAAGGAAGAAAGGAAAAGAAAGAAAGAAAGGTTAGGTAACAAAAGAGTACATACAGCACCAGCAGAGCCAACTCCCAGGCCATCTCTAATATTAGAAAGTCACTGAACACTCAGGATATGTGTGGCAATGATAGGTGATGCTGGGTAGGTGATTCCTTCTCCTTATACCTTGCTAGCTGAGCAGTTTTTTGGGGATACAGCATGAACTTCTATTCATTTTTCTAGAGCAGCTATCCCCACCAGTACCAGTCTCAACAATAAAATATTAATACATATCAGTGCATGATATATGCTTGTAATAAAGCACACATCAGTGCTTGCTACCTAGTAACTTCAGCTGAGTTCTCTTTGAGGAAGTATAGATGAACACCTAAAAGTTTCTTGAGTCCTTGTTGAAAGAAGACTTAGAGGGAAGGTCAAATCACCAGGCATTTCTGAGTCTAGAGAAGAGCCACAGAACTAACTGTACTCTTTTCTTTCCAAAGATTGCAGTATGTATGGAAACAGCTTGGAATTTTTAACAGGGTAATATTGACAAGTGTCTCATTAAGAAGACAACATTTCACCAAAGATTGGACAAAGCTAAGGCAGTGGTCCACGCAGACATCTGTGGGAAGAGTACGGCATACAGAGAGAAAAGCTGGTGCCAAGGTCCTAAGGTCTATTTAAGACATCTGTTATTTAAGACATAGCAAGAGTAAATCAGGGAGCAGTAGAGGATGATGATGTCAGAGAGACAATGGAGAGGCCAGCTTATGTAGGGCTTATTGAAGCCCATTGCCCAGACGTTGACTCTTACTTGAATAAAATAGGATTCATTGCAAGAATTTGAGCAGAGGCAGGATATAAATATACTTCAGAATAAAAATAAATTAATTAAATAAGATCAGTCTGATTGCTATAATAAAAATAGACTTTAGGGTGACAACAGGTAGAAAATGAAACAGACAAGTTGGGAAGTTGTTGCTGTAATCCAATCAAGAAAGGGTTATAGTAATACATTGACTGAAAGTGGTTAGATTCTGGACATCTTCCTAAGGCTGAACCATGAGAATTTCCTGACAGAGTAAGATTTGAGAGAAAGAGTCAAAGATGACTATAAGAATTTTGGTATGAACTACTGGCAAGATGGTGTTGCCATCAACTGATATGGGGAACACTGGGGATAGAGAAGGTTTGGGGGGCAGATCAGGAATTAAATTTTGAGTATATTAAGTTTAAGATGTCTTTGAAGTATTCTAGTGATAATGCCAGGTCAAGATATTTAAATCTGGACTTGGGAGGGAAGCTTGGGCTGCAGATATAAATATGATAGCCTTCCATATATAAATGGGGTGTTAAGCAAATGAGTGGATGAGATCACCAAGGGAGTGAGTAAAAGTACAAAAAAGAACAAAGAACTGAGCATGCTATGGTGTTCTAACCTTAAGGGATCTGACAGAAGAGTTAGAACCCACAAAAGAGTCCAAGAGAGCAAAGCAAAAAGATTATGGAAGAAAGTCAAGACTTTAAAAAAGTACTTTAAGGAAAAGAAGGTCAAACTATGTCAAATGCTGGTTATAGGTCGAGTAAGACAAGGACTGAGAACTGAATACTGGTTTGGCAACATTAAGGTCACTGGTGATATTAACAAGAGCACTTTTATTGAAGTGGTACGGGAAAAAGCCAGTCTACGGTGGGTTTAAGAAAGTAAGAGACGAGACTAACCAGAAACAATGAGTATGAACAGTTGTTTTGAAGTTTTCTTTCAAAGGAGAGCAACTGGATAAACAAACACATAAATAAAACCAAGATGGGGAAGTAGCTGGCAAGAAATTGGGGGTGAAGAGAGTTTTCTTTGTAAGAAGGTTGAAACATCAGAATGTGTATATGCCTATGGGAATGATCCAATAGGAGGAAGCAATTGGCAATATAGGTCAGAAGAGAGGGGATTGCTTGGGCAACAGCCTTGAGCAGGAAAGAAGGGGTGAGATTCAGTTCTCAAGTAGAAAGTGTGGCTTTAAATAGGAGTATAAGTAGTTCAATTCTATCAGGCAGAGTACTGGAATGTAAATGCAGATGCTGGTGGTGTTTTGGGAACAATTCCATGAATAGAGCTTAAAGTTACTGAACATTTACTATATACCAAGCATCTTGGATATCTAATAACGAAAAAACAATAACTTTCATATGTCCTAATTTTAAAGATGAAGGAGTTGAGGTATAGGGACATTTGGTGACTTCTGAGTGGTGAAATCAGTAAGCCCAGATCTGTCCAATTCTAACTTCTGTCCTTTTAGCCCCTCTACACTGTCCCAGAACTCCCGCAAATCTGTTAGATGATTTGTGAGAACTGTGATGTGATAGCAAATCTCTAAAACTTTAATAATTTTGCAAATATCAAGCATATGGAGACAAGTCTGTTCCACATTCCATGCCACAGCTGAATATTCTATATTATTCAAACCATCATTTTTAATATATGTCATTTGATAGTTCCTTAAAATATATCAACACAGACTGCTATAATAATTGAAGAATGATTTGATCAGGGCAATATATTTTTTGTATCAGTTAAATTGAAATAGCTTACAAAGATATGGTTTTGTTCATTTTATAAAAATCTACTGGGTAAATGCTAAAATTACATCTATGTTGGCTTATGAACATTCAAATATCTCTGAAAAACCTATATTTCTTAAAGCCCTTTATTTTAAAGCCATTATAAATAAATTCATACTGTAATTTAATTTTGCAGATACTTTGCTACCATTTAAACTACCTACCTTTCATAAAATTAAAGAATTCATTCTGGCATAGCTAAACATTAGGACAGGGGGATAATCAAGTTAGAAATACTGAGGTTTTTGCGAAGCAAGGATGACACCTCCTTCATCAGTATACTCAGGAGAGAGCTGAACTGCAGAGCTTACTTCTTTATATAAAAAAGAAATTTTTCAGTATTAATTTTTCTACACAGAAGTCTTTCTAATATTGTACACACATTTTGATTTCTTAAACAGTGAATTGAAATATTAAACTTTGCTTTTCTTTGACGGTTCAGGGTCATCAAATAAAAGGAAGACTTTCAAAGTATCTCACTTAGGTAGTTGTAACTTCCCTTCTCCAAGAGGTTCCAAATTACTGTACTTGTTTGTATAACTTTTAAACATTTAGGTTTCACTTGTTTGTTCCTTAATTTTCCTGTTTCCCCCAGATTGTCATGTCATTACTTGCAACATATTTTTACCACTAACATGCCTATTTCCAGTCTCCTGCACTCTTGATGATGAGCACAACACATGTCCCATATGGGAGCTTACAGCAGGAAGTATAATGGTCCCAAAGATGTCCATGTTCTAATTCTTGGAACTTGTGAATGTATCATCACATATGGCAAAATGGACTTTCCAGACATGATTACGTTAACAACTAGAGATGAAGAGACTATCCTAGATTCCCTGGGTCTAATCTAATCCCCATGGTCCTTAAAAATGGAGACTATTTTCCAGCTCTGTTCAGAGACAGGCGCAATGATGGAAGAACAGTCAAGTAAATGTGACATGAAAAGGACTCAACATGTCCTTGCTGGCATTGAAAATAGAGAGAAGGGACCAGGAGTCAAGGAATGTAGGAAGCTTCTAGAAGCTGGAAAAGAGAAAGAAACAGATTCTCCCCTAGAGTCTTTGGAAAGCAACACACAGTCTAATTGATACTTTGATTTAAGTGAGCCCTATTTTGAACATTTGATCTTCAAAATTATAATATTTTATATATATATATATATATATTTTTTTTTTTTGATGGAGTCTGTCTCTCTCTGTTGCCCAGGCTGGAGTGTAGTGATGTGGTCTTGGTTCACTGCAACCTCCGCCTCCGAGGTTCAAGTGATTCTCCTGCCTCAGCCTCCCGAGTAGCTGGGATTAAAGGTGCCTGCCACCACGGCCGGCCTTTTTTTTTTTTCGTATTTTTGGTAGAGACGGAGTTTCACCATGTTGGCCAGGCTGGTCTTGAACTCCTGAGCTCAGGTAATCCACTTGCTTTAGCCTCCCAAAGTGTTGGGATCACAGGCGTGAGCCACTACACCCAGTCAGTCAATAAATTTGTGGCAATTTATTACAGCAGCAACAGAAAAATAAAACACAGCTCAATTGAAATACTTTTGGAATGAATGAATGAATGAATGAATGGTGCAGTGTAGTGATGGTCAAGCTATTCCAGATGAGGAAAGTGAACTGCCTCTGCCAGAATTATTGGCCCCCCACCCTTTATTTTAAGCAGAGTAGCTCAGCTTTTTTTTTTTTTTTTTAATTTGTTCATGCCTCTTAGAAAGATTCTGTTTAAACAAAGGTTTCCAAGGACCAAGAAGAAATTAGGAAAAAAACAAAACAAAACAAAACAAAAAAACGCTTTTGGAAACCATGGGCAGAATATGGATCCAGAAAACCTCTCAGTCCCTTCCCATGTGACTTCAAACAAGTCAGCTAATCCCCCTGAGTATCCATTTATCAGCCTGTAAAACGAGAATAAAAATAATTTTTGTCTTACCCATTTCATGAACTAGTAGTAAGAATCAAATGAGAAACTATTCAAACTGCGGATGCTATGCAATTATTTGTTGTGTGGTTTATGGGCTTTGCATTGGCTAGGAAACCAGGAAACAAGTACTTCAAAAATGTTTGAGTAAAACTTTCTGAGAAAAGACTTTATAGAGTAAATCTCCCATGAACAAAGAGTATGACCTTTAGCACATGAATATTTTCATACTGACTTTGAGTTCACATACCTTTTTCATTTATTTCTTAGTTCTGAACTGTGTTTAGAGTAGCTTCAGTTACCACACAATTGACTTCCAATTAAATGAGGTGTTCTAATATATCAACAAAATATTTATCTTTGTTTTCTCTTCCTCTTATTCCAATTTCTGGAAACTCTGAGGGGATAGGGTACCTAAATGTGTGGGTGTGCACACACGCTCACACACACCCTAATGGAGATATACTCCTGAAGCAAAATGTCCCTGTGTTTGTGACTTCTGCTCTAAAATGTATCTTTTCAGTTTGGGTAATCATCTGTTTTTTTTGTTTTTTTTTTTTTTTTTTTTTTTTCCTGTTAACATTCTCTGCAGCTGTATATGACATTTTTCTTTGCTACTTTGTTTAATCATTGTACAACATTTCTCTCTAGGTCAAGCTCATTGTGTGATAACCTCTCATTTCTGGATAGTCTTTCATTGTATAGACACATATTGTCGTGGGTAGTTCTCGTTTTTTTTTAGAAACATGCATCAAAATTGTCCCCCGTGTATTCCCCCACAACACACAAAATTCCAATAATCCTTTCATTGCTAAATGTTGCCTTCAAATTATTTACATGATTAGGAAAAAAAAATAATGAGAAATCAGTGTGCACTGTTACAACCAAGACATGCAGTAGAAACAGTTCTGGTAGAGGGAAGTAATACTGACTAAAATTTATGTTGACATCAGTGACAGATGTGGCAGGTCCTTTTCTGGGAGCAGGTTTTAACAGTAGCAGATAGTACTAGAAAAGCACTTTAAAGAAGTCTGGGGTGGGAGGAATTTACAAGAAGATGAGGCTGAAGACCTCAAAGGCAAAGGTCTTGCTCAATTTTCATTTTCGTTGAGAACAAACATCAGCAGACTCCAGTGGGCTATTCACCCAATAATCAATCCCTCCTGAACACAGAGCTTTCCTTACAGTAAAAAGCCATATACCAGGAAAAGAAGCTACAAAATCCCCAAACGAAATAATGGACTTAATCTGAACGTGTGTTGCAACACATAAGTCACATTGCAGATTCCTTTTCTTCAGTAGAAATTAAAATGCATGCAGCCTAAGAACATCAGGAGGACATATGCTGTTCAAGAAACCAGAAGATACCAATCTTCTAAACTTGGAAAAAAAAAAAATACAGGAAAAAAAGCCTTTCTCTCTCTATGAATATGAGAAGTGATTTTTTAAAATATGCATTGTCAGGGTCCACATTACAGACTTCACAAAGTCAAAAAGAGAGTGAAGTGTTTGTGTAGCTCATTTTCTTTATGCACAGACCTAAGAAATGGTATTAGAGCTGCCCTGAACAAAACAGCAGCTGCTGCCAAAAACAACATTCATCTTCTCTTTAATCTTGCATACCAGCTATTGAAGCAGGCAGTTCCCTTGTAGCCCAAATGTATTTTGGAAGAGAGCCAATTGGCTCAACTACCCAAAGACAGGAAAGCCAGTTACCAAGATACAGGTATGGTAATTAGTCCTGAGTTCAGGTCTTCTTAACTCATATGAACCATATCTTCCAAAAATAAACTATGTAAACCAACAACAGGATCCTCATTTGGTGAATAACCATTCAGTTCTATATGACTTCTTTTTTCAGATCCTTTTATAATTGCTTAAAGATTTATCATTAAATATTATAAGGAAAATACCTAATCATCTTACATTGACTGAAATTCTTCTCTAAGCACTGTTCAGTAATCTCAAAGGGACAAATGAAACATTTAGTAGATTTTTTAGTTTTTGAAACTTAACTACTATCAAAAAAGCAGATGTTACCAGAGTAACTAATTGAAACTCAGACCAACTTGGAACCAAATTGGTGGGTGCCAAAATCTTGTAAAGATACTCTTCTAACTTCCCTCCACAAAAATCCTTTTGTGAAGAAGTAAACTAAAAATGTTTTAAAATATGGGTGATCATTAAAATATGTAATGAATATGCTCTTATAACAAAAAACTGAACATCCTAGAAAGAAATTGCTTAATATAAAAAGGCAGACAATGTAACATAATATGACAATTTAATGTAATAAAGGAATTTAAAGATTTCAAGGTACTCAATATATGAGAAAAATTTGGGGAAATTCATCCTTTAATAATCAGTCCTTGTTCTATATGTAAATGCCACTTAAAGGGGAAATAACTCAAAATATATTGACTCCTAAGGGCTGCACATAGGACAAGCAGTTTGCAGATATTATTTCCTATAATCCTCCCATCAACCAGGTAGATATTATTACCCTATTCTGCAGGTGAGCAAAACACAATTTGGAGAGATTAGGTAACTTCCTCACGGCCACTTTGCTAGGAAATTGCTGGATTGGATATAAACCAAAACCTACACTAGCTATGCTGGAAAGAAAAATACTGGGCCAGTTAGATAATAAAACTGACTTCATTTATATTTAATGAATAACTAAATTTTATTTAAAAGGGTCATATTGCAGAAGGCATATAGGTCTCTTTAACTCAACCAGTTTCAAACTGAAACTACATGTCAAGTTATTACTAGGTTGAATAAAGTCAGCAGGTAAATCAAGTTACACTTATCTATAGCTTAAACAAAAATTTACATAGCTAGAGGGAGGGGAGAAACCCAAAAAATAAAGCGAAAAGTTGTTTCTTCTTATAAAAACAAAATTGGGTGCTTTCGGACTTATAGTAACATTATCCCAGGAGCCACTTATTCATTCAACAGACATGTCCGGAGTATCTAATAAATACATAAGCTTAAGACAGAAAGACTATGGTCATTGGCCTCAGGAAGCTCAAATTACTGGAGAACACAGCACAGAGGTGGGCGTCAGAGAGAAAAGGCCCAGCCCCTCCCTCAACCGTCCCCTGTCCCAAGTACAGCTAAACCTGACTTGGGGAGGGGAGCATTTGAGGCAGGGGCTGAGAGATAGTTTCTAGGGGGAGAAGCTTCTCCAAAGGTGATCGGGGGCAGCCAACTCAAAGACAGTGAGGGAGAAGACCCCTGACAGAGGCAGTAGCAGGTGCCCACAGAAGTGTGGAAACAAGGCATGTTCTTAGAATTCTGTGACTTTTTACTCCATTGGAAAATGAGAATAAGCAAAAAAAAAAAAAAAAAATACAAGGCTACAGAGAGAGATATAGAGGCCCTCCTAATTTTGCTAATTGATTTAGTTTCCATTTTAAAAGCACTGGGGAGACCCAGAATGATTTTAAGCAGGGGAGTGTCAAGATCTGATTTATTCTTAAAAGGTTTATCAGGCATCAGAATGAAGGATGGACTGCAGGAGGGAGGGCAACAAGCCTGGGGGCATGAGGCCCATTAGGAGGTCACTGAAGTAATCCAAAGTCGAGATGATGAGGGCCGTAACTAGGGCAGTGGCATTGAGAATGGAGAAAAATGAACACGTTCAACAGGATGTGGAAGTAGAACGGAAGATCTTGGTGACTAATGAAAAGAGGGTAGGGTCAAAAGGGGAAGAGGCACAAATGACTTCCAGGTTCCAGTTTGGGTGAATGTGTAAAAAGTGATGCTATTTGCTGATCCAGATATGTAGGAAGAGAAGAGGCAGGAGTTTATCACCAAAAACCTTAGAGAATACTACCATAGAAGGAGGACATTCTATCATGAACTATCTGTGTAGGAGATGAGAGAATGCGAAGCCAAATACATGAGAGGGAAATCAGTTGATTGTGGGGGTACTGCAGCCAATGGGGGAAAAAACAAACAAACAAACAAAGGGAGAGGGCAATGAATAAAACAAGCACTAAAAGGTGTCAATATGATGTTTACTAAAGAGTACTTAATGGAGCTGACCTTAATGAGGGCAGTTGCCATTGAGTTGATGGAACCAAAAGTCAACCTCAGTGCATGGACTACAGGACTGAATGAATATGAGGGAATTTCAAAGGTATATTACTACAGTTTGCCAAAAAAGAAAGAAGAGAGTGAGTGATCATAGAAAGGGCTAGAAAGTTCACTTCTGTCTTGGTAGAAGGGAACAGACAGCCCTGAAAGAGTGGGACTAAAATAATCAACTCAGCATTTCTCTTTTTTAAATGGCCTAGGAATAGGGAACAACTCACCTGAGGTTAACAAAGCTGGGTGAGGTCAGCAGTTTTGACCCTGTGTAACAATCCCTAATAAAAGACTGATACCTCAGGCAAGAATATAGGGCCTGCGTATTCAGGTTTTTACTGTTATTAATTTTAATAAAGATGTACATAATAGAGTAAGCATTTGTGACAGCCGTATAGACTATTCAATTAGTAACAATGGTTTAAAAAGTAGATCATTAGCTATCCATAAATAAAGCTCTTTAGCAGTTATACAAAGTAGGGGAAAAAAATCCCCTACACAATATAATCCACTGAATTTTAAGGAGATCTGAGCTAATGACTAATTCTAATTTCTATGAGGATAATGATGTATAACAGACTGAACTAGTCTAGAAAACTGATGGGTACTAGTTTAATTCTCAACTATCATGTCTAGAAAGCTAAAAACTCCATTTCTCAGATGCCCTTTAAAGTTAGCTAGATTTATATATCTACTGCCAACTCTTTGCAATAAGTGTATATTGTCAAAGAAATAAGACGAACAGACCTCCCCCAACACCGGCCAAAGTATGGAAACATAATTTTAAAAATTCATGAAAGTTCTGAAGTCTGTATCTTCAGCACTGCATGAACACTGGCACCGTTCATTCTTATGCCAATTAGCTGCTCTTAAAATTGAACTACCCTGATATACAAGAATCTGAGGGTTGTAGCTCTCCAAAAACAGCTACAGAAACATAAATCATAATTTATACTCTTTCAAATACGTGACTCGCTTCTGAAAGTGAGATCCCATGTATATCAAAAATTATGTAATTCTTTAAAATCTCTAAAATAGCTTGAACTCCAAACCATTTAGTGGTGTGAAATGAGCATAGGCTTCAGTTGCCATCTGATCCCAAGTGCCCAATCTGAGACTGAATGCCTGAATTTCCTAGGACCTTTTTGTGGTTGTTTTTTCCACTATGGATGCAGTTAAATTTGCTCATATGCATTTTCACATCTGCTACTGAAAGTCTGACAAGTTTAGTCTCACAGGACCTTTTAATTAAAATAAATAAATAAATAAAAATCTGAGGAAGCAGCTCAGAAAATTTTCAACGAAGTCCCCCACCGCCTCACCACTAACCTGGATCCTTTACTACATGAGAATAAACTAAATCTTTATACTCTACTTTAACTGCTTCCAAATGTCATCAAAATGAGTAGAACTAGAGGCATGAGGTCAAAGAACATTCACAGTCTTGATCGTTTTCTCCATCACATCAGATGACAAGCTTGATTGGCAAAGGTCACAAACTAGCTTTCCGAATTATGCAATGCGTGCAAGACATACCAATTGCCTTTTTAGTGGGATGGAATAAACTGTTGAAATGTTCCTTCTTTCACTGAAGGTGTTCCAACTGAAACCAAGGGAGTCAGCTGTGTTATGTTTAGATAAAGTGTAATCATCTGGGGTGTTTACTTAAAATGCAGATTCCTGAATGTCAGAGGGAGTCCAAATTTCTGAGGTGCATCTCAGGAAAGCACATCTTTTAATAAGCTCTCTATGTGATTATTATATACCCTATAAAGTCTGAGATATAATATTTTAGATAGTTCATGAGTGCTATATTGGTTAAGGAAAACAAAACAAAAATGTCTTAAAAGGTATACAAGGTGGTATTTGATTGAAGCGCTACATACTAGATGCTCTTGATTTACAGTAACTTGAGGGGGTGAGGGATAAGAGATGACAAATTGGGTGCAGTGTATACTGCTTGGGTGATGGGTGCACCAAAATCCCACAAACCACCATTAAAGAACTTACTCATTTAACCAAACACTCCCTGTTCCCCAATAACCTATGGAAACTAAAAAAAAAAAAAAAAAGATAAGAAAAGTTAAGTGTATTGAGTGCAGAGAATACTGTTGATTGGCTCTTTCAATTGCCATTCCAATATTCTCCTAGCATATCCCTCTAAACTATCATGGCTAGAAAGCTAAAAATTCCATTTCTCAGATGCCCTTTAAGTTAGCCAGGATTGTAGATGGGACTTCGGTTCTGCGAATTAGGCATAACTGCAAGATCTGATATGGGAAGGAAATACTTGAGAAGACGGGCTGGCTCCTGGGCATGCATTTTGTTGGTTTAGTTGGTACTACAGGCAGCAAGACCCTCCAGTTAGCAGCAGTAACAGCTTTCTGCACTGGCTGCAACATATTTACAGACTGCAGTGGACTTAAGTTCTGAGTGCTGGGAATTGCTCTGGAAGCTCAGCTTGCAGTATGCTCCTCCGGCCTTTCCAAAAATTCCATAGACCATCAAATGCACTTCAATATACTCTTTGAAGTGTATTCCAGGTTTCAACCATGCAGAGTGGATTATAGTGTCCAAAATTAAATCCTAAGCAAAACAAGGGGAAAAAGCCAAGTAATTAAGCATTTATTTCTCCTAAGGGTGGTCAAAACTTTTCTTAGAAATTTCCCATTAGTATTTCACAATTCAAGTTGTAAAATAAGGATTATTTTAAATTTTAAAAAAGACCAATTTTTGATAGGCAATCCATGAGAGTTTAATACAATTCTACCAGCTGAAACACAGCAAAGCATTTACAGTTGGCATGCATGGGACAAGTTCCTCTGGTAACAATAAACTTCAATTGCAGATTCATTGACATGCCTGAGACACGTTTCTCTGGTAATAACACTCCACAACTGCAGGTTCAATAGCATGCCCAGGACTTGTTCTTCTGATAACAATATATGTCAATTGCAGGTTCACTGCTTACGAAGGTGATATTTAAAACAAGAACGTTATCCAAGTAAGACATGAATTCAAATTCTGGTGCTGTCACTTAATTGTAATCCACAGCAAATTATGTAACCTCTCTGAGACTCAGTTTTCTTGTGATAACATGTTTTTGCAGTTTTGAAAAGATTACATAAGACAATGTTATGTAAAGCACTCACAACTCAATTGGCAGATCTAGGAGATCATTACATGACTATTAATGCTCTAATAATTATTTTGTTAATTATAGCTAATAGTTAACTACAGCTAGTTCAGTTAGCTACAGTTAAACCATAGTTGATGTTAGTTATTTTATCCTTATTAATCCCTTAAACACTGAATTCTAAAAGCTGAGCTAACAGTAAATTACTATAGAATAATTCACAGTGCAATCCATTTTTTAAAAATGTATTTTTTTTTTTTTTTTTTTTTTTTTTGAGACGGAGTCTCGCTCTGTCGCCCAGGCTGGAGTGCAGTGGCGCGATCTCGGCTCACTGCAAGCTCCGCCTCCCAGGTTCACGCCATTCTCCTGCCTCAGCCTCCGAGTAGCTGGGACTACAGGCGCGCACCACCATGCCGGCTAATTTTTTGTATTTTTAGTAGAAACAGGGTTTTACCGTGTTAGCCAGGATGGTCTCCATCTCCTGACCTCGTGATCCGCCCGCCTCGGCCTCCCAAAGTGCTGGGATTACAGGCGTGAGCCACCGTGCCCGGCTTGTATTTTCTTTTTAATTGCACATAATAATTGTAGACAATCTCATTTATGCTCTGCATCCCCACAGATTAAAGATCGGTCATGGAAAGTGAAATAAAGAGGTTGTGAAACTGCCCCTGAGCTTGGATTTGGATCCGCTCTTCCAAGCAGGCAGGCTCTTTTCTACCTAGTATAAAAGTGAGGCAAAAATTGTTTGGGCAACAGATGAATGTTAACCTAAATAGCCAAGTTTCAAAAGTCAACTTTAGCTTCACTAATATATCCAAAACAGCTTTAGAAAAGAGCCTGTTGGCTGGGCGCCGTGGCTCACGCCTGTAATCCCAGCACTTTGGGAGGCCAAGGCGGGCAGATCACAAGGTCAAGAGTTCAAGACCAGCCTTGCCAACATAGTGAAACCCCGTCTCTACTAAAAATACAAAAACTAGCCGGGCATGGTGGCGTGCACCTGTAGTCCCAGCTACTTGGGGGGCTGAGGCAGGAGAATCGCTCAAACCTGGGAGGCGGAGGTTGCGGTGAGCCGAGATCGCACCACTGCACTCCAGTCTGGGTAACAAAGCAAGACTCTGTCCCCCAAAAAAAAGAAAAGAAAAAGAAAAGAAAAAAGAAAACAGTGTGTTTACTCATGCACAGAGAAGTAAATGGTATAGAGGAGGGGGTTGGAAAACATTAACCTTAGAATCAGACTGCCCATATTTTAATTTCTACTTTGACAGAACCCTTATGGCCTTTGGAAAGTTATTTTATCATTCTGGGCCTCAGTTTCCTCATCTGTAAATGGGCATAATAACAGAACTGACTTTATAGGTTTACTGAAGATTAAATATAATTATGTAAGTAGGCATTTAGTACAGTACCTGTCAAATAATGCACCCTTATAGATGTTTGCTATGGCTACTATCATTGCTGTCTAGAACAAGCATCCCCAGTAACATCATGCCCAAACTTGAAGAAGGTTGCTTAAGCCAAAAATCTGGGCAGCATCCTTGATTTTTCCCAGTCCCCTATTTCCACATCTGATCATATTTTCTACCAGCAAAATAAATCTCAAAACTCATTTCTCTCCATTTCATCCTGTACAACTTTATTTTGTGCTAAGCTCTTAGCACACACTTACTAGAAGATTACAAGGATCCTCTAAATAGCCTTCTTTGCTTTCAGACTTATTACTCAGAATAGTATCTTCTTCTGGGAATACATAAAACACGGTCACTACCTGGTTAAAATCTCCCAATGTCTTTCCATTACATTTACAGTAAGACTTGAACTCCTAATCAAGGCCTACAGAGACCTTCAGAACAGACTTGTCCAACTCCACATTTACGTCTTAGTAACCTTTATCTTCCCACCATGCTCTAGCCACACTGGCTTCCTTTATGTTCCTGAAATACCTGGAAGGTAATTCCTGCCTCAAGTCCTTTGTCTGCTGCCAGCTTTCTCTTTTTCAGGCTTTGCCAATGGCAAGTTGTTCTTATCATTCAGGACTCAGTTCAATTACTGAGAGACATGACTATCTGGATTTCCTAGGCGGACTAAGAACCCCTAAGCCTAGCTGGGAAGGTGACTGCATTCACCTCTGAACAAGGGGCTTGCAACTTAGCCCACACTCGACCAATCAGAGAGCTCACTAAAATGCTAATTAGGCAAAAACAGAAGGTAAAGAAACAGCCAATCATCTATTGCCTGAGAGCACAGCGAGAGGGACAAGGATCAGGATATAAACTCAGGCATTCAAGCTAGCAAGGGCAACCCCCTTTGGGTCCCCTCTCCTTATGTGGGAGCTCTATCTTCACTCTATTTCACTTTATTAAATTTTGCAACTGCACTCTACTGGTCTGTGTTTTGTTACAGCTCCAGCTGAGCTTTCCCTCACCACCCACCAATGCTGTTTGCTGCGGTCGCAGACCCGTGGCTGATTTCCATGCCTCCGGATCTGGCAGGGTGGCTGATGTGCTCCTGATCCAGTGAGGCGCCCATTGCCACTCCCGATGGGGCTAAAGGCTTGCCATTATTCCTGGATGGCTAAGTGCCTGGGTTCGTCCTAATCGAGCTGAACACTAGTCACTGGGTTCCACGGTTCTCTTCCGTCACCCATGGCTTCTAATAGAGCTACAACACTCACCTCATGGCCCAAGATTCCATTCCTTGGAATCTGTAAGGCCAAGAACCCCAGGTCGGAGAACACGAGGCTTGCCACCATCTTGGAAGTGGCCGCCGCCATCTTGGGAGCTCTGGGAGCAAGGACCTCCTGCTAACAATACCATCTTCTCAGAGAAGGCTTCCCAGGTAACCTGTCTTAAGGAGCACCTCATATCACATCACATCACGGTTTTACTTTCCCTTAAGCACTTTTCATTCTCAGAAATTATCTTGATAACCCAATTAGTTTACTCTTATCATTTGTTACTCCCAACAAGAATATACATGGTATATGAATGAGGATTATATTATTCTTATCCGTCATTCTTACCTCGAGCACCCTGATTTGGTCCCTTCTCATAGTACGTAATCCTCCATATTTGTGGACTGCATGTATTGCTAACTGCTACTGAATTGCTCATAAAAGTGCTCCTTCAATAAAATTCTCTTTTATATGGTACGGACCAAGGTAGTGGCAATATCTAAATTGTGTGACTAGAGAATAAAACCAGGTACATATGATGGGGCAGAGATGAAGGCTGGCCAATGTACAATTCACTCCTCAGCAGGTGGTTTCCATATTTACACAATGGACTTGCAACATCGCCAACCAGTTTTGCTTATTATCTGTTTCTTGCACTTGACTGTGAGCACCATAAGGTTCCATATGGACTTTCAGTCCCTCCCTGTTTTGTCAGAGTGACTAAGGCAATGCTGGGTGTGAAGAAGCCCCTTGTAAATATATTTAGAATGAATGAGTGAAGGATAAACAGGAGGGCTTTGCTCATCAGTTGGATATAAACCATTGTCATCCTTCTCACTCTTACGCTCAATAACTGCTAAATTCAAACAGTGACAATTAGCTAAATGCTTCTCAGTTTGAACTTTTAACCATTTTCTTTGTACCTGTAATCCTTCTCTAGGTCCATGTAAGTGGAAAACTAGGCTATAAAACCAGGAGTAGACTATAAACTCCAGGAAGGGCAGCGATAACTTAACTGTTTTGCTTACTACTGTATCTCCGGCCTCTGGCACAGTGGTAGTAAATGCTACATAGACAATTTTAATGAACGAACAATCATTGAAAAATGCCTCTCCTGGTAGATGTGGCCCAAAATCAAAGTGCTGACCTGGCTATAAAATCCCCAGAGTTCCCTTTCTGAAGAAACTACCTAAGTATAAAGTGGACTCATTTTCCTTTATTGACAAAAAGGGGCATATAAAAAAGCAAAAACACTAAAAATATCCCACAGAGCTGAAATGTAGACACTGTCCTGCAGTAAGTTCACTGGAAGTCTCTGAGAAGTCAACGATTCCATAGTGCTTTATTTAGAATTTATTATAATACGCAACTATAAATTTCTTCTTATTTCCCCAATGAGTTGCAATGATCAACATTTCTAAAGTAGCCATTCATAAAAATTATTGATGGTGATTCTGCATTCAAAATGCATGCAAAGAATAAGATTTCACTTGGGGCAGACATACCCAGAAGTGATGACATGGGCTAAGCTTTTAAATGCTAATCTTATCTGTTCCCAAAGCATTGGTTGACTCTTATCTATCTGTCATCTTTTCTAAAGCAGGCAAAACAATGCTCATAAAACTGAATCCATTTCCAGACCTATTCCTACTTTGAATAAAACAAAACCAGCTACCTTTTCTTCAGGGTCACAGTGGCATAGTGTTGATGTTCCCCTATCATGCAACTTGTTTGCAAGAAACAGAAAGTCATGCCAGACTACTCATGAGCTAATTCAATGAAACTTCATCCCTCCCCTAAAATAGGCTGCATCATCACATTTTCATGCTAATAATCATGACTAAGTGGCAAGCTCTTTTATTCCAATTGTTTATCATGAGATTCACAGAATTATACTTAGCATTCTCTCTAATACCATTATGATGTAGGAGGAGACTCTAAATTCATTAAGAAAGGAAGATGTAAAGGAAGATGTGACCGGACGTGGTGGCTCACGCCTGTAATCCCAGCACTTTGGGAGACCAAGGTGGGCAGAATGCCTAAAGTCAGGAGTTCGAGACCAGCTTGGCCAACATGGTGAAACCCCATCTCTACTAAAAATACAAAAAATTAGCTGGACATGATGGCGGGCACTTGTAATCCCAGCTACTAGGGAGGCTGAGGCAGGAGAATTGCTTGAACCCGGGAGGCAGAGGTTACAGTGAGCCAAGATAGCCCCATTGCAATTCAGCCGGGGCAACAACAGCAAAACTCCATTTCAAAAAAGAAAAAGAAAAGAAAAGAAAAGAAAAAAGGATGTAGGACAGAAGCAAAGAAGGAGATGATTTTTTACAATGTATCAGGATAGGAGTACTGGCATCACACATCACACTTGTTATTGTTATCTTAAAAGATTCTGAACTAACAATTTTCTCAGTAAATGTAAGTTATTGTGCATTCTGAAATTCATCCTCACGGTAGGCTTGGGAAGATTATTTTGCTTTCAAGTTTAAAACAAAAGAAGAATATAGAAAATGTACCTTAAGACCTCAAGTCTTGACTCTTAATAATGCTGGGAAAATACAGAAAGAAACTTTCTTCTTGGGGCAGGAAAGAGGGAGAGTAGGTAACCATTTCAAGATAATCCTTTGAGCTGCTTTTCAAAGCAGCTGCTTTGCTGAGGAATCAGAAGGGGATGGAAAAACTAATGTAAACAGGGAAACTGTTTGGATAGCAAAGAGATTTTCTCACCATATGCGAGAGGATAGGGATCTACTTCCTCAGGAAATAAAGAGAGGGCCTCGTGAGCAGTATATTCGCTAAATGAAATTTAAGATGTACTTCAGCTGCTGTACGTTTTAAGTGCCAAATCTGCACAAACCATTTTGTACATCTACTTCATTGCTCACTATTTGTGTGTTATCGCCTCTTCTTTATGGTCCTTTTTGGAGCTTTTCTTTGCAAATTAAGGCAGAATTTAGACTTTATTCTTTGTGATATAATTATATAAAACTGGAAACATTTTATTGGTTTAAGAAATGTTAACTTTTCAGATCTACACCCAAAACCAAGAAGCTTATCTGATTTAAAAAAAAAAAAAAAGATCATGCTCCAAGGTTGCATCATTTTAAACACTTTAGAATTTTTAAAACTTGGCATCAAAGAGTATCCTCAAAATGATATATGTTTTTTAAAGTACACGCAATCTCTGTAACATTATTTTAGAGCACTATATTGTAAAGCAGTAGTATTACTGCCTTGAGTCACTAAGATAATGGCTTCTAACCACACATGAAATTTGAAAACATCACTTCTTGTTAATCCTTCTCCAACTTTCTTCCTCCACACTTAATCTCCGATCTTATGTATTGAAACATTATTTTTGCTAAACTCCTTAACCATATTTGTCTTAAATACATAAATATCCTTCTAATAGAATCATCTGAACCCTCTCATATTGTCATATTTTTGTCTTTCAACCCCTTTTAGACAGACTATACACCTCAGTATCCAAAACTACACAACATCCTTTATTTGTGTATTGCACTGACTACCTATTAACCAGCACAAATTGTTAACAGAATTTTAAAGGAAGCATCTTGAGTGTGGGTGAGCTGGGAAGGAAGAATCCATTTACTATATTTGTAATAGGCTCATGAATTATTATGCATCAAAAAAAAATCTTGGCCGGGCACACTGGCTCAGGCCTGTAATCCCAGCACTCTGGGAGGTTGAGGTGGGCGGATCATGAGATCAAAAGATCGAGACCATCCTGGCCACCATGATGAAACCTAATCCCTACTGAAAATACAAAAATTAGCCGGGTATGGTGGCACGTGTCTGTAATCCCAGCTACTCAGGAGGTTGAGGCAGGAGAATCGCTTAAACCCCGGAGGCAGAGGTTGCAGTGAGCTGAGATCACACCACTGCACTCCAGCCTGGCGACAGAGCGAGACTCCATCTAAAAAAAAAAAAAAAATCTCTAGGTAAGAAAAGAAAATGACAACAGTACTAATACTAAGCAAGAAATTAGGAACAAACAGATCAGGTTTGATGACTGAGAGTTGTAAGATGCTGAGCAATTTGCTCAACCTTTGTGAGCTCACATTCCTCCTCTTCTATTAAATAGAATAATCACACTACCACCACCCTCACAGGTGGGGAGAATCAGGAGACATAAAGTATGTAACAGATTTAGCTCAGGATCTGGCACAGGGAATAAACATTGGAAAGCAATATTTTTCATCCTTATCATCATCAACAATATTCTGCCCTAAAATCCTTTCTGGTTCTTATGTCTTCATATATCTGGCATTAGCGAGTTTCAACTGGTCCTTGTCATTCAGCCTATTGTGTTATTTCCTTAAGAATGGCAAGTCATTGCCTCACTTTCTCCTTTATTTACTTATTTATTTTTAATTTACCGTCTCCATTCTCTTCTACCACCCCAAGTGGCTCATTTATCATTTCTCTTTCTGAGGAAAATTATGTTTGAACAATGTATGTATGTTTATCCAGGACAGTGTTACATGCACAGTTTCATGTGTTGGCTGAGGTCAGCGGGCACAAAATTGTCAAATGTCTGGATCCATTCTTAGAATGCTGATAGGTGGATGCTGTCCCTTAAAGAGACGTCTGGCATTAAATTCATAGTTTAGTTCAGAAAACCTTTATCAGTATTTTGGCACTGTGCCACTAGCTAGGGATACCAGTGTTAGACAACTTAGCAAGGTAAGTAAAAAAGTAACTTTAATATAATGTGATAAGTGATATGATTTTTTTTTTAAATGCTATAAGAGCTCAGGGTAAGAACAACGTAGTAGAGAGTGGGGCTGGAGAAGAAAAGCAAACAAAAGTCAGGGAGGACTTCCTGTAGGAGAGACCATCAAAGCTACCCAAATGAGAGGCCCTCGGGACCTTGGAGACCAAGTGCAGCAATATAGGTATGTCATTGTACATAGTTAGGTGACGCTGGAATGAAACTTACCACTCAGGGAGTGGTGGAGATAAGCAACAGCCAAACCACAGAGGACCTTGTATAGCGTGCTGAGGGTTTGGACTTTATCCTGAGGGTAATGTAAAGTCGGTAGAGGATTTTAGCCAGGGTAATGACACAGTCAGACTTCTGTTAATAACTCTAGATTGTGTGCATTAGAGAGAACCTTTAAAATTATAGGATCTACCCCCACATTTTGATGGCTAACAAAATGGACATCCTGAAAGCCTCATAGAAATACAGTACTACATACATGAATTTAGGATATGGATCTCCTGTGCTGTCAGCAAGTTCTTCTTCTGACTTTCCTGTACTACCCCTCAAATGGTAGGACACAAATCATCAGGGAAAAGTGCAAAAGGAATTCCTTGTTAAATCTAATTCTGTTTCTAAGCAATTCACAAAAATAACACTTGTCAATGTTTCTATTACATTCTCCTTTGGGCCTTAAAAGCAAGGACTTTAATATATATATACTTTTTTTCTTTTTCAATATCTAAAAGAGATTTTTGCATTTTAGTCTTGGTTCAAACTGTTGTGTTAGATCCCACTGTGAACTGAACCCAAAATTACTTCCCACATTTCTGGCTTGGTAAATTACTCACTGTGGTATCCATAATCAAAGATTCAATCAATAAACTTCCAGAAAACCTTTGGAAACAAACTTTGGATTACAAAAGAGTTAGAAAACAGGAGCTGTTTTCTCTCTTTCACAAGTGTTTTGAACAAATCAGCACTCCATCAAAAAGAACATAACAGTTTAATGTTCTGTCAAAGAATGGAATGCTTGTTTACCTGAAGTAATGGACTGATAAAAGTAACTTGCGTCTGTCTTGATTGATACAAAACTTGCTCAAAGATGCATCTGGACAACCAAGCTCTTAAACTAAACAGAACCACTGACAAGAAAATAAAACCTGAATTCATAAAGGAAACATTTCCAAACTGTTGATTCTATACAGTTATTAAATTCAACACATGCAAAAAAAAGTAAAATAAAATAAAAACAACAAATAAACAACCTTCGAATGCAAAACTGCATTTTATCTGAAAGGAGTTAAAATTTACCGAGGTTTTCTGGTACCTGTCCTGGTGCCCTTCTTACACATTAGCTCATTTAATCCTCACAGCCACCTTAGGAGTTAGACATTATTATAAACCTCATTTTACAAGTGAGAAAATCAGAATGTTATCAGAAGACTCAAGTGACTCAAAGTCATACAGTTTGAAGAGATGATTCCAGATTTATGAGTCTCCAAAGCTATTCATGATCATACTATACAAAAAGTAATTTGAGGCTCATTTTAGAAGCCATTAATAAACTAAAGTTTTCGTGTATTTGGAAACTTTAAATTTTTTATTGCTCAAGGCTGAGAACAATACAACAACACTAGGCCTCTCAATGGACAGTATAGTATGTAGAACACTGCTCAATTAATTACTGTCTTGACTTTCACAAGTTGTGAGGTCACCAACATGTGTCAACATCCTTACAGACACAGAGCAGACAGTCTAATACATACTGATGTGTCTGCTGGCATAATCCATTCCCTAAAGCTTACAGATACAATTTACTGAGTATCACTTCTGGGTCAGACAATTTCCACATATTATCTCATTCATTTATTTATTTTTATTTTTTTTATTTATAATTTATTTCTTTGAGACAAGGTCTCACTATGTTGCCCAGGCTATTCTTGAATTCCTGGGCTCAAGTAATCCTCCTGCCTCCGTCTTCCAAAGTGTTTGGATTGCAGGCATATGCCACCATGCCCAGACTATAACCTAATTTAATTATTGTGTTCTTCCAACTATGTACTATTACCCCTAAGACCGCATTACACCAATGAGGATATTGGGGACTAAGGGAAGGAAATAAATATCATGCTGTAATCATAATAGTAGAGATAAGATTTAAACCTCATTCTGTCTAACTCCAAACCCCATGCTTCTTCCAGTCTGCACAAGGCCAATGAGCCAAACACTTTGAGAAATATAATTTACTGCTTAAAAGTAGGGCAGGAAAAAGTGTTAATTCTGAAAAACATTGTTTTCTAATAGTACAGTTATTGGAGTGATTGTGATTTGTGATTACAAATTAGGTATATAACATTATTTCTAGATTTTTAAAAAAAGGAAGGGAAAGAATAAGGAAAGAAGGGAGAAAAAAAAGAGGAAGCAACAGAAGGAAGCTGCAAAGTACTATTCTTCCATTTTACAGAAGGTTAAGAGAAGGTTAAGGAAAGATAAATAAATAGCCTAGGATCCCATGTCAAGCTAGGGTCAAGAGCCAGAGGTAAAATCTATGTGCTTTTCACACAAAAGCCATGTTATTTCCATTGTCTTTTGACAAGTGGCTATATTTTTATGGATGCTGAAAATGACCTCACTCATATAGGGGAAAGTAGGAAATCACTCACTTATTCAAAATAGGAATGACTCATGTTCTGTTCCCCTAATTCCAGGTAAAGCAAAGAGCTTGGGAATGCGAGCTCTGAATCCAAATCTGGTTTATAAGCCAGCCACCACATATTGGTGCTGTGATCTTGGGCACATGATAGAAAGAAGTAACTTTGGTCTAGGTAAACTCTTTTGTGATTCTAAATATATGCATGTTTTCTTTTTCAGTTTTTGTTTTTAAAAAAGAATAAAAACAGCTACGTTACTCAGGACAAAAGTGAATTTGAGGCTGGAGTTACTTGGATAAATTGCTTCAACTTTCCCTTTCACTCTGGTAGTGGAGATTTTGCAGTTAAAGTCACTTTCCTGAAGAAAGGAGTCATCACTGTTGATAAGCATTACATTACCATTTGTTTAATGGTAATAGCAAGAGTAAATGTTTATTTAGTATTTTCTTGTTGTCCAGCACTGGACTAAGTGCTTTTTTGTGGATTATTTCATTTTATCCTTATAACCACCTATGAGAAATGTACCATTGCTCATTCTGTTTGGCAGATGGGGAAATTGAGGCTAAGAGATTTTCGTTCTTAGGCAACCAAAGCAGACCAAAGCAGAGTTTGGTTAAGTAACCAAACAGAACCAAACAGAACCAGACAGTAACCAAACAGACAGTAACCAAACAGTAACCAAACAGTAACCAAACAGAACCAAACAGAACCAAACAGTAACCAAACAGAACAGTAACCAAAGCAGAGTTTGGTTAAGTACATCTCTGTTCTGTTGTCTCCTTCACCTGTGTTGAGATGATGCCAAGACTTTTTAGCCAACACTTTCATTTGTACTAAACTGCTACTGAGTAAGTTACAAGGTGATGCTGCTCATAAGGATGTGCTGACAATCACCCAAACCTGCGATATTAATGCAGAATTTTTTTTTTTTTTTTTACTATTAATGCAGTTGGATTGATAAGAAATGAACAAAACAAAGGCCACAATATAAAAGGCTGGTAGCTTTAAAACCCAGACATAAGAGACATTATTATCAAATAGTTTTCTAATATGATCGCAGACATTTAAAACTATCTTCCAAAACAGCATGTAAAGAGGGTCAGAGCAAATTGATAAAAGTAATTTCTGAAGTAGCTTTCCATTCCAAGAAGTTATTCTGAAACACAACTTTAAAATATTTTAAAATCTGCCCTCTGCCAACAAAGTACCACTTTATTTGAAAGACAGAAAGCTTTCTGGCAATGAAGTAATTCCTAATTCCATAAAGTAAGAGGACATCTTTAGAGTTTACAATGAGCTTCCCTCACAACAGTCCGATGAGTCAGGCAAGGGGTTTCCTTTGACTGCTGGGGAGATGGGTGGGAGAGCCTGATGAGGAAACCCAAGCTCCCTGACTTGTGGGAGTGTTGCTCATATACAACCATTTACACTTCTGATAAGTACTGAGGAGTGTGGGGTCAGAAGCAACACATCACTCAACCAGAGGACTCGGCTTTGCCTGCTCTCAGTCTTTCTGGTGTAAGGTTAAAATGCATCTTCATCTCCACACATAAATTCAAAAACACAAAGAAGTTCAAGCCTTACAGTTTGTATGTGTATGCATGAGTGTCTATATTGGTGCATTATATTGTAGTGATTAGAAGGAATCTGGCCTTTAGATTTAAATAGGCTCGGCTTCAAATCCAAGCTCTTCCACTTACTTGCACTTTTTAAATGCTCATTTTGGGCAAGTTTTCGTAATCTCTCTGAACTTCAGGGTTTTTTTTTTTTTTTTCTTTGTTAAAAAAATGATGCCAAATAATAATATGTACTTTACAACATTTTGCTACAATCAAATGAGATACACTTGTGCAGTTTGTGGCATGGTGCTTCACCCATGGGGAGTAATTCACAGTTATCAATTATTAATTTGTCTTAATATTTCCTTATTTGGTAAGCTCTTCTTTTACTTCTTAAACAGCTTGTCTTTGGCCTACTTTGTATAGCTATTTCCTTTGAACAGAAAGGGAAGAAAAGTAAAGGAGATAAAATTGGGAAAACTTTTAAAAATTTGCTAAGGGTGTTTATGAGTGTTAAATAAGATAGATAATGTATAAAAAAGAGAGTTAAGCTATTAGTCTCTAAGGATTGGTTTTAATTTTTTTTTATTTATGAAAGTCCTATAGCCAAAGCCAGGAATTACTAACACCGAAGTTATGTCTTACAGCATACACATTTGTATAATGCTCTGTGTGATTTACTATTCTTTTAGAGAAGGAAACGATGACCTATTAAGTAAGTGCCAGTTGCTGTGATGTTAGACAGTCCATCTCTTTTAATTATCACATCAATACTACTCCTAGGTGGTTACTTCTGTGCCCATTTTAAATACTGAGAAAGTGAAGTTCAAAGAGAAAAACTTACTGGGGCTGGTAAGTGGCAGAACCAATACTACATTTGATGTATACCCATTCAAACCTTTGCTATTCTCTCACGTCATCTCCAGTTTCACTAAGTAAATGATGTTACACATTCACTGAAAATGCTGTAAAACAGCGAACAAAGTAGCTTTGCCAGCCATGCACCAAACACATTTGTGTGTATAATAGATCTAGCACACTTGTTAAAATTTTGCCATAAAAAAAAAAAGGCTTATAAAAAATGTATCAGTATCTAACAACCTGAATTAGGTCTCCATTCATTTCACAACATTCCAAGTGTATTTACTGAGCAGCTGGCAGGAGCCATTCTTTGAGGCAACTGCAATCATGAAATTTTTGTTGTCCAAATTCTATTACTGGCAGCCGTTTTGAATATCTGAGTTGCATTTGTTTTTGATTCAATGTTCATATAAACAGAATACATATCTTTGAGGTATTAAGCTACACTAATGTGCTGTGGTTAATGCCAACTGAGTCTCTTTTGCAATAAACACCTAGGAATGGCAGGAGAGAGACCTTGTCTTAGTTTCCCTATCTGTGAAATGGGGTTTTAAAAAATAATAACTACCTCTCACCGGAAAAGTGCTGTGAATTAATTAATCTTGGAACGGTTTTCTACTAAGTGCCATTTTGGCATGATCTATTATCAGGATGGTTTGATTTTATAATACAATGATAGAAGCTATTTAAAATGGCTACACATTTAAATGCCAAACACTTGACACATAGCACAGTAAATTTCATCTCTTCAAGTTGAATCATTATGTGTGACATTTGTACAGAAGTGCAAACAATAAATGGTCAAATCAGTCTTGGATTTAAAAGTCTAATTACTGAAAAATATAAATAAATAAATGCAAAGTACTTAGAACAGGTCCTTACACTGTGAGCATTATATAAGGATTTGCTAGTATTATTAGAAGCTACTTATAATTTTAAATTAAAATTCTCTACAGTCAAATGTGTATCTGTATATGAAATAAATCAAGTAAGCTTAATGTCTATATGTATATTCTTTTCTTAAACACTCTAGTTTCAAATAAAAAAGAGGTACATTATTTTTCAAGTATTATTAAAGCATAGAGTACTGTGGCTTCAGTACATTACAAACAGGAATTAAAGTTTTAAAAACACTTTTCTGGGCAGGGGCTAAGAATAAATATAAACACGTACATATATATATACATATATATAATTTGTTACAAAGATAGTGGAAGAATTATGTAAGCCCTATTTTGTAGTTCAGTGATTTTCTACATAGAATTAATGTCATCCAAATAGTAAAAACATTATGTTAATAACTTCCTCTGCATTTTTCATGAATGTTGCCTAATCCCTTTATTATCCCCTCATTTTGTTTAGTTCCCACTTTGGACCACCTGGAAGTAGAAAGCACCAGCCATTCTCCTGTACTGTGATAATGTATCTTTCAAACAGCAGAATGACATATGTGTTAAGGTCAGTCCTCTGACTAACACAGCACATCAAAGATTTCTGACTAGGGCCCACTGAATACAGCAGTTTTCTAAAGTTGCCAGCAATCCAAACGAAAGCAATCACAGAGCTTTTGGTTGTTCATCAAAAAAGGAAATCCCTAATGTGTTAACTATTTCAGAAGCATTAAATTGTACTTTTACACGAACCATAAATAATGATGTATGACTGCTCAGTATGACCGCTGAGGTCTGTTTTGCAATCCTTGGGTTTTCTAGATCATGTTAGAAACAATTTTATATGAAAACATCTCTACCCTCCCTTCTCCCCACTCCTCCATCTCAAGTTCTGCAGTGAATATAAATTTTAACAGCCAGTACATCCATATGGATACCACATCCCAGGAGGGTGACAAGGCCTTTATAACAAAGCATGCTTTCTCTGTCACACTCTCCTTGGAAGTCAAGGAATCTGTGTGTTTTCCCAAGGCAGTTGTTTGGGAGGGCACTGAGAAAGGAACTCCAAGTAAACAGTAGAAAACTCAGTACTGCAGGGCCCTAAGAGGTTCCTTCGCAACAGACCACCGCTATTCACTTGTATTCCTCAGAGGCAACCTGGTTCACTGCCACTCAAATACTCACATTTAGGTGAAACAAGCCAATAATGAGATGCGATTCAGCCCTGGAGCAGAGGGAAGACACTGAAAGGTCCTCTGCTTTAGGGATTTTATGTCAAGGTGAAAAAGAGGGAAAAGTTCTAAGCCCTCACCGGGCTTATGTTCAGCAGATGAACTTTTGCTCCTGAAAAAGCAACACATATGAGCATACAAGACAAACACAACACCCCCCCTCCAAGCTGTGCTCTTTCCTCCCAGGTTTGCACAGGGATGCAGTTATGCAGTGGGGATGCCCTTTCTGCAAAGGTGAACAAGGCTTGCTTTTTCGAGTGAGCACTGATGAGTTTGCAGTGGTCCTTTCATGTCCTTTTACATGGTCACCCCAAAGAGCAAAGGCATTCTTTGTGAGCAACAGACAAATTTGGAGCTGCTGTCTGTGTACCTGGAACACAGAAAAGGCTACCTAATTGCCCTGCTCCCTCCCAATTTACCGTGTTCTAATCAGCAGCACTCAAGAGCTCCCAGACAATAGCTACAGGCATAAAGTCAAGTGCTGAATTCCTGCATCCAAATATCCTAATGATAGCCATTGCTCCTTTTTGTTGTTGTTGTTAATTTTCTAGACTATTGCCTCAATTCTAAACTTCGTTTTAGTGAATAGCTCAGTGGGTAATACCAGTGATTAGAGAAGAGCATTATCTTCATTGTTATGGCCCTGTTTTCTGAGAAATGTGTGTTCTTCTAGCTGGAGGAGGGTCCAGCTGATCTCGGAATATTCTCATGTCAACAAGAAAAGACTGCCATAGCTTCTGACTCCAAAAAACAAAAGGCTGCTGTTGCTGCTAGCTACCGGGTTTGCTCCAGCTCAGGTAAGCAAGCAAGGATGGTACTGGACCCAGACAAAAGCCAGTCAGGGAGAGACTTGGCATAGTATCATCTGCAGGAACCGCCTTTCCCTGAGGCTCCCTCCTCTTTCCACCTCTGTGTCTCCAGTTGCAGCCTCTCATCTTCACTATCTTCTCAGGATTAACTCTTGGGCATGATTCAGAGATGCTAAGACTGGGAGACTAGCCCAAGGTCACACACCTTGAGGCAGAGCAAAGGGTAGGATCCGTTCCTCTGATTCTCCCCTCAGGGCTCTTTCTATTACATCATCAGATCCCTTCTTGGTTTTCTTTCTCCATTTCAACTCCATGCACGTAGGTACTGGAAGTTAAATGGACAGAAAAAACAGGCAAATACAGGGAAGCATTCCCCCTTTGTAAGCTTATCTCCTCTGGTTAGCTGACTTTGTCTTAGAATTCTTTTTCATAGAACTTAAAAATTTAGAAGAGAGAACGTAAAGATCCTCTTTAACTATGGATTTTGCTAAAACAGGAAAGTGTAAATACCATTCTTTCCATACAGAAATATCAAGTAGTAGGTGAAATGGATAAAAGTAGAACAGTCTAAATTTAATCCTTCATTTCTCTCCATTGGCTTATTCATAATCATAAAACAATGGTTATAATGTGTACTCACACTGAAGCAATGGCTACATAAATCTGAGAACTGAAGGAAGCTTAAATGCCATCTGGTTCAAATCTCTATTTTACTAGTACTTTAGAAATGGAGAATTTTAGAACCAGAAGGCACTTAGAAATCACCTAGTCTCACTTACTCATTTTACAGTTGAGCAAACTAAGATCTGGAGTTCAAATAATTTCCCAAATTACTACTACTTAGTGTCCAGGTTAATAAAAGAAATCAGTCTCCTAATACCCAAGCCAAAGGGGCAGCCTAGAAAAATAGTAAAATGTAGCCAAAGGACAAAGACAGGTAATAAAGAACAGTCTTCCTTTAGATGGCACACATTATTATTTTAAAGAAAGAACCATGAGCCTCAACTATGAGAAAATCACTCCCCCACCTCTTTTTTCTATAGAGAAAGAAATAGGTAGAGATGGGATCATGACAATTCTCTTAAACTCCCAGCCCCTGTAAATAGTTTTTAGTATACTCGTAATTAAGTGAAAAGGCAAACACATCTTGCTGCATCTATAAATCAGAAAGGCTACAGTCAATGGTTTCTACAAAACAGAGCCTATAAAAAACCAACCCTGAGAGTAGCATATATTATAAAAGTATCTTGGTGTTCCCTCAATTTGTTTTGTAAATTGTTCTGGCTACACATATAACTAAGACCAAGAACGGTCTCTTGCAGCTGCTCATGATTTATCTGCTAGAAAGAAAGATAAAAGATCACTCCTCAGAGATTTATATCCAAATGTCTTGCCCTAATTTACAAAAGGGAACATTAAGATAATCCAGAAAAGAAAAAATAAAAGTCCCAAACTAGCATAATGAAAAAAAAAGTCACTGCACGTTGCCTGGTAAAGACAACAAAGACACCCCACAGAAACGAATGCATGGTCTCACTCAGAAAAGCAAGTGCGAGAACATTAGGGATGGGAAACTGACCAAGTCTCTTTGTCCAAAATAAAATAAAATAAAACAAAATAATTCCTTAGAATCATAGAAGGAGAACTTAGAAAGCAAGAATGTGGAAACATGAAACTGAGTCAGCGATAATGATAATATTTCCATTTTCCATTTCTATTTTCTCTTCTAATTATCTCATTCATTTGCACTTTAAAAGAAAAACCTTCAAAAACGTAGCACCTCTTATGCCCACATATCACCTTTGTCTTCACATATTCCTGGATTGATGTGTGTTAAGTATAGTCTATAATTAAGATATTAGCCTATTAATATAGATATTAGTCTATCATGGGAGTCACCAAATCGACAGATGTAGATTTAGGAAAACTTGGTCTCTGTGCTTGGTTCATTAGGCATCATTTAACTGCAATAAGCCAGTTTTTCTCTCGCTTGTAAAAGTAGGCCAGCAGGCACTCTCTTCTGAGGAACAGTAAATTCAAACTGTACATATAGTAAGCTACCATGCTGGTATAAAGACACATATAAAATTTCATTTAGTCCATAAAGCCATCATGTGAGAAAAATCTTTATAACTTTTATTATCATCACACAGATTACAAAAAACAAAAGTCCCCAAAAGTTTAACAAACATTTGCCTAAGGTCATTTGTCTCATGAGTAGTACAACAGGAATTAGAATCTAAGTCTTCAGAAGCTAGAGCCTAGAATCCTTCCATCAACCATATTGTAGGTGTTTCTCAGACATGGAAAGCGAAGGCCACACGTAGTGGGATTTGCCAATCCATGTAAAAAACCTCCAATATCCAGACTTGCTATTTGAGTGGGAAACTTTTATGTGATTTATGGTGATAGAAACATTTCAATCACCTATTATTAAAGAACAAATGTGACCCAGAATTTGCTCTCTTAAAATCAGCGGTTTGATGTAAATAAAATTTAGCAATTTTAATTGGTTTGGCCCAGACTTTCAGATTTCCATATGGTTATTTTCCTTGTTTTATGTTAAATGTAATCAACTTAGCACTTAGGTTTTAAAGTCTTGGCAGAATGTATCAATTAAAAGCTACATAAATTAGAATTATTCAAAGCATACATTCCAAATTGAGTGATCTTAAGGACAAGACTAAAAAAATGCTCTTTTCATAAATATGTTAATTTTCTTCTACAAAGTAAACTTGCATCGTCACCCACATGACAAACTTCATACAGACATAAAAGAGATATTTTCTTTGGAGTAGTGAAAACTAGCATTCTATTTGCTTATTCTCTGAGAGTTAGTATGCCTAAAATGGCCTTTTTACATTGTTTGCAAGATCAATCTTTCTTATCTCAGTATTTCTGAAATTGACAGCAGTTATGACACTTCTTACAAACCATCCCCAAACTAAAACGTGAGCAGAACATTGATAAATGTAACACCAGGTACATTAAGCTGATGGTACTTTTAACCAAATCTTAATCAGTGTTGCAAAATATGGTGCCTTGATTGTAGTCTAAAATGGTGTATCAGAATATTATGTTTAAAAAATAGTTACACGTTGAAAGAGACATTTTTCTAAGCCCAAGCCACAATTACCTCTAGAAACTGTAAAACCACACAATCTGAATAAAATAAAATCAAACGGAAATCTGAAAAACTCAAAAGACATTCATTTCTGTAGAACTGTGATTAAATGTATTGTCACAATTGCTCCTCATGGCTATTGCCTGTGTCATTATATTCAAAATACTGAAGTGTACCACACATGCTAAATGAATGAATCATTCATCAAACCCCAAGTGGTTGTTGATGGAATTTTCACACTTATTTAGCTTGACTGAAAGGCCAGAATACTGGAGTCTCCATGATTCTTGCAGAGCTGTGTGATTCAAATTAAAGTCCATTTTAAAATATTAAGTTTTCTTTATATGTAGGAGAGTACAGAACCAGCTGCTTTATAATAGAACCATGGTATTGATGCCATGTTTATAAATGACTATTTAGTAAATATTAATACATACTCTTCCCTGGTGAGGATAACATTAGATTCAGAACAATCGATCCTACTTCTTAGTTTACAATTTACGTAGGCTACTTTCTATCCATGCAGCATTTGCACAGAAAATGTCTTTTTAACTTTGGATTAGAAAATTTAACAATATAAAAGAAGATCTAATCCCCCCCTCCATGTCTGCAGATTATTTTATTGATTTTGGGCTATTTCCAGTGTCCCCTTTTTCAGTGACTGTGGAATTGCTAGAAGTATTCTTAAATAAAACCTTGAAGGTCATTAGATCCTAGGCAATGAATGCCTTCATTCAACAAGGGCACTGCCCTCCTTTGCCTGCAAGGCGTTTAACATCAGTAAGTTCCCCCAAAGGGCCTGCACTTTAACTTGTGTGATGTGTGACCGAACAGGTCACATATCTAAAATACTTAGCTTTCTCAAATGTCTCTGGTCGGCAGCACTGAGTCACTTAATGCCACAGCCACAGTGTTTCAGACTAGATTGACCTCTTTCTAGTTTTCAATGGAATTATTCCATGTAATCCGATTTACACAGCCATTTAATCAAAGCGAGAAAGGAGATTACAGAGCTCACATTTGTTTTGCAAAGCAAGGGTGCAAGGATCCTCAATCCTACTGCCTCTCAGAGTGTCTTGATAGTACATCCCCTGGCTTTGGAGTGTTGGACATTAACCTTATCTGTCTCTTGTGTTCTTCTTTAAATAGGAAGGTTTAGGCTCTTTTCCTGAACTAGGAGGTAGCAGCTTCTTCCCCCAGATCTCACCACTACCATTCATGGGAGCAGATGCTACTACAAAAAGGAATAGGTCTCTACCCTTCTTGTAATTCCGCAGAAAGCTCGTCTAAATCAAGAGATTACAATAAAACTTTTCTTTTGTTGCAAGCATCTGTAACATTTGCATTTCGACAGCACTCTGTGGTGATTCCAGGTGTGGCGCTCAATGCCTTGCCTGAAAGCTAACCAGCTTGCAAGAGAGGGGAGAGGCACATCGCTTCTTTTCTCTTAGAGAGTGCTCTGGAGACTACGTAAGCCTCTTTCAGCCAGGCAATGTCCCTTTTCCCTGCCTTTTACCACATCGGTACAAGGGGCTAGAGTCTTGCAACTTTCTTCCCAACGTGTACATTTGCAGGCCTAGATATCTGTTTAAAACATGATGCTAAGCAGGCCATTTGATAAAGCATTTTGAGCACATTGATGCCTTCATTCTAAACCAACGATGTGTACAAACACCCCGATTTCCTTTTTCCCCACCATTTCCACCCCTTCCACACATTTCAGGAACTGCAATCTCCGACAGAACCTCTGGGGGGTGAAAGGGCAACCCTTACCCAACCCGCGGCAGACAACACATAACAATTTCTAAGGGGGAGAAGTGAGAGGAGGTAAGAATCAACAATGGTGAAGAGAACTGTGGATAGGGGGCACCGTGGCGGCCCTTTCTAAAGGACGAACCAGGTATTTTCTTCAAAAAAAAAAAAAAAAAAAAAAAAACACTAAAAAAAATCTAATTGTCCCCCTGGGCAGCGCTTTACCCACAGTGCTTTATGTATAATGCAGAATTTAGCAGCACTAGGAATTATCTCAATCACTATCATTTAGAGGTGCCTATTTTATAAAGAGCCTTTATCCCTGCTGCAATGGGAAAAGGTGCATGCATTGTGGAGGTACTACAGCTCTTTAGAGCCCATACAGAGCCGCAAACTAGGCAGACACCGCCGAGAGCCAAGTTTCCCGGGAGGGCCGGGCAGGTTCCCGCCCCGCCGAGAGCTGCCGCTTAGGAGCTCCGCGTTGGCTTCGCTCCCCCGGCTGCACCCGCGTCCGTGCCGCTCCCGGTGCCCAGCGCCCACCTCGGGGCTACGCAAATAAATCTGAGAGAGAGAGCCAGCGAGGGTGGCGCGTGGGGTGCTGTTTCATAATCTCCCAGAATCCACGGGAAAACCGTCTCCTATGCAAAGACATGCTTTCCCGTGATAACTTAAAATTCCACGGCCCAAAAGCCAATCTTTCCACCAGACGGGAATTGCGGTTTCCGACTGACAGCTCAAAACTTAACTGCGGAATCTCCAAACTTGACACAGGCTCCCTCTCAGCACTCTCAATCCTTTTCTCCCTGGCTCAGCGGGCTCGGGATCGTACACCACGCCGGCCTCCCCCTCACCCTCTTGGCTCACCCGGCAGGTACAGCCCTGCACGCCCCAGCTGCAGGTCCCAAGGCGCGCCGGCTTCCCCGGGGCACCGGGCACGATTTTTCTTGGCGAGCCTGGGAGCTCCCGGGCGCGCCCTACTCACTTGTGTCTTCTTCATAAGGAAAGGCAGCGCTGCGATCCAGCACAAGCAGTGGTGTGGCGACTCCGTTTAGCTGTTCTGGAGCTCCAGCATATTGCACGAACAGCGGCGGCAGATAGTCCACGCATTGGGTAGCCCGAGCGCAGCGCCCTCTCCACTGTCCGTGCTTCTTGCGGCGCTTCTAGTCTCGGCGCGAGGCGGCGAGCGAAGCCCGGCTGCTGAGCCGCCGGCGCTTTTATACAGTTCCCGCCCGCCTGCTCCGGACACGCCTCCTTCCCTTCCGGAGCCCCGGGTAGGCTAGAAGCAGGCAAGGGCGCGGAGGGAAGAATCGGGAAGGCGGCCAGAGCACGATAAATGGCCCAGAAGTTGGGCAGATTAGGCCAACCTCGTCCCCTCGCCTGGGGGCCCCGGGCCTGCACCGGCGGGAGGCCGCGAAGGCGCGGGGACGCAGAGGTCGAAGCTTGGTACCCTGCAGCTACTGCTCGCGACGAGTCTCAGCTCACCCTCCCGGATCCGACGGGGCTCACCTGGCACGCCTGGGGACAGACGAAATAACCTCGTGCGCCAGAGAGGGCTCGGAGCTCCCTCTTTTATAGAGTCGGAGAGGGAGAGGAGTCGGGGAGGTTCAGAGCAAAGAATTCACCCTGCCTGCCTTAGAGAAATAAAGTTTAATTGCGATCTGTAGTTAGGCCATTGTCCCATCACCTCTATTTTTTTAAAAAAACAATTACTTTAGTGAATGAATATTTAATAATTACAAGAATTGTCGACTCAAGGTTAAGTTTTGCAAGGGGAGATGCTTCATTCGGAATGGTTTGTTACTATGTCTTTGGAAATTAAGATTGAAAGAGAAGCGATAGATTATTAAACTACAGGTCACCAACACAGCAAAGCTTTGAAAGTTGTACTTTTTTGAACGGAAAGATAATGCCACCACAGTAATAATAGCTAACATCATTATGTGATGCACTTATTCATGTACCAGGTGCCAGACTAAGAACTTCGCATAGATTATCTCATTAAATTCTTTCATCAAATCTATTAGTATAGATCTTATTATTTTATTCCCATTTTATGGACGATTAAATACAAGGTTAATTTTCTTGACCAACCATATCTAGTTAATGGCAGAGCTCTAATTTAAACCTGGAGCTCCAGCTGTACAGTCTTAAAAAATACTTAAAACAAATATTTTATTGATTTTCCAAAATGTGTCTGTCTTTGTTTGTATAACTGGAGAACATTCCAAAGCATGTCATTAATTTTTTAAAAGAAAATATTAGCTGAACATTAACATCAGTGATCTTTAAAAGAAGGAATGATGTATGAGTTTAGGAATTAGTTATTTTAATAATAGAGTAGGATTCCAAATTTGCTTTAATTAGTTCAGGTGCATTTGTTAAACACGAATATGCCAAACCTGTAATCAGGGCGAAGCTTATTTATTTCACTCCGGATGTGCTGACCTCTGTGATTTCCCCAAATGTGGGAAACTTGACTGCATAATTTAGTGGGGGACTGCGTTCTCACTTTCTCAGGTTAGAAAAAATATGTATAGACAGCACATCAATCATGATTCCAAGTTGAAAATTGCTTAGAAAGATTTTTATACATTAGGTACTCTTAGTACAAATATATCAAATATCAAATATGAAAATGAGCTGCTTAATTTGGATACTGAAGGCATTGCAAATGATTGTTTTCTAACTCTTTAAGATTTTTTTTTATTTTGTATTTTTTAGATGGAGTCTCTCTCTGTCTCCCAGGCTGAAGTGCAATAACGCAATCTCGGCTCACTGCAACCTTTGCCTCCCGGGTTCAAGCGATTCTCCGCCTTAGCCTCTCAAGTAGCTGGCATCACAGGCGCCCACCACCACGCCCAGGTAATTTTTTTGTAATTGTTTTTAGTAGAGATGGGGTTTCACAATGTTGGCCAGGCTGGTCTCGAACTCCTGACCTCAGGTGGTCCGCCTGCCTTGGCCTTCCAAAATGCTGGGATTACAGGCATGAGCCACCGCGCCTGGCCTCTTTAAGATTATTTTAAAGTGTAGCATTTTATTTTTTTCTGCAGCTTTATTAAGTTATATTTGACAAAAATAGTATCTATTTACCATGTACAATGTGATGTTCTGCTTATGTATACATTGTGAAATTATTAAATCAGGCTAAATAACATATCCATCACCTCACATACTCATCATTTTTGGGAGATGAGAATATTTAACATCTACTCTTTGTAGTTTTGAAGTACCTCAGTATATTCAGGGGATTGATTCCTGGACCTTTCAGGTATACCAAAATCTGCATATATTCAAGACCCACAGTCAGCCCTGCAGAACCTGCCCACACAAAAGTCAGCCCTGCTTATACATGGGTTTTACATCTCTAGAATCCTGTATTTTCTATCTCAGTTTGAAAAAAAAATTGCATATAAGTAGGCCACACAATTCAAACCTGTGTTGTTCAAGGGTTAACTGTATACAGTACACTAACTGTAGTTATCATTGCTGTACAATAAATCTCCAAAACCTACTCATCCTGTCTAACTAAAACTGTGTACCCTTTTACCACCATTTTCCCCCCAAGGAAAAAAAAAAAATAGTGTCAATATAAACTCATTTTAATGTATAACATTAAGTAAATAACAAGTAGTACTAAAGGAGGACAGATATGACAAAAATAATCAAAATCGTATGAGAGTTACTGAAGCCTGTGAATCGTAGATCTAACCATACGGCTTTTATGAGACCAATAAGAAGGAATGGACTGATTCGTTGGACTAGGTTTAAAGAAACCAGGCAGTGTTCCTAACAGAAATTCAGTTCAATTTCTTTTCATTCAGCTCAGTAATACATGCTACGTTCATCTCCTGCAATGCATTCTCATTCTCCTCTCTGTTCCTCCCTCTTTCCGTTCTTTTCCCTCTCAGTTCTCTCTGTCTCCTCCCACCTCCACCATTCCCTAGTTCTAGCTTCATTGATATCACTGACTTTCTCATCCATACCTGTATCTTCTGCTTCCCTCATACTGCTGCATTACAATTTTGTTGTGTAGTAATGTTACTTGAAATTAAATCAAGAGAATGTCAAAGCAAATATCCAAGAGATTAGAAAGAGCTAATATGCAAATGAAAGATTTTGGGTAGGCTTATATGGAAGTCGCAAATGGGTCAGAATGACTGAGATCTCTCCTTAAGACTGGCTTTTGATAGGGGATGCAGGCCAGCATTCAGCTGATTGGCAGAAGAAAAACCAGGGAGTTACTTTAAACTGAACAAGAGGCAGGGCTATGTTCCAGGTAGATAGGAGGCATGGGGTATGTTTTCTTATGGAAATAGCAGGCTACCATTGTACAGCTCAGGGAGTTCAACATTTAACGCACTGGGTAGAAAGGTATTTCATAATTATCTAATATTGCTTGAATACTTTCAATACTCTTCGTCAGTCATGCTATTATTGATTAATCCAATTTTGAAAAGCTTTTTTCCTGAGCTTTATCATTTTTGTTGTTAAGAGGCAGGTGTAATTTACCAAATAAGTCTTATCTTGCTTTGTGCATATGAAATATCTCTTGTTCATTCACTATTTTGTGGATATCATCTTTTAGACACACATATTGTTGTCAATATTTTTCTTTTAAAAAATGGCTCTCACAAACTGAAACTTATTGCCTGACCAAGCCAGACCAGAGGCAGGCTCTCTGTATCTGTCTTTGGGTGACTGGAGGAGGGGGAAAAGGAGAAGAATGCTTTCTCTTTGATTATGAAATTTCCTCTGTTGAAAGCTCTTTGGTGGCTTGCCATTGCTCTTGGAATAAAGAAGTTAGCACCTTACCAAAGCCTTCAGGGCCTCCAGGATCTTGCCTCTCCCTCCCTCTCCAAGGTCAATTCATTACGTGATCCCCTTTTTCCAGGGTCAAGGCTCTTCTGTCCTCATAATTCTCACCTCAGACCATTTGCAAATACCCTTCTTTCTGCCTCCATTTGGACCACTTTGTTTCACCCTATCATTGCGCCTAGTAAGTACGCACTTGTCATTTAGGTCTCAACTCAGTATTCCCTATGTTTCCTTCCTCAGGGAGGCTTTCCCTGATCTCTTTGCTTTGGTCAATTCTCCTCTTATAAAGTCAAGCATGAACTACCTATTTTTTACAAAACAACTATAGTTTTATATTTGTTTGACTATTTGGTTAAAGTCATTATGACTGCCCTTGCTCATTATTTTATTGTCAATATCTTTCACAGGGAAAAGAACAGAGTGAATCCCTTAAATATTGGTCAATTAGGTTGCTGTTGCCACATATAAGCCAGGAATTGGTCTAAGTCCTTAGTTTATATTCTGTCAATAACTTCTTATGACAATCACGTAAGACAGGTAATTTTAAACTTTTCTACTTGATAAATAAGGAAACAGGATCAAGGAAGTACAGTGATTTGCTCAAGATCCCTCAGTTGATAAGTGGGAAAACCATTATCTAACCTAGACATATGGACTATGGTTAGAAATTTTTTTTGGGGGGGAGTGGAGGAGGACAGAGTCTCACTCTTGTTGCCCAGTCTGGAGTGCAATGGCATGATCTTGGCTCATGCAACCTCCACCTCCCAGGTTCAAGTGATTCTCCTGCCTCAGCCTCCCGAGTAGTTGGGATTACAGGCATGTGCCATCATGCCCAACTAATTTTTGTATTTTTAGTAGAGACGGGGTTTCTCCATGTTGGTCAGACTGGTCTCGAACTCCTGACCTCAGGTGATCCGCCCACCTCGGCCTCCCAAAGTGCTGGGATTACATGCGTGAGCCACCGTGCCTAGCTTGGACTTTTTTTTTTTTTTTAATTTGCTTAGCACACTTTTCTGTCATTCTTCTTCCATTATTAGTACTCATTTTCCTTAGAGAATTCAGACTATTCCGTATCTTTCAGGAGAGACTGTCATTCACATGGTTCTGTTTTCCCACCTCCCTCCACTATAGGAGATAGGCTTAGTTCCCTGATCTGTCCAGTCCTGATTGGTTGAGGAATGGGTACATCACATGAGGTGGGCCAATCAGAATCCACTGTGGGACTTTTCTGCTAGAGCTAATGGGGAAGGCTATTTCCTTCCTATGGAGTTTCCAAACTATAAGAATGTAAAGTTCTCTTTGCCTATGTGAAGACGTGTGATTTTACCAGCCTTGATAATGATGAAATACATAATAAGTTTACAGAGTATTCTTTGAATAATATATTTTTTTTCTAGTATTCAGAAAACAACATCAGACTCATTTGTCTAGTTCAGGGTTGTTCTTGATTATGTAATAAGGATTAGCAGTATTGCCAAGGATAGTGTATTAGTTCATTTCCATTAATATAAAGAGATGCCTAAGACTGGATAATTTTTAAAGAAAAGAGGTTTATTTGGTTCACAGTTCTGCAGGATGCACAGGAAGGATGGTGCTGACATTTGCTTCTGGTGAGGCCTTAGGAAGCTTACAATCCTGGAGGAGGGTAAAGCGGAAGCAGGTGTGTCAGGTGGCAGGAGACAGCACAACAGAGTGAGTGGGGGAGGAAGTCTCAGATCTTAAACAACCAGATCTTTCATGAACTAACTGAGCAAGAACTCACTCATTACCAAACACATGGTGCTAAACTATTCATGGGGGGTCCACCCCCATGATCTAATCACCTCCTATCAGGTCCCACCTCCAACAATGGGAATTACATTTCAACATGAGATTTGGGGGGGGGGATTATGAGAAATCATACAGTTCTGCTTTCAGCCGCCCAAATCTCATGTTCTTCTCTCATTTCTAAACACAAGCATGCTTTCACAATAGTCCCCCAAAGTGTAAACTCCTAAGTTCTAAGTCCCAAGTCCAAAGTCTCATCTGGAGATGAGTTCCTTCCACCTATGAGCCTATAAGATAAAAAATAAGTAATTTACTCCCAAGATGCAACAATAAATAATACAGGCATTGGGCATATGTTACCATTCCAACAGGGAGAAATTGGCGGAAAGAAAGGAGCTACAGGTCCAATGCAAGGCCCAGCAGAGCAGTAATTCAATCTGAAGGCTCCAAAATGATCTTCTTTGACTCCATGATCCACATCCATGGCACACTGGTGCAAGGACTCCCAAGGTCTTGGATAGTTCTGCCCCTGTAGCTTTGTGGGTGCAGCCCCTGTGCATGCTCTCGTGAGTTGGAGTTGAGTGCCTGAGGCTTTGCAGGTTCAGGATGCAAGCTGCTTGTTGATCTACCATTCTTGGATCTGGAGGATGGTGGCCTCTTTCCCACAGCTCCACTAGGCAGTGACCTAGTGGGGGATCTGTTTAGGGTCTTCAACCCTACATTTTTCCTCTACACTGCTCTAGTAAAGGCTTCCTGTGAGGGCTCCACCCTTGCAGCAGGCTTCTGCCTGGTCACACAGGCTTTCTTGCATGTTCTCTGAAATCTAGGAGGGAGCTGCCAAGCCTCCTTCACTCTTGCATTCCATGCACCTGAAGGCTTAACACCACATGAAAGCGACCAAGGCTTACAGTGGCTTATGGTCTCCAAAGCAGTGTCTGGGGCCCTTTGAGCCAAGTCCAGAGCCAGAGCAACCAGAATGTGGGAAGCAGTGACCTGAGGTTGCACAGGGCAGTCGGGCCCATGACTAGGCCTCCAAATCCATTTGTTTTTCTTAGGCTTCTGGGCTTATGATGGGAGGGACTTCCTCAGAAACTTCTGAAATGACTTTGAGGCTTTTTTCTCATTATCTTAGATATTAGCTCTTGGTTCCTTTTTAGTTAGGCTTATCTCTCTAGCAAATGGCCACTCCAAAGCCTGCTTGTGTTATCTCCTGAAAATGACTTTTCCTGTTCTATCACGTGGACAAGCTGCAAAATTTTCAAACTTTTTTGGCTCTACTTCCCTTTTAAATATAAGTTCCAACTTTAAGTTCTTCTTTGCTCCTGCATCTGAGTATAGATTGTTAGAAGCAGTCAGGCTACATCTTGAACACTTGCTGCTTGGAAATTTCTTCCACCATATATCCTAAGTCATGACTCTTCGATTCAAAATTCTACAAATCTCTAGGGCATGAAGGCAAAGCAGCCAATTTCTTTGATAGGGCATAACATGGGTGACCTTCACTCCAGTTCCCAATAATTTCCTCATTTCCACCTGAGACTCCTCAGCCTGGCCTTCACTATTCATATTTCTATCAGTGTTTTGGTCACTACCATTTAGCCACTCTCAAAGAAGTTCCATATTTTCCCTTATCTTCCCATCTTCTGAGTGCTCCAAATTCTTCCAACCTCTTCCTGTTACCAGTTCCAAAGCTACTTCCACATTTTCAAGTATCTTGATAGCAAAATCCCACTCCCTAGTAGAAATTTTCTGTGTTAGTCTGTGTTTCTATAAGGGAATACCTGATACTAGGTAGCTTATATAAATAAAAAGAGGTTTAATTGGCTCAGAGTTCTGCAGAATGTACAGGAAATGTGGTACTGAAATCTGCTTCTTGTGAGGACTCAGGAAGCTTGCAATAATGGTGAAAGGTTAAGGGAAACAGATGTATCACATAGCAAGAGAGACCAACCAAGCAAGTAGAAGGAGCTCCCAGACTTTTAAACAACCAGATCTTGCATGAATTAATTGAGCAAGAACTCACTCATCACCAAGGAGATGGTGCTAAACCATTCATTTGGGATCCATCAGATAATCCAATCACCTCCTACCAGACCCCACCTCCAACACTGGGAATCATAGTTCAAAATGAGATTTACAAGGGACAAAACATCCAAACCATATCAGATAGCAAATACTTACATTGTTGGTGGTTGTCTTTTTTCCCCCTTAATACTATGCCTAAAAATTAGTTGTATGATCAATTTAAAAATCAACAGTAAATAATTACATTCCTGAAAAAAGTTGAGCTTGTATAATAACACATCTTAGAAATTTTTGTTTACCTCTCTTGTGAAACTCTAGAAATATTCATATTAACTCAGAATGTTCTGTTTAGTCTTATCAATAAACATTGATTACATATTAAATGGAATTTGTTTGACAAAAAATAAAAAAAGCATGAGTGTCCCTGGAGATAATTATTATATGGATAAGCAATTATACTCCATATGTATCAAATAATCAAGAAGCAAGCTCAGCTGCTCACTGCTTGTAACAAGAACGAAGTGCAGTGAAAGGAAAATTACTTTATTCCAGGGCTTGCAGTGAGGAAATGGCCAAGGCTAGTGCCTTAAAACCATTTCAAACTTTAGGCTGGGGAGAGGGGCTTAAAAAGGGAACTTTGAATGGGAGGCATGCTTGAGTGGCACTGGGTACAAGGTCTGTGTGTCTTGTACCAGTGGCTATCTTGAGTTACAGTTAGCCTAGAGTGTGGGCTGGCATCATCTCAACAAGGTTGTTGACTAACTACCTTGAGGTAATCTCTGGAATTTTGTGTCTGGGTCTTCATGCTTGGTCTGTCTCAAAATTAGCTTCTGGAACTTCTAAGAAAGCACAACTTGTAAGTGTGCATGGGGTAAGTTTAACAAGTACACAGTTAGATAAATGTTCATAGTATCAAGGAAGTGTGTGGTGAGAGAGGGACATAGTGTTCCAAAGAAGACTTCAAGGCTATATTTTAAAACTAAGGAGGAAAAAAGAAGGTTTCTGCAGTATGCTTCAAGGTTACATGTGGAGCCTAGGGGGAAAGGAGAAAAAGGAAAGAAGAAAAAGACAATTCTCAAAAGAAGAGATACAACTTGCCAACAAACATATGAAAAATGTTCAATATCACTAATTAACATGAAAATGAAAATTAAAGCCATGAGATACCACCTTACTCCTGCAAGAATGGCCATAGCTAAAATAATCAAAACATAATAGATGTTGGTGTGGATATCATGAAAAGGGAACACTACACTGCCGGTGGAAGTGTAAAGTAGTACAACTGCTATGGAAAACACTATGGAGTTTCCTTAAAGAATGAAAAGCAAAATAACCATCTGATCCAGCAATCTCACTAGTGGGTATCTACTCACAGGACATTTGCATATGCATGTTTATGGCAGCACAATTAGCAATTGCAAAAGTATGGAACCAGCCTAAATGCCCATCAACCAATGAGTAGATAAAATGTGTTATATGTACATCATGGAATACTGCTCAGGCCTAAAAAATGAAATAATGGCATTTGCAGCAACCTGGATAGAGTTGGAGACCGTTATTCTAAGTGAAATAACTCAAGAATGGAAAACTAAGTATTGTATGTTCTCATTTACAAGTGGGGTCTAAGCTATGAGACTGCAAAGCCATAGAATGATGTAATAAACTTTAGGGACTTGGAGACAAGAGTGGATGAGGGGTGAGAAATAAAAGACTACACATTGGGTACAGAGTACACTGCTCCAGGGTAGGTGCACCAAAATCTCAGAAATTACCACCAAAGAACTTACCCATGTAACCAAAAAACACTTATTCCCCTAAAACTTTTGAAATTAGAAAAGAAAAGAAAATGTTTAATGTATTTTGAAGCTAAAATGCTCATTACAATATTGGCTATCATGATCCAATGAGAAAACGAGATTACCAAGAACATCTAAAGGGATAAACTTATTTACATATTCTAGTAGCAACTTGAGGGAAAATAAATCCAGTGGATCTTAGAGATAGGATTTCTGGCATATTTCAAAAGTACAAATTCAGCTTTGCAGAGAGAACTTCAGTTATTTATTCATTAATCCCCTTGCTCGGTAAATATTTGTTAATACTTCCAGATGACACTATTTCCTTCAAAGCACATGATTAATAATTAATATTTAAATAATAACCGACTTTCTCTAACTTACTATTTTAGTGTTTAATAATTTCCTCCAAAACATATTATTCATTTCCTTTGTCACTGCCCTACTTGAGAGCCTCCTGAATCTCACGTAAACTATTCACCAGTGGTCTTCCTATCCTTGGTCTTCTATTACTAAAGTCCATTTCAACATTGCTGTCAAAGTTACAGCTGCACATGTAAAAATCTGGTCATGCCACTTTTCTGTCTGTCATGGTATATTTATCCTTCGTACCTAGAGAATAAGATCCAGGGCTCCTTACAATTTGGCCACAATATTTATAGTTCTCTATGTTCAACTGTTATCCACCTCCTTCCAAATAACCATATTGAACTTCTCAACATTTTCTCCTTTTATTTTTGTACAAATCTTTCATTGGACATATAGTTATCCATTTCTTTTGGGTAAATATGTAAGAATGAGATGTCTAGGTTGTATATTATATCTATATTTAATTTTTTTAGTATATTTTATGTTCTCGGGTACATGTGCACAACGTGCAGGTTTGTTACATATGTATACATGTGCCATGTTTGTGTGCTGCACCTATTAACTTGTCATTTACATTAGGTATATCTCCTAATGCTATCCCTCCCCAGTCTCCCCACCCCCCAACAGGCCCCGGTGTATGATGTTCCCCTTCCTCTGTCCAAGTGTTCTCATTGTTCAATTCCCAACTATGAGTGAGAACATGTGGTGTTTGGTTTTCTGTTCTTGTGATAGTTTGCTGAGAATGATGGTTTCCAGCTGCATCCATGCGCCTACAAAGGATATGAACTCATCTTTTTTATGGCTGCATAGTATTCCATAGTGTATATGTGCCACATTTTCTTAATCCAGTCTGTCATTGAAGGACATATGGGTTGCTTCCAAGTCTTTACTAGTATTGTGAATAGTGCCACAATAAACATACATGTGCATGTGTCTTTATAGCAGCATGATTTATAATCCTTTGGGTGTATATCCAGAAATGGGATGGCTAGGTCAAATGGTGTTTCTAGTTCGAGATCCTTGAGGATTCACCACACTGTCTTCAACAATGGTTGAACTAGTTTACAGTCCCACCAACAGTGTAAAAGTGTTCCTATTTCTCCACATCCTCTCTAGCACCTCCATCGTCTCAGCCCAAAATCTCCTTAAGCTGATAAGCAACTTCAGCAAAGTCTCAGGATACAAAATCAATGTGCAAAAATCACAAGCATTCTTAATAGACAAACCAATAATAGACAAACAGAGAGCCAAATCATGAGTGAACTCCCATTCACAATTGCTTCAAAGAGAATAAAATACCTAGGAATCCAACTTACAGGGGATGTGAAGGACCTCTTCAAGGAGAACTACAAACCACTGCTCAATGAAATAAAAGAGGACACAAACAGGTGGAAGAACATGTTCATGGATAGGAAGAATCAGTTTTGTGAAAATAGCCATTCTGCCTAAGGTAATTTATAGATTCAATGCCATCCCCATTAAGCTACCAATGACTTTCTTCACAGAATTGGAAAAAACTACTTTAAAGTTCATATGGAACCAAAAAAAGCGCCCACATTGCCAAGACAATCCTAAGCCAAAAGAACAAAGCTGGAGACATCATGCTACCTGACTTCAAACTATACTACAAGGCAACAGTAACCAAAACAGCATGATACTGGTACCAAAACATATATACATATATAGACCAATGGAACACAATGGAGCCCTCAGAAATAATACCACACATCTACAACCATCTGATCTTTGACAAACCTGACAAAAACAAGAAATGGGGAAAGGATTCCCTATTTAATAAATCGTGCTGGGAAAACTGGCTAGCTATATGTAGAAAGCTGAAACTGGATCCCTTCCTTACACCTTATACAAAAATTAATTCGAAATGGATTAGAGACTTAAATGTTAAACCTAAAACCATAAAAATCCTAGAAGAAAACCTAGGCAATACCCTTCAGGACATAGGCATGGGCAAGGACTTCATGTTTAAAACACCAAAAGCAATGGCAACAAAAGCCAAAATTGACAAATGGGATCTAATTAAACTAAAGAGCTTCTGCACAGCAAAATAAACTACCATCAGAGTGAACAGACAACCTACAGAATGGGAGAAAATTTTTGTGATCTACTCATCTGACAAAGGCCTTATATCTAGAACCTACAAAGAACTCAAACAAATTTACCAGAAAAAAAAACAACCCCATCAAAAAGTGGGCAAAGGATATGAACAGACACTTCTCAAAAGAAGACATTTATGCAGCCAACAGACACGTGAAAAAATGCTCATCATCACTTGCCAGCAGATAAATGCAAATCAAAACCACAATGAGCTACCATCTCACACCAGTTAGAATGGCAATCATTAAAAATTCAGGAAACAACATTTTCTCTTTGACACCTTTGCGCCTCTGCTCACATTGTTCCTTTAACATGGAGTAGCTTTTCCTCCATTTTTTGCCTGAAATCTCCTATTCATCATTCAAAGCCTGGTTCAAATATCACTTTCTCTTTGAAGCAGAGTGGTTGCTCATTCCTTACAATCTTAGGTTTACTATTAACAGGAAAATTAATTTGTAGTACATGAGCCTCCACTCAGTGAAGGAGAGGCTGTTGCTCAAAATGTGTTGAGTGAAATAGTAAAACGAGTTGTAGAAATGTGATGGGAACATTCTAGAGAACATTTATCAAGTCTTGATAAAAGTCCTATATGTGTATTCTTTTTTTGCAATTAAAAGTTTTATTAATATAAATATTTGTGACTCAAAATTTAGAAACTAGAGAAAATATAGAGATTTTTAGGAACTATGAGTTTGTGAGTTATTTCATGAACACAGGTTATAAAACTAAAAGAAATTTTTGCTAAAATGTAATTTACACAGTTAATCTGCAGGTGATGAAATTGAGGTTACAGAGGGGCTAATTTATGATAGAATGAGGAGTAGAACCCACATCTTCAGACTTGACTTATGCAAAACCTTCTGGTTAGTCCGGAAGCAGTACTTCCAAGGAATCAAGATCAAAGAGTAAATATTCTAGTGTTGTTTATAGTAGAGTGACTCATTGTTAAGGAGGTAATGATTTTAAGATTATTCAGAAAGGAATTTCTAGAGAAAAAGAAAAGGTAGAATTGATTTTCTAAGTGATGTGTATTTCTATGAATATACTTTTTTATATTCTATATTCCCAGAATATAGGAGGCTGCTGAATGCATACATTTTAGATGCTCAAATATAATGTAATACCACAATTTTAATAAATTTTACCATAGGTCCCTCTTCTTCATAAACACTTAAAAATCTATCATATAACTGTACATTTTGGCATCATTTTAGTTTGTGACTTTTTCTATGTCTAATAACCTTTATTTGTATTAGATAAATTAGTTTGGGTTGGTGGTTTTGGTAGCAATGTTATTCTTTTTGGTTATTTGATTTTTAAAAAGATTTGTGGCTTCACCTGTGGCAATGTTGTTTTTCATATTCTACTTTTGAAACATGTGTCCTCTAGTGAATCATTTTAATGAGAAGTTCCTGGAGTATGGCTTATTTCTTAATTTACAAGTTTGTTTTGCATCACTCTTGGAACGACAAAGTTAATAAAGGGTGAAGTATATAGACAAAAGTAATGTTTTGGAAAGTTCTGTCACAAGATGCAATGCAACTCCCATGGTGTCTTTTCCTATGAAAACTATAAACAGGGAATACTGAGAAGCTATCAGACATTAGGGACTTTCTTTCTTCTTTCTGCCTTTTTGGGGGTTGGGGTGGATAAGGAATGAATTTGACATTAAAGCAACTAGGGAACAGATAACTTTTACCATTTTGGGTTCCACAGTCCGAAACAGGCATTGTAATATTTCTTTTCTTTTCTTTTTTTTGGGGGGGGTGTGATGTACAACTTAGACAAGTTGTAGATTTTTCATGTCTCCTTTCAACGTCATCAGACCACTTATCAAGTTTGCATAAAATACATTCGTTAACAATGTACATTGTTGTCTGAGTTTTCTCTCAGCTAGAAACTGACTGTTTGCAATGGCCCCCATCTTCACAGGTTATGGGGATCTTAATCAGTTTTCAACCTATTTTCCAGAGGCCTTGAGGGTAGAGATGGCTTTTGGAATTTAGATATCCAAACTTAGACTGGTTAGTAAGCCCCAGGCATTGTCATCCTTGGCCACGTACACTACTCACCCTCACCTACCTGTTTTTTTTTTTTTTTTTTTTATTTTTGTTGGCAAATGCCAGACACTAACTTTCTTATTCTGAAAACTATCCCCAAGGTGAGACACAGGTTAAACAAGATGTTCATTGTCATAACCTCTGAATTTTTAAATATGTTTCCTTTATAGTTTATTTAAAAATGCATTCTTCGCCAGGCACAGTGGCTCATGCCTCTAATCCCAGCACTTTGGGAGGCCGAGGCAGGTGGATCACGAGGTCAGGAGATCGAGACCATCCTGGCTAACATGGTGAAACCCCATCTCTACTAAAAATACAAAAAAAAAAAAAAAATCAACCGGGTATGGTGGCATGCACCTGTAGTCCCAGCTTCTTGGGAGGCTGAGGCAGGAGAATTGCTTGAACCTGGGAGGCGGAGGTTGCAGTGAGCCGAGACTGTGCCACTGCACTATAGCCTTGGTGACAGAGCAAGACTCCATCTAAAAAAAAAAAAAAAAGCAAAAATGCATTCTTAAATTGGATTGATTAATGTCATGATAGCTTTCATTTACCTTAAAATATGCAGTGTGGTATTGTGTGTTTGCTATTTGAGTGAGGCCTACATCCCACATGCTAAGAGCATTCTATTCAAGAATTTCAGTCCACAGCTGACAAGCAGGCTTTCTAATGAGAGTTCCATGCTTGATATGATTTGACTGTGTTCCCACCAAAATCTCATCTTGAATTGTAGTCCCCATAATCCTCACGTGTTGTGGGAGGGACCCAATGGGAGGTAATAGAGCCATGGGGTCAGTTACCCCCATGCTGCTATTATCGTGATAGTGAGTGACTTCTCACGAGATCTGATGGTTTTATTAGGGGCTTTTTCCTGTTGCTGGGCACTTTTCCTTGCTGCCATCGTGTGAAGAATGACATGTTCGCTTTCCCTTCCACCATGATTGTAAGTTTCCTGAAGCCTCCCAGCCATGCTGAACTGTGAGTCAATTAAACCTCTTTCCTTTATAAATTGCCAGTCTCGGGTATGTCTTTATTAGCAGCATAAGAACGTATTAATACAATGCTTTAGCAGGTACTAATGCAAGCACTTATATTACCCATATGTAGCTTATCCATAGATGTTGGAAATATATTCAAAATAAGAATGTTATTAATAGATATTATTCATGAATAGCATACTATATGGGAAAATGGTTTTTTAGAGGTGAAAATAGTGACTGACTGATCAGCATCATTAATGTAAAAAGAGAGCTCTAATTGGTAAGATTAAAGTTCTTAAGAATATGTGGATTGGTTAAACTTCTTTTAGAGACATAAACATGACCAGGGTATAAGAATCCAGGGAGGCCTGAAGCTTGTAGCAATAAAAGTGATGCTAAGGACGTGAGCCCTAAACAAACTGGTTCTAGCCATTGACTGAGAGAAACTCTAAGGATATGTTTGCGTTGAGTGAATTTTTCACTTCAGATGTTAAAAGGAACACTTAACTGTACCAAGAACTGGGACTTACTCAAGCTTTAAATAATATTTTGTATGACCTGACTTGTGTCCACTTGTCAATGTATTGGTTAGTCATGTCTACATTCGTGAGAGAATTTGATCTATGATTTGCTTTCTCTATGGTCTGGTAGCCAAATAATATACTGTAAATAACCTAAGAATTATGCATAGTAAATAGACTTAAGATCAGTTCATAATTGTTTAGGGAGCATTTACCAAGCACTAAGTACTTTCCAAACATTGTTGAATCTTCAGCTTCCAATGTCTGCACCGAAAAGGTGTGCTCTACAGTAGTCCTCACAACACTGCTAAGAATGCTGTTGTTGTTTGTTTTGGTTTTGATTTTGGTAAGCTCACTGTGAATAATGTGGTGCTTATCGTTGTCATTATTTAGAGAAACGGAAATAAGATGATCAAATCCATCTATGAGATGGGTAAAATTATCCTGTTTTGCAGATGAGGAAACTAAGTCACAAGGGTACTTAAGTGACTACTCTAGGTCACAGAGCTAGAAAGTGGCCAATTTGGGATTCAGTTAGTATTTGAGTGACTCTAAAAATCCATTCTTTTAACCATAATATTTTAGTGTATCCCTTAATAGTACTTTGTTGTTAAATGGGAACATTTATGGGCTAGGAAGGCAGTTAAACATTTCTGATAATACAGCATAGTATTTACATTGCAGAGTTTCCTTATGTAGTCAAAAGGTAAAAAAGTAACTTGTCTCATCCTAGGGCATGCTGGATAGCTACCCGGACTGCAGGATAATTAGACACCTTTCAAAGAAGTACTTACAGTGTGGAAAATGTCCTTAGGGACTTTGATTCAATGACTGATTTCATGACAATGAAGGGCTCCCAAAGCAGAACGAGGTTCCTTTATGTAGAGTAAAGGAAATAGGCTAGCACTGGACCTTTTTGGTGCAGACATTGGAAGCTGAAGATTATCTGTACTGATTTTCCCCCTAATCCCCGTTATTGGGTTACTGGTTACCGACCTTAGTATAACTTGAACAATATCGTCTCTGTAACCTTTGTGTTGGCTTATCTTGATCAACTATCAGTGCAAAGTGAGAAGCTGCCTTTCATCTGATTTCCAATGGTGTTAACTAGAAAAAGAGAAACTAAAAAGTTTGCGCTGAGCAGAAATAGGTAGTCAAGGTATTAAAGCACTAACAGTGAACCTAAAAAAGGTATTTGAAGAAAGAAGGATTCCTGGAGAGAAGGTTCACTAAAAAATAGCCTACACCGTAGGATACTGTGAACAAAGAGAGTTGGTTAAAATCTGGATTATTTGCTATGGTACAAAGTTTTTCTGTTTGAACTTCAATGAAAAGTTTTTCGTCAATTTATCCTTGCACTGAAACTTTCCTCTTAAATCTAATGCATCAAAGATCTAGCATTGTTAAGGAAGAAATCCTTGAACTCTAAGCAGGGCTGGAAAAAAAAAAATAGATAATGGTACATAAATCTTCCTCTCTGGAAAAAATAAATAAATAAAGCCAGTTTGACTTTTGGAGACCAGTTAAATCAGTTAGAAGAAGAGAGAAAGAGTTTTCTAGCCAAGGAGGGAGGAGAAAGTGAACAAGGAAGTTGTAAAACACAATACGATTATTTTACAATGGCTTATTAAATGAAAGGAGGTAGCACTTTGCTTGTCTAACATAGATCGTTTTACACGGTGCCACAGTAGAAATAACATCAGCTTTGTGATACACAGACCTCAGTTTAAGGCCTGGCTCTACCACTTTCTACCTGAGAAATTCATGGCAGCTTCTTAACTCCCAGTACTTACCTCACAGTAGTATTGGGGCCTCTGTGTGACAGTAACCTTCTGTTTGACTTTGGCCAACTTAACCCCTATGTCTCAGAGGCTTCGTCTCTTAAATGGAAATAGTAATGCTTCATTGTTCCATTCTAGAACATTTTTCTGCACATGGGGACAAAACATACAGAACTAATGTTCCTAGTGGTTTCTGTTCTCTCAAATGAGGATAACAATGACCACCTATAGTAGTGGCATTTCGAAGATTAAGTCTTAATGTATTTAAGGTCCCTAATTCTTAAGCAGACAATAAATGCTACATAATAAGCATGCAGTAAATATTAGAGCTACATTATTAAATTCATGCAAGATCTATTGGTGGCATTAACTTAGTACTTACTTTTGTAGAGAAAAACATGCCACGGCAGACAACATACAGGAATATCATCTCATATCTGAATTGTGCTTGTGATTTTTCAAAGCATAATCACATTTTAATGGATAAGGGCATGCATACATCATAATTCTCACCTTCCAGAAAAGGAGGATGAGATCCAAAGAACTTTAGTGATGTTAACCAGAGATGATGTAATTTTAAATAGGGAAGTCAGGCTGGAATCTGAATACCTGAATCCTATCCTAGTGATCTTCCCATTACACCTTTTTCTTGTGTTTGTTTGTTTGTTTGTTTGTTTTGCTGTTCTATAGGTCTGGCATACTTTTCCAGAAATCCTGTGTTAGAGTAAACTATAAGAAGGAGAAATATGCAATCAAATGATATTTTGAAAATCTTTTGAGTTTATGATGCGTTCTTATCCTGAGTTTATTGTTGCAGTTTTTTGAATGTGAAAAAAGATAAATTATCTGTTACATTCAGAGAGGAACAGAGAGAACACACTTGTGCTAAATTGAGTGAACTCGTGCCACTATCAGTTTTGAGTTTTGAACTAATTTCAGACCCATGAAAGTTGAAAATTAACAAAATGCTTTGCATTTTTCAAAAAAACCTGAAATTTTTAAAAATCACAAATCAAATTTATCCACTCTAAATAACTACGGAAAGATAAATATTTTGATCAACAAAACAAATTGGAATATAAAAAAAATTATTAAATTTTCTGTGAAACATGTCTATTTAGAATAGAGTAATTGGTTACTGACTCTATATTGTTTAAAAGTGTTGGGATTATAGAATTAAGCCTGAACTGACTTTGATTCCTCAATATAGTTTGTTTCACCTACCCAGTTAAATACCTTAATATTTGATAATTCTTTTTCTTTGCAATATCAAAATACTTTTAGAAAGTAACAGAAATTTACAGCATTGTGTAAATATAATAGTTGTCTATTTTAGTTCAGTCCAGCTGAATTTCCATCATGAAGAGTCTGCAATGCCAGGCATGATGCTTTTCCCAGATAACTACAGTCTCTGCCTTTGAAGAATCCAATGTCTGAGCTTTATGGCAATAAAAGCTCATAGTTGCTATCATTCATTGACCTCTTGCAATGTATGAGCTGCTCTGCCAAGAGTTTTGAACACGTTTTCTGATTTAATCCCATTGTCCAAGGTTTTGGAAACAGTGTTTTATTAGCCCAGTTTATAGATGAGGGAACAGTGGCTTAGAATAAGGAACTTATAGTGAGATACTAACCTCATAAGTGGTTTAATCTATCTGATATGGTTTGACTGTGTCTCCACCCAAATCTCAGCTTGAATTGTATCTCTCAGAATTCCCACAGGTTGTTGAGAGGGACCCAAGTGGAGGTAATTGAATCATGGGGGCTGGTCTTTCCCATGCTATTCTTGTGATAGTGAGCAAGTCTCATGAGATCTGATGGGCTTATCAGGGGTTTCTGCTTTTGCTTCCTCGTTTTCTCATGCTGCCATGTAAGAAGTGCATTTCGCCTCCTGCCATGATTCTGAGGCCTCCCCAGCCATGTGAAACTGTAAGTCCAATTAAACCTCTTTTTCTTCCCAGGCTCACGTATGTCTTTATCAGCAGCATGAAAACGGATGAATACACTATTCTTAATTGATATGCCAACACAAATATAGAGACACATATCAACATATATACACAAAATGCAAACAAAATTGTTTGCAGCTCTAAGTAGATGTAAGTATACTTTTCCTTCTTCAGTGGAAACAAAGGTATCGTAATTGTTTCTGCCTACAGGTTATGCTTCAACATTGATTATGTGATAGTAGCATCACCGTTGTGCAGAGAAGGCAATACATTAGTAATCATAGAGGGGTGCAAAAATCCATCATGGCTAGTAACTCAAATCTCAAATGCTCTGACCTTGACCCTATAGCCTTGATTTTTATTAAAAAAAAGATTATAACCAAAATTATAGTTAAACTTTAGGTTGACTTAAAGGTCTTTAATTATTTTTAATGATTTAAGATCATTAAAGATCTTTAAATCCATCTAAAGTTTGTTAAAGATAATGAAACTTCTCATCTTAACTCTATCTTGTGCTTTTTCTAGGAAACCATAGTAATAAGAAATGCCTCAAATATACTCAGAACTGTATTTTATAAAGGGATCACAAAGACACAGTGCCAGAAGACCTTAGACAAGAGTGTATGAAGGGCACAAAAGTAGGAGAGAAATTAGTGAAGACATAGTACTCGAAAAATAATAGACTTTCCCCTCTTGTATTTCCATTTTTGAGAGCGAAAACTTGTGACAGAATATTTAGAAACATATTAGAGATACATAATTTCGTCCTTATTTATTTATTTATTTATTTTTTGAAACAGAGTCTTGCTCTGTCGCTCAGGCTGGAGTCCAATGGCCTGATCATGGCTCACTGCAACCTCTACATCCTGGTCTCAAATTATTCTCATGCCTCAACCTCCCAAGTAGCTGGGACTACAGGCATGTACCACCATGTCTGGCTAACTTTTTATTTCTTTGTAGAGATAGGGTTTTGCCATGTTGTCCAGGCTGGTCTCAAGCTCCTGGACTCAAATGACCTACCTGCCTTAGCCTCCCAAAGTGCTGAGATTACAGGTGAAAGCCACCATGCTAGGCCTCATTCATGCATTTAAATAGTAAAGTGAGTGATTGTGTTCTAAATTTGCTAAGGCTTCTGTAATAAAGTAATGCAGACTGGGTGGCTTAAGTAACAGAAATTTATTTTCTCACATTCTGGAGGATGGTAGTCCAAGATCAAAGTGCCAGCAGAGTGGTTTTGTCTTCCTTGGTTTGTAGATGGCCATCCTCTTGCTGCTTCATCACAGTGTGTCTGTGCACAGCTGGTGGCTCTCCGTGTATCTAAATTTCCACTTCTTATAAGAAAACCAGTCAGAATGGAATAAAGTCTTCCTCAGTGACCTCATTTTAACTCATTACCTCATGCCCTGTCTCCAGATACAGTCACATTCTGAGTTACTGGGTGTTAGGGTTTAAAGACATGAATCTGGATGAGGGGACACAATTCATCCTATAGAAGTGACTTTAATTGCAAAGAGCGTAGTTTCTTTAAATCTAGAATCTAGTGCAGCTTCTTCAAAATTTTCACTCTGTATAAATTAACCATGATCTAATTTGCTAATAAAATGCATTTATTTATTAAAAATGACATTCCTGAATTAGCTTAAAAGGACAATATACACATATGTGTGTACATATTTGAGTATATATAAATGCATACATACACTAAACATATACGTTAGAGTGTTGGAGAGACAGCAAGGCAGGTATGGTTATAGCTACCTGTTATTCACCCACATATTTACAACCAAAAGTATAGGTTTTATTTATTGACCAATTAGATGTGGCCAAATGAATAACCAAAATAGTACATTTTCATCATGCTGAAATCTTTCCTTTTAAAAATGCGCTTGACTAAGTTTCTCTTTCAGATTAACCTACAATTTTATTTCTACATTCAACTTCATTTTTGGAAACATTTAAATAGACTAAAATAAATTATTTGCAGTTGTACTGTGAGTTCAAAGTAATCTCAAGTACGTTAATTAAGAGATCCCATTGTTGTGGATAGTATTTTCCAAAAATGGCTATAACAATGTTCCCAGTCCGACAGACCCTTGTAACTTTCCAGCTAAGAGGTAGTTTATCGCTCCTCTTGACACAGTGTTTAAAACTTGATGGGCCTTTGTGAATGCTTGAACAAATAGAATGCAGCAGAATTGATACTATGGGACTTTGGAGAACATGTCATAAAAAAATATATAGTCCCTCTCTCTCTCTCTCTCTCTCTCTCTCTCTCTTTCTTTTTCTCTATTTCTCATTCTGGAACCCTGAGCAACTATGTAAGAAGTCTGGCTGCCATGATGCCGCCATGCTGGAGGGACCACATGGACATACCATGAAGATATATAGAGAAATGCTCTAGGAACCTCAGCTGTTCCATCTTTCAGCTATTTGAGTCTTCCTAGGCCAAGGGCCAGGTATATAAACAAAGAAGACTTGATGATGACTCCAGCCTTAGTCAACGTCTAACTGCAAGCACATGAGAGACTTTCAACCAGAACTATGCAGTAGAGCTGCTCCTGAACTCCTGACCCATAGAAACCATGAAAGATAATAAATGATTGCTTTTTTCCCTAAATGTGTGGTAGCATTTCTCAGTGAAACCATCTGTGCCTAGTATTTTCTTTCTGGAAATGTTTCAAGCTCTAAATTCAATCCTTAATTGAATTTTATATCTATGTATCTATAGACATATACAAATATCTATATATATGCAAGATAATTCAGATAATTCAGGTTCTCTCCTTCTTTTAAAATATGCATTGGCAGTTTGTGTTTGTTAAGGAATGTGTCTAATTCATTCAAATTATTGAATTTATAGGCATAAGCTTCTTCTCAATATTTCTTCACTAGTCTCTAGATATCTACAAGATCTGTAGTGATGTTATTACTCTCATTCCTGATACTAGTAATTTGTGTCTTCTCTTTTCTCTTGGTAACTCTGGGTGGTGGTTTGTTAATTTTACTGATCTTTTCAAAGATTCCAGATTTTGATGTTAATGATTTTTTTTCTACTATTGTTTGTTTTATTTTTCATTGATGTCTGTTCTTGTCTTTATTACTTCCTTTTTTGGCTTTCTGTGGGTTTAGTTTTTTTTTTAGTTTTTACTGTTTCTTAAGGTGGAAACAGATAAGCAATCTGAGATATTTCTTCTTGTCTAGTGTGAACATTCAATGCTACAGTTTATCTTCTAAGTAGCGCTTCCCCTGCCTCCTACATATTTTGATATGCTATGTTTTTATATTTATTTACTTCAAAATATTTACTAACTTCCCTTTTGACTTCCTTTTCAACATAGGGGATATTAAGAAGTGTGCATTTTGACCAGAAATATCTGGGAGTTCCTGTTGCTTTGCATCAGTGTTAGCCATACGAAGCATTAACACTTGGCATTGTATTTTTCTTTTAGCCATTCTAATAGTCATCCAATGGCATCTCAATATGATTTTAGTTACATTTCATAAGGGATTAACATGATGGCTAATTTTATGTATCAGCATTACTAGGCTATAGTACCCAGTTTCCTGATCAAACATTTCCTGACCCAGCCATGCCACATCTTCGTGTTTATTCTAGAGAAATACAAACTCCTCTTTCCTAGTTACTCTTTATTTCCTTACCTTCTTAATTTTTTCAAGATCTTTTTTATTGTTAATTTAACTATATTAGTTATTTACTTATTTACTTTTTCTGATGATGATATATACAGTTTAGAAACTTCTGCTTGTCCATGGCCCTACCTCTAGCATCCAGAGGAGTGCAGAGCACATGGTGGATAGAGCATGAAATGTATTGCTTTATAGATAAACAATATCAATGGACATTGTTTGGGAAGAGACAAGGATTAAGAGTATGTAGGATACCTAGGACAAGAATAAATGGTATGTGATGGTAAATGCAGAATGTCTTTGTCTTTACAAAAGTGCAATATTGTTTGTACTTAGACTAAGATGCTGGATGGAGAGTGGGGGCTGCCCGGACAGAGCTATAATCAGGGAATTCAAGGCCTGCCACTGTCAGTGACTTACTTTGTTTCCTTGGAGTTTTTTCACCCTAACCTGTATGCTGTCTTTCACAAATAAATTCAAGTTTATGTTATCATTTAAAAAACCCCAAGGCATACAAGTATTTTTGGATAAAATGAATATATCTATGAATCTATTGAGAATAAAGGTAGCATGTTAAAACTCCCATCAACATTCTGTTTCTTCACACTTCTATTTTAACAGTTTTTATTGCACATACATATACCGATACAATCAGCTTTATTGAAGCATAATTTATGTATAAAAATTTACCAGTTTTAAGTACATGCTTCAGTGGATTTTGAAAAAATGTATAATTTAACCGCAACCTCTGAACCTGACCAAAACATTTTCGTTATCTGAGAAAGTTTTATTATGTCCCCTTGCAGTCAGTCTCCTCCCCTAACCTTTAGGACCTGTTAACTGTAGTTTTATATCACGATAACTTTACTTTTTTCTAGAATTTTATGTAAATTGATTGATATGATTATATATAGTGTTTGTGTTGGTTTCTTTCACTTATGTTTTCAAGATTCATTTAATTTGTTTCATGAATCAATTTATTTCCTTTTATTTATCATTTCCTTTCTGTGAATCAATTTTATTCCTTTTTATTGCAGAGTAGTTACAATGGACTGAATATTCATGTTCTCCAAAATTTGTATGTTGAAATTCTAACCCCCAATGTGATGGTATTATGAGGTGAGAATGTTGGAAGGTAATTAATTTAAGGCTGGAACCCTCATGAATGGGACGAGCACTCTTCCAAAAGGGATGCCAGAGAGCTCTGTTGCTATCTTTCAACCACTTGAGAATACAATAAGAAGATGGTAGTCTGCCATTGAGAAGAAGGTCCGCACTGGAACCTGACTATGCTGACACCCTGATTTTGAACTTCTAGCTTCTAGACTGAAATAAATAAATTTCTGTTGTTTATAAGCCACTCAGTCTGTGATAAATTGTTATAGGAGCCCAAATTAAGACCATAATATTCATTATATGTATATACAACAATTTCTTTATTCATTTACAAGTGGATGGACATTTGAGTTGTTTCCACACCTTTTCTTTTTATTATTATACTTTAAGTTCCAGGGTACATGTGCACAACGTGCAGGTTTGTTAACATATGTATACATGTGCCATGTTGGTGTGGCACACCTATTAACTCATCGTTTACATTAGGTATATCTCCTAATGCTATCCCTCCCCCATTCCCCCATCTCGTGACCAGCCCCAGTGTGTGATGTTCCCCACCCTGTATCCAAGTGTTCTCATTGTTCAATTCCCACGTATGAGTGAGAACATGTGGTGTTTGGTTTTCTGTCCTTGAGATAGTTTGCTCAGAATGATGGTTTCGAGAGTCATCCATGTCCCTACAAAGGACATGAACTCATCCTTTTTTATGGCTGCATAGTATTCCATGGTGTATATGTGACACATTTTCTTAATCCAGTCTATCATTGATGGACATTTGGGTTGATTCCAAGTCTTTGCTCTTGTGAATAGTGCCGCAAAAAACATACGTGTGCATGTGTCTTTATAGCAGCATGATTTATAATCCTTTGGGTATATCCCCAGTAATGGGATGGCTGGGTCAAAGGTATTTCTAGCTCTAGATCCTTGAGGAATTGCCACACTGCCTTTCACAATGGTTGAACTAGTTTACAGTCCCACCAACAATGTAAAAGTGTTCCTATTTCTCCACATCCTCTCCAGCACCTGTTGTTTCCTGACTTTTTAATGATTGCCATTCTAACTGGTGTGAGATGGTATCTCATTGTGGTTTTGATTTGCATTTCTCTGATGGCCAGTGATGATGAGCATTTTTTCATGTGTCTGTTGGCTGCATAAATGTATTCTTTTGAAAAGTGTCTGTTCATATCCTTTGCCCACTTTTTGATGGGGTTGTTTGATTTTTTCCTGTAAGTTTGTTTGAGTTCTTTGTAGATTCTGGATATTAGCCCTTTGTCAGATGAGTAGATTGCAAAAATTTTCTTCCATTCTGTAGGTAACTTGTTCACTCTGATGGTAGTTTCTTTTGCTGTGCAGAAGCTCTTCTGTTTAATTAGATCTCATTTATCAATTTTGGCTTTTGTTGCCATTGCTTTTAGTGTTTTAGACATGAAGTCCTTGCCCATGCCTGTGTCCTGAATGGTATTGCCTAGGTTTTCTTCTAGGGTTTTTATGGTTTTAGATCTAACATTTAAGTCTTTAATCCATCTTGAATTAATTTTTGTATAAGGTATAAGGAAGGGATCCAGTTTCAGCTTTCTACATATGGCTAGCCAGTTTTCCCAGCACCATTTATTAAATAGGGAATGCACCATTTATTAAATAGGAATCCTTCTAAGTAATCTGCTATTTTATTTACTGTTTCTTCTTAGACCCAGTAGCTATTCAGGAGAAGTTGTATGTTTGTTTGTTTGTTTTTTCTTCTAAGTATTTTAGAGTAGGAGTGAACTTAGTTACTTTGAAAATGAGGAGCGAAAAGAATCAGAGAATTACAATCAGTTACAAAGCTGAGCCAATGGAGTCAGTATGAAAAAAAAATCTGAGAATAATAGCTGATCTGAGAGTAATAATTTGCACCAGGAGTTAAACTTACTGAGGAAAATTTTAAAAGATGTTGCTGTATACTACATATTTCTACATCTTCTGATATGGAAGCACTTGGTAGTTCGTGTGAGGACCAATATAATAATACAAGGTTAAAAATATTTATTACATAAAATAACTTTATTTTATAATCTTATTGTAGTATTATATGACTTCATGCACTTATAGAGTAGAAAACATTTGTATAGTTATTTTTCTTTTGCTTAGTTGACTAATTTTAGGTATGTTCTACAAACATATCTTACCTTTATGCTGTCTGTAGTTTATAATTTTACTGCCTGAAAATGATACATGCAATAAGTATTTGGTATTCTCATGCAATACATCTATTTGCCATTCTGTAAAGAATAGCCATGTGTTATTGTTCTGAAGATGATATCTCACAAAACTTAAACTGCTCTATTTTCTTGAACTATAGCAGAAGCCAACATAATATAGTGAATAGTTTATTAACAGTCTCTGTTTTAGTCACCTGTATTTCACTCCTAGATAAATTTCCTTATTTTTTTTAACAAAAAGAAGAGGTTATTCCAAGTCACATTTTCCAGACTAAGTGGTCATGAAATTACCTAAAACAGTATGTTGTAATGCTTTAAGTCACTCTTTGTGGAGATCCTGAATCAGTAGGTTTGTAGAAGTGCTCAGGAGTCTTTTTCATCTTTGTTTTTTTAATGAATCTGATAGGACTCCTACAGTTAAGCAAGTTTTGGAGTAATTTATTGTGCAATTGTTTAAAACTAGAAGATTACAGACTAAGAGTTACAGTTAATTCTGAACCATCATCAATAATGAAAACAGGATGTTAACTCAAAAAATGAATAAATCCCAGATGTTATATTTTTGGATTCCAAATGGGTTTTACCTTATTTTGTTTATAGTCATATGTTCCAAATTAGAAAACAAATAATCATTTTTCATGCAGATATAATAATTAGATTTAATTGCAAAATCTTTATCAATTATATACAGTTATACCATTACCCTTGGTGCTGTAATTAAGCAGGGGTCGACAGACACCTCATACAGGAGAGCTCCAGCTGGCATTTGGTGGGTGCGCCTGTGGGATGAAGTTTCCAGAGGAGGAAACAGACAGCAATTTTTACTGATCTGCAGGTTCCGTTGGTGATATTCAGGCAAACAGGGTCTGGAGTGGACCTCCAGCAAAATCCAGCAGACCAGCGGCAGAGGTGCCTGACTGCTAGAAGGAAAACTAATAAACAGAAAGGAATAGCATCAACATCATACAACAAGGATGTCCACACGAAATCCCCATCCAAAGGTCACCAACAGCAAAGAACAAAGGTATATAAATGCACGAAGATGAGGAAAAACCAGTGCAAAAATGCTGAACAATTCAAAAACCAGAAGGCTTCTTCTCCTCCAAAGGATCACGAGTCCTCTCCAGCACAGGAACAAAACTGGAGGGAGAATGAGTTAGATGAATTGACAGAAGTAGGCATCAGAAGGTGGATAATAACAAACTCCTCTGAGCTAAAGAAGCATGTTCTAACCCAATGCAAGGAAGTGAAGAACCTTGAAGAAAGGTTAGAGGAATTGCTAACTAGAATAACCGTTATAGAGAAGAACATAAATGACCTGATGGAGCTGAAAAACACAGCATGAGAACTTCTTGAAGCATAAAGAAGTATCAGTAGTTGAATCAATCAAGCAGAAGAAAGTATATCAGAGATTGAAGATTAACTTAATGAAATAAAGGGTGAAAACAAGATTAGAGAAAAAAGAGTGAAGAGGAAAGAACAAACCCTTCAAGAAATATGGGACTATATGAAAAGACCAAACCTATGTTTGATTGGGGTACCTGAAAGTGACAGGAAGAATGGAACCAAGTTGGAAAACACTCTTCAGGATGTTATCCAGGAGAACTTCTCAAACCTAGCAAGACAGGCCAACATTCAAATTCAGGAAATACAGAGAACGCCACAAAGATACTTTCTGACAAGGGCAACCTGAAGACACATAATTGTCAAATTCACCATGGTTGAAATGAAGGGCAAAATGTTAAGGGCAGCCAGAGAGAAAGGTCTGGTTACCCCCAAAGGGAAACCTGTGAGGCTTACCGCAGATTTATCTGCAGAAACCCTACAGGCCAGAAGAGAGTTGGTGCAAATATTCAACATTCTTTAAAAAAAAAAAGAATTTCAACCCAGAATTTCATATCCAGCCAAACTAAACTTCGTAAGTGAAGGAGAAATAAAATCCTTTACAGATAAGCAAATGCTGAGAGAATTTTGTCACCACCAGGCCTGCCTTACAAGACCTCCCGAAGGAAGCACTAAACATAGAAAGGAACAACCAGTACCAGCCACTGCAAAAACATACCAAATTGTAAAGACTATCGATGCTATGAAGAAACTGCATCAACTAACGGGCAAAATAACCAGCTAGCATCATAACGACAGGATCAAATTCACACATAACAATATTAACCTTAAATGTAAATGGACTAAATGCCCCAATTAAAAGACACAGACTGGCAAGTTGGATAAAGAGTCAAGACCCATCAGTGTGCTGTATTCAGGAGACCCATCTCACGTGCAAAGACACACATAGGCTCAAAATAAAGGGATGGAGGAATATTTACCAAGCAAATGGAAAGCAAAAAAAAAAAAAAGCAGGGTTGCAATCCTAGTCTCTGATAAAACAGACTTTAAACCATCAAAAATAAAAAAAGACAAAGAAGGGCTTTACATAATGGTAAAGGAATCAATGCAACAAGAAGAGCTAAATATCCTAAATATATATGCACCCAATACAGGAGCACCCAGATTCATAATGCAAGTTCTTTGAGACCTACAAAGAGACTTAGACTCCCACACAATAATAGTGGGAAACTTTAACACCCCACTGTCAATATTAGACAGATAACTGGACAGAAAATTAACAAGGATATTCAGGGCTTGAACTCAGCTCTGCAGTAAGCTGACTTAAACATCTACAGAACCCTCCACCCCAAATCAACAGAATATACACTCTTCTCAGCACCAATTCACACTTATTCTAAAATTGACCACATAATTGGATGTAAAACACTCCTCAGCAAATGTAAAAGAACAGAAATCATAACAAACAGTCTCTCAGACCACAGTGTAATCAAATTACAAGTCAGGATTAAGAAGCTCACTGAAAAACACACAACTACATGGAAACTGAACAACCCACTCCAGAATGACTATTGGGTAAATAACGAAATTAAGGCAGAAATAAATAAGTTAATTGAAAACAATGAGAACAAGGACACAATGTACCAAAATCTCTGGGACACAGCTAAAGCCATGTTTAGAGGGAAATTTATAGCACTAAATGCCCACAGGAGAAAGCAGGAAATATCTAAAATTGATACCCTGACATCACAATTAAAAGAACTAGAGAAGCAGGAGCAAACAAATTAAAAAACTAGAAGAAGACAAGAAATAACTAAGTTCAGAGCAGAACTGAAGGAGATAGAGACATGAAAATCCCTTCAAAAAATTAACGAATCTAAGAGCTGTTTTTTCCCAAAAAGATTAACAAAATAGATTAACTGCTAGTGAGACTAATGAAGAAAAAAAGAGAGAAGAATCAGTGAAAAATGATAAAGGGGATATCACCACTGATCCCACAGAAATACAGTCTACCATCAGAGAATACTGTAAACACCTCATGCAAATAAACTAGAAAATCTAGAATAAATGGATAAATTCCTGGACACATACACCCTCCCAAGACTAAACCAGGAAGAAGTTGAATCCTTGAATAGACCAATAACAGGTTCTGAAATTGAGGAAAGAATTAATAGCCTACCAACCAAAATAAGCCCAGGACCAGACGGATTCACAGCCAAATTCTACCAGAGGTACAAAGAGGAGCTGGTACCATTCCTTCTGAAACTATTGCAAGCAATAAAACGGAGGGACTCCTCCCTAGCTCATTTTATGAGGCCAGCATCATCCTGATACCAAAACCTGGCAGAGACACAACAAGAAAAGAAAATACCAGGCCAATATCCCTGATGAATATCAATACAAAAACCTTCAATAAAACGTTGGCAACCGAACACAGTAGAATATCACAAAGCTTATCCAGCACAACCAAGTCGGCTTCATCCCTGAGATGCAAGGCTGGTTCAACATACTCAAATCAATAAATGTAATCTGTCACATAAACAGTACCAATGACAAAAACCACATGATTATCTCAACAGATGCAGAAAAGGCTTTCAACAAAATTCAACACGCCTTCATGCTAAAAACTTTTGATAAACTAAGTATTTATGGAATGTATCTCAAAATAATAAGAGCTATTTATGACAAACCCTCAGGCAATATTATACTGAATGGGCAAAAGCTGGAAGCATTCCCTTTGAAAACCAGCACAAGACAATGATGCCCTCTCATACCTCTCCTATTCAACATAGTATTGGAAATTCTGGCTGGGGCAATCAGGCAAGAGAAAGAAACATAGGATATTCAAATAGGAAGAAAGGAAGTCAAATTGTCTCTGTTTGTAGATGACATGATTGTATATTTAGGAAACCCACTGTCTCAGCCCAAAATGTCCTTAAGCTGATAAGCAGCTTCAACAAAGTCTCAGGATAAAAAGTCAATGTGCAAAAATTACAAGCATTCCTATATACCAATCATAGACAAACAGCCAAATCATGAGCGAACTTCCATTCACAACTGCTACAAAAATAATAAAATACCTAGGAATACAATTTACAAGGCATGTAAGGACCTCTTCAAGGAGAACTACAAAATACTGCTCAGGGAAATAAGAGAGGACACAAACAAATGGAAAAACATTTTATGCTCATGGATAGGAAGAATCAATATCATGAAAATGGCCATACTGCCCAATGTACTTTATAGATTCAATGCTATCCCCATCAATGATTGTTGACTTTCTTCACAGAATTAGAAAAAACAACTTTAAATTTCATATGGAACCAAAAAAGAGCCCATATAGCCAAGACAATCCTAAGCAAAAAAACAAAGCTGGAGGCATCACGCTACCTTACTTCAAACTATACTACAAGGCTACAGTAACCAAAACAACATGATACTGGTACCAAAACAGATATATAGACAAATGGAACAGAACAGAGGGCTCAGAAATCACACCACACATCTACAATCATCTGATCTTTGACAAACCTGAAAAAACAAGCAATGGGGAAAGGGTTCCCTATTTAATAAATGGTATTGGGAAAACTGGCTAGCCATATGCAGAAAACTGAAACTGAACCTCTTCCTTACACCTTATACAAACATTAACTCGATGAATTAAAGACTTTAATGTAATACCTAAAACCATAAAAACCCTAGAAGAAAATCTAGGCAGTACCATTCAGGACACAGGCATGGACAAAGACTTCATAACTAAAACACCAAAAGCACTGGCAACGAAAGCCAAAATTGACAAATAGAATCTAATTAAACTAAAGAGCCTCTGCACAGCAAAAGTAGTCATCAGAGTCAACAGGCAACCTACCAAATGGGAGAAAAATTTTTCAATCTATCAATCTGACAAAGGACTAATATCCAGAATCTACAAGGAACTTAAACAAATTTACAAGAAAAAAACAAACAACCTCATCAAAAAATAGGCAAAGGATATGAACAGACACTTCTCAAAAGGAGACATTTATGTGACCAACAAACATATGAAAAAAAAGCTCATTATTACTGGTCATTAGAGAAATGGGATTCAAAACCACAGTGAAATACCACCTCAGGCCAGTTAGAATGGTGATGAGTAAAAAGTCAGCAAACAACAGATGCTGGACAGGATGTGGGGAAATAGGAATGGTTTTACACTGTTGGTGGGAGTGTAAATTAGTTCAACCATTGTGAAAGACAATGTGGCGATTCCTCAAGGATCCAGAACTAGAAATACCATTTGATTCAGCAATCCCATTACTGGATATATACCCAAAGGATTATAAATTATTCTACTATGAAGACACATGCGCAAGTATGTTTATTGCAGCGCTGTTCACAATAGCAAAGACTTGAAACCAACCCAAATGCCCATCCATGATAGACTGCATAAAGAAAACGTGGTACATATACACCATGGAATACTATGCAGTCATAAAAAAGGATGAGTTTATGACCTTTGTTGGGACATGGATGAAGCTGGAAACCATATTCTCAGCAAACTAATACGGGAACAGAAAACCAAACACTGCATGTTCTCACTCATAAGTGGGAGTTGAGCAATGAGAACATACGGACACAGGGAGGGGAACATCACACCCAGGGCCTGTCAAGTGTTGGGGGGCTATAGGAGGGATAGCATTAGGAGAAGTATCCAATGTAGATGATGGGTTGATGGTTACAGCAAACCACCATGGAACGTGTATACCTATGGAACAAACCTTCACATTCTGCACATGTATCCCAGAACTTAAAGTATAATAATAATAAAAAATTCCTAGGATAAAAAATTTAAAAAAAGAAAAAAAACGTGTGTGACATCCCCACCCGCTCTGTCTCTTGGTCCTGTTCATGCTATGTAAGTGGGAACATGCTTGTTCCCACTTTGCCTTCCTGCATGAGTAAAAGCTCTTGAGGCCTCCCTAGAAGCAGATGCTGCCATGCTTTCTTTATAGCCCACAGAGGCCAACTAAGCCTCTTTTCTTTATAAACTACCTAGTCTCAGGTATTTCTCTATAACAATGCAAAGATGAACTAATACAATACATCTGTACCGTGTAATACTACTCAGCAACCAACATAAACCAATTAGTGATACTCAGAAACATAAACAAATCTCAAAATACTGTTTACTTTATGGAATTTAAAAAGCCATACAAAAACGGGTACATGTTATCTGATTCCATTTATTTAAAATTCTAACAAATGCAAACTAATCTATAGTGATAAAAACCAGATCAGTCGTGGTTTGGGGACACAGATGGTAAGTAAAATGGAGGAATACAAAAGTAGATGGGAACGTTTTGATGTAATAAACACATTCATTATCTTGGTTACACTGATCGGTTAATTATATAAATTGATACTTATCCAATTATATCCCCCCAAAATTTAAAAAATAATATAAACACTTTTAAAAACACCAAAAAGTGTATAAGAGCTATGCAATGAAAATGTTAAGACTTTTTTAAAAGGTGTAGTAATCTGTGAGGCTTTTTATTAAATTCTAGGCAGAGTGTTTATGGTTTTATTGAATGTGATGCTAGATATCTGAGTTTCTAAATTTTTTATCTCATTTTTTTAAATGTTAGATTCTAGGGAGTATTACATAATAATGGGGATTGGGCTTCTAATGTACTAATCACGCAAATATTCAACATTGTACCCAGTAGGTAATTTTCAACCTTCACCACCTCTTCCACCATCTCCCCTTTTGTAGCACCCAGGATATTAGTTCCATTTTTATATCTGTGTGTACGCATTGTTTAGCTTCCACCTATAAGCGAGAACATGTAGTATTTGATTTTCTGTTTCTGAGTTAGTTCACTTAGGATAATGGCCTCCAGCTCCATCCATGTTGCTGCAAAGAACATGATTTCATTCTTTTCATGGTTGCATAATATTCTGTGGTGTATGTACATTCTTTTCATGGTTGCATAATATTCTGTGGTGTATGTATACCACATTTTCTTTGTCCAGTCAACAGTTAATGAATGCTTAGGTTTCTTCTACAACTTTGTTGTTGTTAATAGTGTTGCAACAAACATACAAGTGCAGGTGTCTTTTTGACTTAACTATTTCTTTTCCTTTAGATAGATACACAGTAGCGGGATTGTTGGCTTAAATGGTAGTTTTATTTTTAGTTATTTGAGATATTTCCCTACTGTTACACAGAGAATGAACTAATTTACATTCCCACCAACAGTGTATAAGCGTTTCCTTTTCTCCATATCCACTCTAGTATAGGTTATTCTATTTTTTTTACATTTTAGTAATAGTCATTCTGACTGGTGTAAGATGATATATCACTGTTGTTTCAATTTGCATTTCTTTGATGTTTAGTGATATGAACATTTTTTCATATGTTCATTAGTTGCTTGTATTTCTTTTGTGAAGTGACTGTTCATGTCCCTTGTTCAGTTTGTAATGACGTTGTTTGTTTTTTCTCATTGAGTTGTGTGAGTTCCTTGTAGATTCTGGATATTAGTTCTTTGTTGGAGGTATAATTTGAAAATATTTTCTCCTATTCTGTAGATTTTCTGTTTACTCTGTTAACTTTTTTTTCTCTCTCTCTGTAATTCATACCAGAGTGCACAACAGGAGTCTCTGCTTTAGCTCCTAGGCTCTGGGCAAGACCATACCCAACTCCACCTAACATGAAAGTTATCTCATCAATCTCATCATAGAGATTTTCAAGGGAAAGGATTCAATATCATGTTAACTTTTTGGTTTTTGTTTTTTGCTTTTTTAATTATACTTTAAGTTCTAGGATACATGTGCAGAATGTGCAGGTTTGTTACACAGGTATACATGTGCAATGGTGGTTGCTGCACCCATCAACCCATCGTCATCATTAAGTATTTCTCCTAATGCTATCCCTCCCCTAGCCCTCCACCCCCACGACAGGCCCCAGTATGTGATCTTCCCCTCTCTGTGTCCATGTGTTCTCATTGTTTAACTCCCACTTATGAGTGAGAACATGTGGCGTTTGGTTCTCTATTCTTGTGTTAGTTTGCTGATGGTTTCCAGCTTCATCTGTGTCCCTGCAAAGGACATGAACTCATCCATTTTTTTTGTGCTTGAAGTTCTAGGGTACATGTGCACAACGTGCAGGTTTGTTACATAGGTATACATGTGCTATGTTGGTTTGCTGCACCCATCAACTCGTCATTTACATTACATATTTCTCCTAATGCTATCCCTCCCTCAGCCCTCCACCCCATGACAGGCCCTGGTGTGTGATGTTCCCTCCCTGTGTCCCAGTGTTCTCATTGTTCAATTCCCACCTGTGAGTGAGAACGGGTGGTGTTTGGTTTTCTGTCCTTGTGATAGGCATCCTTTTTATGGATGCATAGTATTCCATGGTATATATGTGACACATTTTCTTAATCCAGTCTATCATTGATGGACATTTAGGTTGGTTCCAACTCTTTGCTATTGTGAATAGTGCTGCAATAAACATACATGTGCGTGTGTCTTTATAGTAGCATGATTTATAATCCTTTGGATATATACCCAGTAATGGGATGGCTGGTTCAATCAGTATTTCTAGTTCTAGATCCTTGAGGAATCACCACACTTTCTTCCACAATGGTCGAACTAATTTACACTCCTACCAACAGTGTAAAAGCATTCCTATTTCTCCACATCCTCTCCAGTATCCATTGTTTCCTAACTTTTTAATGATCACCATTCTAACTAGCATGAGATGGTATCTCACTGTGGTTTTGATTTGCATTTCTCTGATGACCAGTGATGACGAACATTTTTTCATGTGTCTGTTGGCTGCATAAATGTCTTTTGAGAAGTGTCTGTTCATGTCCTTTGCCCACTTTTTGATGGGGATTTTTTTTCCTATAAATTTGTTTAAGTTCTTTGTAGATTCTGGATATTAGCCCTTTTTCAGATGGGTAGATTGCAAAAATTTTCTCCCATCCTACAGGTTGCCTATTCACTCTGATGGTAGTTTCTTCTGCTATGCAGAAGCATTTTAGTTTAATTAGATCCCATTTGTCTGTTTTGGTTTTTGTTGCCATTGCTTTTGGTAAACTCATCCTTTTTTTATATCTGCATAGTATTCCATTGTGTATATATGCCACATTTTCTTTATGCAGTCTGTCATTGATGGGCATTTGGGTTGGTTCCAAGTCTTTGCTGTTGTGAACAATGCTGCAGTAAACATACATGCGCATGTGTCTTCATAGTAGAATAATTTATAATCCTTTGGGTATATATCCAGCAATGAGATTACTGGGTCAAATGGTATTTCTAGTTCTAGATCCTTAAGGAATTGTCACACTGTCTTCCACAATAGTTGAACTAATTTACACTCCCACCCACAATGTAAAAGTGTTCCTATTTCTCCACATCCTCTCCAGTACCTGTTGTTTTCTGACTTTTTAGTGATCGTCATTCTAACTGGTGTGAGATGGTATCTCATTGTGATTTTAATTTGCATTTCTCTAATGACCACTGATGATGGGCTTTTTTTGATGTTTGTTGGTTGCATAAATGTCTTCTTTTGAGAAGTGTCTGTTCATACCTTTAGCCCACTTTTTGTTAGGGTTGTTTGTTTTTTTTCTTGTTAATTTGTTTAAGTTGGATGTTGGTAAGAATTGCATTGACTCAGCAATAAAAGAAAACCAGTGGCTAATTTTCCTGATGAGTGTATGACATTGTTTGGTTGTGTGCCCACCCCAAATCTCAACTTGAATTGTATCTCCCAGAATTCCCATGTGTTGTGGGAGGGACCCAAGGGGAGGTATTTGAATTTTGGGGGCCAGTCTTTCCCCTGCTATTCTGGTGATAATGATGAAGCCTCACGAGATCTGATGGGTTTATCAGGGGTTTCCTCTTTTGCTTCTTCCTCGATTTCTCTTGCTGCCACCATGTAAGAGGTGTGTTTTGCCTCCCACCATGATTCTAAGGCCTCCCCAGCCATGTGGAACTATAAGTCCAGTTAAACCTCTTCTTCTTCCCAGTCTCAGGTATGTCTTTATCAGCAGTGTGAAAACAGACTAATATAGTAAATTGGTTCCAGTAGAGTGGGGCATTGCTGAAAACATAGCAGAAAATGTGGAAGTGACTTTGGAACTGCATAGCAGGCAGAGGTTGGAACAGTTTGGAGGGCTCAGAAGAAGACAGGAAAATATGGGAAAGTTTGGAACTTCCTAGAGACTTGTTGAATGGCTTTGCCCAAAATGATGGTAGTGATATAAACAATAAGGTCCAGGTTGAGGTGGTCTCAGATGGAGATGAGGAACTTGTTGGGAACTGGGGTAAAGGTGACTCTTGTTATGTTTTAGCAAAGAGACAGGTGGCATTTTGCCCCTGCCCTAGATACTTGTGGAACTTTGAACTGGAGAGAGATGATTTTGGGTATCTGGCAGAAGAAATTTGTAAGCAGCAAAGCATTCAAGAGGTGACTTGGGTGCTATTAATAACATTCGGTTTTATAAGGTATGGAGAGCATAAAGGTTTGGAAAATTTGCAGCCTAACTATACAATAGAAAAGAAAAACCAATTTTCTGGGGAAAAAATCAAGCCGGCTGCAGAAATTTGCATAAGTAGCAAGGAACCTGATGTTAATCCCCAATACCATTGGGGAAATGTCTCCAGGCCATGTCAGAGACCTTCATGGCAGCCCCTCCCATCATAGACCTGGAGGCCCAGGAGCAAAAAATCTTTTCATGGGCCAGGCCCAGAGTTCCCATGCTGTGTGCAGCCTAGGAACTTGGTTCTCTGTGTCCTAGCTGCTCCAGCCATGGCTGAAAGGGGTCAATGTACAACTCGGACTGTGGCTTCATAGGGTGGAAGACCCAAGCCTCCGTAGCTTCCACATGGTATTGAGCCTGTGGGTACACAGAAGTCAAGAATTGAGGTTTGAGAACCTCCACCTAGATTTCAGAAGGTGTATGGAAACACCTGGATGCCCAGGTGAAAATTTGCTGCAGGCACAGACTGTCATGGAGAATCTCTGCCAGGGCAGTACAGAACGGAAATGTGGGGTTGGAGCCCCCACACAGAGTCCCTACTGGGGCATAGCCTAGTGGAGCTGTGAGAAGAGAGCCACTGTCCTCCAGACCTCAGAATGTTAGATCCACTGACAGCTTGTGCTGTGTGCCTGGAAAAACCACAGACACCCAACACCAGCCCGTGAAAGCAGCCAGGAGGGGTGTTATACCCTGCAAAGCCACAAGACAGAGCTGCCCAAGACCATGGGAACCTGCGTCTTGCATCAGCGTGACCTGGATATGAGACCGGGAGTCAAAGGAGATTATTTTGGAGCTTTAAAATTTGACTGCCCCACTGGATTTCAAACTTGCATGGGCCCTGTAACCCCTTTGTTTTGGCCAATTTCTCCCATTTGGAATGGCTGCATTTACCAAATACCTGTACACTCATTATATCTAGGAAGTAACTAGCTTGTTTTTTATTTTACAGGCTTATAGGTGGAAGGGACTTGCCTTGTCTCAGATGGGACTTTGGACTGTGGACTTTTAGGTTAATGCTGAAATGAGTTAAGACTTTGGGGGACTGTTTGGAAGGCATGATTGGTTTTTAAATGTGAGGACATGATATTTGGAGGAGCCAGGAGTGGAATAATATGGTTTGGCTGTGTTCCCACCAAAATCTCAATTTGATTTGTATCTCCCAGAATTCCCATGTGTTGTGGGAAGGACCCAGGGGGAGGTAATTGAATCATGAGAGCCAGTCTTTCGCCTTCTAGTCCTGTAATAATCATTAAGTCTCACAAGATCTGATGGGTTTATCAGGGATTTCCACTTTTGCTTCTTCCTCATTTTATCTTGCTGCCACCATGTAAGAGGTGTCTTTTACCTCCCACCATAATTCTGAGGCCTCTCTAGCCATTTGGAACTGTTAAGTCCAATTGAACCTCTTCTTCTGCCGAGTCTCAGATATGTCTTTTTTGGCAGCATGAAAATGAACCAATACAGCATAGATGCAAAAATTCTCAACAAAATACTAGTCAATCAAATTCAACATCACATCGGAAAGATAATTCATCATAATCAGTGGACTTTATTCCAGGGATACAAAGATGATTTAACATTTGCAAATCAATAAATGTGATTCATCACATAAACAAAACTAAAAACAAAAGTTACCATCTCAATGGATGCAGAAAAGGCATTTGATAAAATCAAACATTGCTTCACAACAAACACCCTAAACAAACCTCAAAAAACTAGACATCAAAGGAACATATCTCAGAATAGTAAAAGCCATCTATTACAAACCCACAGCCAACATTGTACTTAATGGGGGAAAATTGAAAACATTCTCTCTAAGAACTGGAACAAGTCAAGGATATCCACTTTCACCCCTCTTATTTAACATAGTACTAGAAGGTCTAGCCAGAACAATCAGGCAAGAGAAAGAAATAAAGGGCAATAAAATAAGAAAAGAGGAAGTCAAGTTATCTCTGCTGATGATATGATTGTACACCTAGAAAACTTTAAAGATTCCTCCAAATGATTCCTAGAGCTGATGAACAACTTCAGTAAAGTTTCAGGATACAAAATCAATGGACAAAAATTCGTAGCATTTCTATACACCAAGAATATTCAAACTGAAAACTAAATCAAAAACTCAATCTCATTTACAATAGCTACAATAGGAATAGATTTAATCAAGGAGGTGAAAAATCTCTTCAAGGAGTACTACCCAGCATTGCTGAAAGAAATCACAGATGACACAAAGAAATGGAAAAGCAGTCCATGTTCATGGGTTGGAAGAAACGATATCATTATAATTACCATATTGCCAAGAGATTTAATGCTATTTCTGTGGAACTACCAATGTAATTTTTCACAGAATTAGAAGAAAACAGTCATAAAATTCATATGGAACAATGACAACAGCAACAACAACAAAAAAAACCTGAATGGCCAAAGCAATGCTAAGCAAAAATACCAAAGCTAGAGGCATCACATTACCCAACTTCAAACTAGACTGCAAGGGTACAGAAACCAAAACAGCAATATAATGGTACAAAAACAGACACATAGACCAAGGAACAAAACAGAGAACCCAGAAATAAAACCATGCATCTACAAGCAACTGATCTTTGACAAAGTCAACAAAAATAAGCAGAAGGGAAAGGACACCCTATTTAGTAAATAGTGCTGAGAAAACTGGCTAGCCATTTGCGGAAGAATGAAACTGAACCCCCTACCTCTCACCATATGTAAAACTTACCTCAAGATGGATTAAGGACTTAAATGTAGTGCTTCAAACTCTAAAATTCCTGGAAGAAAACCTAGGAAAATCTCTTCTGGACGTTGGCCCAGTCAAAGAATTTGTTACTAAGACCTCAAGAGCAAATGCAAAACAAACAAACAAACAAAAAACCCCTAAATTAACATTTGAGACCTAATTAAGTAAAGGGCTTCTGTACAGAAAAAACAAAAACAAACAAACAAAAAACTATCAACAAAGTAAACAGAAAACCTATCAAATGGGCAAAAATATTTCGAAACTATGCATTTGACAAAAGAATAATATCCAGAATCTATCAGGAACTTGAATCAATAAGATAAAAGAAATAAACAGATTAAAAAGCAGGCAAAGGACATAAACAGATATTCTCAAAATAAGATGCAGAGGCAGCCAACAAATACATGAAAAGATTCTCAACAACACTATTAGATAAAGGCTAATTAAAATGACAATGATGTATCATATCAGTTCATTTTGAGTGGCTGTAAAGGAATATTCTAGGCTGGATAATTTGTAGAGAAAAGAGGTTTATTTGGCTCACAATTCTGCAGGCTGTACACACTTAGTAACAGCACCTACTCAGCTTTTGGTGAGACCTCAGAAAGATTTTACTTATGGCAGGAAGCAAAGGGGGAACAAGCATGTCATATGGCGAGAGAGGGAGTAAGAGAGAAAGGAGAAGATTCCAGGCTTTTTTAAACAACCAGTTCCTGTGTGAACTAATAGAGTGAAAACTCATTCATGCCATAGGGAGGGCACCAAAGCATTCATGAGGGATCCACCCCATGACCTAAACACTTCCCACAAGGCCCACCACCAATACTGAGAATAGTATTTATTTGTTTGTTTGTTTGTTTGTTTGTTTTGAGATGGGGTCTTGCTTTGTTGCCCTGGCTAGAGTACAGTGGCATGATCTTGACTCACCACAACCTCTACCTCCCAGGTTAAAGTGATTCTCCTACCTCAGCCTCCCAAGTAGCTGGGACTGCAGGCATGCGCCACCATGCCAGCTAATTTTTGCATTTTCAGTAGAGATGGGGTTTCACTATGTTTGCCAGGCTGGTCTCAAACTCCTGACCTCATGATCCACCCACATTTGCCTACCAAAGTGCTGGGATTACAGGAGTGAGCCACTGCGCCCAGCCTTGGGATGATATTTCAATATGAGATTTGGAAGGGACAAGCATCCAAACTGTATTTAAGATACCATCTCACACCAGTCAGAATGGCCATTATTGAAAAGTCAAAAAATAATAGATGTTGGTGAGGTTGCGGAGAAAAGGGAATGCTTGTACACTCTTGGTGGGAATGTAAATTAGTTCATTCCCTGTGCAAAGCAGTTTGGAGTTTTCTCCGAAAACAAAAAATAGAATTACCATACCTAAATTATTGATTTATGAGAATTCATTTAACTTTTTTCTGTGGCTCAGTTGGGGAACACTCATGTACTAATCAGGCTTCTCCAGAGAAACAAACAATAGGGGGGAGAGAGAGAGAGAGAGAGAGAGAAAGAGAGAATGAAGAATTGGTGTACACAATTGTAGACTCTAAGAAGTCACATGATCTACAGGCTGGAGACCCAAAAAAAGCTGGTGATGTAATTTCAGTTCAAGTCCAAAGGCCTGAGAACCAGGGAAGCCATTGGTATACATTCCAGTCTAAGCAAACCAGAAGACAAGTGTCCCAGCTCAAGCAGGCAGAAAGGAGGGGGATGAATTATTCTTCTCTCTGCTTTTTGTTCTATTCAGGCTCTCAATGGATTGGATGATGACCAATGACATGGTTTGGATCTGTGTCCTCACCAAGTCTCATGTAGAATTCAAATCCCTAGTGTTGGAGATGGGACCTGGTGGGAGGTGATTGGATCGTGGGAGAAGAGTTCTCATGGATGATTTAGCACCATCCCCCCTTGGTATTGTGTAGTGATAGAGTTTTCATGAGATCTGGTCATTTAAATGTGTGTAGCACCTCCCTCCTCTCTCTCTTGCGCTTTCTCTGGCCATGTGACATGCCAGCTTCTCCTTTGCCTTCCACTGTGATTGTAAGTTTCCTGAGGCGTCTCCAAAAGCAGAATCTGCTATGCTTCCTGTACAGCCTACAGAACCATGAGTCAATTAAAGCTCTTTTCTTCATAAATTACCCAGTCTCAGGTATTTATTTATAGCAATGTGAGAATGGACTAATATACCCACCAACATTGGACAGGGCAGTCTATTTTACTGAGTCTGCTGACTCAATGCTAATCTCACCTGGGAACCCCCTCACAAACATATCCCAAAGTTTTTAACTTGAGCACTCCATCGCCCAGCCAAATCGACGCATAAAATTAACTACTACATCACATATGATCATAAAGGAATCCATTGGGTTTCATATGGATTCTGTGGTATGTAACCACTGACTGTCACTGAAAATTATGACCAATATAAAAATAAAACCACGACAGGGCGCGGTGGCTCACGCCTGTAATACCAGCACTTTAGGAGGCTGAGGCAGGCAGATCACAAGGTCAGGAGATAGAGACCATCCTGGCTAACATGGTGAAACCCCATCTCTATTGAAAATACAAAAAAATTAGCCGGGCGTGGTGGCAGGCACCTGAAGTCCCAGCTACTCAGGAGGCTGAGGCAGGAGAATGGCTTGAACCTAGGAGGCGGAGCTTGCAGTGAGCGAGATCATGCCACTGAATTCCAGAGTGGGCGACAGAGTGAGACTCCGTCTCGGAAAAATAAGAATAATAATAATAATTTCTAAACATAGTGTGTGTATTTCACTCATGGCCATAACAGAGCCTCTGTTATCTTATATATGGCCCCTTTTCTCCTTTCATTCTAGTATCTTACCTAAAGTTTTAATTTTACTTCATTATTTTTGCCTATTAGGTAAATATGAATTTTGTGTCTTAATGATAGTTGCAAATGCTTTGATTATTATTCTTAAAGACTTTTTACTCTATAGACCCAGAAATTTTGCTTGCAAAATTTGATAAGCAGAAATAGTATCTGTAAAAACAAAACCCAATACCATACTCGTAAATTCTGAGCCCTAACTGGTGATGGGATTTAAAAAATTAATAAATGCTTGGTGAATGATTAAAATAATAAATGATGTTAAATTTTACCTGTTTATTTAAATCTGGTTTAGTACTCTTAACTCTAGAATGTTGAAAATATGATCAAATTTTATCAAGTTCATTTTCCACCTATACTTACATTTGATTGGTTCCACCCCTACCTCCACTTCCTAATGATAAAGGACACAAAATCTCTCTAAAGCACCCTTCTAAAAATTCTCTGGAAACCCAAGAGGTATCTCACATGTGCTTGTGTGCCAACTTTATTCATTGCTTCCTGTGGGCATTTGCCATTTCTTCCCTCTTTTGTTCAAGACTTTTTCTACTAGAAACTATGGTGTCTGCTGGGCTTTGCCAGCTGTACTGGGTACTACTGTTGCTTTTCTCAGATTCTACCAGTCAACATTAGTCAGGATATAGGATTGGTTCTTCTGATGATCCCACTGATATTAGCTTGGTGCCTTGGTCTCTTTCTGGACACTACACTCTCCCACTAAATTCCCCTCTCTTCTGCTACCTAGCGTGCCCTGCAGCTGCATGGGTGCTGGAGTGGAATGTTATTCCTTTGCAAAGCAGGGAACCTACTTCTCTTTTGGATTAAGCCTTTCTAGAGCTGGTATCAGAGATAGAGAGAAAGACAGAGAGAGAGAGAAAGAGAGATGGTGCAAGAGAGAACAGATATAAAAGGAAAGCACTACTTTGGTAATACCTGAAAGTATTTTTAGAAATTTTGATTTGGGTTCTCTGTTAGTCTGTTTGGGCTGCTATAACAAAATACTATAGACTGGTTGCTTATAAACAGAAATTAATTTTTCACAGATCTGGAGGCTTGGAAGTGCAAGATCAAGGTGCTGATATATTTAGTGTCCGTTGAGGGCCTACCTTCTGTTTCACAAATGGTGCCTTCTAGCTGTGTTCTCACATACTGGAAGGAGTAAAACAACTTTCTGGAGTATCTTTTATAAGGACACTAATCCCATTCATGAGGCCTCCAACCTTATGATCTAATCACGCACCAAGGCACCATCTCCTAGTCCACCGTATTAGCGACTAGGTTTTCAACATATGACTTTTGGAGGGAACAAATGTGCAAACCATAGCATGTTCCTATGTTATAAATCCCAGAGTCTCCCCAGTAAAGTCTTCTGCACGAGACTCTTGGCTCTTGTTGTTGCTGCTTCCATTTCCCCACCTGAATTGTGGGATTAGGGAAACAGAATAATCTGGTAATTGAATTAACATGATATAGAATAGGAACAATACACCTGTGATGCAAAATGACCTTCACATTGAACTAATTTTATGAAAGCAGTAGCATAAAATCTGAGCTAGAACCACGGAAACATAAACACCATAATTTTTTCAGAAATCTTGAGAAGGGACATAGTGCTTAAATCTATGAAGCGACTGGGCTAATGTATTCTTATCTAGTTTCTACAAAACAGGGTGACTCCAGCTGACCTCTGAATTGAATTCATCTCATGATTACCCTTCTTCTATAGTAAGGCAGTTTTGGTACTGGGAAAGCCCATAGTTCCTCACTATCTTTTTCCTTAGAGCCAGTTGCATCCTAGGAGGCTAAGGATTTCTTGTACAGAGACTCCTGAGTGATATGCTGGGTTTCTGGATCATTGGCAGGGGCTTGGTTCTTCTCTTTGATCTGAAGCTTCATTCTCAAACCTGCAGCTAGACAGATATAGAACAGGTACAGATAGTCGCTGAAGGAAAGCACCTTGTACAGTAGGTGACCCCACTGATTCATTAAACATATGCGTACAAAACTAAATCTGAACCAGGGTTAAAACTCAGGATTAACCTGGGTCCCTTGCCACCCCTATAAATACTGTGAAAGTTTTTAAAATCAGTAAAGTATATGTATTTTTTTTTCACCAAATGGTTTTTCCTCCTTGAAATGGGCACCTACATTGCCAAAAGAATCTTTATTAAGAAGATAACATGTTGTGTTTATTAGGGATGCTGAAAAGAGCAATTATTTATTAGAAATAGAATAGGGTGGCTGAAGAGCTAGTGAATGTACAATCCACTTGTAAGTTCAGGTTTACTCAGACTCTGAAACCAGATGATACTTGAGACAAGATAGACATTTATCACCATCACTGAAGCAGCTTTTGGCAGAATATACTCCCATGCTAAGACATGGACATCAACAGGGAAGAGTCCGTTAAAAGGGGTAGGACTAGGATCCTGCCAGACAAGGAGTCAAGTGTGTTAGATAATATACCTATGAAATTAGATAAAGCATCAGCATGCGAGTTCTCCGTGTTAAGTCAGCAGTGGTTTTCTGGTATGTGTTTAACAATGAACTACTCTTGGGCAGGAGAACAGGAGTATGGTTTGGGGAGGATGGTAGGTAAGGGTAGGAAGAGGAAGAACACCTTGATTTAAATCACGTGCCAATTTCTCTGGTGTAAATACTCCTACTGTGACCAGTTTCAAGCTACCACAGCAAGATGAACAGGCTCACATATATTTTGAAGTTTTAACAGTCCATTCTTATGAGCCATTGTGAATCAGCTCCAGCATGCTACAAGTACAGCCACTGAGATCCATAACTCAGGCAGGAATAATGGATCAGGGATCAGGGATTTGGGCAAAGAGACTGGATGAGAAGTTGTATGAATTCAAGCAAAGCATCCAAGTGGTATGTTCTTGTGTCCTCCACATGAAGAAGCAAGCTATGCTACTAAAAATTGTCTGAGCCATGGCCTCTCTGTTCTTTCTGTTAAAGTTAGAACTAGTCTATATGGAGATGGATCAGAGGCAGGTAGAGGCAAGTTGGAGTATCTGCCAGAGTGGGAAACCCGGGGCATAAGAGGCACTATAGGGCAGTCCTGTTTTCTTTCTCCTGAGTGATATGCTGGGTTTCTGGATCATTGGCAGGGGCTTGGTTCTTCTCTTTGATCTGAAGCTTCATTCTCAAACCTGCAGCTAGACAGATATAGAATAGGTAAAGATAGTTGCTGAAGGAAAGCACGTTGTACAGCAGGGTAGTACGTTGCCTGCTTCTAACTAACTTCAAGAATGAAATAATTTGTACAGAAAAAGTCTTCCAATCTCTCTCTCTCTCTCTCCCCCACTCCCCCTTCCCTGCCCCCAATAAATGTTCTGCCTTCTTCGGAGCAATCTATCATTCCACATGACATCAGTTACAATTATAATATATTATTGCAAGGATATTATTTAGTTCACAGTCTAGAATGATAGGATAGGAAGTGTCAGTGTTTACATTTGTGAATTTGTCATACAACCCTTGCTTTATATCATTTTATTTCCAGAAAGAAATTTAAGTTCTAAATAATGGTAAAAAAAATTTCAAAATTACATGATGACTGTAGCTTTCATCACTTACTAAATGAATCTCTTCAAAATAACTGTCCCTAGGATGCCAATCAATGTCTATGTAAGTCTGACCTTTGGATACAGCTTGAGTAATGATACTTGTTTTAATAATCCCTGATAATTTATTATTAGGTAAGAGAAACCCAGGGAAGCCCACCAGAATGTCAATGAAATAGTTGAATATGGTATTTAAAGTATCTAAATTTTGTTAGAGAGTGAAACAAAACACTTCTTCATTAGAATATTCCTATTTGAAAATGACTTTTGCTTGTTGTAATGCAATGTTATGTGTATAATTCTAGAAATAATGTTTTCTAAAGCTACATGTCAGCCTGACGCCATAAAAATTGTTGGCACGTTTGAAAAACTAGTATACATAAAATTAATTATGTAAAAACATTGGATTTCATGGAATTGGACCTAGTTTGTAAGTGGGCTCCATGTCTCCTGTGTAGAGAAGAAAGATAAATAAATAAAAAATAAAAATATTAATTTAAGAGACACCCTCCCTAAGACTATTACCCATTTATTTTCTTGTTCTAGAACCGGGCTACTTCTGCTTTTTCAGGCTACCAAACCTTCTTCAGCCTGACTGGAGCGTTCAAGTCCAAGCTTGTTTTTGATAACATGCTTTGATTGGTTCCACCCCACCTCCACTTCCTAATGATAAAGGACACAAAATCTCTCTAAAGCACCCTTCTAAAAATTCTCTGGAAACCCAAGAGGTATCTCACATGTGCTTATGTGCCAACTTTATTCATTGCTTCCTGTGGGCATTTACCATTTCTTCCCTCTATTGTTCCAGGCTTTTTCTAGTAGAAACTGTGGTGTCTGCTGGGCTTTGCCAGCTGTGCTGGGTACTACTGTTGCTTTCGTCAGAGTCTACCACTTAACATTAGTCAGGATATAGGATTGGTTCTTCTGGTGATCCCACTCACATTAGCTTGGTGCCTTGGTCTCTTACTGGACACCACACTCTCTCACATACATAACGTCTCTGAGGTTCCCCATAAGGCCCTAAGGCTGCAAGGTTTCTCTTCATTAAAAAGTCCAAAGTTCTCCTAAGAGACATATGACCCATAACTGTATTCTCCTGTTGAAAACATTTCTGTCTATTCATACTTCTCATGAATCCACAGGAAATGGTGGCAAGATGAAGGGCACTTTGGCTTCCAAACCATTATATACCATTTATTCACCCCACTGTTTTTTCTAAGAGACTGAAACATAGGCTCAGTGTCCTACTTTCCCTGGATTTTATAGGAAGCTGTCCCTAGAGTACAAACTAGAATTATGATATCTTAAGCTCTTTCTTGACTGCTTTATTTAGAATAACCCGCCCCTTAACCATGTCCCAACACGATTCCCTTTTCTGCTTGATATTCCTCCCTAACACCCATTGTTGCCTGAAATATGATATATTCTAGTTATATATTTGTCTATTGTTTGTTTTTGTCACTAGAACGTAAGCAGTAGGAGGTCAGGGTTTTTATCTCTCTTGCTCACTGCTCTATCCCTAACACCTAGAGCCATGTCTAGCACACAGTAGGTACTTGATAATTACTGGATATATAAATAAATGAAAGAACAAGTGAACAGATTTTGGAGGATAGGTTTTAGATCTGGTACTAGGGTTCAAAAATGTGTCTTTGTAGCACCAGAGTTCTCAGTTTAGTAGGTTTGCTAGAGTGAGTAGAGTTTTGAAATGATGTGTGTTATCACAACATATTGTTATGAGCACTTACTAACATGTTGGCCAGATGAGGTTAGAATGCATCCTGATAGAGGTAGATGCACAGTGGAAGCAGAGGAAGGTCTCACTGCTTATGAGGAGGTGTGGAGAGATGATGCCGGGCATAGATTTATAGAAGAGAAAGTGTTTACATTCTAAAGGACTTTCTTTTTGGCAGAGAAGGACACTCTGGCTGAAGGAAATGAATGGTCAAAAGCATAGATGAGGAAGATTCTGGCATTTGAGGAAGATTCTGGCATTTTGGTGCAAAATGTTTGGGATTGGAAGTGGACAGAGATTCCACATAGGGATGCCTTCTAGGGCATCCTTTGCTCCAAGTGACAATGACAAGGACCAGGGTAATAGCAATGGGAGGAGAGAGGAGGTGAAAGAGTAAATATTTTAGAGGTAGACTTCATAGGAGTTTATGATCGACTGATGTAAAGAAAAAGGTAAGAGGAGGAGTGAGGAATGGCAATGCCATTTCTAATGTGAAGAACTGAAACACTGGTTTATCCTTAACTGATATGAGTAATACATGGGGTGGCGGGAGCAGGGTTGGTGAGAAAATGAGGAGGAAGACTTCCATTTCCTGTTAGACATGCCATGTTTGAGATGCTGGTGGCTATGCAGAAGGGGGGGCCTTGAGCTCAATGCAAAAATGGGGTTGTTGATGCAGATTTGGGTGTCATTGCTGAAGTATAGGATTTTATCAGCTCTGTTAGATAGAGGATACAAAACAAGCATAAAATCATCCTAGGTTTCCAGGATGGAACCCTGAGAGATGTGAATATTAAAGAGAAATCTATAAAACAGAAATTGAATACTCAGTTTCATCAGAACCAGAGGAGAAGGAAGGGAGGAGGAATCTTTGCAGAAGGAAAAATGGTCAATCAGCAAACGCCACCAAAGTCAAGAAGATAAAGTTTAGTAACTAGGATTTCTTGGTAATCTTTGCAAGAGCCATTTCAGTGGAATGCTGAGGGTGAGAAAGCAGAGTGAATGCTGTGCATTTATATGAATTCATAGAAGCATCCACCATTGTACCTTCGACCCTACCCCATCCAACCCTTCCCATGGAAACATTCTCAGTCCTGCAGAACTTGCAATGAGGTGAATTAATTTAGCACCTTTTGCTCAAGTGAGGACTATAAGAGTGTTCACAAGTTTACACGATGTGACTGCCAACCTTTTCCTCTTCCTTTAGCATCCTCACAGGTATTTTTTTATGACTGATGAATATCACTTACTGACCAACATGTATCTGAGGAAGTGAGTAAGGTCCAGGAAGTCTTCATTTCTAAAAATGTCAAAAGTTGATGCTGCAATTACCAGTAATAATCATGCATCTTGAAGTGCCCTTAATTTAAGTTTGATACTATGGTGGTGAGATCATCTTCTGTCACCTACATCATAAAAAAAATACCTTGATCCTTTCATAAACATAACTTTTCAAAAGCAAAAGGGCAAAAAGGGCACAGATGCTTGTGTATGTCGTTGTATAGAAAATACTGAAGGGTCCACAACCAGTGGTTAGCAGGAGTAACTCTGGGTAGAGGGTGAGATTACGGGAGGGGTGAAGGGAGAAATTCACTTTTAATTTATCTTCTTCTGCACTGTTTAATGTCTGAATTTTTAAATGGGCATATATTTAGGCAATGCTTGTGTAATTCTTTGAAAGACATGCCATCTTATTAGGAGGGAGATTGTCTTTTCCGTACTTACCCTCACCCAAAATACTACATAGAGTTTATCATGCCTCTGGTTTAAACATGATTTCTACTTGTTGCTAAGTTAATCTTAATCATGAGACTGTTGATGAAGGGGAAAATGTGAGAGAATAACCAAGGATAGAATGAAAATGTCTATAAATACCAGGAGCAAAATCGATGCCCTCTTCAGCAACCAGATGCCCTTTTCACTTCCCCAGAGTGTTGCTGTAATCACTGGGAACTCAGTAGCAGTACGGATTCCCAGGTCCCACTCTCCCAAACAAACAGGATTCTCTGAGGATGAGTCAAAGAAGCTTGCAGGTTTTAGAGAGCCCCATTGGTATTTTTTTTCTTTTTGAGATAAGGTCTTGCTTTATCACCCAGGTTGAGGTGCAGTGTCACAATCATAGCCCACTTTAGCCTTGAACTCCTGAGCTCAAGCAATCCTCCTGTCTCAGCCTCCTGAGCAGCTGGGACTACAGTTGCACAACACCATGCCTGAATAAATTTTAATTCTTTGTGTGGAGACGGGGTCTCGCTATCACTGTCGATAATTCTTTTGCATGTCAGAATTTGAGGGTCATTGGCACCTGTTAAAGTGTACTCCTTTGGGAATCTGGGGGCCTGAGTTTTAGTCCTGATGCTCACCATTTATGTGGCCTTGGACAAATTGCTTATTCTCTCAGAATCATTCCCTTTGAGGATTCTCTGAAGAACTTTTTCTGCAAATCAATCTCATTATCTTATTCTTATCTATGCCTGGTCCTACCAAGTAAAAGGAAGGCTTCAATGAAGTTGTGTTTACTGAAGTACACGTAAGTTTCAAACGTTCTTTGTCTGAGCTAATCGAACCCTCAGGTACTTATTACTGAGGGAGTTCCTGTGCTAATGTCATGGGTGTGGGTCATGGGGAGAATCATTGCTAGGGTGGCAAAAACACAGCAAGTATAAAACTGTCTCCTGTTTCTTCCTATTGTGTAAATATTTGGATGTTCAGTGTCTGTAAAATGGCAGAAGCAGGAGATGGGATTAGTGGAGGAGACATGGGGAAGAGGGAGAGACCTGTAAACATAAATAAATTCTATTTTTTCATATATTAGTTGGTTGCTTGTATTTTTTCTTTTGAGAAGTGTCTGTTCATGTCCTTTGCCCAGGTTTTAATGGAATTCGTTTGTTTCTCATTGAGTTGCGTGAGTTCCTTGTAAATTCTGGATGAGTCGTTTGTTGGAGGTATAATTTGCAAGTATTTTCTTCTATGCTGTAGGTTTTCTGTTTACTCTGTTAACTATTTATTTTGCTGTGCAGAAGCTTCTTAGTTTAATGAAGTCCCATTTGTATATTTTGTTTTTGTTGTGGAGGCTTGTCTTGCTTCTGTTCTGGCACTCTGGGCCAGATTCCCCATCCATTGGCAACCCAGTGATCAAGAGTCAGCCTGGTGAAATGACCTTGGAGTCACACCCTAATGTGAGGAAGCTGGAGCAAGTGGCTGGAAAATATCAGGACAGAGATTCTCTCCTCTTCTGGCTTTTGCTCTGCCTCTAACCTAGAAAAGAAAAAAAAAAGGAAGAAGGGGGTGATGTAGTTTGAATATGTGTCCCTGTCAAAATCTTGTGTTGAAATGTAATCCCCAGTGTTGGATGGGGCCTGTTAGGAAGTGATTGGATCTTGGTGGGGGTGGGTGTTTCTCATGAATGGTTTAGTACCATCCCCTTGGTACTGTCCTCACTGTAGTGAGTGAGTTCTCATGAGATCTGGTTGTTTAAAAGTGTGAGGCACTCCGGCTCTTTATCTCTTTCTCTTGCTTTGGCTATTTGATGTGCCTGCTCCCACCTTGCCTTCTGCCATGAATAAAGGCTTCCTGAGGCCTCCTCAGAAGCTGGTGTCATGCTTCCTGTATGGTCTGTGGAACTGTGAGCCAATTATAAAGAAATTAAGCTTCTTTATAAAATTCCCAGTCTTGGGCATGTCTTTATAGCAATGTGAGAATAGACTAATACAGGAGGATTTGCTGTGTTTTTGGTATTTCACTATCTAGTAATTCATGAGAATTTCTTTTTTCTTTTTTTTTTTTGCAGTTGATATGATTATAGTCCCAGAAAGTCCAGTCTAGTGACAGAGACAAACATGTAAACTTATCATTACAAAAAGTGAATAATTTGACAGATATAAGTAGAACCCCATGAGAATTTTTACATTTATTTAAACTTACAGTTAATGACATAAAAGTGTGGTTTTATTGTTATGCATAATACTGAATTCAGCACAGCCTGGTATATTATACTCACATACACACACACATATGAATACTACCTGGACATTTCCTAATGGTATGTAGGATAGCAAAGTCCCAGTTGTATTTTGCAAGACATTGTTTTCCTTCTTAACTATGTTTTCTTTTCTTTTCAAGCTCTGGAACTTTTTTTTTTTTTTTTTTTTTTTTGAGATGGAGTCTCCCTCTGTCACCCAGGCTGGAGTGCAGTGACATGATCTCGGCTCACGGCAAGCTCCGCCTCCTGGGTTCACACCATTCTCCTGCCTCAGCCTCCCGAGTAGCTGGGACAACAGGTGTGTTCCAAGCTCTAGAACTTTTGCCATCTCTTTCTTCCGCTGTCCATACCTCCCTTTATTTTCATCTCCTTCAAAAATTAGACATGTCTAATACTGCTGAACCCCAAGAACATATTTCTATAGGTTGTAGTGATTTCACGCACATGCAGTAGGAAAAAACATTTTAACTATTTGTGAATTTTGTGGTGAGAGGAGGTTGGGTAAAGCAAAATTCAGTTTTGAGTAGAGTGAAGACACTTTATTTGTGAAAAATTCCTTAACACAGTTATTGCTTATGAAAAGGTAAAGTTCAGAGTATGTCTGATGAAAGAGGTGTACACGAAGAAAAAAAATTGCTCTGCTCGGTAGTAAAAAGGACAGCATCCATTGACTAAGCAGGCGGTTCTGAGAGATTGTTAGACTTGCTAACTCCTTGCTTGCCCTGGGTGGTGGCTGACAGGGGTAAAAGACAAGTTCAATGGGGTAGGATAAGAGACAGAGTAAAAGACCCTGATTTGCCAAGGTCTGGGATTTAGCCTTAGGGTCCAGGGGAAAGGAAGGAGATGACAACCAGGGAACGTCTGAAAAAAAAAAGGCATGGCATGTGGCCTTTATTAGTACTAGTAATATCTGACCTTAATTTTTTTTCTTTGTTGTGATTCCTTTATTGATACTTAAATTTATAAGTAAGCCTTATTAATCATTGAAGCCTGCATTAAACTTTGCTGAAGAAGATTTCAAGGCAGTTTTTTTAACCACAATTGTACTAAGCTCATGATGAGTGTAGCTGTTTTCTCTTCTGAGGCTGACAGGAAAGTAATAGCAGCATGCTTTCAAGAGATGCCACCAGTACTTGAATTCTATGAGTTGGCCAGCAACAAAGAAAGTAACTTGAAAGAGCAAGAAGTGAGTAGTGACACCGAAGGCGGGCAAGTGGAATATAAAAGCATTCTGCAGGGTTCTTAGTAAAATTAAGGAAGTGGAGTGTGAAAGGAGGCATGCATGACAGCAATCATGCAGGATGGAGAGCTGAATGATTTTTATTTGGAAATTAAAGAAAAGGCCAATTCCAAAGTCCTGAAAACTCGAGGACCCTCAGGTTAGTCATGTTATATTCTATCTTTGGAATGCATTACATTTATGAGGATCCATTCTATAAATATGAATGAATATGGCACCTATACATCCTGTAAGTTAATGTTTTTAAATTTTTCTTAAATTTAGGATTATTTTGTTTGAAGTTATTTTACATAATATTATACCCTCTGTGATATTTGGGGGGGTTAAATTTTATCCAGATATGTAAGACAACTATTGGATTGCAATAAAAAAGATGGGTAAAGTTGGAAAGACTGCACTTTTAGACGGCATCTAACTATCTTTTAAAAAATGAATGGAGTTTGCTTGATTGACAGATCTCCTAAAAGGGAATTTCGATGGAAAAACAATCTGACTTTGTAAGCAGTGTGTGCTGTTTTCCACTATTACCCTGGAATTCCGCTGTTGATACAATGCCTGCTTTGCAATCCCAGTTTTTTCTTAGTCACTGCTTTATTCTCCAAAATTCTCTTCAGATTAAGAAATACAAAACCACACTCAGTGACAGTGATTCATGAATAAAAATTTCACAATCCGTAGTCTTTCTACAGCTCTTAATTTTTTTTTCTACTCCTTGAGCTTTTCAGTTTAAAGATAGAGGCACTTCCTTCTGGGAAGATTCAAATTATCTTTTGTCTCAAATTGTTGTCATCAAGCTAAAAATAATCCAATTCATATTGGCCTTTTGCTAGCCCTAACAGTGAGGGTTTTATAGATAATATTCCTTAAGCATAGTTGTTTTTAATCCTTTGGGTAAAACATTCTGTTAGTCAATAGTCTGGTTCCTGGGAATGGAAGGTGAACTTAGGAATTAATTGTGGTTGACACTGCGCACCCTCTATCAGTGATTATATCAGAAGCCAGGGGTCTTAAAGGGAGTTATAAATTGGTGCTGCAGGCCTGGCGCCAAGCACAGACAGGGCCTGGCCCTCGGTCATGACAGATGTTCCACTGTTAAAGTGATTTCTGGATGTTGTGACCTATTACCAGCTCCCCTGCCATGAAATGCACAGCTGGTATTGAATAAACTTGCCATTAATTTGTCTTTTGGGCCCATAACTGAGGTAGAATGAAAGAAGTTCCCACTGGCAGGAAGCTTGAAGGAGCATGGACCTCAAAATATGTGGAAATTAGAAAGAAATAATTAGGAAGAAGGAGGTATTGAGAAAGAAAACTTGGGACATAAAAGATTTCCTCAAAGAGTATCATGATCCTGACAAAGGGAGGCAGCATGGGTGTCACCTGGGAAAGAAAACATCACAGCAGAAAAATCAATGGGAGTCAGGCTGAGAAAGAAAAGAAGGAGGAAGAACTGGTTGGGAACAGGTAACAGAGAAATCAAGAGGTTGGGAAAGAAAGCAGGAGTATGCTTAAGAAGCTTTTGTTAGAAACCATTTCAATGGTACATCAATATGCACATGTACCCTACAACTTAAAGTATAATAATAATAAATAAATTAAAAAAAAAAAAAAAAAAAGAAACCATTTCAAGATCTCCCTAACACAGAGTATATACTAATGCTTTTCCCATACCTGAACTTTTTTTGTAATTTAACTAGCCTTCAAAGTAGAGGTGTTTCCAATAATAATTAAATTATCTATAAAGACATACTATAAATGTTCACAGAATAAATTTTATTATTAGATATGAAAATCGTTTCCCTCCTACTCATCCAGGTTTCAGGACCTAATGGAAAAGAGACACAGAGAATTTTTTTCTTAAATCATTATTAAAAAAACAAATACGGGCCAAGTGCAGAGGCTCATGCCTGTAATCCCAGCACTTTGGGAGGCCAAGGCGGGTGGATCACGAGGTCAGGAGATCGAGACCATCCTGGCTAACACAGTGAAACACTGTCTCTACTAAAAATATAAAAAATTAGCCAGGCATGGTGGCGTGATACTATAGTCTCAACTACTCAGGAGGTTGAGGCAGGAGAATGGCATGAACCTGGGAGGTGAAGCTTGCAGTGAGCCGAGATCGTGCCTCTGAACTCCAGCTTGGATGACAGAGCGTGACTCCGTCTCAAACAAACAAACAAAAAACAAAACAAAAATCCTTTGATCCTTACATTTTTTTTTCCTGCCCTACACTTTTTCTAGCAAGTAATTACTTGGCTAAATAATATTTAAAAGTCCTAGAGAAGATTGAGTATAAAAGATAATTGAAGATGATTTAGAGAAAAAGATGAACTCTTTTTGAAATTATAATTCAAATCTGGGAAGTTCAAGTTAATGACCATTTGATACGGGTTTAATTCATCTTCAAAATAATTATTGTAGCTTACCAAATTATCATGGTTGTTTTGAAGTTTTATCTTTTTATTTTTGGTTAACTAATAGAATAAACTGGAATATGCAAGAATAAAGAAAAAAATAAAAATCAAATCTTGTCATCTTCTCTTTTGCCATTAAAGTCTTACATGACGAAGGACCGAGGGCATTAGAGTTACACTGGGTGGATATTAGCGAGGAAACCTATAGTAGAGAGGATGAAAACATTTGTGCTCCCCTCTGTTCCTACAGGCCTTAATTCACTAACGTCACCATCAGTGTTTTTCTTAAGTTGGATTTACTGTGTATATTCAATTTTCAATTAACTGCACAGATGTATTTACTTTATGGAATACCTAAAAGTCCTCTGAAATTTAATATCCCAATATTAGGTAGGGCTTTAAGGTCTGAATTTTAATCCCATTATGCAGTTGATATGTAATCACGAAGAAAGTTTAATGAGTATCAGCAGAACATGGCAAAGTTTGACATGAAAAAACAAAATTCAAACATACAGAATATCTAAAATCAAATAGAGCATGATTTAAGTTCTTGATAGTTACATATTATTTCTGCCACTAAAATTATTCCTTCTCATGTGTAGACAACCGTCAGTTAACTAAATTCTGGTGTCTGTGACTCACAGATAAATTAGAAGACTATCAAATACTGTAAAATCACTGATAGATATATTCTTAAGTGGCCAAACATTAGATACTTTTCTAGAATCACTCTTAATCACATTTTAAAATCAGAGCAATAGTAAAAGAAAAAAACAATTCCTTCAAAAGCTTCCAGTTTTTTCAACTTATAATATGATGGGTTATAGTATTATACTTACATTTTTGCAAAAATTAGACAACTTGTGCCAAGATAAATATTGTGCAACCCCCTAAGCTATCATAATGGCTTCAGAAGTAAACTTACAACAAATTTTTAAAAACCAACTCTTTGCAAAAAGTTGCAAGGCAGAAATTGCAGTGTGTTCATTGCAAGACCAACATTGCAGTGTATTCTTGATAGACATTCAATGCATAGCTTAGGAAATATAAAAATAATACATTTTTATTTGTATTTTGGAATAAAATTTAAGAAACAGTTCATAGTTTTTTTTATTGATTCAGTTTGTTCTTGGTAGAGAAGAATGATATCAAAAAAGCCTTCTTGACTGCTTTTTAAACCACATTTATAATAGATAGCAATAGTGTCTGAAGTCTTTTCATGTTGTACTCTGGGCTATGGTTGGTCTCCCTAAAAATTTGTTTGGTTGCTCTTGTACTCAAGGTCAATGTGATGGTTAATGTTATATGTCAATTTGACTAGGTTACAGGGTGCCCAGATATTTGGTTAAACATTATTCTGGGTGTGTGTGTGTAAGATAATTCTGGATGAGATTAACTTCCGAATCTGCAAAATGAGTAATGCAAATTGCCCTCCCCAATATGGGTGGTCTCATCCAATCCATTGAGGGCCTAATCAGAACAAAAAGGCTGAGGAAAGGAGACTTTGCTCTCTCCACCTGATGGTCTTGAGCTGAAACTATGGTCTTCTCCTGGCTTTGGACTTGAACTAGAACTACACCATCACCTCCCCTGGGTCTCTAGGTTGCTGACTGCAGATCTTGGGAATTCTCTCAGCCTCTTTAATGCTGTGAGCCACTTCCTTGTAATAAATCTGTGTGCGTGTGTGTGTGTGTGTGTGTGTGTGTGTAATGCATGTTGTGTATATTCGTGTTATACACCCACGTTATATATCTATTCAATTCTGTTTCTCTGGAGAATCATGACTAATACAGTTACCTATTTAGCCTTCTCATGAGATTGTTAACAGGAGCTATTTTGGACTATAAAAAGAAAACAGTTTCAAAGATTTATGCTCCCTTACTGCAAATTCTCTTCAAGGAGAGAACTCTAAGAGCCATTCCCATTCATGTGCCTCAAAACTCTGTCCCAAGGCAACCCCATTTAAACAGACCATCATAGCAGGGAAACACTACTCTGACCCTCCTACTTCTGGCTCACTTCACATAGCTCTATGTTGTTTGCCTCTGGCTTGGAATCCCAAAATGCTTTTAGCATCTGGCAGCCACTTGCTCAGTTCCCAACTGCTGATATGATGTTGCTGCTGGAGGACTCACTCAGCCTCTGGAAGATTACACCCAGCCTCTGAAAGGCGTGTTTGCTCTTATTTTCAAAGTCCACCAGTCTAGCAGCTTCTGCTAGAGTTGCTTCTGACTTCCTTGGGAGTCTTTACCCTCACATGCATGGATGGATGGACTTCCGGAAACCCTATAATTTCATAATGCTTTAAGAAAAATAAGGGTTCTTTTCTGGTAAATAGATTATATTATTTTTTTCACCAGATTTTCAAAATGTCTAAAATACAATAAATTTGAATATCTACGATGTCCCAGAACCCCCCAGAAGGTCCTTTGTTTTAGAGATTTTACAGGTTTCCTGGTTCTTTAAAGCTTTCTGATTCTTATTCTGCCTTGGGAAGTGACATTAACTCAGTCCAAATCATGCTATGTTGAGCCCAAATTTTCCTCCCCCTTAACTCGGAAGGTTATATAGATTTCTTCCTCAAAAGGCCATACAAAGCCTTCTCAGCAATCTCAGGTTGAGAAAAACAGCTTAAGGTTAAGTATAAGTTTGTTTTCCCAAGGAAACAATAGGCTCTAAGCTTTCAGAGTGGGGAATACACACATTTACTATTTTTTCAAGTTATGTGATGCCTTGTCTGTCTTAAGCACACATATAAGTAAAACATACATTTTTCCCACTTCCTCTAAGGTATCTTCCTCCCCTCACCCACATATATTTGGGGATACTAAAGTTCTATGTTAGAGTTTTCAGTGATCTCCAATAAATACTTATTTAGTGCTTCTGTTATGCTAATGCTTAGATTTTTGTAGTTGTATGCTACAGTGCCAGGGAAAGGTACTGCCCTATTTTTTTCCCAAATAAAGAAATATTACTGGAAACTGTTTGTGTTCTGCCAATTTGCTGCTATGCCACCGTGATAACTTTTAAGGTTTATCCTTAATCATGTTCCCATTGCCTTAAAGTAGGTTTGGTCCTTGTCTGCATGGACCTGTTAGTCTAGCATAAGAAAATAATAATTTTAAGCAGCAACTATAATAAATAGTGTCCATAAAGTGCAATGGAACAGCAACCTATGGAGTAATTAATTCTATTTCCATGTGTGCAGGTTGCGGGGAGATAGGGCATTACTTAAAGAAGATGTTTCTCTCTGAAATAAACATAATTTGGCCAAAAAGAGTACTAGGGAGGGAAAAGAGAGAAATCTGAAAACTGTAAAATACTCTTAAGATTTAAAAATAAAATATAGATAGACATTCTTTCTTAAACTAATGTTTAGAAAACAATTATTGTTTGAATAAGTGTGGCTAAGTGTTCCTATTAAGCAATATCTTCAAGATGCTTATTTAAAGCCAAGAAATTCTGTGCCAGTTTTCTTTCAAATTCTGAAGCAACTGTATGCCTTCAATGCCTTATTAGTTTTAATTTTAAACAACAATTTAAGGCATTTTAAGGATTAATTTTTCTTTGGCTTTTGAATTAAATCCATAAAAAATACAGAGATAGTAATTCCTTTATTTGTCTAACGTTTATGGAGTGTTTTGTATACTCTATCTAATACATATTTACTCTCTTAGGAAAGGATTTAATGCTTTCTTAAATAGAATTTCTACTGCCAGCAACTGTAAGATTTGATTTATTTCAAGAGTCATAATTTAGACTCATTAACACACTCCATACAAAGGGTCATTTTGGAAGAAATTTGTTTCAAATATTTAAAGTTGTTGTCATTACTGGATAGAACTTCCTGAAATATCTAGTACTGTATTCCAATAGAATATCAGAACTCTATGTTATCTGAGTCTTCATAGATTAGGGTTATTTTTGGACAGTTATTGGCAGAAATATATTTGAAAATATTTATGCACATTTAGCCTCCCTTATTTAAATAACACTTAGATGACCATAAATCTTTGTTGTTTCACTTTCCAGTATTAAGTATTCTCTTTAATAAATTCTTTGCCAATTCATTGTGCGATTTTTTTTATTTTAGGCAAATAAAATGTATGTCTAAAAATACAATAAATGTAAATACCTACAATATACCAATAATGTGGTTAGTACCTGTAACACATGGTCTTAAGGAAAAATAAACTTGTGGACAAAGATTATAGCATTATTGGTTAGATACTGTAAAAGAAAGATGCACAAAATATCAGAGACTCACAAATTATGAAGAACTAAATTCTAGTTAGGAAGGATAGGATATCTAAGAAGGACTACAGAGGAGAGAGGACAGTTGTCAAAGACTCTGAGAGGATAAGGGGAAGAAGAATGTTCTAATTAAAGGCAACATCATGTGTATAGTGAGTGTGAGTCAGGGTAAGAAGTCCCATGGGGCAAGAGATGAGATTCCGAATGAGGGTTGGACCACATGGGTAAGAGCCCAGTGAACCACTTAACCTGAAGAGGAAATGGCTAGGGGCATGTACCACAAAGATCACTTTGTTAACAATAAAAGGGAATGGACCTTTTCCAGAAAACAGTAATGACAGGAATATCAGTTAGTAGTCAATAGGCAATATAAGAGCCTTGACTGGGGTACGTACAATGGAGACAGGCAAGACAGGTGGGATGCAAGAACTGTTTGAAGACGGTGGACTTGACAAGATCTAGTGACCAATGGGGAAGCAAGGAAGGAGGAGACATATTGAAAAAGGAAGAGTGGCAAATAATTCATTTTTTATTTTGGGAAATACAATGAATAGCATTATTAACAGTATTAATACTAATATGAAACTATATAACTATATTACATATATTAAATTCCATAAAACAACATTAAATAATAATAATTTTAATTTATTGTTATTATTATTAAATATGGGGTTTTACTATGTTGCCCAGGCTGGCCTCCAATTCTTGGCCTCAAGCAATCCTTCTGCCTTGGCCTCCCAAAGTTCTGGGATTACAAGTGTGAGCCACCCCACATAGCCATTAATACTAGTAGTGTTAGTCAGTATTACTAACTAATCTAGGAAAGATAGAAAGATAAATTTTGGCAGAAGCAAAAGTAGTCGGTTTTGGAAAAAGAAGTATTTTATTGGGAAGGGCATGGATGCAGTTTCAATCTTGGTTCTCTGCTTTATTACTTATCAGCTATGAGAAACTTGGGCAAGCTCTTTAACCTCTTGGATTTTTGCTTTTCTTGTTTTAAAATAGGGGAAATTGTATTTACTTTGTATACTTGTTGAAAGGATTAAATGACAAAATGTATGCAAAGTGACCAGCACTTTCCTGAAGTATCAGAAGCACTCAGTAAATGTTATTTTCACTTCTAACTTCTCCCTCTTTTGAATTTGAGAAGCAGTAAAGATCCAAGATATGCATTCAGACAGTAGAGCTGGTGGAAAAAAAAAAAAAAAGGAAAACTCAAAGGAGGAAATCAACCAAAAGGTTCCAAATAATTTTTCAAAATTATTCAAAGTTCTAAATATACTTAAATTCTTCTTTGGGATCATATTTAAATGTACAATTAGAGCATCTAGTAAGTGTTTAATGTGACCAATTCCAGAGAAAGGTAATTTGACTATAATTACTACTCTTATTACATTATCTGTGGTTAGGATTTTTTAATCTTGGTCTCTGTGGCTACTTGAGAAATATTTTATATACAGAACAGCTTATTTCTGTGGGTGTATGTGTCCAGTTAAGATAAAATTCGTCTAAGGAGTATTAAAGAAACCAGAGCCACTAATATTAGTTGAAGTAGGAAATGGATTCTAGAAAGTAAATGTGTTCTAAGAGGAGCACATCCAAGATGAGATATAGTTGTGATTGTTTTCTATTGTGGTAAGATATTGGAACAGGGGAAGGAGGGGATGATAGCATAAATAGTATGCAACTGGAAGTTGATAGTGATTTGCTGAGTGAATACATAGACTTATGTTTTATGGAGCATTTTGAAATAAGTATATTTTGGACCATACTGTTCTTCTAAGTCGTTATTCACTTATGATTTTTTGTGTTACAAATACAAAAAATAATTTTTCCCATAGAATGTCTGAATATTCTACAGATGACTCAATGCTAGGTTAAATCTGAATAGATTAAGATTTGAAAAAACTTTTACCCTTTTTTCTCTTTACTCCCTACCACAAGAGGGCATATATCTCATCTTCTCTTAGAAATTAACAGAAGATATATAGAATGTGGGTTATTTTCAATCTATTCAGTTGTCTATTCTTTCCTGAGATCTGATCGATAGAAAAGAAGATTCCCTACCACCTCATAGTTGCCTTCAGAAGGAAAAAGTTCTATTTCTAAAAATTGACATTTAGTATAATAAATTTACCTAGTACCATCTAAAGATTTTTTTCAACCTGTATCAACCCTCTGTATCAAGCAAAGAAGATGAAGAAGATGCCTTTACCATCTCTTCTATCAAATACTTTAGTATCATGTAGTGGTAAACTACCAAAGTGTCAGGGAATGCTGTCTTTCTACTATTTTGCAGTTGGATCAATAAAATGATGTTCAGTCTTCCCACAGAGCATCAAGGTTCCGCCTGTTATGAGCAAATGAGATCGTAACATTCCCTCCAAACTGGGAAGGAGTTGAGAGACCAAAGAATGGTGCAGACAAGTCCAGCTTGGCAAGTAGATGAATTTATTAGGACTTATATGTGGGGCACTCCTGGGTGATAGCAGGACAGCTCTAGAGACCTGCCCCATTTCTCATCTCTAAGCTGCTTTTAAGCAATTTTCTGGTTCTTTGCCTACTGTGTATATATGTGCAATTAAACTGTTTTCCTTGGTATGTTCCCAGCTATGCTCTGGGATGTTTGGGTTCTCAGGGACACCTGCTCTTTGGCTGGGCATCATGGCCTTGGCTCACCTCCCAGTATCATGGCCTTGCTCACCTCCCAATATTCAAGGTTCAAGCAGCAGATACACATCCTTAAGTAACCTGGTGAGGGACCCATAACACTGCAATCTACCTTATACCTTAGCTCTTCCATTCTTTCTATCAATCTTGTACAAGAGTCCCTGAGTTGGGTGTGAAGAGAAGAAGTATACAGCCCTATGAGGTATACCCATGGCTTGTGCATACAGGCAACGTCTACAGTATACACAACAGCATAAAAAGCAGAAGCTAACGACAATTATGATACCTATTAGCAAAACATAACTGCAGTGAGTAGGTAAGGTGTATAAGCAATTTTGAGAATGAGTCAAAGAAACCTAATTGAGTTATATCGTGGATTTGAACTGACAAATGATTTAAAGCATCTGTGACATTACTTTCTTCATCAGGGACATAGGTGCAACAAGTAACACCTATTAGGACACAAGTTGTTGGGTCTCTGTCATGTTGGCAATTGGTCCAGGTGGATGCAATCTCCAATGAGTCTGGGTTGCGTTATCTGTGCTGTTGAACCAGTCACTCTAGTTTTATTGTGAGAAAGGCAGAATTTTCCAAGGCATACCATTACCATCTGACAGGGGTAGGTATTCACATACCCAACAATCTGACTGGTTGCTGACTGCAGGTGTAGTTGCAGCCCAGTACAGGAAGACATTACCAGCTGCCATGGGAAGCAGGAACAGCGGCCTATGGGCATAAACACAGGTGTTTAATAGGGCCCTTCGTGGATGTGACTACTCCTTGTAGTATTACTACTGTATTTCTTCCCGTTGGTCCTATAAGGAGGCTGACACAGGCTTCAGGCCTGGCTTACAGGACCATACATGGCTTCCCTCCCTAGGAACAGACATAATAGCCAACCTGTAAGTTTCAAGCCTTGCCCATGCTATCTGCTCCATAATTGCTCCAGCAGGTACCAGTGCTTCCATGTGTTTGTATCATAAGGTTATCTGACCACCAAGGAGCACAGCTGGAACCAGCTCCCCTCTGGCAGTCTTAAGGAAAAGCTACTAAAATTACCTGGAAAACAGAACAAAATTATTAAATGTGAAATCTGAAAATAAACATTCAAGATAGCCACCCTAGTATGTGATGAACTAAAAAGGTTAAGGGGCATCAACAATACCCCTTCCAGCTTTAAAATTGCATATTAATGTTGACTCAGAGTCCATTTATTGTATAGACATTTATTGAGAATTACCTATGCACTGGATATGATGAAAAAGAAATACTTTTTTTTTTCACCTCAGAGGCCATATGATTGAGGAAGTGAGAAGAGACATGTACATAAATAATCATAAACAGTGATGCACAACACAGGAAAGGTGCATATAAAATAATATATTAACCATGACTTAGGATGAAAAATGAAAATAATGAAGTACTGTTTCCATTAGTGGGAAATTTGGAACTTGAGAATTTTAAAGTTAGTATTTTGAATGGTAAAGGAAGATAATAAAACCAGAAGCCCCTCAGGGCAGGTACTTGTTTCTTTGCCTATCTAAAGTCAGAGTAAATAATTTTAATTCCTTCTTTTTAAATTATTTAAAGACTTCACTTTTCAGAACAGTTTTAGATGTACAGAAAAGTTGGACATAGTCGAGGGTTTCCATATGTCACCTCCCCTGAAATATACTCACGTATTTTCTCCTATTACTAATGTGGTGCATTAATGTGGTACATTTATTATAATTAAGGAGCCAGTATTAGTATGTTACTATTAACTAATGTCTATAGTTTATATTAAGGTTCACTCTTTGTGTTGTACAGTCCTGTGGGTTTTGATAAATGCACAATGTCAGGTATCCACATGACTATATCATTTAGAATAGTTTCATTGCCCTAAAATTCCACTGTGCTTCACTTATTCATGCCCCTAACCCCCACAGGGGTTTGTTTAATTTTACCTTTTTACTTTCAACTTGTTTCTGCTTTTGTATTTAAAGTGTATCTCTTTCAAACAGCACCTAATTTAGTCTTGGATTTTTAACTAGGTTGACAATCAACTACTTTCTAGTATTCCATTCCAGCTCTTGTGAGAGTTTTTTAAGCTATGTATCTTGGTATTTTAATTTTAAATTTGTGATTTTTAATAGACTTCATTTTTTTAGAGCAGTTTTAGTTTCACAGAAAAGTTGAATGGAAGATACAGAGATTACCGATATGCACCTGCCTCAACACAGGCACAGCCTCTCCAGTGATGAATATTCCCCACTAGCATTGTACATTTGTTAGAATAGATGAACCTACACTGACACATCATTATCATCTAAAGTCCATAGTTTACATTAGGGTTCACTTTTGGTGTGATATATTTTATGTGTCTGGACAAATGTATAATGACATGTATCCACTATTATAGTATTAGACTGAGTAGTTCACTTTCCTAAAAATCCTGTGCTCCACCTATTCATTCCTCCCTTCCTGCTAAACCGTGGCAAGCACTGATCCTTGGACTCCATAGCTTTGCCTTTTCCAGGATGTCACATACTTGGAATTATATGGTATGTAATATGTTCAGATTGGCTTTTTCACTAAATAATATAAATTTATGCATCCTCCATGTCTTTTCATGGCTTGATAACATTTCTTTTTAGTGCCATATTATATTCTACTGTCTGGAAGTACCAGTTCATTCATTCATACACTGAACAAGTTTTGGCAATCATGAATAAAGCTGCTATAAACAACCATGTGCAGGTTTTTATGTGAACACAACTTTTCAATTCCTTTGGGTAAGTATCAAGGAACATAATTGTTGGATTGTATGCTGAGAGTATGTTTTAATTTTGGAAGAAACTAACAAACTGTCTTAAAAAGTGGATGTATCATTTTGCATTCCCATCAGCAATGAATGAGAGTTCCTGTTGCTTCACAATTTCATCAGCATTTGGTAGTGTCAGTGTTCTGATTTTGACCATCCTAATAGGTCTATAGGTGCAGCTATAATTTTTTTTTTTTTCATTTGGATGTCCAGTTGCTCCAGAACCATTTCTTGAAAAAACTGTCTTTCACTTTTGTATTGCCTTTGTTCATTTATCAAAGATCAGTTGACCATATTTATGTGTCTGTTTCTGGGTCTTCTATTCTCTTGATCTATTTGTTTATTATTTTATGAGTACCACACTGTCTTGGTTACTGTAATTTTATAGTACGTCTTGAAGTTGGGTAGTGTTAGTCCTCCAACTTTGTTCTTTTCCTTCAGTTTTATATTAGCTATTCTGGATCTTTTGTCTCTCCGTATACATTTTAGAAGCAGTTTGTCAATAGCCACAAAATAGCTTGCTGAGATTTTGATTATGGTTATTTTAAATCTACAGTTTCAGAAGTTTTTTATTGCTTCTTTTGGATTTTATACATAGACAGTCTTGTTATATGCAAAAACAGTTTTATTTCTTCTTTCCCAATCTGTATACATTTCAATTTCCTTGCATGTCTTACTGCATTAGCAAGAACTTCCAGTATAATTTTGAAAAGTAGTGGTGAAAGGGAACATTCTTGTATGGTTCCTGATCTTGGAAAAACTTAGAATTTTTCACCATTAAGTATAATGCTAGCTGTAAGTTTTTTTAGGTGCTGTTTACCAAGTTGAGAAAGTTCTCCTCTCTTCCTAGTTTGCTGACAGTTTTTATCATGAATGAATGTTAGATTTTGTCAAGCACATTTTTTGTTTATTAATATTACGTGATTGTTTTTACTTCTTTAGATTGTTGATGTGATGGGTTATATTAATTGATTTTCAAATGTCAAATCCTACTTGGTCATGGTGTATAATTTTTAAAAATGTTAAATTATTTTTGGTTTTAATTTTTTTTTTTTGAGACGAAGTCTCCCTCTGTCACCCAGGCTGGAGTGCAGTGGAGCAATCTCGGCTTACTGCAAGCTCCACCTCCAGGGTTCACACCATTCTCCTGCCTCAGCCTCCCTAGTAGCTGGGACCACAGGCGCCCGCCACCATGCCCAGCTAATTTTTTGTATTTTTAGTAGAGACGAGGTTTCACTGTGTTAGCCAGGATGGTCTCCATCTCCTGACCTCGTGATCCACCCGCCTCGGCCTCCCAAAGTGCTGGGATTACAGGCGTGAGACACCATGCCCAGCCAGTTTTAATTTCTTAATATTTTATTGAAAATATTTATATCCATGTTCATGAAAGATATTTCAGTGCTGTTTTCCTTTGTTGTAATGCCCTTATCTAGTTTTGATATGATAATATAGATCTTATGAATTAAGTAAGAAAGTGTTTCATCTGCTTCTGTTTTGTTTGGAAGAGATTGTAGAGAATTTGTATATTTTCTTCCTTAAATGTTTGGTAGAATTTACTAGAGAAATCAGCCATGCTTTCTCTTTTTGCGGTGTTATTGATTATTATTTTAACACCTTTAATAAATGTAGTTCTATTCAAGTTATCTGTTTCTAATACAAAACTCTATTTTGGTAGTTTATTCCTTTCAAGGAATTGATGAATTTTACTAAGTTATCAAAGAAACTTTGACCTTTTTATAATATTTTTATTATCATTTTCATGGTCATGGACTCAGTAGTGATGACCTTTCTTTCATTTCTGATATTTTATTTGTGCCTTTTCTATTGTATTCTTGGTTAGCCTAGCCAGAGATTTATTAATTCTATCGATCTTTTCAATGAACCAACTTATATTTTTGTTTTCTCTATTGAATTCCTATTTTTAATGCCATTGATTTCAGTTCTAATTTTCATTCTTTCTCTTCTTTTACTTGCCTTCAGCTTGCATTGCTCTCCTTTCTGTATTTTCCTAAGCTTGGGTTATCAATTTCAGATATTTCTTATTTTTCAATACATGTTTTCAGCATTGTGAATTTCCCTTTATGCACTAGTTTTGCTGGATCCAACAAATTTTGATAAGTTGTATTTTTATTTACATTTAGTTCAAAATATTCTAAAGTTTTATTACGACTTCTTCCTTGATCCATTAATTTAATTTTTGAATGTTGGACATGTGCTGCATTTTGCATTTTGTATGGACGTTTGGGTCCATGATGAATGGCATATATGGCAACGGTCCATAAGCTTATAATATTCCAATTTTTACTGTACTTTCTATGTTTAGATAACCAAATACTTATCATTGTATTACAGTTGCTGACAGTATTCAGTATGGTAACATGCTGTACAGGCCTGGAGCCTAGGAGCAATAAGCTGTACCACAGTTTAGGTATGTAGTAGGTTATACCATCTAGGATTGTGTAAGTACACTCTATGATATTTGCAGGATGACAAAATCACCTAATGCATGACTGTAATTGTACAGACTTATAGTATTTAGATTTTATTAAATAGCCTATTGGATATATATTAAATTTGAATCACAGTAAGTAAATTATCTTTAAAAGGTTATGTATTTTTCATTGTAGGGTAAGAAATACACATTTGTATTCATTCCACCTTTAATGTACTAAAAAATTAGAAAAATTCATTGTATATATTATACCATAGATCATTAATTATGATTCAATGAATTGAAGTCCCTGAGATAAATAATTTAAATTTTCTCTTTAGGCTTCTAGCAAGCTAAGTATATTGCTATAAAAAAGTTTTACTTATAGACTACCTATATTAAATTGTGGCCAGCTCACTATTCAATGAGCTTGTCTTTTGTCTTCTTTCTAATGCCATAACTATATATCTATGTCACATGTATAAATATGTATTATAAAAGTGGTCAGGATTCAACACACATCATTTGTCTTAATTCACTCAAACAAATTAGACCGAAGTCTTCAAAAAAATCCAGAATTCAATATCATTTAATTTAGCTGTTTAAATGATTATTTGCCTGGCTTTACTAGTACAATAGCTGCAGCTTTCTTTTGCTCATTCACTTCAGCTCTACAAAGTGCTTGCATCCCTGCGTTGTGAGTCCAGGAGTGGAGCTCCCTGTTCCTTCTGGTTTCAGGAACCTTGTATTTCCTCCCCTGCTTGTCTCTTCCTCCCTCTTTTTCTGAAGTTCAAATTACTCGGGCACTGAACAATTTCCTTTATTCTACTTTCAGGAATTATCTCCTGGTTCTGGTTTGTTTACCTGTTATGTGACCTCTTACTTCTCTTGACCTCAGTTATATGAATGAGGAAACAACTCTGTTTAAAAAATTATGAAAAAAGAAGAATATGAGAGGAGATGTGCTCCTCTGGGAATTTTCTTAGTTCTGTCTTAAGGTTAAGATTGAAATAAAAATGTACAATCTTCATTGGAAACTAAGGCATCCTTTAAAGAAATAAACCTTCTGGAAGAAAAAAAAAAAACCTCCCAGCTATTATGAAATGCTAACTCATAAGTACATTCCATTACAATAAATTATCTAGCCTTTAAAGAGCTTTTAGAATTTCAACAACGAGATTCATTTCTAGGAGGAGAAGAAATTTTTTTCTTTCCGCAACATGATTACAAATCATTCTTCCTGCCTTCTGTTTTTCACAATCACTGTGAAGTGAAGAATCCCTTTACTTCCTCTGCTGTAGAAGGAAGGAACTAAAGTCATTAATGGTTCTGATGAAATTAGGAAACTCATACTCTCACATCCCCAAAGAGACCTTATTAGTAGTTTTAACAGCTTAAAAGACTTTCTCGACTTCCCTCTGTGTTCATTAAGAAAACACACGATAAATTCCCATATGGAAAGTATGGATTTTTCTTCCCCCTAATCACATAAAGTAGTTTCTTGTCTTTCCTTTCCTTTCTACTAGAGTGAACCAGATTAAACCACAGGGTACTGCCTATTTCAGTGCATTCTGGTTTATGTATACCACCAATTAGTTGCCACATGCACGTGTACCAAGATAGTCAGCTCTTATGCTTCTAGAAGTGTATTGACCCCTTCCCCTAAGTATGTATACAGAGCTTTCTGCTAAACTTTCCAGGCACTTCGTCAAAGATTTACTGTCCATAATGAAGATGGAAGAGACTACAAGCACTGAGAGCAAAGCACACAGCTGCTGGGAGAGACATTGCCAAGATAGGAGTAGTTTTGAAGGATAAATGAAGAGATTATGTTACAAGCATGGCTAAGGACTTCTGGAGGGCTGGCAGAGGCTGCACTTTCATATTATAGGTCTCAGAGTTGTATCCTTTTCTAATGAATTGTTTATGGTCCCTGTAGAAAACCAAACAGAATTTTTTCCCCAAAAGAATAATATTTCATTAAAAGTGTTTGTGGCTTTGAGGTAAACATACATTTTAGGACCTAAGAGAGTCAAGGACAATGATTTTCACAAATATTGTATATATTGGAAATGAATGCTTAGATGAATTTGGCATAGTCACACCATTGTCTTTTCTGCAAATATTTTCTTAAAAAATGATGACTTTTAGGATAGTAGCTTGCTCTGTGGTATATGATTTTAAATAAAATCTAATTCTTGCTTTCATGTTATAGCTGCATTTCTTTTCTTTGAAATAATTTTTTTTCCCCAATTTGTGTGGTCCTAGGCTATAATTTGTTGAATTTTTAGTTTTCTTTATGCTATATTTTTTCATTTGTCTTTGAGCATCACTCATAAAAATTAAATTTCAGAAGATGGTACAGATATTTGTAATAAATAGAATGTATACATATTCATGCTAATCTGTACAATTTACATAAATATCTAAATTCTGGGCTTTAGATTTTGTGGTGGTCTATGGAATATTTTTGTTGTGGGCATGCCTTCGCAATTATAATTTTTATTAGACTAACATTAAATTCCATTTCCTTCCTGAAGAATACACACTGGGAAACAGACACAGAGAAGGCAGCCTAGGGTAATACTACACATAATAGATGCTAAATGTATCCCATAGGAGTAAATGTATATATTCTATATAAATAAGTGAAGCAATGTTGCTGAATAAAGCCCTTAAGAAAATCATTGTAAAAACTTTTAAATCAAGTATCAGTAATTGAGAACATACCATAGTTAATGTAGATATTTGAAAATATATCATGTTTTTCTATTTTTCATAATCATGGTATATCTTTTTTCTGTTTCAATGAATGAAATATATATGTTACTTTAACTTATTTTAAAAACATGTTAGAGGCTTTAATGAATATTGAATTTACTTAGATAGTATTTTAGAAAATAAAGTTACATTTTTCAATAGTGCACACAGTATTAGTCTCTACCAAAGTAATTTTTTAGGTTTATATTCTAAATTAGTTTGTATTCACCCTTAAATGCTTTTTGATATTGGTCTGAACCCAATAAGACAAAAGGCTACTTTTATTCACTGGTTTAATCCTTGCTTACATTTTTCCCCTGTCAAAATGCATTTGCCAGAAATCTTTCCTTCTAGCTATGTATTTATAACAATTACCCTTAGCTGTGTCAAGAATGGTGCCATTTTAACATCTTTACTCCATGTAACACAGGCTATCTTTACAGCCTGTAGAAAGACTCAATTGATACACTCAAAAAATGGTAGAGGCTAATTTGAGAACTATTACCAGATGCTAGGCAGGGAAATATCATAAAAGTCCAGTAGATGCTAGGTAGGAAAACATCATAAATGTTCACTTCTACTACTCTTCAGCTGATGCTCCGTAAATTACATACCCATTCCTCTTCGCTGAATCTTTAAGTTGTGTTGAACAATTAACTCTAATAAGCATTTTTTTCTATAACTAATTTTTAGGAGTAAAATTATTGGACACAAATATATTTGATTTTTTCCTGATAATCTATTTTTTATGTTTTTTTAAAGAGTTGTAAAGTAATTGTGGTTTTTGCCATTGAAAGTAATGGCATCCATTGAATGCCATAGAAAGTAATGGCAAAAACTGCAATGAGCTTTGCACCAACCTAATACAATACCAAATGAGCATCATCTGTATGTGAAAGTAAAGTAGCAATTTTCACAGAGGGAGTTATAGGAAAGAATCGAATGTGTCTGAAGATACGCACCAACTGGCATTTAGCCCAGAAGACCATGTTTGCAAAACAAAACCAAAAACAAACTCACGAAGACAAAACACTTAAGTTTAGAAACCTGCCTTTTGCTTGGTTAACAATTGTACCATGTATTTATTTATATCCCACCTTATTCTAGAAAGTATTTCAAGATGACTAAATGTATTTGTAATAATAACTCAGAACAGACTTTACAAAACTGGGCAGGATATGCATCAACTTTCTTTCCAAGCCAAAGATAGTGGAGATAGCAAAAGCCGCTTTAAAAATCCTTTAATTCCAACTTCTCTATGGAGCTTGATCCATCTTAAAGCTGAGCTACAGGTAGAATTAGTCTTCTGGCATAAATTTTTACATCCTTTTTGGAAAGTAGTTTGGCAAATATATCACGAGCCATAAAAAGGTGCCCATTCTGCCCCAGTAATTTCACTTCTGGGAATCCAAAAAATAAATTGTCAAATATAAGGATAATGAATTTTATATATTGAATGTTCATTATGATTTAATTTGTAATATTCAAAACTTATAAACAATATAAATCTCTATCCAAAAAAGAAACATTAGAGAAATAGTATTATATCTACTCATTAGATAGCAATTTGGCCATTAAAGTATAATCAATCACTGCAAAAATTAAAATAATATTGAGTGAAAAAGAAGCATATGAAATACCATGTATAATGTGACTATAATTGTGTTGAAAATGTTATGTATTAGAGAAAAAAAGAAGTAAAACAGACTAAAATGTTCATGACAACAGTATTAATATGAGGAAAACTATGGATACACCAAATAAATTACTTTAAGAAATAATTAAGCTTCCAATATCTAAGAAATCTCATATTCTGAAGTAATATCAAGAAACAGAAAAAAGTTAATATGAGGAGGCTGCCATCTGGTAAGTATTCCCTGTGTGCTGTGGCTTGTATTAACCCCAAGCAGGACTGCAGAGGAGCATGTGGAGTTCTGCAGTGGGAGCACAGCTGAGAGCAAAGGGAAGAGTGAGCTTATGGGGAGGGGAGATCATGGAAGCTCACAGAATTTGAGAATTAGAGAAGAGTCAACAGCTTAAAGCCAAAAATCAAAATGAGGCATGACTTAAGCAATTTTTGCATGAAGGAGCCCCAAGAAACCAAGAAGATCCCACATGCAGGGAACCAGTGAGTGTCAGAGGAAAGGTACATACCAAAATTTATGCTGATTCATGCCAAAATTCTATTACAGGAAAATGTGAACCCAGTCACTAAAATCTATTTCTACTACCTCATAGATAAGAAATGGAAAGTGGCAGAAACAAAGGTAAAGGCCACAGTTAGTTGGAATGAAATCACATAAGTTTGGCATTCAGCATGGGTAGAGAATTCTCTTTGTGTGTGTGTGAGCCTGTTATTTTCCAAAACTTTTGTTAAGTATTTTATATATGTTAGTTTATTTAGCCCACATAAAACCCTGCAAAGTACGTAATATCATTCCAATTTTACAGAGGAAGAATTTGGACCCCAGAGAAGTCACATATCTTGCCCGGGGGCAAACAGCTGGTTGTGGAATTAGGATTTCAATCCGGGTCTCCAAAGCGCAGGTACTTTCTGCTGTTTCTAGTGGGGTTAAGAGTAAATGATCCAGTAGCTTAAGGCAGAGAATGGATAAGATGAATTCTGTATCTCATTATCTATGGAAAGCAATTGAGTTATCTTAACCCATTAACCTATAGGTGGTAACATAAAAAGGAGGTATTCACCCACATATATTCAGAATACCTGGAAGGTATGTAGGCCTGGAGTCAGACCTACCATGAAAGGTAATATTGATAATTCTAATAGCACTTGTAGAGCAAATTTTAGATTTTGCCTCTAGTCTTGTGAAATTCAGCATCTGATGAGAGATGGGTTGACTCATGTCGACAAAATGTACGTGTTTCTAGAGCCCAAATGTCCAAATTTAATCCAGACCAACCCAATCCAAATCAAGTAAATCAAACAAAAACTAAGTATCTTTTACAAACACAGCTGGTGACACTGTTGTGTAATATAGAGTGTGTGGTCAAGCAATAAAACAATTAAGGTCCAAATGTCTACTTACATAGTTATGGAGAAGAAAAATACTGTGCACAGATACATGTGCTTATGATGTGTACGTTTCATATATGTATCTACATATACGTACACATATATATTCTGTTTATTTGGTAGTTTGCATTTTGTCTCAATTACAGCTTTTGAAGTCAAGAGTGACCTCCTTTTCTTTTCTTTCCTAAAATTTTACCTATTTCATTGTCGATTTCTTCTTCACTTCTGAAGACTTGTCTCAGTCTTTCAAAATTCATTCCTCTTGGCTTTCAACATTCTTCCCAAATCTTCTCTTGGAGTCATGTATTTTAAAAATGTTAACTTCATAATCCCTTGTTATTGATAAATCCACTGATTTTTTTCACTTTTGAAATAGCAAATCTTTAATCAAATGCCTGGTGCTTTGATAAAAGGTTTGATTTATATACTTAGTGGAATGAGGCCATCACATCTTAAAAGAGGAGATTTGAATCGACTAAAGAGTTGGTCAGTTCTCTGAAAGCAACACAATCTAATAAGAGCTTGAATTAGGGCTACTTAGGTCACTCTTCCTATTACTGAAAGGTAATCATTTTTAATAGAACTACTGTAGTAAAACAGCTGAGAAAGCTACTGCCCTTCTTAAGACCGTAACAGCTGACTTCCTTAAAATGTGATAATCACACCTCAAACTGTCTATTCTAGAGTCATTTTCAAACTTAATTGAAATGTGTGACAGGAAAGAATTTAGAAGAGGAAAAACACACGTCATTATCAAGCCTCTCTGTTGAAATGTTGAGATTCTATTTAGTATCCAACATAGTATGGAGCATTATAATTTCCCCTCTTTTTTTTTTGTCTCTCATTTCCCCCATACTTGTTCTACCGCCCATTCTCAGAAGCTCCTCTCTTCCTAGGAGTGGTAAATACTGTTGTTGTGTATTCTTCTACATCAGCCCACCACGTATTTAACTATTTCCCCTTTGCACAGCGGGTGTATACATAGATTCTTTTCTTAACTCCCTTTCCTTATCCAACACTGGCTCAACATTTAATACCATTTAATACTTCACTCCTGCCAGTCTTCACAGTTTAAAAAAAAAATCACCCTTTCATAACCTTAAGTTTCAGGCAGAATTTCTGACCTCCCTGTTTCTGCTTATCCACATTGCTCTGACTCACGGGTTTAATTTCCTACCTTCCAGTTGGTTTTGTCTATAGGAGTAGATTTCTTCTTTACAATTCCACTACCCAGTGTAACCTGAGGAAGCAATGACTTTTGGGACTCATGTGACATTTTATCAATCACACATCATTTCAATGGAAGCCCCCTATATTTATCATTACTCTAGTGTTAGTGGTTGCATAACTAGAGTAGCAAAATAACGTATAAGCTAACCTCCATTGGAAGCAGGCGTATAACCTGTTACAACCTGTACACTAACCAACAGGCCATTTAATCCTGCTTCCAATGGAGATTAGCTTATAGGTTGTCTGCTATTCTAGTTATACAACCACTTTTTATACCTGACATGAATCATAGCCTTCTATGCTTGAGTTCCACCAAAAAAATATCACTTACATGAGTCAGTTGTGTGTGTAATAGAGTTACTGTATATTCAATATTCAACCAGCTTGAGTTTCTGGAGCTGAAATTCAGCTTGCTCCTCACTTAAAGGTGAAGATGGGATTGGGCAGTTCCTGGGTTAGAAAGCTCTGTGGAAACCATTGTCTACTTACCTAATTATTGTTATTTTCTATAACAAACCTCAGGATGGGTTTGGATTGTGTATTACTTTGCCTGGGAATTGTTTTCAAGGAAAATATGTTTACATACCAGGATTCAATAATTCCCAGATGACATCTGGATGTCATTTATTTTATAATGGAGTGAGTTCAAGAAATAAGGGAAATTGACTACCAGTTTACTTAAGAAAACTGTGGTCATGGGGAGGCAATGGAAATGTAAATAACAACTCATTTATTCATTTATCTATTCAAAAAGTGTTTATTAGATGACTTCTTTGAGTCAAGCAAAGTACAAAATGTTTTGGTGAGACAGTTAATAAAAGGGATGTTGTCTAACTCCCCATGGAACTTGCAGTCTACTGAGAGAAGCACATAATAAATCAGAAAATAACAAGTAAATGTGTGGTCTATAATTTTCATGAATAACTAATATGAGAAGTTTTTTTTTTTTTTAATTGACCTTAGCAAGCCATAAGGATGCAGTGGCTCATGCCTGTTATCTCAGCACTTTGGGAGGCTGAGGCTGGAGGATTACTTGAGTCTAGGAATTTGAGACCAGCCTGGGGAACATAGTAAGACACTGTTGTCTATCAAAATTTTTTTTTAAATATTAACTGGGCATGGTGGCACATGCCTGTAGTCCTGCCTACTCTGGAGGCTGAGATAAGAGGCCTTTGATCCCAGGAGGTCTAGGCTGCAGTGATCGCATCACTGCACTCAGCCTGGGGAACAGAGCAAGTCTCTCTCTTAAAAAAAAAAAACAACAAAAAAGGTAAAAAAAAAAAAAAAATTGACCTTATTGAAGTGTAATTAATATGCAATGAATTACACCCATTTAAGTGTATAGTTTGATGAGTTTTGATACTCACCAGTCTCATCAAGATATAAAACATTTTCATCATTCCATAAAGTATTCTTGAATTTTTTACAGTCAACAAATACTCTTACTCAATCCCAAAACCCCAGGCAATAACTGACTTGCTTTCTTTGAGCAGAGATTAGTTAGGCCTGCCTTAGAATTTCATATAAATGGAAACCTACAATACTGTTTTTTGGTGCCTGGATTCTTTCATGCAACGTCATATTTTTGAAAATTTTTTTCATGTTGTCATAAGTATCAGTAATTTGTTATTTTGTATTCCTGAATAATATTCTATTTTAGGTATGTCCCATAATTACCTATTCATCTGTTAATGAACATTTCAATTACTTCTAATTTCCAGGTCTGCTGTGACCACTTGTGTACAAATCTTTGTGTGGGCACTTATTTTTCCTTTTTCATGGGTAAATATCTAAGAGTGAAGTTGCTAAGTCATATGGTAAAGTTAAGTTTAACTTTATAAGAAATAGACAAACTACTTTCCAAAGTAGCTATATCATTTTGCTCTCTCACCAGCCATATGTGAGTCCACACAGTTGTTCCACATCCTTGTCAGCAATTGATAATGGCCTTCTTTTCCATTTCAGTTAACTTGATATATGTTTAGGAACTCATTACATTTTAATTTGCATTTCTCTGATGACAAATGACATGAAGCATATTTTCTGTGCTAGTTTGCTATATTTATGTATTTTGTGAAATATATGCTCGCATTTTTTGGCTACTTTTAGTTAGTTGTTTTTTCCCATATTATTGAGTTATAAAAGTTCTTCATACAATTTAGATATAAATCATTTGCCATATGTATGCATTGCACATATTCTCCCAAACACGCAGTTTGTAATTATATTTTCATTTTTAATTTTGATAAAGTTCAATTCACCATTTTTTTTAATGATTTATGTTTTTTTCTGTCCTATCTGAGAACTATTTGCCTAGCACAAGGTTGCAAAGATTTTCTTCTATCTTTTCTTTAAGAAATTTCACAGCTCTAGCTTTTGTGTTTAGATCTATGATTCATTTTGAGTAAATTTTTATGTGGCATGAAATAAAGACCAAGGACCATTTTCTCTTCTATATGGATACCAGTTCAGGTTTTTTTTTTTTTTCTATATGGATATCCAGTTCCAGCATCATTCATTGAAAATGCTTTCCCCTGTTTAATTATCTTCACATATTTGTTGAAAATTAATGGATCCTACATAAGTAGGTTCATTTCTGACCTGTTTTGTCCCATTGATCTATTTGTCTATTCTTACACCAACACCACACTGTCTTGATCACTGTAGCTTTGTAGGAAATATTGAAATCAGATAGTGTTAAGTATTTCACCTTTGTTATTTTCATAAAATATTATTTTGGCTATTTTAAGTCCTTTACATGTCTATATAAATTTTAGATGCCTGGGATTTTGATTGGGATTGCATTAATTTATAGATCAGTTCGTGAAGTATTGACTTTAATAATATTGAGTTTTAGAATTTGTGAACATAACAAATCTCTTTCATTTTCCTCAGCAATATTTATAGTTTTAAATGTACAAACCTTGTATGCATATATATATTTTTAAAGCTATTGTAATTGGCATTGCTTTTGCTTAACAAAAATTATTTTCTGAATCTTTGTTGATAGTAGGTGATTTTAATGTTTATCGGAAAGCGATATGTTTTGCAAGTTTCCAGTATCATGGCATATTTGTATATCATATACAAGTCTAGCTGCTTTGTGGTCATCTAATAAGCATAGCACCTCTAAAGTGCAGTAATTAGGTACACTTCCACTGTTGACAACATATACATAGAATAAAATTAATCTGTTTCATGCTATTCTACTCATGATTTGAGCTGCTTATTTCAGTGTTTCTTTTACACACTTTTCTGACTGCATACTCCCTCCTACTAATAGAATATTTTATTTATTTATTTATTTATTTATTTATTTATTTATTTTCTTAGAAACAGTGTCTTACTCTCTTGCCCAGGGTGGAGTACTGTGGCATGATTATAGCTCACTGCAGCCTGCTGCTTTGAGCTATAATCATGCCACAGTACTCCACCCTGGACAACAGACAAGGTCTCACACTGTTGCCCAGGCTAGAGAGCAGCGGTGCAATCACAGCTCACTGCAGCATCAACCTCCCAGGCTCAGGCGATCCTCCCACCTCAGTCTCCGAAGTAGCTGGGACTACAGATGCACATCACTAAGCTCAGCTAGTTTTTGTGTTTTTAGTTGCCCAGGCCGGTCTCGAACTCCTGAGCTCCAGCAAGCCACCTGTGTCAGCCTCCCAAAGTGCTGGGATTACAGGTGTGAGCTCCCACACTCGACCTCTAGTTGAACTTTTTTTTTTTTTTAACACAAATCCTTATATGTGTATCTTGGGGAACATATTTATAAATTATATATACATAATCTTTTACTAATGTGTTATGTAAATGACATTAAAAAACTGATATTTTAAAAGGTCAGGGTAAAGTGTGTAAACCACATTTTTAAATGTATTATCAGTAGTGATGAATTTATGTTATTTCTTAAAGCATGAAATACATATGGAAAAAGTTTCTTTGTTAACAACTGTAGTTATAAATCCATTGTTTAAAATACTCTTCTTGATAATTTGAATTTTGTTGGCTGACTTCTTGTCAAATTAGATTAGGGTGTCCTTGTTGTTAGTCTCATATTATTAGTGAACAGCTTGTTCTAGGAGTAGCAAAGAGTCAGCTCTGCCATTCTTTTTGTAGTTTGCTTGGGCTTGCATTAGTAGCAATATTCTCAATTTATAATGTACTTGCTAGAATCTTTTAAAACCATTTGTTTATTCTGTAAAGTTACTTTCAGCTAAATCTAGGTAATTTAATTGGTAAATACAATCACTGAGCTTACTTAAACTGCAACAGGGCTGAAAATTAACAATTGAATGAAGGGCATTGTTTCAGAATAGGATCTTTTGCTTGTGGGCCTCATATACATAGCAAGTGACAACACTAGTTCAAGTGTATATCAGTAAACTTTCACTTCCTTTTTAGCTGTTTCCATTAAAAGTGAATACAAGTAAAAATTGTAATTACTTTCTATACGTCAGTAGGTCAACTTGGCATTGTCTGATATACAACGACGCCACTCCCCTTGGAAGACCAATGATTTAGACCCCATTGCTACCAAGTTCACATCTTTGCATTTGATTCCTCTAACAGCCAGCATGTTTCACAAAGAAATAAAATAAGGGAAAATAAAATGATAAACTATAAATAAAACAATATCCTCTATTCTACAGCTCTCTGTTGTAGCCAGCTGAATAATAATATGTTTTATTGGTCATAAAATAAGAATGAAGTTTGGATACTCTTTTCAGTCCTACAAGTTTGGAAATAAAAATATAAAACATATGTGTTTTTGAGGTCACATAAAAGCTTAGTGTCTTCTCATCCCAAAGATTATTTTACTGGGAAGTTTTGGTAAATAAAAAGCTTTTTTAAATATATCAAAAAATTTCCTAAATATTAGTAAGCTTTTTTATTGATTATATAACATCCAGTCCCAACCCATCTCTATGTTGTTGTATACAACTTCTCAGTTAAAAAAAATTAAAACAATAAAACAATTATGTGACATAGTTCCTGGTTTTGAGATCTTTGCCATATTCATGGGAAGCTAAGAGATTTATCAAGTGAAACAACTGTGGAACAACAAAAGCCAGGATATAGGTAGTGTCCAAAAAGCTTTCCATTCTTTCTTTAAAACTAAACACCAAGCCCTCTTAAATATGACCAGAGAAGAGCTTACAATGAAAATATTCTTGCAAGAAGCCACCAGCCTCATCGTAATCAAGGTCTTTCTATGCTGGGAATCTTTGCTTACACTTTGGAGTATTGGATTTTGTTATAATATAGACTAGTATTACCTTAGTGTGACAGCACAGAACATGAGTCCCATGAGGGATCTGAGAAGGAAGAGATGAGCATGGAGCAACACCAATTAGGAAAGTAGAAGAGCTATGTGAAGCAATGCTGATTTCTGATTCACCCCACTGTCTACAAATTCTCGTCATTCTTGTTTTCCCTGGATCTTTTCAATGTGGAACAATCTTTTCATTAGGTTGTTGATTCTTTAGAATAAGGATTGGCAAACTATGACCCATGAACCAAATCCAGCCACACTCACTTGTTTACATATTGTCTATGGCCACTTTCCCACTACAACAGTAGAGGGGTATAGTTGTAACAGAGACTATGGGGTCTACAAAACTGAAAATACCTTACTGTTTGGGACGCTACACATAAAGTTAGTCATCCGTATTTTAGGTGGTTGTCTGTCCTTTCTGGCTTGAACAAAAGTTATTTCCTTTGAATATACAGGAAGAGAACTAACATTATGGAGTGCCTGTTTGCTAAGTCATTTCACATAGTCCTACAAGGACCCTATTAAATAAGCATTAAGACTCCATTTCATAGATTAAGGTACTGAGGTTCAGAGAGTTTAAGCAGTTTACATGATGATGTAAGTGATAGGTTTTGGAACTAGGTCTCAAATGCATGTTTTACTGTATTATGTTATTTGCCATACTATGTGCAGTTCAAGAAGGTAGATTCGTGCCACTTGGAAAGCAAAGATGAAAATAATTGTGGGATTGTGAGAAGGAAGTCAGCCATTTAATGAGCAGTTGGTCACCAATGTGGGCCTTGGTATACCACTAAGCTATCTCAGCAAGACTGATTTTGAGCTATGACAGGAAGGTAGCCTTAGGTATTTTTCATTAGCCCGTTGATGCTTTCTCTATAGATCCTCTTTCCACTGAGGATGAAGATTCTTATTACTAAGACCAAATTAATTTATAAAGAAGTATCTTTCCACACTATATGAATAAATATTTATTACATAAAAAAACCCTTGAGCTTTATTTAAAATCTTGATTTTCCAAAGTACAATTAAAGTAGCTTAATTTAAGTGACTTTTTTTTTAATCCACAGATAATATAGGAGCAGCTTGAGAATTGGGAATCTATTGAAACAAATTATATTTGTCATTGATTGATCTCCAAAGGCATATTTCCTTCAGAAACTGGTATTTGAAAATTTACTGAAAATTATATAGCGCTTTAAATGAAGGGAGTTAAAATAAGAGATGAAGATTATGTTTTTATGTGGTGGCTGAACTAAACCCTAATATAGCTTACATATTCACTTTGACTGTCTCTCCGAGTGATCTAAATTATCACAGCTAAACAGACATTCAGAGAAATAAATTAATACTTAAGATACTAAAAATCAATGTTGGCCATGTTACGACATATTCATTTTCTGCAAGTTGATATGATCAAAATTCGATTTGGAATACATGTCTGTTTATGTGGCTGTCAGTAGATTCCTTATCCCTATCATTGTTCTCAGTTGTTTTTATGTCAACTTTCTCTCATTCTGTAGTTTTTCCTCCCCAGAAAAAATAAATGTGCAAGTTCTTATTGCCTTCTTCTTACTTGCTTATTCCTGTTCTACTCCCCATGCCTCTTCACATGCAACAAAGCCCCATTCCACTTTACCATTCCTTAGGAAGCTAACTCTGATGGAAATAGCTACATTAATACATGGGCAGTAGTACATTTCAAAGTCAGGACAAAAGTACAAAATCTAGGAACTAAAAGGAAGTTGCTCAAAGTCACGTCCAGCACCAGAGGTAGACTCTCTGAAGATGGAAGTTCTAAGGATGAAAGATTATGCCCTGTTTAGCATCACCACAGAAAGATGTTTTAAAGATATGTCTTTCTTTGATGTAGTAAAATGAGAAGAACCAGAAACGAACAAATCAATAAAAAGCCAACATTCAGGGGACATTTTAATAATTGTGCTCCATCAGCACAGTAAAATTTCCTGTGTCTACTAAAATCATCATTATAAGTCATGTTCAATAGATAATCAGACTGAACAGCAAAATATTTCTGAAATGATGTAAATAAAAACAGCAGAGTTCAAAATAGTGTTGTTGGAGTATAAGAATGCTACTAATCTACACTGGCTAATTAGAGAGAGAGAGAGAGAGAAAGAGATAACCAAAGAGAGGTAGAGAGAAAAGAGAAAAAGAAGAGAGATAAAATAAAAATATTTATTGCCCCCTGGGAACAGTGCATTCAATAAATATTTTCAATAAAGAGGTTATAAGTTAACAAATAAATGAGTATTTTCTACCTTTATGAGGCTTGAGAGGTATACCTAGATAATTTCTTTACAATATTATCAGCCTTTTTTCTTTTAATACTAGTTATGGAAAATCATTCTTATCAGTACTTTCTTTTGGTTCAGAAGAGAGATTGATGGATATATTTTGAAGTACTTTAGAAATGTTAGCTCAGATGTAAACATTTTATGCCATATCTTAATAAATTTGGAATTGGAGAAATGGCCTTTGAATCCTTTCAGATTATGTAATTGCATCTTTCAATGAAAATCAAATATCAAATATCATCTAAGAATAGAAAATATTACAGCTTTTTGAAAAGTGAGAAACTGAAAAACAAATTCCAGAAATAAGACATTTGCTGCATTGACTTCTAAATGCCCCAAGTTGCTATCAAGCCTGTGTGGAATTACAAAGTTTAAATTTTGTCTTTGGTCTACAAATACTTTTGTAATTTTATAAGAACTGTGTAAAATGGGATAAAAATAAGTGGAGACAATTGAAAATAAAAATACTTAAAAGAGGAATAGAATGTTTTAGGGGTATTATTACCATCCTTTGAATACAAATTATAATTTCTCTTATGCAAATTCATCTGGATTACTACTATTATTGGTTATTAGAATAAACTATAAAGATAAGGGTTTTTTAAGAGTTTCATTGTATTAATGCTTCTTTTTGCATGTAGTTGTGTTACCAAAATACCAGGGGTTCAGTCTAGGTCTTGCTGCTTACCACATAAAAAGCCAATTACTGAGAAAACAAGTATTGCCAGGGAAGAAGGCTTTAATCAGCTTCTGCAGCCAAGGAGATGGGACTGAGGTTTATTTTGCAGGTAGATTGGTCCTGGTATGATTTGCCTTTGGTGGAAGTGGGAGACTAGGGAGAGAAATACTGTTTCAGAAGAAAAATATGGTATTAGATTAACCTTTGATTCCTGGGTGGCTACAAAATCACCTATAGCATGGAGCTACCCAGGACCCCCCTCCTCAGCATGAAGCAGCCAGAAAGATGGATGACCAGATTCCCCATGTCTGAGGAATTTTTACATAGAAAGGCAGAAGTAAAACTGAGCCAATAGCCCCATAGATAGTTTTTGTTGTTGTTGTTGTTGTTTTTTTAATGTATAAACATAGAAATTCATCCTTTTATGCCTGTAATACCAGCTACTCTGGAGTCTGAGGCACAAGAACCACTTGAACCCAGGAGGTGGCGGTTGCAGTGAGCCAAGGTTGTGCCACTGCACTTCAGCCTGGGTGACAGAGTGAGACTCTGTCTCTAAATAAATAAATAAATGAGAAATTTATATTTCTGGTCTTAAGGCTTGAAATCTAATTTGTTTTATCTGAGTTACTTTCTTAGGAAAGGACCCCCAATTTCAAAGAACTGAAATTCACCAGATCACCACATCCAGAATGTGATATACCAGATCCCTCATTCATCATGATTGCTTCCTTGCCCCTCCCTAGTTTGTTTTCTTATACATTATTACATTTCTTCCCTGCTATATAAACCCATAGTTTTGGTTGGTCAGGGAGCTGGATTTCAGACTGAGCTCCCATCACCTCAGCTGCAGCATCCAAGTAAAGCCTTCTTCCTTGGCAATACGTGTTGTCTCAGTGACTGGCTTTCTGTGTGGCAAGCAGCAGGACCTAGACGGAACTCCTGGCATTTCGGTAATAGTTGTGCAGAAGGACTTTTATTGATCATATTTATAGTGCCTGTGAATGTCAAAGATTTTTAGACATTTTTAAGCAGTTAAGGATAGAATGTGAGGATGGCAGATACCTTTGAAGACTTGTCTGGTTACCTTGATCTCACCTTCAGGAAGGTCATTGATGACCTACACCTTAGAGAAGACTCTCACACACCTTCCTTTTAAGGTCTTCCATTGCACAGGTTTATGTATAAGTGTATGTATGTCTGGTGGAAGTAAGTTTGTCTAGTGGATTATTAGAACTTGGGGTGGTGAGAGAACAGAGTTAATTTTAGGTTGGGATCACATATAATTTTGGGATTGTGGAAGGCTTGAGGGAAGGATAAAATGGAGTTGTCTAAACTTTTTGCTGGTTATGAGACAATAAGCTTTTTAAACTTCTCATATTGTTTCTTTCCTTTCTTAGCATTTGTATTAGTCAAGGTTTTCCAGAGGAACAGAAACAATAGGAGATACATATATATAGATATAGATAGATCTATCTATATCTGTATACAGATATAGATAGATCTATCTATATCTATATACAGATATAGATAGATCTATCTATATCTATATACAGATATAGATAGATCTATCTATATATTAGGATCTATATATAGATCTATAGGTAGATCTATACATATATGTATATATCTCCTATATATATCCGATAGATATAAATCATATATATATCCTGTATATATATATATCTGATATATATATATATCCTGTGTATATATAGGATATATATATCCTATATATATATATCCTGTGTGTATATGTGTGTGTATGTATATGTGTGTGTGTGTGTGTGTGTGCGTGTGTGTATATTCTCACAGGAGGTAGAGAAATTGCATAATCTGCTGTGTGCAAGCTGTAGATGCAGGAAAGGATAGTGTTAATTCCAGTCTGAGTCTGAAGTTTTGAAAACCAGGAGTATCAACAGTGTAGGTCCCAGTCAAAGGTCTATTGCTAAGTAAACACTCCACAGGTAAGCCATATTGTATACTATGATTACATTTATTTCTGGTACAACTTGTATTTCCCATTGATTTAGTAATTGTCTCTTATTTCTAATTGTTTACTTTCCCTTATACCTCTTGCCCAGTGACTTCCAAGCTCTCTGTTGTAACTATAAATTATCTCATTCAAACTAATGAACAGAGTAGGTATTTTATTAATGCATTTTTCTTAGACACATCAATTTTGGAACCTTCTGTCCCCCTGCTCATATCAGATGTGTTGCTCTCTAGGTCAGCTACCAAACTGCCATCCCGGGATATTTCCCCATCACCTTAGATAGTCTAGTTGCCTCTTTCTTTTTTCTATACCCTGTTGTCTTGATCTCACATATTCCTTTTACTTGGTTTACTCTTTAGGTTTACAGCTAGATACAGAACAATCTAATCAGCCAAAATAAAATTGATTCAAATTTGGACATGCTTAAAATGTTTATTAATAATACAAATCATGTGTGTCAAGTTAATTGCAACAATTAAAATCAGTTTTTAAGATGATTACTACACCCACTATGGCTTAATTTGGTTTATGTGAGGGACCCACACACCGCAGATTCTTGTTTCTTATGCTTTGATTGTGGGTTCTAAGTTAATGGCAGACATTTTCTTTTCTATTTTATATGTTTATTTTGTGGTTAAACTTGTAATTTTCCTTATCCTTTGTCAGGGATGTTAGCTACAACCACACATGCAATACTGAGGTTACCAGGGTTCTTATCCTTGTCTCTTAGAAATATAAAAATAAACCTGCCATAGACAAACAGCCCAAGATTCTTGATAGTTATGTGATTTTTATATTTTGTATATTTATATATTTTTATTATATATATTTATATGATATATTTTATATTTTATATATTTGTCTTCTTCATATCTTCAAGTAGCTGCCAAATGCTGGTTCTTGTTTCTTTATAATATCTAAAGAGAGCTACTCCTCAGTAGTATGTGGATGAGTACATTCAGAGATGGAAACATGGCAACACATTTCTGGAAATAGCTTGATTCACATTCAGATAAAGGAGTAAATGTACTAAATTCATGGCAATGACTGACTAATTTTCATTCTCTTCAAATAGAGTCCCTTAGCTCATGTAGAAGACCAGAAGAACTGATCAAACTTCAGCAATTTATTTAATCATTCTGTGGGTCATCTGTTGTTATTTTGTTGTGTTTTCCCAGACATTCAGTAAATATAAAGAAATAAGCAGTTACTTGGCTGAATGGGACTCATCTTAAACACACTTTCAACCACTACTCTTATTTTCAGGACATCGTTATTCCACTTTCAGAGGTAGCTACTGACATCAATTCTTAATCATTATAGGCTTAGTTCACACACATCCTATTGGAAAAGTCAGTGTTTTTGTGTATCTCTTACTTGCACAAAATGATACACAGGATAGCACTTTCTTATTTCATACCTACTAGAATGGAAACTAGGGAGACAGGGATTTTGTTTTGCATATAGGTGCTTTGAACAGTGTCCGACACAAAGAAGGCTCCAATGAATGAATAGATAAATAAATATGATATCTTATTTAATCCTGATAGTAGCTTTTTTGTAACGCTATTAAAAAGTTTTTTTTGTGTTTTGTTTGTTTGAGACAGGGTCTCACTCTGTTGCCCAGGGTGGAATGCAGTGGCATGATCTCAGCTCACTTCAGCCTTGACCTAATGGGCTCAAGTGACCCTCTTACATCAGCCGTCTGAGTAGCTGGGACCACAGACATGTGCCACCACACGTAGCTAATTTTTGTATATTTGTAGAGACAGGGTTTTACTATGTTGCCCAGGCTGGTCTGGAACTCCTAGGCTCAAGCAATCCACCCAGCTCAGCCTCCCAAAGTGCTGGGATTACAGGTGTGAACCACTATGCCCAGCCATCAAAAAGTTTAAGTAGTTTGTTCTTGTTCTCCTATGTACTAGTAACAATTGGCAGGTGGGATTAAAACTTAGATCTATATGATTCCAAGTTTATACTTTTAAAAATATTAAATTGGACTTAATTGAAAGGTTTTTTTTTTCTGTTTAGAATAGTTCCTTTCATATGGTAATCACAAAACATGGTAAAATGTTGATTGTGAGCAAAACAAACAAAAATAAGCAAAAGAAGGATTCCTTATGTAAGTTTAAGCCCTTTTATTCATTAGTTTTAATCTGGATTCCATCTTTTACCCTGTCTTAGCATATAGCTTAAGGCTTATTTTTTTTTTAATTTTGCTTAACACAATCTACTCCATTGTCTTCTTGTGAGACCTAGGAGAGTTGCCAAAGGGTGTGGTTATCAGTGTTTAGATTTTTAGAAATCACTCATGCTGTTTACTTCAGCTTTCATTGTAATTAAACAATGAGCTGCTTTCTACATTATCACTTGACAAGCACTAGATAAAATACTATATCTGCATCTGATAAAATGCAGAAGTAAAAAGAAAAAAACTATCAATTAATTTCAGAAATACCTGGCACAGCTTGTTTTAGCATCTCAATGTAGCATGAATAAGCTCAAAGGTACATGTAACTCATTCTTTCTGGTATTTAATGTGTTAAGCAGATCCTGTTACCTATTCCCCTAAAATAAATCATAATTGAAAATCCATTCTGCTGGGCGTGGTGGCTCACGGCTGTAATCTCAACACTTAGGAGGGCCAATGTGGGAGGATCACTTAAGAACAGGAGTTAAAAAACCCATTCCTGGTTTAATTAAGTGCTTTTTTCAGTTGAACACAGAGTTTCATTTATGATGGAATTGCAATGGTATCCTATAAAGAGCAATGGACTTGGCAAAGCTGATCTATATCTGAGTCACAGCTTGACCAATTCAGTGAATGTGAGACCTTTAGAAAGTCATGCCATTTCTGAGCTAAAATTGGTTCATATGTAAAATGTGGATCAAAATTTATGCATTAATTACCTGGGGGTTGTTGTGGGCATTAGATGAGAGAATATATATGAAACAACTTTGTGTTTGTAAAACGTGAGACAAATGTCTTTTATTAGTAATAGTATTAAAACTAGCATTTATATTCATGGCAACTTTCTTGGCGATCTATTTCTAAGCCTTATAAATGATATTTATAAGTTTCACACTTTCACTATAACCAACATTAACCAATTCCCCTTTCCCTTCTCATTCTGTATTTCCTACCTCCTTCTAAAAAGAGTTTTGAGGCATGTTGCCCTAAAATAGGCACATTATGATCAATAAAACATAAATGAAAGGAAGCTTGAATAGTGAAAATTGAATACTTACTAAATGCTAAGAATTAAGATGGGTAACAAACACTATGACTGAGACTATAGAACATCAAGTTCTACAATCCAAAGTTTTGTAATGGTAATGGCCTGACATCAAGTAAATTTGAGTAAGAGATATAGACATGGACAAAACACATATAGTATTATAAAATGCAATAAATAATTTTAAGAAGAAAAGCTGCATTCTATTATTTTATAAATATCATAAAAGAATAACTAGATTCTATAAAGCATAAAACTTTTTTTTTTTTTTTTGAGACGGTGTTTTGTTCTTGTCGCTCAGGTTGGAGTGCAATGGCGTGATCTTGGCTCACTGCAACCTACGCCTCCTGGGTTCAAGTAATTCTCCTGCTTCAGTCTCCCGAGTAGCTGGGATTATAGACACCTGCCACCATGCCCGGTTAATTTTTATATTTTTAGTAGAGACTGGCTAATCTCGAACTCTTCACCTCAGGTGATCCACCTGCCTCGGCCTCCCAAAATGCTGAGATGACAGGCGTGAGCCACCACACCCAGCCAAAACTCTATTTTAATTTGTGAAGGGAGTCAGGAACATGTTGCTCTCTGAGGAAATGTTTGGGTGTATTTTAAATATTTATAATTTCCTAAAAACGAATCATCAGGACTTTCATTCATTAGTCCACTCATTCATTCAACTAATTAATATTTGAGAGTCTTTATGGGTATAGAAAGAAAAATAATGATAGTTAATTTTTATCAAGCACTTATGTAGGAGGCTATGATATTCGTATGTATCAATCATGCATTGTGGTAAACACTTTAATTGTATAAACTTCTTTCATCCTTGTACTAGCTCTATGGGTACGAAATATTACCATACCTAATTTAATTTACAGAAGATGAAACTAAGGAAAAATAAAGTAAGTGACTAGCCTAACTTAGGTCAGTGGCTTGTAAGTGGCAATGAAAGGATTTCACTCCATAGTTAAATTTCTATTTTAGAATGACCACTCTAGCAGCAGGATAAGGAATAGACTGGAAAAGGTGGAGGTTATAAGTTAAAAGGAGGCTGTAGAGATACTTTAATTGCAAAGTCATAGGGACCTAAGATAAGACTCTGGAAAGTAGAAGAAGGTATGGATTAAAAACTGTTTTAGATTAAAGATAAAGGATTTGGAGAACCACTTGTATGTGTGTTTTGAATGAGAAAGCTGTAGTTTAGATTATTTTTCCAGATTTCTGACCAGATAGGGTAAATATATAATGATGCCATTCACATCATGGAAATCTAGGACTAGGATAGATCTTAGAGAAAACATGATGCATGTAATGATTCAAATCGGGACATGAAGAGTTTGAGGTTTCCGTAAAATGGCAGATATTCTGTAGGCAGATGAATATGTGGGTGTGGAGTTTAGGAGCAAGTTCTGGGCTGGAAGTCTGGACTTCTTACTTAAAGCCAAGTGAATGGGTAAAGAAAATGGTATATAGTAATAGTAATAAGAAAGGAGAGCTACACAGGTTAATTTAGCTAAGATCAGAAAGTGAACATTGAATTTGATAATATGGAGGCATCTTTCACTTATTCATTCAACTAATATTTAATGAGAGATTATTATCAAGCACCATGCAGGAAACTAGGAATACAATTTTAGCAGAATAGATATTGCCTGTGTCTTCGTGATGCTTGATCTAATAGTGAGTATTCATCCAGTAATCATTCAAGTAACCACTCGGAATTTAGAGATATCAGCCTGAATAGTGGGAATTGCAGAAGAGAAGTCCCCAGTGAAAGGCGTCTTTGAAGAGCCACATAAAATCAGCTTCCATATGGGCTTGTTCAGAAAGTGCGAATCAATTTAAGATGCTTCAGGTTCAATTATGACATTTATTGTCCTTTGGTCTCTTCTTTCCTAGTAACACCTTCCTTCTCCTATTCTTTTGGAAACCCAGGTGCAAAGTAGAGAAGAGGAAGCCCTGAAACAGGTCCTATGTAGGGGAAATAACAATTAATTCTAAAATCAAATTTGAAGTTTTTTTGTTTGTTTGTTTGTTTGTTTGTTTGTTTTTTGAGACGGAGTCTCGCTGTGTCTCCCAGGCTGGAGTGCAGTGGCGTGATCTGGGCTCACTGCAAGCTCCGCCTCCCGGGTTCACGCCATTCTCCCGCCTCAGCCTCCCAAGTAGCTGAGACTACAGGCGCCCGCCACCACGCCCGGCTAGCTTTTTTTTTTTTTGATCAGTATCTTGAAACAGTGCATTCTAATTATTGAATGGAGACTGAAGTTGAGACTTAAACTAAAAGCATGACTACCTATTATTTAACAGTAAGCAGAAAAGTTGAGGAATTGGCCAAGATTTTGCTTAAAGGGCAAAGGAAAATGGCTCTCAATGAATTTTTAAATTATCCATGGGAGAAAAAAAAAGTTATCTTTGCTATTATATCAGGAGCCATGCACTAGGGAGGGCTGCAGCAGATGGAAGAGCAGAGCAGATTAAAAGTAAGGAGTAAAAATAAATAGGGGTTCCTTTTCCAAAATATACATAAAAATAGAGAAAGTATGGAATGAGAGAGAGGCAGACTATGGAGAGTTTTGTGGTTTTTTTTGTTTTTTTTTTTTTTTTTTTTTTTTTTTTGGTAAGGCAAAATCTCACTCTGTCACCCAGGCTGGAATACAATGATGCAACTACGACTTACTGCAGCCTTGACCTCTGGGGTTCAAGCAATTCTCCCACCTTGGCCCCCTGAGTAACTGGGACTGCAGGAACACGCCACCATGCCTGATTAATTTATTTTCATTTTTTGTAGAGATGGTGTATTTTTTCGTTCTCACGCTGCTATAAAGAGCTGCCCAAGACTGGGCAATTTATAAAGGAAAAAGGTTTAATTTACTCAGAGTTCCACATGGCTGGGGAGGCCTCAGGAAACTTATAATCATGGCAGAAGGGGAAGCAGACACATCCTTCTTCACATGGTGGCAGGAGAGAGAATAATGAGAACCGAGTGATGGGGTAAGCCCCTTATAAAACCATCACATCTCGTAAGAGCTAACTCACTATCACAAGAACAGGACGGGGAAACCACCTTCATGATTCAATTATCACCCACCAGCTCCCTCCCAAGATATGTGGGGATTATGGGAACTGTAATTCAAGATGAGATTTGGGTGGGGACACAGCCACACCATATCAGACAGGGTCTCACTATGTTGCCAGGACTTGTCTCTAACTCCTGGGCTCAAGCAATCCTTCTGCTTTAAACTCCCAAAGTGCTGGAATACAGGCATGAGCCACAGCACCTGATCATTATTTTTTTAATATTGAAGACATCTGAGCATTTTTGTATGCCAAGAGAAAAGAATAGAGAAATGCTGATTTTACAAAACAGAGAGTGAATGATTCCTGTATGCGTATTTATTCTTGAGTTATTTTAAGAATATGTGCTTAAACAAATATTTTTAGGTCATGAATATTAGCAGCATAACCAAGAAATTGTGTGGTTTCTTTACCTTCGAAATTACCTTTCTTTTCAGAATGTTCGAGTTTATTCTCTGTCATTTGCAAGTCAAAGAATTCGGTTTTTCTGGTAAAATTATTCTATTTTAATTGTAGGAACTTGATGTATAACTTAGGTCTTACAGGCGATCTTGAAACATTTAATAAATGTGTAAGCTCCATGACAAACTTTGTTTTATTCCGTTTTACTATATAAATTATATTCACTACAGCATTCTCAGTGGCTGCAGCCAGGAGCTGATGAATAGTATATGCTAAAATATATTGGGGAAATGAAAAGTAGGAGCTGAAACTTAAGATGTTGGTTGAATAATAGCTAAGTGAAAGGTCCTATATAGAAAACAGTTAATACCAGGTAACAGTCTGCTTGAGCCAGTCAGTTTTAAAAGTCAGAGATTAAGAAGCCTGAAAGAGAATTTGATCTTCAAATGAACATTACTTATGTATTTATTCAATACACTTTAATGCAAAGATGTACTTAATTTTATTTAAAAAAGGGACTGATGAATGGGTTCACTTGTATTTTGCCTTTACAAAAGAAAACCTCTGTAAAATAGGTAAAACAGACAAGGAAATAAAGAAGAGGACAAATGTGTCTAAGTTACATTAAGCCAATGTGGAACGACAATAAAATCCAAGATTTGAGATAGAAAGATATTATGTAATACAAGTTTCTAGAGTCACTAAATTCCTTCAAATACTTTTAAAGAGAAGGCTATCTGTGTTCCAAAAGTACTGTCTCATAGTTTAGCCTGAGCACTACTCCCTTAAATACAGGAAATGATTTGAACTCAGTCATTGTAGACCTTTGCTTATTCATTCAGCCATACCACTGTTTTACTTTTTTAATGTACGCAATTTAACAAAATGAGTATTATCATAAGCTATATGGATATAGAATTTATGACATTGGAAATTATGGGTTGAATTCGGCAAAGAGATCATGATTACAGCTTTTTTATTGTAGATTTTTCCTCTGTACTTTTATCATGTGAATGGCACCCCTATTTATTGTTAAGTATTTTCAAAATGTAACCACTGGTTTTAACCACAATTATTATTATATTTATAGAAAACTGTCAAAGCAGATATAGTTTGTTATTCACAAAGTTATAGGTTCTCTATAAATAAGAGAAGGTGATAATTATCATAGGAAAACTTACATTTTGCATACGAATTAAAAGAGCACAAGAGTGGCACTTATTTCTTAAGATTTAAGATGTGAAAAGTAGCTATTTAGGATTTCCAACTTCCATATTCAATAAGCCTTTCAGTCAGGTTATCCTAGTGCTTCCAGTATACTAAACAATGATTAAACAAGAATAGGAAAGGTAGGTCACACATTCCCACTTAGGAGATGCTATTGTTAAATTATTTTCAGTAGTATTACTTCCTTGAGTGAGGTTTTAAGCAGCGATCTATCCTAAAGATAGTATTTCTGAGGAAGAGATGTACTTTTTCAGTCATTTTATTATTTTTTAAGGTACACCATTCATAGTCTGGATTAGTAAAACAACTTCTTGTATATACTGAAGCTAATTTGAGGAATATCTCAGGGTTTGCAGATTATTTAAACTCACATGTGCTTTTGCTGACAGTTTCAAGATTCCTCCTTTTCATGTCTCTCCTCATATTGCTCATTTGTTTCATTGTTATGTATATTAGAAACAAAATCCCCTAACTGCTAACTCATAGCAGAAAACTCTCAAAAACTCTCAACCCTTCCCATACTTCCTATGTACTCACCATTCCATTATACTTAATTTTTGTGCATGCCAGTGGAGTCCTGCTTTGGAGAACTGGGCTGTGGCTAGAGGTGGGAACATGAGAGAGCTGGAAGTGCTTGGAAGTTCATGGTTTTGGAGTGCCCTTCAGCCAATACTAGAGGGGAATTGGAGGATAAATACTTCAGCGTCCTCACTTGTTGGGTGGATAACTCCACGTGGTTTCTCAAAGTTCTGCAGAATAGACCTCAGTTTCCCATAGTAATAATCAGCTAGAAAATGCACCTTTCATTGTCTTTTTCCCCACTTTGTCTCAGTTTCTCAGTCTCCTAATAATGCTTCTTAAAATCATACTCTAAATACACTTACACTACAAGTCTTGTTCCTGGGACTGCTTTGAAGGGACCCAAACTAAGACATAGGTATTCACAATTAGAACTTACATGTTAATGTAAGGTAAACACTATTCAAATATAAAGGTATTGATTGAAAAGACTAAGAGTGATAGTTAAAAAGTAGTGCCATTTTATTGAATGTTTGTTATATAATTATGTGCCAATAACCAGTTTAAATCATTTTTTACATATTATGTAATTCTCCCAGTATCTCTTTGAGATTGTATTATATTCCCATTTTATACATGAAGAAACTAAGGCTTAAAGGTAGTAAGTCATCTAATTGAGGTTTCATAGCTAGTAAGTATTAGAGCCAGGATTTGAAACCAGTGCTCTTGTCACTCAGCAGAAAGTCCCCACAAATTGCAAATTCTTTAAACAAATTAGGTCCCCTCAGGGAATATGAATTTATATGTGTGTATGTGTGTATGTACATATATTTCAGGATGTATTTGTTTATATTTATCCTACAATTCTTCTAATATGTGTATCATTTTATATTTCATCTGTTTTGTACTTAATACTGGTTCATGTTGCTAAGTTTCATGATAAATGCAAATAAAGACATTTATTTTCTTTAAAAAGTAATTGTATTTTGACCATGGACAATAGTAACCATTATAAAGAATCCTTCAAAAGAATAAATGAAACTTGAGGCTTGGTTGTCACATGAGTCATCCACCACCAGCAAACTTACATCTCCCAAGATTTAAGGCTTACGTCCAATTGGTTGAAGTAATAGGACAATAAATCATTTACAGAAGAATCTTATTTTTGGTTTGCTAAAAAAGGAGGAAGTTTTTATTTTCCATAGAAATGGAGCCAAAACTCATACTAACAAATTCCAGATTAAACTAATACTTGTTGGATAGCAAAGAACCTGGCTTTCTTATCCATCATTGGTTAAAATTAATCAGAAAAGATTGTGTAATCATAGGAATTTTGCTGTGACAGAAACAGAAATATAATTTGGTCTCTCTATCTGTAGCAGGTTCCACAGCCAAGAATCCAACCAACAACACATTAAAAGTATTTTTTTTAAATCAGTAAAAAGTGAGAACAATAAAAAATAATACAAATAAAAACCAATATAGTATAATAACTACTTATTGAGGGTTTAAATTGCATTTGGTATTTAAAATAACATAGAAATGATTTAAAGTATATGGGAAGATAGACAGAGGTTATACGCAAATACTGTCATTTTATTATAGAGAACATGAACATCCATAGATTTTTGTATCTGTGGGGGGCCCTCGAACCAATCTCCATGGATATCAATGGACAACTATACTTGTTTCCCTAGAGTTACCCAAAGTCAGAGGAAAAATAAAAGACAACTTTTTCATTTTAAGTTCAATATAATTAAGCAAGTTTCTGTTGTAAAATGCAAAGTCAATATTTAAAAATGCAAATTTGTAGTTTATTTTCTAAAGGAAAGAATAATAACTATTAGTAAAAGAAGAGGATACTTTAAAAAGTGCTATGCAATTACCTATATGAAACTCTGCCAAAAGAAATTTTACTTAGTGATTGTAGTTTATTTGTAAAACCAATTTTAGCTTCTATAAAATGATAGGACACATATCTCTCTCAAGTTTTAATAAATAGTGGCTCTTTTGTCATACTTTGCATATAGTTACATATATATCCGTCAGTTCAACTAAAGTTTGATCTTCTTGGGGAAGGTATACTTTAATTATTCAGTGAATATTTATTGTAAACCTACCTTGTGACAAACCATGTGCTGAACTTTACAAATACAAAGACAAACAAGTTGAGGCCTAAGTCTTTACAGAACTTGGAAAAGCAGAATGAGAGAGAAGATAATTAAAGAGTAATATAATAAATGCCATGATAGCAGCATATACAAAGTTCTCAGAGGGTGGATAGTCAACCTAATTTTGTAGAAGTGATGAAAAAGAAAGAGAGAGAGAGATTAGCTGAAATGTAAATATATACAAATTTAATATATATCTATGATATTAAAGATAGAGAATGTTAAAAACTCGGTAATCAAATAGATAAAGTGAGTGAAAAGTGACTTACAATGGAATTTGGATGTGTAGCCTGGATTCATTGTAGAAGGGTATTCCTACTTCTGTTTAGTCATATAGACAAGAAAATAATAGGAAAAAAAGGTTTAACAGGAAATTTTAAAGGTTTTCAACATGTTGAAGACAAAATGCCTGTGGAACAAGCATGTGGAAATGTGAGGTGAGGGGAAAGATCAACAGATTTACCTTTGTATGGGGGCCATCAAAAATTTCTGAGAGTAAATATAATTATCCCAGGACAGAATAGATGGAAACTCATCTAGAGCAGGGATCATGTCTTGCTCACAATGCTTAAAAAGAGCATGTTTTAAATTGTATTGACTACCCTGAGAGAATGTGACAAACACTGAGAACAAGATACTAGGTAACTTCAAAATGTTGTAAGGAAAGGAAAATTGAATTATTCAATGGAACAAATAATCACAAATAAAATCAATATAAACTTTTTCAAATGAAACCTGATAAACAGAAGTAGCAACTATGTGTTTGTATTCTTAGGGCAAATAAATGTGCATGTTGAGGTGACTGGCAAGATGGCCAAATAGGAACGGCTCTGGTCTGCAGCTCCCGGTGAGATCAACACGCAGAAAGTGAGTGATTTCTCCGTTTCCAACTGAGGTACCTGGCTTATCTCATTGGGACTGGTCAGACAGTGGGTACAGCCCACAGAGGGCAAGCTGAAGCAGGGTGGGGTGTCACCTTACCCAGGAAGCACAAGAGATTGGGGAACTCCCTCCCCTAGTCAAGGGAAGCCGTAAGGGACTGTACCAAGAGGAATAGTGCATTCCATCCTGGATACTATGCTTTACCCAAAGTCTTCACAATCTGCAGACCAGGAGATTCCCTCAAGTGCCTATGCCACAAGGGCCCTGGGTTTCAAGAACAAAACTGGGCAGCCATTTGGGCAGTCACTGAGCTAGCTGCAGGAGTTTTTTGCATACTCCAGTGGTACCTGGAATGCCAGCGAGACAGAACCATTCACTCCCCCGGAAAGGGGGCTGAAGTCAGGGAGCCAACTGGTCTAGCTCAGTGGATCCCACGCCCATGGAGCCCAGCAAGCCAAGATCCACTGGCTTGAAATTCTCACAGCCAGCACAGCAGTCTGAAGTCAACTTGGGACACTGAAGCTTGGTGAGGGGAGGGGCGTCCACCATTACTGAGGCTTGAGTAGGCAGTTTTCCCCTCACAGTGTAAACAAAGCGACCTGGAAGTTCAAACTAGGCAGAGCCCACCGCAGCTCTACAAAGCTGCTGTAGCCAGACTTCCTCTCTAGATTCCTCCTCACTGGGCAGGGCATCTCTGAAAGAAAGGCAGGGGCTTATAGATAAAACTTCCATCTCCCTGGAACAGAGAACCTGGGGGAAGGGGCGCCTGTAGGCACAGCTTCAGCAGACTTAAATGTTCCTGCCTGCAGGCTCTGAAGAGAGCAGCAAATCTCCCATCACAGTGCTTGAGTGCTGCTAAGGGATACGCTGCCTCCTCAAGTGGGTCCCTGATTCCCATGTCACCTGACTGGGAGACACCTTCCAGCAGGTGTCAAGAGACACCTCATACAGGAGAGCTCTGGCTGAATCTGGCGGGTGCACCTCTGGGACAAAGCTTCCAGAGGAAGGAACAGGCAGCAATCCTTGCTGTTCTGTAGCCTCTGCTGGTGATACCCAGGCAAAAAGGGTTTGCAGTGTACCTCCAGCAAACTCCAGCAGACCTGCAGCAGAGGAGCCTGACTGTTAGAAGGAAAACTAGCAAACAGAAAGGAATAGCAATAGCATCAACAAAAAGCATGTCCACACAAAAACCCCATCCGAAGGTCATCAATGTCAAAGACCAAAGGTAGATAAATCCACGAAGATAAGCAAAATACAGCACAAAAAGGCTGAAAATTCAAAAAAAACAGAATGCTTCTTCTCTTCCAAGGGATCATAACCTGCCAGAAAGGGAACAAAACTGGAGGGAGAATGGCGAATTGACAGAAGTAGTCTTCAGAAGGTGGGTAATAACAAACTCCTTCTAGCTAAAGGAACATGTTCTAACCCAAGGCAAGAAAGCTAAAAACCTTGAAAAAAAGTTAAAGGAATTGCTAACTAGAATAACCAGTTTCGAGAAGAAAATAAATGACCTGATGGAACTGAAAACCACAGCACAATAACTTCTTGAAGCAAACACAAGTATCAATAGCCAAAACGATCAAGCAGAAGAAAGGCTATCAGAGATTGAAGATCAACTTAATGAAATAAAGTGTGAAGACAAGATTAGAGAAAAAAGAATGAAAAGAAAAGAACAAAGCCTCCAAGAAATATAGGACTGTGTGAAAAGACCAAACCTACATTTGATTGGTGTACCTGAAAGGGACAGGGAGAATGGAACCAAGTTGGAAAACACTCTTCAGGATATGATACAGGAGAACTTCCCCAACCTAGCAGAACAGTCAACATTCAAGTTCAGGAAATAGAACACCAGAAAGATACTCCTCGAGAAGAGCTACTCCAAGATACATAATTGTCAGATTCACTAATGTTGAAATGAAAGAAAAAATGTTAAGAGCAGCCAGAGAGAAAGGTCAGGTTACCCAAAAAATGAAGCCACTCAGACTAACAGCGAATTTCCCAGCAGAAACCCTACAAGCCAGAAGAGAGTGGGGCCAATATTCAGCCTTCTTAAAGAAAAGAATTTTCAACCCAGAATTTCATATCCAGCCAAACTAAGACTTGTAAGTGAAAGAGAAATAAAATCCTTCACAGACAAGCAACTGCTGAGAGATTTTATCATCACCAGGCCTGCCTTACAAGAGCTCCTGAAGGAAGCACTAAATATGGAAAGGAAAAACTGGTACCAGCCACTGCAAAAACATAACAAATTGTAAAGACCATTGACACTATGAAGAAACTGCATCAACTAACAGGCAAAATAACCAGCTAGCATCATAATGATAGGATAAAATTCATATATCACAATATTAACCTTAAATGTAAATGGACTAAATGCCCCAATTAAAAGACATACACTGGCAAATTATCGAGTCAAGACCCATTGGTGTGCTGTATTCAGGAGACACATCTCATGTGCAAAGACACATACAGGCTCAAAATAAAGAGATGGAGGAAGATTTACCAAGCAAATGGAAAGCAAAAAAAAAGCAGGGGTTGGAAACCTAGTCTGTGATAAAACAGAATTTAAACCAACAAAGATCAAAAAAGACAAAGAAGGGCATTACATAATGGTGAAGTTTTAAATGCAACAAGAAGAGCGAACTATCCTAAATATATATGCACCCAAATACAGGAGCACCCAGATTTATACAGCAAGTTCTTTGAGACCTGCAAAGAGACTTAGACTCCCACACAATAATAGTGGAAGACTTTAGCACCCACTGTCAATATTAGACAGATCAACGAGACAGAAAATTAACAAGGATATTCAAGACTTGAACTCATCTCTGGACCAAGCAGACCTAATAGACATCTACAGAACTCTCCACCCCAATCAACAGAATATACATTCTTCTCAGCATCACATCACACTTATTCTAAAATTGACCACATAATTGGATGTAAAACACTCCTCAACAAATGCAAAAGAATGGAAATCATAACAGTCTCTCAGACCACAGTGCCATCAAATTAGAACTCAAGATTAAGAAACTCATTCAAAACCGCACAACTACATGGAAACTAAACAACCTGCTCCTAAATGGGTAAATAACAAAATTAAGGCAGAAATAAATAAGTTCTTCGAAACCAATGAGAACAAAGACACAGTGTACCAGAATGTCTGGGACATGGTTAAGCAGTGTTCAGAGGGAAATTTACAGCACTAAATGCCCGCAGGAGAAGGCAGGAAAGATCTAAAAATGGCATTCTAACATCACAACTAAAAGAACTAGAGAAGCAAGAGCAAACAAATTCAAAAGCTAGCAGAAGACAAGAAATAACTAAGATCAGAGCAGAACTGAAGGAGATGGAAACACACACACACAAAAAAAAACTTCAAAAAAATCAATGAATCCAGGAGCTGGTTGTTTGAACAAATTAACAAAATAGATAGACTTCTAGGCAGACTAATAAAGAAGAAAAGAGAGAGAAGAATCAAACAGACACAATAAAAAAAGGATAAAGGGATTATCAGCACTGAACCCACAGAAATACAAACTACCATCAGATAATACTATGAACACCTCTATACAAATAAACAAAAAATCTAGAAGAAATCTATAAATTGTAGACACATATACCCTCCCAAGACTAAACCAGGAAGAATTGAATCCCTGAATAGATCAATAACAAGTTCTGAAACTGAGTTGGTAATTAATAGCCTACAAACTAAAAAAAGTCCAGGACCAGACTCTTTCACAGAGGAATTCTACCAGAGTTACAAAGAGGAGCTGGGACCATTCCTTCTGAAACTATTCAAAACAATAGAAAAAAAGGGACTCCTCCGTAATTCATTTTATGAGGCCAGCATCACCCTGATACCAAAACCTGGCAGAGATACAACAAAAAAAGAAAACTTCAGGTCAATATCCCTGATGAACATCAATGAGAAAATCCTCAATAAAATACTGGCAAACTGAATCCAGCAGCACATCAAAAAGCTTATCCACCAGGATCAAGTTGGCTTCATCCCTAAGATGTAAGGCTGGTTCAACTGACGCAATCAATAAACGTATTCCATCACATAAACAGAACCAATGACAAAAACCACGTGATTATCTCAATGGATGCAGAAAAGGCCTTCAATAAAATTCAACACCTGTTCATGCTAAAAACTCTCAATAAACTAGGTATCGATGGAACATATCTCAAAGCAATAAGAGCTATTTATGAAAAACTCACAGCCAATATCATAATGGGCAAAAGCTGGAAGCATTCCCTTTTGAAAACCTGTTCTAGACAGGGATGCCCTCTCTTACCACTCTTATTCAACATAGTATTGGAAGTTCTAGCCAGGGCAATCAGGCAAGAAAAAGAAATGAAGTGTATTCAGAAAGGAAGAGAAGAAGTAAAACTGTCTCTGTTTACAGATGACATGATTGTATATTTAAAAAACCCCATCATCTCAGCCCCAAATCTCCTTAAGCTGAGAAGCAACTTCAGCAAAGTCTCAGGATACAAAATCAATATGCAAAAATCACAAGCATTCCTATACAACAATAATAGACAAACAGAGGGCCAAATCATGAGTGAACTCCCATTCACAGTTGCTACAAAAGGGAATTAAATACCTAGGAAAACAACTTACAAGGGATGTGAAGGACTTCAAGAAGAACTACAAACCACTGCTCAAGAAACAAGACAGGACAAAAACAAATGGAAAAACATTTTATGCTCATGGATAGGAAGAATGAGTATCTTGAAAATGGCCATACTGCCCAAAGTAAAGTATAGATTCAATGCTGTCCCCATCAAACTACCATTGACTTTCTTCACAGAATTAGAAAAAAAAAAATACTTTAAATTTTATATGGAACCAAAAAAGAGCCCATATAGACAAGACAATTCTAAGCAAAAAGAACAAAGCTGGAGGCATCACACTACCTGACTTCAAACTATACTACAAGGCTACAGTAACCAAAATAGCATGGTACTGCTACCAAAACAGATATATAGACCAATGGAACAGAACAGAGGGCTCAGAAATAATGCCACACATCTACAACCATCTGATCTTTGAAAAACCCAACAAAAACAAGCAATGGGGAAAGGATTTTCTATTTAATTAATGGTGTTGGGAAAGCTGGCTAGCCATATGCAGAAAACTGAAACTGGACTCCTTCCTTACACTTTATATACAAATTAACTCAAGATGGATTAAAGACTTAAATGTAACACCTAAAATCATAAAAACCCAAGAAGAAAACCTAGGCAGTACCATTCAGGACATAGGCATGACTAAAACACCAAAAGCAGTGGCAGCAAAAGCCAAAATCAACAAATTAAACTAATTTCTAAACGAAAATCAAATTAAACTAAAGAACTTCTGCACAGCAAAAGAACCTATCATCAGAGTGAACAGGCAACCTATAGAATGGGAGAAAATTTTTGCAATCTATCCATCTGACAAAGAGCTAATATTCAGAATCTACAAGGAACTTAAAAAACTGACAAGTAAAAAACAACCCCATCAAAAAGTGGGTGAAGGATATGAACAGATACTTTTCAAAGGAAGACATTTATGTGGCCAATAAACATATGAGGAAAAAAGCTCATTATCACTGGTTGTTAGAGAAATACAAATCAAAACCACAATGAGATACCATCTCATGCCAGTTAGAATGGCAATCATTAAAATGTCAGGAAACAACAGATGCTGGAGAGGGTGTGGAGAAATAGGAACGCTTTTGCACTGTTGATGGGAGTGTAAATCAGTTCAACCATTGTGTAAGACAGAATGGCAATTCCTCAAGGATCTGGAACCAGAAATACCATTTGACCCAACAATCCCATTACTGAGTATATACCCGAAGGATTATAAATTATTCTACTATAAAGAGACATGCACACATATGTTTATTGTAGCACTATTCGCAATAGCAAAGACTTGGAACCAACCCAAATGCCCATCATTAATAGACTAGATAAAGAAAATGTGGCACATATCCACCGTGGAATACTATGCAGCCATAAAAAGGATGAGTTCATGTCCTTTACAGGGACATGGATGAAGCTGGAAGCCATCCTTCTCATCAAACTAATACAGGAACAGAAAACCAAACACTATATGTTCTCACTCATAAGTGGGAGTTGAACAATGAGATCACATGGACACAGGGAGGGGAACATCATGCACCAGGGCCTGTCGGGTGCTGGGGACTAGGGGAGGGATAGCATTAGGAGAAATACCTAATGTAAATGGCAAGTTGATGGGTGGAGCAAACCCCCATGGCACGTATATACCTACGTAACAAACCTGCACATTCTGCACATGTATCCCAGAACTTAAAGTATAATAATAAAAAAAAAATGCAAATTATTTGGTGTGGTGAAAATTAAAGAGGCTATTTTCTTAGGAAATTACATAGATTAAAAATACAAATCTATTTAAGAAGAATTTAGATAAGTTAATGAAAGTTAATTTCACAGATTATAGAGGGAAGCTTTGCATAGCAGCAGGAAAATTTTTAACCTTTTAAATGGACAGCATATGAGCAGCCATCATTCACAAAACACCCTCGTACTACTGGAAGAGAAAGAATATTGTAATAGAACTTTGGGTATTATAATTATTTCATATTTGTATAATTTTTTAATAAAACTGAATCCATAAAAGTGATTAATAAAAGTAAACCTTGGCTATCAGTTTTTAAAAGGTGACACAAATTTAGTCAATTATGAGTTTTATGAAAAGCGACTTGCATATTTATACAATAAAATAAAATGTTGATCAGCAACAGGAAGATTTTATTGAATTTGTATGTACATAGCAAAGTTAGTGAAACTTCTCTGGCAAATTTTATCAGAACATTACATGAACTGAGGCCAGAAAATATTCAGCATGGTTTATCCAGTTTTCCTGATATAATAAATTAAATCTCAAATCTACATCTGGTGATATGCTTTTCAGAGACTATCTTTAACTATAATTTTATATTTCCTAAAAAAAGGTGTTGGAATAAGCCAAAATTCAGTTGTTCTATTTCCTAGCATTTTTACTAGTGCATAGATTTTTGATTATTTGTGAAGTGAATTCAGAACAGACAAGCCACAGGGGCTCAGATGAGGTCTCTGAGTGCATTCGTGAGACTAAATTCTTACAGAGTGCCTAAACAATTCATTGAAGTTAAGTTCTCACCAGGAAGAAAGATAATTATCCATAGAATGATATAAGAAATAACACATTATCACAATTTCTTCCTTAGATCAAAATTCCTTGAAGGCAGGCATCATATTTTATGCTTCTTATGTAACCATCTCCACAATATTTAACACAGCACTGATTGCATTAGGTGTTTATTGAATACTCATTGAATGAGTGATCAGAAAAAATATTCTGCTTTATCAACTTGGAAGGTACTCTTAAATTTATTTTACACCTGGTCATTTGCTCTGTGCTCTTCCATTATTGACATTAATGTGATACTAGCAATTTTAACTGTTTTAAGCTACTGCCTACCCCGTCCTTTTACTATTTCAGTCCCTTTATGTCATTTTAAGTGATAATGAGAATAAATATTTTCATGTGTCAGAATTTTAAGTTTTGTAAATAACACCATATCTTTTGGAATTGTGGGACTGTGGCTTTGGGGATCTCTAAAATCAGCTCAGGGAAAGATATCTGATGGAACTTTATAAACTACATACTTTTTCTCTAATCGTAACATTCCATAGACTCGAGTAGGTTTCAGTAAGTCTCCACCTTCAGCAGCATAACAGACATTAACAGGAGAGATGGGAGGAGCAGGTCACCAATGTTACCTTTACCTTCAACTTGGCCTTGGAACACTCACATTTTTCTGTAATTCTCTAATTCTTATGATATAAAATATCTTTTATTGAGCAATGCTAGGGTTTCAGGTAGCCTGGAGCTTTGTTTAACATCTTAGCACCAAAGGATTTGTTTCAATTTTTCCCTATAACCAGTGCAATTAGATTAGATAAGTACCTATCTATGTAAACCCTCTATGTCAAGTTTAGGGGAATTTGATGGCCAATTATTTTAAGATAATAGAAAATGCAGGTGATTGCTGTGTGTTCAATATAATAAATAAGAAAATTCAGGATGATAGAGTCCAGAAATGGTGCACAGTTTAACAGAGGAGGTAATAATATCAACCAAAGCAGGTTTGAAAATCTTTGCCAATCCCTATTGGCATCCCTTCAAAAAGCTTATTTATTTCCTACAACACTAATTTTAACCACTAATGCTTGAATGCCTGATATCTAATTAAGTGCTCAACCTATAAATTAGGTAGTAATTTTATTTAGACTGTGTAAGAAAAACATTAACAGCATTCAGTACTGTATTATATGGCCCTCCCATTCGGAATTCAAGTCTCAACACCTCTTTTCCTTCACTTATAGCACTTGCAGTCTGTACCAAATCAGGACATTTTATAAAATAGTTTTGCAGTGAATGCACTTTATTTTGTAACAAATAGAAATTAATTTGCCTCCTTTTGGTCTTGCATCATAGTTCTGCAGAGCTGATTTGAGTATTACTTTTCTTAGCTGAGTTCAGGAAAACAAAGAGGAAGACAAGAAGATGGTATAAAGTCCACTAGCAATGATGACAACAGCCTGGATGAGAAAGTGGTAGACTGATATCCAGCTTTTTAATATAATTAGTAGTTGAATTACTCTGAAAGGACAAAGTCTTGCTTGAAGCCATCTGTTTATAAAGATCTTTTCCTTGCTTTTTAGCCTGTCAGGTTCACTGAGGCCAGCCAAGGTTCAGGAGGCAGGGAAAGCCCATTTATAATGCTCAGGCAATCTCTGGTCACAGGTGAAAAATCAGACAAAAGACAGAAAATATGTAAAATGTGCTCAATCAAATTATTTTAAAGTATTTTTTCATTCATTCATTAATTTTCATGGAAAAGTAAAAAAACAAAATAACAAAAAACTACATTTAGGCTTATACAGGATCCAAGTTCTTAGTGTTCCTTAAAATAGAAATGCTTCTTATATTACAAATCATTTGATCCATGGAAATAAAGGTAGCTACTCATTTATTTCAGTTCCTGCCCCTTCCCAACTTGGTTTAGAAGAAGAAACTACCTTTGCCCTCTTTGAACTAAAGTAAGGCAGCATGACTCTGACATGGGATAACTTCTCCAAAAGGACTGATTAAATCTCTCTTTCTTCTCGGGATGAAAAAGATCTTTAAAAAACAAACTGAGGTTTTATATCTGTAGGTATTACATTCTCCCTTTGCATTTTCTTTAGTTCAATGTAGCATTTGTGTGGTTTATTACAACATCTTTCATGTAGCAGATCTAAAAACCCCTTTGTGAAGTTGAAGATAATGGCTTAGTGTGCTATAGGTTTTAAAAGATCCTGTTTTTTAAGCCAGCAAGCAGCCCTTTGCAGAGAGAAGCTGCCGTGCCAACGTGAAAAGTTTCTTTTTCTGGCTATGGTTTAATTCTCCGTTCATTTTAGGAATTGCTTTCTACAAATATACTGTTTAATGGCCATTTTTTTCCTCTCTGTCAGGCCTAAAGCAGGAGTTGCCAAATGTAGGGGTAACTAAGAATCACCTGGCGTATTTACTAAAGTGTTTATTTCTGGGTCCCTCAGCTAATACACTGACCCAGTATCCTGGGGAGTGGGGCCCAGGAACCGACTGTGTGTGTGTGTGTGAGAGAGAGAGATGGAGTCTCACTCTTGTCGCCCGGGCTGGAGTTCAGTGGCACGATCTCGGCTCACTTCAACCTCCACCTCCCAGGTTCAAGCAATTATCCTTCCTCAGCCTTCCGAATAGCTGGAATTACAGGCGCCTGTCACCATGCCCGGCTAATTTTTGTACTTTTAGTAGAGACAGGGTTTCGCCATGTTGGCTAGGCTGGTCTTGAACTCCTAACCTCAGGTGACCCGCCTGCCTTGGCCTCCCAAAGTGCTGGGATTACAGACATGAGCCACCGCGCCTGGCCCCAGGGACTTACGTTTTAAGTGAGCACTCAGATGAGTTTGATACAGGGGTATCATTTATAGAAACACTGGCCAAAACTAGTTCTAGAAAAACGTGAACATGAAAGTATTAAGCAGTTTTCTTTGCAAGATATTTTCTAAGTGTGACTATTGAAACCTCTTTTACTCCAAATAGTCATAAATAAAGCAGTAAATTATTTTTTAAAGGAAAAAAACCGATTTAAGAGAATGTGCCACTACTTGGCTTGCAAATGAGTATTATGAATATTATGCACAAACATGAAATGAAAAAAGCAAATTAGTTTACTTATTGATTACAAGGCACTACAGAGATTTCATGAAACCTAATTATATGTCATGAAATTCAATTCTTGCAAAGAGTCTTGGTAAAGATAAACCTACAGATTATAGTGTAGATTAATAAGATTCTTTTGTGTGTTCCAACTTGTTGGCTGTCAAGTCAGCATTATACTACATGCAGAGATGGCAAAATGCCTACCATTCTATTATAAATGTTGGCATGCTCTCCTCACTCAGAAACCTAACACAGACCTACATCCTTCCCTACTTGAGTTCAGTTCATGGCCTGTTGAAGGGAAAAATGATAGTAGGCCCCTGCTGGCAGCACCTGGAGACCAGGCACACCTGGAGACCCTTCAGTGAAACCCAAGAATGGGAAAGAGAATAGAAAACATCTCAAGTATTCCAGTGGACCGCACAATGATGCTGCTCAAACCTGATTGGTCAGCTGCTGGTAATGTTGCCAGCGCTGAAGAATTGACAGGCTATCTACAACACCTTGAGAAATGACAAAGTATACCTGTTGTAGTTCCATGTTACACAAACAGACCCCTAAAGAAGTTAATTTGGATATACACATGCTTGGTTAGCTGGTTTTAGTGTCAAAGTCTTCAGAAGTTTTCAACTCTATGAAATCTAATATTGCTAAGGTAAATGAACTATCTTTGAGTCAATCAATTATAACAGTAGTGAATAAATTAGAGGAAGTATAGTGAGGTAAATAAGAAAACAGGCTCTGTGTTTAGAATGCCTAAATTAGTAGACTAGCTCTGCTCATGTCTACCTGTGAACCACTGAGCACCTTAATGCAATATTGTGTGTTTCAACTTCCTTATGTATAAAATGGAGAGAAGAGATATTGTCCGTATGGTATGAAGTATCATAAAATTCTTAAGAGGATCAAATTAGTTAACATGTATAAAGCACTTACCATAGTCGTAGCCTGGCATAGAACAAGTGGCTCCATAAATGTGAGCTTTTAAAAAAATTGTTGTTGTTGTTGCTATTGTTAGAGGAAATAGGTGGAAAATGTATCATTCTTAACTTGGAAATGTTTTGAATATCAATTGAGGGATACTTTGTATATAACAAAATGTACAAGTTTTAAGTGTATAATTCATTGATGAATGTGTACAGCTGTACAACCAGCATTCCAATCAATACATAATTTCCACCAGACATGGCTTATGATGCCTGTAATCCTAGCGATTTGGGAGGCCAAGATGAGGATTGCTTCAGGCCAGGAGTTCAAGACCAGCCTGGGCAACATAGCAAGACCTTGTCTTTACAAAAAAAAAAAAAAAAAAAATTAGCCAGGCAAGGTGATTCACATGATGTAGGAGTTCAACTACTCAGGAGGCTGAGGTAGGAGGATTGTTTGAGCCCAGGAGTTGAAGCCTGCAGTAAGCTATGATGGTGCTTCTGCACTACAGCCTGGGTAAGAGAAGAGAGCAAGATCTTATCTCTAAAGTAAGATATATATCCATATAATATATATTCCATTATCCCAGAAAATTCCCTAATGTACTTTGCAATTTTTCACACACCCCACCCACACCCGAGGAAACAGTCTGATTTCTAAAACCATAGCTTTACTTTTGCCTATTTTAGAACCTTATATAAATGGAATCATATAGGATACACTCTTTTGTGTCTGGCTTTTTTTAGTCACCACGATAATTTTGAAATTCATCTTCAATAGTCAGGTAAATAAGAAAACAGGCTCTGCCTTAAGAATGCCTAAATTAATAGACTAACTCTGTTGGCACTGGGAGTGGGGCATTGCTGTAAAGATATTGTGTAAATCGTAGTTCCTTTGTAACAGAATATTGCTAAATATTCTATTTTTTTAATATACAACAGTTTATCCAATAACATGCTGATGAACATGGAGGTTGTATATAGATTATTCAGGTGTTTGTTACTATGAATCAAACTGCTGAAACACTCTTGTATATCTCTTTTTGTGAATATATGTTTTCATTTATTTGGTATAAATGCCTAGAAAGGGAATTGCTAGGATATAGGTTATATGTATGTTTAAGTTTATAAGTAACTGCAAAGTATTTTCCAAAAAGCCCCATTTTACACTCCCACCAGTAATGTATGAGAGACCTTTAATCCAGACCCTCAATAATTGGTGGTGTTATTTTAATTTTAGTCTTGTAATAGAACAATGTGATATCTAATATGGTTTTAATTTATATTTTCCTAAAAACTAATAATGTTGAGTACCTTGTTATGTATATTTTAGAAACTCCTATATTTTATTTTTTAGATTTCTTTACAAATCTCTTGTACAACTCTGTACTTCAATTACAGAGTTGCATGGGATATTAATGTACTGTGAATATATAAAGTGAATTATTAACACGGTGTCTTCATTGTCTCAATGATGTCTCCTTAGAGTTTAATTTTGATAGAATATAATTTATATGTTTTTTTGTTTTATGGTTAGAGCTTTTTATGTCCTAGGAAATTTTACCTATTGCCACATTGTAAAGATATTCTCCTCTGTTTCTTATAGAAACTTTAGTGTTAGCTTTATATTTAGGTCTATGATTGATACAATTTGAATTTGTGACCCCATCCAAATCTCATGTTGTATTGTAATCCCCAATGTTAGAGGTGGTTGGACCATGAGGGTGGACTTTCCCCTTTGGCGCTGTTCATGATACAGTTCTCATGAGATCTGGTTGTTTAAAAGTGTACAGTAACTCCCAACCCCACCTTGTTCTGGCCATGTAAGATGTGCATACTTCTCTTTTGCCTTTTGCCATAATTGAAAGTTTCTTGAGGCCTCCCCAGAAGCCATCTTGCTTCCTGTACAGCCTGCAGAACCATGAGCCAATTAAACCTCTTTTCTTTATAAATAACCTAGTCTCAAGTATTTCTTTATATCAGTAGAACTGACTAATACAGAAAATTGGTACTGGGAGTGGGGTGTTGCTGTAAAGATACCTGAAAATGTGGAAGCACTTTGGAACTGGGTAATGAGCAGAGGTTGGAAGTGTGAAGGGCTCAGAAGAAGACAGGAAGATGAGGAAGAGTTTGGAACTGCCTAGAGATTTGTTAAATGGTTGTGACCAAAGTGCAAGTGGTGATATGGACAGTAAAGTCTAGGCTGAGGAGGTCTCAGATGGAAATGAGGAACTTATTGGGAACTGAATCAAATGTCACTTTTGTTATGCTTTAGCAAAGAACTTGGAGGCATTGTGCCCCTGCCCTAGGGATCTGTGAAACTTTGAACTTGTGAGTGATGATTTAAGACTTCTTTTTTTTTTCTTTTTTTTTTTTTTTCGAGACAGAGTCTTACTCTGTTGCTCAGGCTAGAGTGCAGTGGCATGATCTCAACTCACTACAACCTCTGCCTCCCAGGTTCAAGTGATTCTCATGCTTCAGCAACCTGAATAGCTGGGATAACAGGTGTGCACTACCATGCCCAGCTAATTTTTAAAAAGGATTTTAATAGAGATGGGGTTTTGCCATGTTGGACAGGCTGGTCTGATTTAGGATTTCTGGCAGAAGAAACTTCTAAGCAGCAAAGTGTTCAAGGTACAGCCTCGATGCTTCTAATATCCTATGCCTATATGCATGAGCAAATAAAGGATGTAGGACTGGAACTTATATTTAAAAAGGGAGCAGAGCATAAACATTTGAAGAATTAGCAGCCCAGCCACGTGGTAGAAAAGTCTATTTTTAGGGGAGGAATCTGAAAAGGCTGCAGAAATATACATAGCTGAAAGGAAGGCAAATGCTGATAGCCAAGACAATAGGGAAAATGCCTTGAAGGCATTTCAGAGATCTTCATGGCAGCCTCTCCCATCAGAGGCCTGGTGACCTAGGAAGGAAGAATGGTTTCATGGGCCAGCCTCAGGGCCTTGCCACACTGCACAGCCTTGGGAAACTTGTCCCCGCAACCAGCTTCAGCCATGGCTCAAAGAGACCCAGGTACAGCTCGGGCCACTGCCCCAGAGGGTACAAGCTATAAGCCTGGGCTAAGCCTGCGGGTGTGCAGAGTGCAAGACTTGAGGTTTGGGAGCTTCTGCCTAGATTTCAGAGGATGTATGGAAAAGCCTGGATGTCCAGACAGAAGCCTGCTACAGGGCTGGAGCCTTCACAGAGAACATCTATTAGAGCACTGTGGTGGGAAAATGTGGGATTGGGGAGCCCCACACACAGAGTCACTACTGGGCCACTGCCTAGCGGAGCTGTGAGTAGAGGGCCACTGTCCTCCAGACTCCAGAATGATAGATCCACCGGCAGCTTGCACCATGTGCCTGGAAAAGCTACAGGCACTCAATGTCAGCACTTGAGAGTAGCCTCAGGGTCTGAGCCCTGCAGAACCATAAGGGCAGTGCTGCCCAAGGCCTTGGGAGCCCACTTGTTACATCAGTGTGCCCTGCCTGTGAAACATGCAGTTAAAATAGATTATTCTGGAGCTTTAGGGTTTAATGACTGCCCTACTGGGTTTCAGACTTGCATGGGGCCTATAGGCCCTTTCTTTTGGCTGATTTATCCCTTTTGCAACAGGAGTATTTACCCAATGCTTGTACCTCCATTGTAACTTGAAAGTAACTAACTTGTTTTTGATTTTACAGGCTCATAGACAGAAGGGACTAGCTTTGTCTCAGATGAGACTTTGGACTGTGGACTTTTGAGTTAATTCTGGAATGAGTTAAAATTTTGAGGGACTGTTAGGAAGACATGATTATATTTTGCAATATGAGATGGACATGAGATTAGGGAGGGGCCAAGAGCAGAATAATATAGTTTAGATATGTGTCCCCACCCAAATCTCATGTTAAATTTTAATAACCAATGTTGAAGGTGAGGCCTGGTGCGGGGTGATAGGATCATGGGGCAGATTTTTCCCCTTTGATGCTGTTCTCGTGAAAGAGTAGTTTGCAGCACCCCTCCCTTCTTCCTGCTCTGGCAATGTAAGCTGTGCCTGCTTCCCCTTCACTTTCCACCATGATTGAATGTTTCCTGAGACCTCCCCAGAAGCTGTCATCCTTTCTGTATAGCCTGCATAACCAAACCATGAGCCAATTAAACCTCTTTTCTTTATACCAGCCTCAGATATTTCTTACTGGCAGCATGAGAACTGACTAATGTAATGTTATATCTTGAATACATTTTTAGCTGTAGTAGAAATTGAGTTTTGTTTTATTTTTCTATGTACAGTCAGTTTCCCCAACATAATTTGCTGAAGAAATTATTCTGCTTTTGAATTACACTGCTACTTTATAGGTAAGATCAGTTGACCATGTAAGTGTGTGTCTGTTTTTAAACTTGCTCTTCCTCTATTTATCCACTTTTCTCTTTGCTACCACAGTCTTATATTATGCGTTGAAAAGAGGGAGCAATTGTTTTGGCTATTCTATCAATTACTGTGAAGGGGCAGGTTAAAAATCTCCACTTACGATTGTGGAGTTTCCTGTTTCTCCCGTTAGTTCTTTTCATTTTGCCTCATACATTTTTAAGCTCTGTAATTAGATAAGTACACATTTAGAATTGTGTCTTTCTGACTAGCCAATTCTTTTGCCATTACAAAATAACCTTCTATCTCTGATAATGCTTATTGTATTGAAATATTTTAGTTGTATTAAGTTTTTCAGTCTTAGTGATTGGATGATGTGTTTATGTTTTTATCCTTTTATCTGACTTGTTTCTGTCTTTATATTTAGAGTAAATCTCTTTCAAATAGCATCTGATTGAGTCTATGTGTGTTTTTTTGTTTGTTTGTTTGTTTGTTTTTTAGACAGATTCTTGCTCTATTGCCCAGGCTGGAGTGCAGTGGCATAATCTCGGCTCACTGCAACCTCCACCTCCCAGGTTCAAGTGACTCTTGTGCCTCAGCCTCCCGAATAGCCGGGACTACAGATGTTCACCACCACACCTGGCTCATTTTTGTATTTTTAGTAGAGACAGGCTTTCGCCATGTTGGCCAGACTGGTCTCAGATTCCTGACCTCATGTAATCTGCTTGCCTCAGCCTCCTAAAGTGCAGGGATTACAGGTGTGAGCCACCATGCCTAGCCTTAAATATTTTGACAATCACTCAACTACCTTCTAGGATTTTATTCTAGCTCTTCTGATAGGTTTTTTTGCTATACCTATTGATATCACTTTTAGTGGTTGCTGTAGAGATTATGATATATGTATTTAAATTATCAAAGTCTATTTGAATTAACATTACACCACCATATATAAGAACCTCACGACAATATAATTCCAATTATTTTTCTGCTGTCCTTTGTAACGATGTCATATGTTTATTTCTATGTATGTTATAAACCCCATAATACATTGATGTTAAATTTTTCTTTAAATAATTAACTGACTTTCACATATTTCTTAAAAAGATAAAACAATGTTTTCTATTTACCCACATATTTACTATTTCCTTTGCTCTTCTTGGAGTGGTGCACTTCAGGTAGTGGTCTGACCTTTTAAAGACATATAGAGGCATACATAGAAATGATGCTCTGCAATACTAAAATGCTATGCAGTTCCCCAGAGGTAAAACCTGAAACAAAGACTCCAGCTCAAACAATTTGTTAGGGAAGTGTTCTCAGGAGAAGGGAAGTGATTGAAGCGGGACAGGGTAGGGTGGGAAGAAGCTAAGTGAGACTCTGGTTTGAGCTGGAGACTAATTTTCAATCTGATCTCAGAGGGAACATCTGCAGCACAAATTGTATCACATAGTTCTACGTTGAGCAAGGGTGCTTATCTTTTGTGCATTGCATGGATCAATCATTGGTTAAAGACAACTGCCCTGCCCCTGGAACACAGGTGTGCATAGCCTCCTGGGCTAAGTGGTTCCTGTTAGCTGAAGGCTATTCTCTAGTGAAAGGCAGATGTGGTTTGTTATCAGTCAGGATCTGACTGGGGCACCAAGACATGCACTATAGGGCTTTCCTTTAGGTGTATTACATACCTTTAAATTCACTCACTGTTTATTGATGTGTCCCAAGTAGGTAGAAAATGTAAGTTCAGAAATAAAGGGGTGAAAATAGGACTGTGCCCCCCTTTTATCCTCTCTCCCAGTGAACTACGTGGGGAAGCTGTGTTTCCTGTCCCCGGAAGTTTAGGCTCTGTGTGTCTTGACATCTTGATTAGGAGTGGGAGTGAGGTGCTTCCACCAAGGGATAAAATAAAAGTCGGTATAAATTCAAAGTCACACCTGCCATCTGGTCACTTTGTGTTCCTTGTTCCTGTAAAAGAGCAGGCACAGAAAGGACACAAACTGGCAGGTGAAATTGATCCTTATCTTCATGAGGTAGCATGACTGCTGCTGTGTGTGGAGGCTGGGTAGAATATGCCTAATTCAAAGGTGATCCCGTGGGGCATTTTTTGATGCCTTTGTGCACTATTTTAGTTCTATAAGGGCATGCAAAGCAATCATGGTTTGATGAGACCATGATTACCAGAGGTTTAGCCCCCTCAGGGATGAGGATCTGGGTCACCTCACTAAGCAAACCATTAGAATATAGAATTGCTGTTTTAGGGTGATGGAAAGATAGAAGATGAGTATTAATTATGTCATTAAATCAACTGCAGTCATGGAGACACTTATTAATCCCAATAATATTCCCCTTATAGGTTTTGCCAGGAATTGCAATCATGTTCCCCTGGAGATGCTGTAATTAGTTGGAATGAACTTAATGCGAAAAACAGGTGAATTTCAGTGGTGAAAGGGGTGGATCATAACAGTCTCTAGGGTGACTCAGGGAGTCACCCTCTCAGACTACTTTACTTGGCTGGTGCTTTCACCCTCAGCTGATGTGTTTGGCTGCCTCTCTTTTCCAAAGAATTGCCCTAGTTTGGAGGGCCGATGGGAGTTGACTCAGAAAGTAGCCTCCACTGGCCCATAGACAATAACTGACTTACATAGGGTTCAAAAATCTGATACTTTTGTTTCAAGAGGAAACAACACTGCAGTGAAATTTATGTTTTAGCTCCCTTTTCTTTCTGCTCCCTGCATCTGCCTAAGAATAGAATTTATAATAACTGAGCCTATATCCATGCATATGAATTCCTATCTCAGGTTCTGCTTCTAGGAAACCTGAGGTAAGACAGGGTGAAAATCAGCTTCTGTGCTCCACTTATCTCTTTGAGTTTTTGCTTTTGCTTCATTTTTGGCCTCTAGAGATTCTTTAATTTCTTGCCAGCTGACAAAATACTTTTGAAAGATTTAAAAATATTTTATTCAGCAGAAGGGTTAGTTTGGGTATCTATTATAGTTCTATAGTTTCCACGTGGAAAATGGGTCACTTTATCTCTGCTGCTGTTTTATCCAGATCATTTTCTCAGTTATAATCTTTATCAAGCACTTACTAGATATGTTGTTTTACAGATAAAGACATTAGGACACAGAGAGTTTAAACAACTAGCCCTGGGTCATGTAGCTAGTGAGTGGTCAAGTTAGTAAGTGGTTAACCCAGGATGCCGCTCAGCAGTGGGGCTTCCAGATTCACGAAACTCTACTGCCTCTAAGTAGGAGATCCCTAGCTAAATTCTTCCATGATTGTTTTACATGGCAGTTTTGTGACTATAGAAGGGTTTAGAAAATGGTTTCCTGTCACCCAACACATATTTTATAATATGCAGGTCTACATTGAGTTGTATATAGAGGGAGACAGTTCTGTGAACTATCTGGATTTTTTGCTATCCAAATTGTGCCTAACCCAAGGGTTTTCTGCAACTACTGTGTGGCAATACATTTTTTAGCAGTTTAGATCTGCAATAGGAGGAAATACTGCATCAGGACAATAATACCACCAAAATAATAATAACTGAAGGTAAAGATTTGTGTTATTTTTTGTACCATTTTGTATTATATTACTATGAATAAGTTTTTCTTGAAAAACTACTATCTGCCAGTACTTTTCAAATGTTATATGTAAAATGTATTGAAATTTTTTAAGAAAATATTTTTCAGGCATTGAATAAGTATTTGTTAAATGAATGATTAATAAAATGTAAAATCACATTTTATTGGTCAATGGGCAAAAAAACAAATAAATAAATAAACAAAAACAAGGAGTTTAAGGAAAGTCAGAGCTACACAAATACGTTGGAGAAAGTTCCTCTTATAAGAAAGAAAGAGACCCAAGTATTGTAGAATTCAGTAATGGAGAAAAGACTGTCTTCTCCTCATCGTGTATTCTTGGCACTCTTGTCACAAATCAGATGAACACACATGCATAGTTTACTTAATAGAACACACAGCTCAGAAATAAACTATGCATGTACAGTCATCTGATTTTATCTGTTGGTTTTTATGCCAGTACCACACTGGTTTGATTACTGTAGCTTTGTAATGTAATTTGAAATCAGGAACAATGATGCCTTCAGCTTTATTATTGTTAAAAATTATTTTGGCTATTCATATCTTTTGTGGTTTCATATAAATTTTATGATTGTTGTTTTCTATTTCTGAAAAAAATTCAGTTTAGATTTTTATAGAGATTGCATCAAATCTATATATCACGTTGTGTAGTATATACATTTTAACAATATTAATTCTTTTCATCCATAAACATGGTATGTATTTCCATTTGTTTGCTTTAATTTCTTTCATCATTGTTTTATACTTTTCAATGCACATGGTTTTTATCTCCTTGTTTAAGTTTGTTGCTAAGTATTTTATTATTTTTCATGCTAGTGTAAATGAAAGTGTTTTCTTATTTTCTGTTTTGGAAAATTCAGTTAGCGTATAGAAATATAACTGATTTTTGTACATTGATTTTTTGTCTTGCAACTTTGTCAAATTTATTAGTTCTAATATTATTAATGAAATCTTCAGTGTTTTCTTGATATAAGATTATATTAACTGCAAGCAGAGATAATTTTACTTCTTCCTTTCCAGTTTAGATGCCTTTTATTTCTTCTTATTGCCTACTTGCTCTGGCCTGAACTTCCAGTATTATATTGAAAAGAAACAGTGAGAGTGGGCATTCTCACCTTCTTCCAGATCTTTACAGAAAAGCTCTCAGTTTTTACTGTTAAGTATGATGTTGACTGTAAGCTTTTTATACATGGGTTTTATTGTTTGAGGTAAGTTCCTTCTATAGCCAATTTATTGAGATAAATGGTATTGGAAATGCGTAAAATTAGACCCTTATCTCACATCACACACAAAAATCAACTCAAAATGGATGGAAGACCTAAATATTAGACTTGAAACTGTAAAAATTCTAGAAGAAAACATGGAGGAAAAGTTTCTGGATATTGACCTTGGCAGTTATTTTTTGGATATAATACCAAAAGCACAGACAAGAAAAGCCAAAATAAACAAGTTAGATTGCATCAAACTAAAAACCTTCTGCACAGCAAAGGAAACAATCGATAAAATAAAAAGGCAACCTATGGAATAAGAGAAAATATTTGCAAACCATGTATCAGATAAAGGGCAAATATCCAATTTATTAAGGGACCATTACAACTCAATAGCAATAATACAAACAAACCAATTTAATAATTGGAAAATGAACTGAATAGACCTTTCCCCAAAGAAGATATACAAATAGCCAACAGATATAGAAAAGAAAATGTTCAACATCATTAATCACCAGGGAAATGCAAATAAAACCCCAATGTGATATAACCTCACACTTTTTAAGATGAATTTTATTTAAAAAAACAAAGAAAACATATATTTTAAGAGAGCAAAACAAAAGATAACAAAGCCAACAAGGCTGTGGAGAAAAGGGAACTCTAGTACCATTATGGTGAGAATGCAAATTGGTACCGCTAGTATACAAAACAGCATGGAAGTCTTGAAAAACTAAAAATAGTACTGCCATATAATCTAGCAATTCAATTTCTGGGTATATATCCAAAAGAATCTGGGAAAAAGTCAGAATCTCAAGGAGAAATCTGCAATCTCATGTTCATTGCACCATTATTGATAATAGCCAAGACATGGAAGTAACCTAAATGTTCACTGACACATGAATGGACAAAGGAAATGTGGTATAGTCATATAATGTAATATTATCTAGCCCTAAAAAGGAAGGAAATTCTGGTATATGCTACACCTCAGAAGAACCTTGAAGACATTAAGTAAAATACATTAGACAGAAAAACAAATACAATATGATATTAAATACATGATATTACTTATATGTTAAATTTAAACTAATCAAGCTTAGAGAAGCAGAGGGTAGAATGGTGATTTGCAGAGGTTGCAGAGAGGGAAACAGAGAAGTATTAGTCAAAAGTATATAGTTTTAGTTATACAAGATAAACAAGTCAGAGATCTACTGTACAGCATAGTGTCTATAGTTAATAATTCTGTATTGTATACTTAAAACTTTGCTAAGGATGTACATCTTATGTTAAAAGTTCTTATCTCAAATGACAACAATAATAAACAACAAAGAAGGAGGAAACTTTTGGAGATAATCGATAGGTTTATGGCATACATTGTGGTGATGGTTTCACAGAGGTATACTATCTCTGAACTCATCAGATTGTATACATTAAATGTGTACAAGCTTCGTGGTTCAAAAATTAAATTTAAAAAGTATGTTGAGTATGAAAAAGAAAAAGAATTCTGTAATGGAGAAACAGATTTCTGCAAAGTATCATAGTATAATCAGACTTTTGTTCTCAACATTCTCTTGAAACTATTCCTTTGAAGGTTTTTAGTGAGGCCCATGTTACATTATTTAATTCACGATCAGGCATCATACTAATCAGTATTATTTCACAGATATAGAAATTAGTAAAGGCTTCTGAAAAACTTTGACATGCTCAGATGAAAGGCACTGTCCTCTTTTTGGAAATGCTTTTTCCCCTTGGTCTCTAGGACACTGCTCTCTTGGTTTATTTCCCACCACCCTGGTCATTCCTCCACAGTTTCATTTGCTGGGTCTTTCTCAACTTCCCACCTATATACGTTGAAGTTCCCAGTGCTCAGCCTTGCATCCCTTTTCTTCTCCTCTTCACTTATTTGATTAGCAATCTCATTCCAGTGCCTAGCCTGGCTCCCTACTTGCAGTCAAGACTCATATAATCAACTACCTACCTAATGTTTCCTCTGGGGTCTCATTGCTACACTTCAGATCAAGTCTAGGATATTACAATAGCTTTCTCCTTCTACTCTTGTGTCTATTCCCACATGGCAGCCAGAGTGACCATTTAAAATACAAATCATAGCCATTGAGGTTCTGTGTAATTTGGGTGTTACTCCATCCTGTGTCCCCACCTCTTTGATCTTAATTCTTTTTTCACCTGGCTTGCTTTTCTTCAACCATGCTAGCCTTATTGCTAATCTTGGAATATACTAAACACACTGTTTCCTCAAAGTCTTTGTTCTTTCTTCTCTCTTTGCTGCAGTAATCTCCCATTATATATCCATTGACTGCCTGCTGCCTTCTTCTAAGCCTTTGTTAGCATCTATATAAAATAGCAGGGCCTCTCTATCCCTCTCTGTCTCCCTACCCTGTTTTATTTTTCTTCTAAGCTTTCCCTACCACATATGTGGTTCTTTGTTTATTGTCTCTTCCCACTTTCACTTCCTTTGAAACATGAGCTTTATGAGAGTAATGACCTTATCTTATTCATTGATGTAGCTTCATTGCCTTGACATGGTAGATGCTTAATAAATATGTATTGAGTTAATAAACACAAGAAAGCATTTTCATTATTACAAAATAACATATTACTAAGATAACATGTTACTTTACAAAGAGCTTTCATGTAAACTATGTCTAAAACACTGCTCAAAATCTATGGACATCTCTTTTATTTTTCCAGCTGACTCTAGAAGATCTGCATTTCTAAGATGCAAAGAGATGAGGAGGCTCCTCCACTTCTCTCCCTTTGTACCCAGAAGAAGGAGAGAATGAGTGGGAATCACAATATTTTCTTCTGTCCTTTCTGAGGACAATATACGTTTTTTATGGTACATTACTATTGGGCATTCAAGGGAGGCCCGTTGAGTGGGTAAGGTGTCGTTTAGGATAAAGCCTAGATAAGACTGCTTTTGCATTTGCTCTGCCATTGCCCTGACTGAAGTCTGTCCCTCAGTCTATAACCCCGTGACCTCTTGTTTTTCAATCCATTAAATAGAGCCAATAATACTGTTCCTATATTATGATGGTGCTGGGAGGCTTGAGCAGTTAATAAAGGCTTTTGAAAAATTTTGACATTCTCAGATGAAAGGCACAAAATGATCACAGAGTGTTATTATATTTTTCACAATTGGAAAACCTAACATTAAAGTAATGGCATTTTACACTATTATAAGATCAAAAGCTTTTATACAAAAATACCATTTTATACTCTTTTGTTTTATTTTGTTGTTGTTTGATACAGAAACTGAAATGGGGGTTATTGGAGGCACTCGCCCCCAATATTTCAATGTAGGTTCTTTCTATTTTCCATAAGTGTCACCCAGCTGAGAAATAACGAGAAAGAGTACAAAGAGAGGAATTTTACAGCTGGGCCGCCGGGGGTGACATCACATATTGGTAGGACCGTGATGCCCTCCCAAGTCTCAAAACTAGCAAGTTTTTATTAAGGATTTCAAAAGGGGAGGGGTGTATGAACAGGGAGAAGGTACAAAGCTCACATGCTTAAAAAGGCAAAAAGCAGAACAAAGATCACATACTTCTGAGAAAACAGGACAAGGGCAAAGGCAGAACTCCTGATAAGGGTCTATGTTCAGCAGTGCATGTATTGTCTTGATAAACATCTTAAACAACAGAAAACAGGTTCAAGAGCAGAGAACTGGTCTCACCACAAATTTACTAGGGCCAGGTTTTTCCCCACCCTAGTAAACCTGAGGGTACTGCAGGAGACCAGGGAGTATCTCAGTCCTTATCTCAACCACATAGGGCAGACATTCCCAGAGCAGCCATTTATAGACCGCCTCCCAGGAATGCATTCCTTCCCCAGGGTATTAATATTAATATTCTTTGCTAGGGAAAGAATTTAGTGGTATCTTCCCTACTTGCACGTCCATTTATAGGCTGTCTGCAAGAAGAAAAATATGGCTATTTTTGCCTGACCCCACAGGCAGTCAGACCTTATGGTTGTCTTCCCTTGTTCCCTAAAAATCGCTGTTACTCTGTCCTTTTTCAAGATGCACTGATTTCATATTGTTCAAACACACATGTTTTACAATCAATTTGTACAGTTAACACAATTATCACAGTGGTCCTGAGGTGACGTATATACTCAGCTTACAAAGATAACGGAATTAAGAGATTAAAGTAAAGACAGGCATAAGAAATTATAAAAGTATTATTTGGGAACTGATAAATGTCCATGAAATCTTCACAATTTATGTTCCTCTGCTGTGGCTTCAGCTGGTCCCTGCATTCGGGGTCCCTGACTTCCCACGATAGGGGTGATGCCCATTTCTAGAAGTGATTATCCAAATCAATTAAACAGTCACAAATGAATCTTATATGAACACATATACACAGAAATTATTGTTCATTTAACCACCTTGACAATGAGGACAACAGCAGGGCATCAAGAAGAAACAGCATGTAGTAGGAAGGCCACTGGACCAAGAGCAGGGAGACCAAGGTCATTTGTCCAGTTCTCAGATCAACTTGTGTGATATTAAGTAACTCATTTAACAAATATGCCTATGCAGATATAGGGATTACTTCTCCCGTTGGAGAATTAATAGCAGTGGAAAAGCTTCAGACAGTGGAGAAACATGAGGCCTGGCTTTCCTGGATTCTGACAGTGTCACTAAAAGGACCCTTACCCCTCCTCAGGTACCTTCCACTTTCTGCGTGTTTTCTGGGAAGGACCCACAAAAACCTGGGGATCCTGATGACCTTGGAGGTTAACTGCACCATAAGCTGAATTGCTTCTGACTCTGGGATGCAGACAGGACTGTTGCCTACACTGGGAGGAAATGAGAAGCCAAATAGCTCCATAGTTATCAATACATTCAAAAACAGCCATCAAATAGAAAATGTTGTGCTTCCTGACACTTTCAGGACAGTGCTCTAGTCTGGTAAAGAGTGATGATAAAGATATTATGACTGCTTAAACTGTACAAGTGCTATGGGGACATAAATTCATAAGCAGACAAAGAATAACCTAGTTAAGGAGATCCCATTACCCGAGAGAGGAAGAATAAGCAAATTTCACTCTGATTGAATTAAATGGAGGAGTCAGAAGTCATTTTGACAAATTGGTAGATACCATAAGATCACATACCAAAAATACATTTCCAGAACCATTTAAGTGGAGAATCAGTGAAGAGAAACTAGTTTCTTTTCTGAAGATCAAGTGGTAGAAAATTTAACAAAATAGAGCAAAAATACAACGTGTTTAATATTGCTAAACAAAAGATGAGTCATAGGGAGTATATTCTAAAAACATGCAGAAATAATGGGAGTTCCATGGGAAGAAAAATGAAGAAACAGAGTGGTAATAACGTAAGTAATTCAAGAGTAATTATCTGGGCTGAAAATTGACTTGAGTCTGACAACTGGAAAACCTTACTGAGTTCCAGGAAGAATTAATTTTCAAAGCCATACACCAAGGCCTATCTTGATGACTTTTCAGAATTTCAAGAATAAAAAGGAAATCTTAGGTCAGGCATGGTGGCTCACACCTATAATACCAGCAATTTGGGAGACTGAGGCAGGTGGATCACTTGAGGCCAGGAGTTCAAGAACAGCCTGGCCAACACAGTGAAACCCCGTCTCTACTAAAAATACAAAAATTAGCTCGGCATGTTGGTGCACGCTTGTAATCCCAGCAACTTGGGAGGCTGAGACATGAGAATTGCTTGAACCTGGGAGGCAAAGGTTGCAGTGAGCAAAGATTGCACCACTGCACTCCAGCCTGGGCAACAGAGCAAGACTCTGTCAAAAAAAAAAAAAAAAAGGAAGTAAAGAATAGAGAAATTGGCCAAAACAAAGGGGCTACAGGCCCTGTGCAAGTCCAAAATCCAATAGCGCAGTCACTAAACCTTAAAGTTTCCAAATGACCTCACATCCAGGGCACGCTGATGTAAGGGGTGGGCTCCCATGGCCTTGAGCAGCTCCTTTCAGGGCTGGTGTTGAATGTATGTGACTTTTCCATAAGCACAGGGCAAGCTGTCCATGGTTCTACCATTCTAGGGACTGGAGGACAGTGGCCCTCTTCTCACAGCTCCACTAGGCAGTGCCTGAGTGGGAACTCTGTGTGGGGGCTCCAACCGCACATTTCCCTTCCACACAGCTCTAGCGGAGGTTTGCCATGGGGTCTCATCCCCTGCAGCAAGGCTTGGGGCACATATTCCCCAAAGCAACAGCCTGAACTATACATTGACCTTTTTTAGACATGACTGGAGTGACTGGGATGCAGGGCACCAAGTCCCAAGGTTGCATACAGCAGAGTTCCCTGGACCCGGCCCAGGAAACCATTTTTTTTCTCCTAGGCTTCTGGGCCTATGATGGAAGACATTGCCTTGAAGGTCTCTGACATGCCCTAGAGACATTTTCCCCATTGTCTTGGTGATTAACATTCAGCTCCTCTTTACTTACGTAAATTTCTGAAGCAGGCTTGAATTTCTCCCCAGAAAATGGGGTTTTCTTTTCTATTGCATGGTCAGGCTATAGATTTTCTATACTTTTATGCTCTGCTTCCTCCTGAATGCTTTGTCGCTTAGAAATTTCTTTTGCAAGAAAACTAAATTATCTCTCTCAAGTTCAAAGCTCCACAGATCCCTGAAGCAGGGGCAAAATGCCACCAGTATTTTTGCATGGCAAGAGTGACCTTTTCTCCAATTCTCAACAAGCTCCTCATCTCCATCTGAGACTATCTCAGCCTAGACTTCATTGTCCATATCACTATCAACATTTTTGTAAAAGCCATTCAACAAGTCACTAGGAAGTTCCAAACTTTCCCACATTTTCCTGTCTTCTTCTGAGCCCTCCAAACTGTTCCAACCTCTGCCTGTTACCCAGTTCCAAAGTCACTTCCACATTTTTGAGTATCTTTGTAGCAGGACCCCACTCTCTGTGGTACCAATTTACTGTATTTAGTCCTTTCTCATTCTGTTATGAAGAAGTATCTGAGACTGGGTATTTTATATAGGAAAGAAGTTTAATTGACTCACAGTTCTGCATGACTGGGGAGGCCTCAGGGAACTCAAAATCATGGCAGAAGGTACCTCTTCACAGGGCTGTAGTGGAGAAATTGAGTGCCCAGCAAAGGGGGCAGCCCACTATAAAACCATTAGAACTTGTGAGAACTAACTCACTATCATGAGAACAAGATGATGGAAACAGCCCTCATGATTCAATTATCTCCACATGATTGATCCCATGACACATGGGAATTATGGGAACTGCAATTCAAGATGAGATTTGGGTGGGGACACAGCCAAACCATATCAACTATAGTTTGGCAAAACCAAGAATTTAGGCATAAAAGCATTTTAGAGAACTTGCACTTGGCTATGAAGTGGTGCAGTAAAAAAATTCTAAAGATTTCATCTTGATGTGTCGGAATGGAATGGAGGAAAGGGAATATAACAAAAGTTTTTGAAGATACTAGGAGAGCTGTAAGATAATATTTCTTGCAATTCTGCAGCAATAAATTTGAAATTCAAAAGGACCCATGTGAGTTTCTAGCTAAAAGGAACTGGGTGATTTTCTAGGAAAATATCCAAACTAACTTAAGTAAAAATGGAAAGCCATAGCAGACAGTAATTATATTTGGAGTTGGAAGATAACTAATACCATAAAAAGGCTACTGTTGAAAAAATAAACAATTACACTGTTATTCAAACCATTTTTAATGTTAGGGAAAAGAAAGATTTCTAGTTAAGTTTATGAGGCTGGTATTTGCTTCACAAGATAGTATAATACCACAAAAACCATATGTATTTAAAAATATAAATATAAAAATTCTAAATAATTATTAACCAATAGAATTGAGCAGTCTATCAAAATGAATACCTTATGATCCAAGTTGGATTTATTTAACAAATGAGAAGACAGCTCAATATCAAGAAATCTATTAAGACAATTAATTATATTAACAAATTAAATAGAAAATAATTTATTACATCATTGCATGCTTAAAACACATATGCTAATTTGAGATATCATTTCTAATTTTTAAAAATCAATTATATGGTAATGCAAACAATCTAGTGAAATATAATATTTACTCAAAGCCAATAAAACACATCACACCAAATAAAACTCTATTAACACTTCCATTAAAATGAAGTATCTCTCTCTTTCCCTTTTCGTCTTGGGTATGTGTTCACTGTTGAAAAACAATGACAAAAAAAATGTAGAAAAATAAAATGCAGGCCAGGCACGGTGGCTCACACCTGTAATCCCAGCACTTTGGAAGGCCGAGGCGGGAAGATTGCCTGAGGTCAGGAGTTTGAGACCAGCCTGGCTAACATGGTGAAACCCCATCTCTGCTAAAAATACAAAAATTAACCAGGTGTGGTGGCGGGTGCCTGTAATCCCAGCTACTCCAGAGGCTGAGGCAGGAGAATTGCTGGAACTTGGAAGGCAGAGGTTGCAGTGAGCCGAGCTCGCACCACTGCACTCCAGCCTGGGAGACAAAACACGACTGCATCTCCAAAAAAAAAACATATATATATATATATGTATATATATGTGTATATATGTGTGCGTGTGTATATATATAGTGCAAAAGAAAAAGGAATAACCAAAATCCCCAAATCCCATTAATCATCCTCATCAATATTTTATGCACATAGTTCTAGACATATCTTTATTCATATATAGATGACAAAAGATATATTATATGGTTAAAAAATAAAATTATACTATAATGAGAGTATAAACAAAAATATTATGATCAGTCTCCTTGAATTTAACAGAATAAATTGAAATGGAAGCAAACTGAATGAATTGTTAAAATTCAGATGAGTATTTCTTTCTAATAAATATGAATTTCTCTTAAAATTTGCTGGTTAAGGGAAAACTATATAAAATGCACTTAGAGATTCTGTCTCCTTATTTAAACTCTAAGATGCAACTGCTCTTACAGCTATAATTAATTGATTTTTCCTGTTATGAAAACAAGGAAATTACCACCTTCCCTTCTCCTGTCCACCAATTGTTGAAGTATTATTTTATTAATTCTACATTGTTTAAGTTTATAACATTTGAATTCTGCCTGAAACCATAATTATTATGTTGAGTTCTACAGTGCAATAGATTCAGTGTTCTAGATCAGTTCTGTGACTATGACTTCTCCCCTGAGGACATTATTTTGAACCATCCATCAGTTGGCTGGTTTTCATTACCAGCAATTTTACAAGAAGGGCTTATGAGTGCTGTGCTCTCTGGATGTTATACACAATAGGCCATTTTGCTGGGCATAAAATTGTAGCATCGCTTACTTTCCTTCAGCACTTTATAGGCAGCTTTTCACTGTCTTCAGACATGGAGTGTTACTATAGGAAAGTCTGAAGGCAGTCTGAGTATTTGTGATTTTTGTTTTATGTATTCACTTGACTAAGCTAAAAGATGTCTAGATTGGGGGTAAAACATTATTTTTGAATGTGTCTATAAGGGTATTTTCAGAAAAGATTAGCATTTGAATTAGTTGACTTATTAAACAATACTTGCCTTACTAGTGTGGATGGGCACCATCCAATTTGTCGAGGGTCTGAATAGAACAAAAAGGCAGAGAAAGGGTGAATTACCTCTTTCTGTCCCTGAGCTGGGATATCTATCTACTCATGTACCTGGACATCAGAGCTCCTGGTTCTCAAGCCTTCAGACTCCTGGATTTACACCAGAATTCTGCACCTGCCTTCCTTGTTTTTTGAAATTGGACTGAATTACACCACCACCTTTCCTGGTTCTTGGTTCTCTAGCTTGCAGAAAGCAGATGGTAGGACTTTGATTTCCTGACTCCATAATCACAAATTAATTCCCATAATCATTTTTCTCTGTCTTCACAAAAGGAATGGAATTCACTTTTCTGTCCCTGAGCTGGGATATCTATCTATTCATACACCTGGACATCACCTTTCTCTCATATATAGATATATATATATAGAGAGAGAGAGGGTACTGCACATCTGTCTATCCATTCATCTATATTCATAGTACTGTTCATCCACTATCTATCTATCTATCTATCTATCTTATCTATCTATCTATCTATCTATCTATCCATATCCCATCTATCTGCCTGTCCCACCTTAGACATGCCTAGCCTAGAGTCTCTGAGAAGTCTCACGTTCAACATGTTGTTTAACAGTGTGCATATAACTGGGAATATATATATTTTTTTTTTCTATTTTTTTCCTCTGGAAATCCCTTATATAGCATTTCTCATTGTACATTATCTTTTCCTTTTTGTAGGGTTATCTTTTTCTCTTTTATCATTACATTTAGTAATTTTACTAAGATGTGTCTTTTGTATTCGTATTTACTTATGTCAATATTTCCTGGGTCAGAAGCATGTTTTGTTTATTAAATACATTTTTCTTCTAAGTGTTAAATAATTTTGTACTCTATAAATTCTGTTCTTTTACAGAAATGTCAATTATAAATTATATGTCAATTATAAATAATATTAAATGTCCATCATAAATACATTTTTCTTCTAAGTGTTAAATGATTTTGTACTCTATAAATTCTGTTCTTTTATAGAAATGTCAATTATATATTTTTCATCAATCTTATCTTTTTAATAAACTAATATTTCATATATATATTTTGTTTCTTGTTGGTGATTACTTTTAGCCTACCCATAATGTCTCTTCCTCTAATTTTAGCCATGTTCATTCTCTTTTTCACTTGACTCTACTGTAAATTTTATCTTTATAACATTTTGGATTTCTCATAAATTTCTCTCCTCATTTCCAGGTTGCTTTTCACTTCCTTCTATCTAATAACTTTCTAAAAATATTTGTATCCTTTTTCTTAAATAATTTTCAAGATATAACATGTTATTTGAGATTTCTTTGAACGTAGCTGAAGTATTAACTTTTGTGAGGGAATGCATGGGAGGAGCGTGCATAGAATATATAGCATAGCTGGGCACAATGACTCATGCCTGTAATCCCAGCACTTTGGGAGGCTGAGGCGGGAGATTGCTTGAACCTAGGAGTTTGAGTCCAGTGTGGGCAACATAGTGATTCCTCATCTTTTTAAAAAATAAACGAAATTAGATGGGCATGGTGGCTTATGCCTGTAGTCTCAGCTACTTGAAAAGTTGAGCTGGGCGCATCCCTTGAACCCAAGAGGAAGAGGTTGCAGTGAGCTGAAATCATGTAACTGCACTCCAGCCTAGGCAACAAAGTGAGACCTTGTCTCAATAAATAAATAAATGTGTGTGTGTGTATATATGTATATATATAATATTCCACAATGTGTATATATGTGTGTGTATGTGTGCGTATATATATATATATATATATATAATTATTAAACTGTTTTATTTTGTTTTTGATTCAGAAGGGTACATGTGCATGTTTGCTACATGGATATATTGTGTACTGGTGAGAATTGGGCTCCTAGTGTACCCATTATCCAAACAATAAACATTGTCCCTGATGGTTATTTTTCAACACTCACTCCCTTCCTACCCACCCCTTTTCTTGGAGTCCCCAGGATCTATTTCCATCTTTATGTCCATGTGTACCCATTGTTTAGCTCCCATTTATAAGTGAGAACATTTGGTATTTGGCTTTCCATTTCTGAGTTAGATGGCTTAGGATAATGGCCTTCAGCTTTGCCCATGTTGCTGCAAAGGACATGATTCTATCTTTTTATGGCTGCATAGTATTTCATGATGTATATATACCATATTTTTTTAATCCAGTAAACAGTTGATGGGCACTTAACTTTTTTCCACAACCTTACTGTGGTGAATATTGCTACAGTGAACATACAAGTGAAGGTGTCTTTTTTTATGTAATATTTTCTTTTCCTTTGGGTGGATACCCAAGAGTGGGATTGCAGGATCAAATAGTGGTTCTATTTTTAGTTCTTTGAGAAATCCCCATACTGTTTTCCACAGAGATTGAACTAATTTACATTCCCATCAACAATGTATAAGAATTTCCTTTTCTCTGCATCCATTTCAATATCCGATATTTTTTATTTTTAATGATAGCCATTGTGATTCGTGTAATATGATATTTTAGGGTGGTTTTAATTTGCATCTCTCTGAGGATTATTGATGTTCAAGATTTTTTCATGTTTGTTGGCCACTTGTATTTCGTCTTTTAAAATATCTGTTCATGTCTTTTGTCCACTTTTAAATGAAGTGTTTGTTTTTTTCTTGTTGAGTTGTTTGAGTTTCTTACAGTTTCTGGATATTAGTCTTTTGTATAAGGCATAATTTGCAAATATTTTCTCCAATTCTGTATGTTGTCTGTTTCTCTGTCGATTATTTCTTTTGCTGGGCATAAGCTTTTTAGTTTAATTAAGTCTCATTTGTATATTTTTGTTTTTGTTGCATTTGCTTTGGGTCTTCATCATACATTCTTTGCCAAGGCCCATTGGTAAGAAATATTTTTCCTAGGTTTTCTTCTAGGATTTTTACAGTTTCAGGTCTTATGTGTAAGGCTTTACTCCAGGCCAGGCACAGTGGCTCATGCCTGTAATCCCAGCACTTTTGGAGGCTGAGGTGTGCAGAGTACTTGAGGTCAGGAGTTTAAGACCAACCTGGCCAACATGGTGAAATCCTATTTTAGTACGCTAAAATACAAAAATTAGCCAGGCATGGTGATGGACACCTGTAATCCCAGCCACTCAGGAGGCTGAGGCAGGAGAATTACTTGAATCCAGGAGGCAGTGTTTATGGTAACCAGAGATCATGCCACTTCACTCTAGCCTGGGTGACAGAATAAGACTCTGTCTAAATAATAATAATAATAATAATAATAATAATAATAATAAAGACTTTAATTCACCTTGAGTTAATTTTTGTATATGGTAAGAGATAGGGGTCTAATTTCATTCTTCTGCATATGGCTAGCCAATATTCGCAGCACTATTTATGGAATGGGGTGTCATTTTCCCATGGTTTGGATCTAGTTCGGTGAAAAATGACACTGGCAATTTGATAAGAATTGCATTAAAACTATAGATTGCTCTGTGCAGTATGGTCATTTTATTGACATTGATTTTTCCAATTCATGAGCATGAAATTTGAAATGTTTTTCCATTTATTTGTGTTATCTACAATTTCTTTTTATTTGCTAATTTTTTTTTTCTACTAAGCCATTTTATATAATATAATTTCTTTCAGCAATGTTTTACAGATCTCCTTGTAGAGATCTTTCACCTCCTTGGTTAAATATATTCCTAGGTATTTCCATTTTTTGTGGCTATTGTAAATGGGATTGAGTTATTGATTTGGTTGTCAGCTTGAACATTATTGGTATATAGAAATGCTACTGATTTTTGTACATTGATTTTGTATCTTGAAATTTTTTGAAGTAACTTATCAAGTCTAGGCTTTGTCTTATTCCAGTTTGTATAGGGAATGTTTTCAACTTTTCCCCATTAAGTATAATGCTGGCTGTAGGTTTGTTATAGATGGCTCTTATTTTTATGAGGTGTGTTACTTTAACAATTTGTTGAGGTTTGTTGAGAGATTTTATTATAAAGGGATGTTAACTTTTATTGAATGCTTTTTCTGCATCTATTGAGATGATCATGTTTTTGCTTTTAGTTCTGTTTATGTGATGTATCACATTTATTGATTTGTGGATGCTGAACTATCCTTGCATCCCTGGAATATAACCCACTTGATCATGATAAATTAACTTTTTGATGTGTTTTGGATTTGGTTTGCTCATATTTTCTGGAGGAATTTTACATCTATGTTCTTCAGAACCATTAACCTGTAGTTTGCTTTTTGCAGGTGTCCTTGCCTGATTTTGGCGTCAGGGAGATACTGGTTTCATAGAATGAGTTAAGAATGCCTCTTCCTCATTTTTTTTTTTTTTTTTTTTTTTTTTTTTTGAATAGTTTCAACAAGATTGGCTCCAGCTTTTCTTTGTACATCTGGTAAAATGTGGCTGTGAATCCATCGGGTCCTGGGCCTTTTGTCATCGTTGTTGGAAGGTTTGTTATTGCTGTCTCTATACCATTACTCATTATTGCCCCATTCAGGATTTCTATTTCTTTCTGATTCAATCTTGGGAGGTTGTATGTTTCCAATAATTTGTCCATTTCCCCTAGGTTTTATAGTTTGTGCACACATAGGTGTTCATAATGGCCTCTCATTATCTTTTACATTTCTGTGGTATTAGTTTTAATGCCACCCTTATCATTTCTGATTGTACTTATTTGAATCTTTTCTTTTTTCCTTGGTAATAATCTAACTAACAGTCTGTCAATTTTGTTTCTCCTTTCAAAGAACAAACTTTTTGTTTCATTCATCCTTTGTTATCTTTATTCTTTATTTCAATATTATTTAGTTCTGCTCTGATTGCTGTTATATCTTTTCTTCTGCTATCTTTGGATTTGGTTTGTTACTTGAGGTGTGACATTCGGTTGTTAACTTGAGATCTATCTTTTTTATGTAGGCATTTAATGTTATAATGTTATAAAATTTTCTTTTAGCACTGCTTTTGCTGTATTCCAGAGTTTTGAGTATGTTGCATGTGTATTTTCATATGTTTTGGATTTTTTTTTTCTGTGTTCAATATCATTGTTTACCCAAAAACATCCAGGGACAAGTTGTTTGGTTTCTATGTACCTGTGTAGTTTGGAGAGCTTGGTATTGATTTCTAAGTTTTATTCCAGTGTGGTCCAAGAAGACACTTCATATGATTTTGATTTTTTTTCACATTTGTTGAGACCTGCTTTATGGACAAGCATATGTTTGATTTTGGAGAATGCTCCATGCACAGATGAGAATAATGTGTATTCTGTTGTTGTTGGAAAGAGTGTTCTGTAAATGTCTGTTAGATTTATTTGATCTATAGTCCATTTTAAGTAGAAATTCTTTGTTGATTTTCTGCATTGATGATCTGTCTAGTGTTGTCAATAGGGTGTTGAATTCCTCCACTATTATTTTATTGCTACTGATGTGTGTCCTTAGGTCTAATAGGATTTGTTTTAAGAATCTCTATGCTCCAATGTTGGGTGCACATGTATTTAAGACAGTTCAATCTTTTTCTATTGAATCTTTATCATTATATAATTCCCTTCCTCCTCTTTCTCTAGAGTGTTTGTTTAAAATCTGTTGAAATCTGATAAAACGATGAGTACTCCTGCTTGCTTTCATTTTCCATTAGTGTCATTTTTTTTTTCCACCTCTTTGAGTCTGCAGCTGTCTTTAGCCATTAGGTGGGTCCCTTGTATGCAGCAAATAATTGAGTCTTGTTTTTAAATCCAATTTGTCTGTCTGTATCTTTTAAGTGGAGCATTTAGGCTATTTACATTCAATATTAATATTGATATGTGAGGTTTTGTTTCTATCATAATTTTGTTGCCTAGTTGCATTGAGTTTTCAGTTATGTAATTGCTTTATAGGATCTGTGAGCTTTGTACTTATGTGTCCTTTTATGAAAGTGAGTCTTGTCCTTTTCTTTCCATGTTTAGAACTCCTTTATGCATTTCTTGTAGAACCAGTCTAGTGGTGGCAAATTCCATTAGTGTTGTTTGGGAAATACTTGATTTCTCCTTTGTTTATTAAATTTAGTTTGGGAGAATATAGAATTCTTGGCTCAAATTTTTTTCCTTATGTAAGCTAAGAATAGGCCTTCAATCTCTTCTGGCTTGTATAGTTTTTGCTGAGAAGTTCACTGTTAGTCTGATAAAATATCCTTTATAGGAAAATATCCTTAAACACTTTTTTTAAGGATAAAATATCCTTAAACACTTCTATCTTGCTGCTTTTAGGATTTTTTCTTTCATGTTGACTTTGCATAATCTATATGCCTTGGTGAGATTCTTTTTGAAATATATCTTACAAGGATTTTCTGAGCTTCTTGTATCTGGATGCCTAAATCCTCCCATATCCAAGGAAGTTTTCCTGAGTTATTTCCCAAATATGTTTTCCATACCTTTAACTTTTTCTTCTTTTCCCTTTGAAATACCTATAACTTGTAGGGGTTGAAATTTCAAATAATCCCATAGTTCTCAAAGGCTTTGTTTCTTTTATAAAATTTTCTTTTCCCTTTATTTTTGTCTGCCTGGGATAATTTGAAAGACCTGTATTCCAGCTCTGAAATTTCATCTTCCACTTGGTGTAGCGTATTGTTAAAGCTTTCAACTGTATTTTTAATTCTTTTAATGAATATTTTATTTTCAGAAGTTCATGTTTTATTCTAAATGATATCTATCTCTTTTTTAATATCCTGAATTATTTTTCTGATTTCTTTGTGTTGGTTTTTAGCTTTCTCCTGGATCTCATTGAGCTTCTTTAAAAATCAATATTTTGAATTCTTTATCTGGCATTTCAAAGATTTCATTTCTGTTAGGATCTATTGCTAGAGAGTGACACTGTTTTTTTTTTTTTAATTTTATATATATATATATTTCAGAGTTGTTTCTCTGGTTCTTTCTCATCTGTGCAAGCTATTTCTCTTTCTTATTTTTTGAATTTGCTTTCATTTAGACAGAACTTTTCTTCCTTGAGGAGGTGTCGATATATATGTTGTGTAGGGTCATTTGGTTTATTTGATTTTGGTTTTTTGTGCTTTCAGTGGCAAATAGTGTGTATAAGTTCCTTGGTTATAGATAGTCTTTGTATGCTGGCTTTTCTAAATCCTGGTCACAGTAGTGATGTATTGGCATTTGAACAGATTCACTGCCTCCTGTGGGGCTGGGGTGATGGAGATGCCAGGAAGCTTATCTCATTTCCTGGTGCTATGCACTTGTGTTAGATATTTCCTTTTGGGTGTGCCAGTTAACCTCCAGGCCAGTAAGTGGCACTTATGGGTAAGAGCCGGCTGTGGACAATGCAGATGTGCATACACTTAATCCTTGTTTGCTGGAAGAAGCTCTCTGTTCCCTCAGGCAATGTACTGATCTGTGGAATGCACAGTGGTATGAGGTCCTTGCTCAGCCCAAGTGGGTGGACCAAAATGGGCGGGGCCAGACTAGACAGGCCGACCTACAAGTCCCCCAATGGTAGGCATAAGCACCAACTCTGAGAGGCTTCTAGTGGGTGGTTGCCATGCACTCAGAGGTTTTCCAAGGTATGAGGTTGGAAAACTGTCGCCCTACATTCTCTGCATGGAAACCAGAGAGAGCTTAAACTACTAATCTAGAAGAGTGGGTGCTCCAAATGCCTGGAGATTTGTCTGGGCATCAAGCAGAAAGAGTGGCACTGCACCAGGATCTCTTCACCTGAAGGGAGAGGTGAATCAGGCTCCTGATCTGGGCAAGTGGGTGTACCCAATGCCTGGAAATATGCCCCAGCAAGGAGTACAGAAACCAATGCTCCAACAAGGTCTTTGCAGGGGACAGGAGGGGTGGCTCAAGCTCCTAATCTGAGGGAACAGGTATGCCTCAAGCCAGGTGATATGCCTGGGGAAGGAGCACAGAAACAGCTGCCGTGATAAGGTCTTTGTAGTTAAAGTTGCAAAGCTTCAGGGAGGAGCAGCTAAAGCTTAATCTGTGGAAGCAGGTGTGCCAAATACCTGGAGTTATGTCCAGGTGTGGAGTGGAGAGACTACCACTTCACCAAATTCTTTGTGTGGGTAGGGGATTCTGTAATATATTTTCTGTATCTTCCTTTTACTTAGTTCCTGTTCTCTTTTTCAAGCACTATCTGCCTAAATATGGTTTTACTGGATTCCTTTCTTACTACTACTCATGCTTGAATGAGGCCAGTTATTTGGTGAATATTTATTTGTGGAAGGGGAGGGGAGTGTGTACACATAATGCGAAGCTTCAATTTCATTTGCTTATCTTAAACAAATATTTTCACAAAATTATCTGTTTTGTCTGCTCTGGGATGGCGTTTCCATTAGTTCTTTTTTTTTTTTTTTTTTCTTTTCTTTTTAGTTTTAGTTTGGTGAGTCTTACAGCAAAGACCTTCAAATCAGTCTTTATGATTTCCCATCAAATGACAACTGCTTTGCTTCCTGTTTTATTTTGCCACTCATACACAGACTTCTTGTCAAGAACTAAGATGAAGGCAATGAAAATGACATGTGTCCATTGGAAAACGATCTAAATAAACATTTCTCCAAAGAAAATATACAATGACCAACAAGCTAATGAAAAGATGTTTGTACATCATTAATCATTAGAGAAACATATCAATACCACAATGGGATAGCATTTTACACTAGCTAGGATATAAAACAAATGTAAACTGGTGTTGCCACTTTGGAAAGTTGTTTAGCAGTTCTTCAAGATGTTTAACGTAAAGTTGCCAAATGATCTCCTCCTAAGTATATACCTAAGAGAAATGAAACCATATGTCCACACAAAACCTTGTACATGACTGTTCCTAGAGGCATTATTCATACAGAATTATTCAGTTTTGAGAAAAAGTGGAAACAATCTAAATATTTATTGGCTAACTAATGGACAAATAAATATGCTATATTCATGTGGAATGTTATTTGATGACAAAAGAATGAAATATGGATATATATGCTACAACCTGAATGAATCTTGAAAATAATATGCTATGTGAAAGCAGCTAGTCTCAAAAGACTACATACTGTATTATTATAAGATCTTGTTTATATGAAATGTCCAGAATAGGCAAAACTACAGAAAGTAGTTTAGTAGTTGCCTAGGGCTGGGAGGAGGGAGAGGTTGGGCATGGAATTTTTTTGTGTGTGAATGTTGAAAGTTTTCTAAAATGAGACTGTGGTGATAATTGTACAACTCTGTGAATTTACTAAAAACTGTTGAATTACATACTTTAAATGGGTGAATTGTATGACATGTGAATTATCTCTCTGTCTTTATATCTTTATTAATCTGTTTTTTAAAAAGACTGAAGACTCTTGAGTTAGAATCCCCAGCTTCAAATCCTAGCATCTCCACTCATGTCCATGTGACCGTGGGCAAGCTCCTCCACACCTTCAAGCATCTGTATGATGTGGATGAGGATAGAGCCAACGTCAAAGTTGGGTTGTAAGAACAAATTAGTTTGTGCTTAGAACATTATCTGGTTTGCTGGTATGCAGTATATAGAAATACCCAGGAAGTGTCAGTTATTTTATGAGCATATTGAGTACATTTTTAAAATCTCAATGACCACATTTGTCATTTCTAGAAGTTCTTTTTTTTTTATTTTCCAAATCAGCTTGTTACTCACATTGCCTTTCTTACATTTTAATTTCTTATTTTAAATGTTTTTAAATTTATTTTTAAAATGTTTAAATTTTTATTTTTTTTTAGCAGTAGGGTCTTGCTCTGTCACCCAGGCTGCAGTGCAGTTCCATGATCATTGCCCACTGCAGCCTCCACCTCCTGCTCAAGCAATCCTCCTGCCTTAGCCTCTGGAATAGCTATGAGTGTATATCACCATACCCTGCTCAGTTTTTATTTATTTATTTTTTTGTTTTATTTATTTATTTATTTATTTATTTATTTATTTATTTATTTTTGGAAACAGGGTCTCAGTCTGTTGCCCAGGCTGGAGTCCAGTGGTGTAATCATGGTTTACTGCAACTTCCACTTCCCAGGTTCAAGCAATCCTCCCACCTCAGCTTTCTGAGTAGCTGAGACTACAGGCAAACACCACCATGCCTGGCTAATTTTTGCATTTTTTTGTAGTGACAGGATTTTGCCATGTTGCCCAGGCTGGTCTGAAACTCCTGGGCTCAAGCAATCCACTCACCTTGGTCTCTATTTTTTAAAGTTTTCTGTAGAGATGTGGTCTCCCTGTGTTGCCCAGGCTGTTCTCAAACTCCTGGGCTCAAGCAATCCTACTGCCAAGGGCTTCCCAAAGTGCTGGGATTATAGGTATGAGCCACTACACCCAGCCTAATTCCTTCCTTTATATCTTTAATATATTTAAAATTCTTATTTAATAGTTTATCAAAGACTTTGTCTAAGTGTAATTACTTTGTCTAATTAAATAAGTGTAAATATCTGACACAAAGGAGGTATTCAGCAAATATTTGTTGAATTTATGACTGCCTGGTAGATAATACTGCTTTCCTCAGTTTTCCACTGTGTCTCCTTAAGGAAATTATTCAGTTACTCTTCGCTCAGGTTTTTTCATCTGTAACACAGAAACAATAATATCTACTTCTTCAAATTGTAGTGGGGTCTAAATGAAATCATGTCTAGTTTTGTGCTTGACAGTAATACATGCTTAATTATATTAGTTCTCTTTCCTTCCAGCCTAATAATCATCTTTCTATGTGTGTTATTAGGGACCTAAATTCTACTCCCTTAGGAGTTGCTAAGTGCTCAGTTTTCTATTATTTCTGTTTGGGCTTTGCTGCCCTCTCTGCAAATCCTTATAGAGTCTGTTTCTCACTCTTACTCTTCTCCCATTGTTGGACTTGTGTAGGGTCCCATATATTCTTATGTTGTCCTGTATACTTTATCTTTAATTATTTTGTTGTTCTTGCTGCTCTGGTTCTTTAGCTACTGAATTAATTTCTACTTTCAGAATGATAATAAATGCAAACATACCTTAATGTCTACTTTACAGAGTAGAACTCAATATGAAACAGCTAAATGTTAAATAGGTCTTAAATTCGGCAGCCATCCCTGATTCTGCTGCCTGTCACTCAGTTTCCTTTGGTGCTCCACTCTTTGTCCCGCTAAGGGAGTACACAGTAGCATGCTGTATTCTAAAGGATCTTCTACTGATTCTCTTTCTAACCCTAAATGGCCAGACTTGAAGTATTTTTTCCTGCATCTTTTGAATTAAAAAGAGTCTGAGTTCCTAGGAAAGAGGTATCAGTGCTACTTATCGGAAGGAAAAGGCCAAACAACCAAAAATCTGAAATTATGTATTTGTTACTTTTCAGTTCTTGCCTATAATTTGGATTAAAAGTAATCAGCTACTCTTGGATACAGGGATCTATAAAATGCTTCAATCTTGTATTGCCCATTCCCTTTGGTGATGAAAATGCTATATATGGTGCTTAACAGATGTTATATCATTATATGACCTGCTTTCTTACTAAAACATAAGATGAAATTTAGCTTAAGTTTTGAGTACTATCCAAGCAAATATATTACTTGAAGGATACTATGAGAACACTGTTTTATCAACGAGTACTATTTGTAGCTTTGATATTGTAGGCTTCAGGGCTAATAATAGGTGGTTTCTTTATTTTTAAAAAAGTTTGAAGCAGGGAACAGGGAGAAAAATGGGAAAAGTTTTTCTGCAGCATTCCAGGGTGCCCCTGGAATAAGCTTGCAGAGATTACTGTCTCTATGAGAAAGAAATCCTCACTTGTTCACCAAAATTCAAGAGATTTAGAGATAGGGTATAATCCAGACAAACTCTGACATGAACATATTATGTAAGGTGTGACAATGGGTAATGGAATGTATAAGTATGTAAGGGTGCAGGAAATTAAGAAACTAGAAACTTAAGTCTAAGTTTCTTAGACTATCTAAAATGAACAGTTTTATATATCAAAATAAACATTGGGACTATATTTTTCAAGGTAAAAGTGTAGTGTGAACTCTGAAGATATCTAGTACCATCGTCATGAAAGTGTAATTTGACCATTGCTTCTACAAGCAACCAAAAACACTTTCTAAAATTTCAAGTTATTTGATAACCACAAATCCTTAAAATCCATATGGGATAGGGCCTATGCAGAGATACTGTTTCACCTTGTTCAGATGTCCTCCTTAAAGATAGTGCTTTTGTGCATAATAAGCATACTTTGACCTTAAGTCTTGCAGCTAATATTGCTCTTTAAATGATTAGGACTCTCTGAGAAGTACCATAATCCCCTAGAAATGTACTGTTTAGTTTTTCTCAGGGCTGTTATAAAAATTACAAGGAATGCATGAACTGGAATTAAGGAACAGTGTTTCTTGCCAGTTAAACGAACAGAACTAATGTGTACATGTTCAGTCATGTTTGCTGTACTAAGGACAGCTTGAGACAATTTCTTAATTGAATTGTTTAAATAACACTATTTGAGTCCCAAGTCTTTTTGTCTTTATTATAAAATTGATATTATGTAATTAACATTTGTTCTCAGTATATTTTTTTCTTTAAAAAAATGAAAACATGACAGGATCACTTTTATATAATGAGGCTGTGAATAAGTTGTTAAGAAATCACTTGACATCTCATGGGCAGATGCAATATAAATCAAAGCCATTCCTGTTTTATTTGTTTTTCTTAGATTTTTCTTCCACTTATGCTATCACAGTGAGAAAATTTAGTGATAGTAATCTAGTTGAGATCACTATCTTTTTAATGCTCTATTGAGAAAAAAATTGAGTCAAGATCTTGAATGAACACTTTGCTTTATAACAAGAGAAGAGTGGTTATGTAACCAAACATTTACATTTTAAATCTGTAACCCCATCTTGCAGATAGAGGATAGTAGCAAAACCAACTCTAGAGACTCCTTCCCTGCCTGGACATACTCTGTGTCCCTGACTCCAGCATTTCTTTCATTTCACTAGATGCTGCCATCCACAATCCACATTTTCACTATCATCAGGCCCTCATATCCTTTCTGCTCTCCTTCTACACTTAATTTTCTGGACCATCATTATAATCACTTCTTTCTATACCCTCAAGTCTTTTGAGACTCTCTTCCTGAATCAAGATCACCTTGAAAAAGACCAACTGCTGTTCAATCAAACTTTTGGTATACCCTGTATCTGCACCCTCACGACAGAGCTTGACTGAAGAAAAGCATACAATCAGGCCCACCTTCTTAATTAAATACACGACCATGAATCTGAGTCTGAACCTGTGCCTACATACTTTGCCTTTTCTCTTCTTACCGTGGATAAACAATTCCTACTAAGAGATAAGGTCACCTCTAACTAGTGCATCAGGCCCTCTGCCTTGTCACCAAAGAACTCCTATCAACTTGATCATTCATGTTATCATACAAATGAATAACAGTTTCTCTATCTTAAAAAATATCCCTGTCATTCCTGTCAAGGTCAGTTTCCTTTTCTCTGTAGCAAAACTCCTGCAATGAATTATCTATATTCTTTCTCTTCAGTTGTTTTATTCTCATTCTCTTTGAGCTCTTTCCAATTAGGGGTCTCACTCCATAACTCCACAAAAACTGCTTTGGCTAAAGATACCAAGGACATGTATGTTTCTAAATTGAGTGATCAATTCTCAACCTTCATCTTACCTGAGTACTCCACTGCATTTGACAGAGTGGATTCCTACCTCCTGCTCAAAACACCTTTCTTTAATTAGTTTCTGGGATAATATAGGCCGCTGGTTTTCCAAATCACTCTTTTTCTTGTTCCTTCCAATTCCTTAACTTTAAATGTTGGAATGCATCAGGGCTCAGTGTTGAAAAAAAGTTTTTTTTTTGTTTTTGTTTGTTTGTTTGTTTGTTTTTTGAGACGGAGTCTCGCTGGGTCGCCCAGCTGGAGTGCAGTGGCGGGATCTCCTCTCACTGCAAGCTCCATCTCCTGGGTTCACGCCATTCTCCTGCCTCAGCCTCCCAACTAGCTGGGACTACAGGTGCCCGCCACCAGGCCCAACTAATGTTTTGTATTTTTTTAGTAGAGGCGGGGTTTCACCGTGTTAGCCAGGATGGTCTCAGTCTCCTGACCTCATGATCCGCCCGCCTTGGCCTCCCAAAATGAGAAAAAAAAATTTGTAGCCAGATTTCTATGGTGATTTTCCTTAAACATCACATGACTTTTAAAACCATCTGTAACACTGATGTCTCCCAACTTTACATCTTCTTGAAGTCAGCCCCCATCCCTTATCCCAACTTCCCACTTGATATAGGCACTTAATACCTAGTAGATACCTCAAAATCACCCTGTCCAAAGCTGAGCTATTGACCCCTCCCCTAAACTTTGATCTTCTAACAGTTTTCCCCAGTTTAGTAAATGGTAACTTCATTATTCCAATTGTTCACACCCACAACTTTTGTCATAATATAATTTTTAAAAAACAAAGGATTATGACTCTTATACAAATGTAAAGTGAGCATGTGTCAAAAATGGGTCAGTTCGCATGTAGGGGAACCAGCAGAGTGGAAAAGTTGATTTGAAAAAGCAAAGGACTCAAAAGAGGTAAAGCCGATTCAAAGGAGAAGCAGACCTTATGGAATCAGGCAGGAACGCAAGCAAAGTAAGTTTGCTAAGTTAGAGAACAAAGCGGTTGATGAACTTCAGGAAAATAACACTGTTGAGATAGATTATCTTCTCTACTGGATGAAAAATATTTTCATCTCTACTGGGCAAAATTTTCCAAGTAAACATACAACTCCACATAAAACTTCACAGTAATGAAGTTATTTCACAACAGTAAACAGTAAGTCAACATGGGTGCATGTCTTAGAGAATTAAATCATCCTTGCCAGTGCCTGTGAGACAATGATCTGATACAAAAAGACACACTGTCATCATTTTGTCTTATTTCCAAGCTGTGGATATTTCCTAACACCTTTAGTCATCCATGAATTCTGTCTTATTTTCATACTTTACATTATCAAATCTTGCTGACTCTCACTTCAATATATAATCTGAATCTTATCACTCTCACTACCTTTACTGCTATTACCCTGGTCCAAACAACTATAATTTCTTGCCTAAATTGTTGACATTCCTCCTTATTGGCCTTATATCTAGTTTCAGAAAAAGCAGAATTAAAGAATAAGTCACATCATGACCCTTCTCTTGTTAAGATCAAATAAGTTTACATGACACTCTCTTGCTCCTACACAATAAAAATAAATAGTCCTTCTAGTGGCCTCCAAGGCTCTACTTTTACCTCTCTCCAAACCTATTGGTTCTCTGAGTTCATCTCCTACAACACTGTCTCTCCCGCAGTGCTTGGCCCACAGGGGCCACCTTGCTGTTTTGTGAGCACACATAACATGTTTCTACCTCACGGTCTTCATACTTGTTCCCCCTGCTGGAAATCTTCTCCCAGATACTTTTCTGGCTCACTGCCTACCTCCAGCAGATCTTACTCCAATACCACTTTCTGAGTGAGGCCTTCCCTGACCACCCTACTAAAAATTCAATCCATTCTCAGAGCAGTTCTCTCCCAGCACTCACTTTACCTCTTTTCCGCTTTGTCCATAGTACTTACTACCCTCTGACATAGATATTAATTATCAAGGGCAAGCATGTTTGTCTGTCTTGTTCACCAATGTTTCCCCAAAGATTTACGACACTACCTGGTACATGAAAGTCATTCTAATATTTTTGAATAAATAAATGAGTGGGTGAAGTATTAATTTCTTATCTATTCCTGTTATAATTTCTTATTTTCTTCCCAGGTGGTTCATGTTAACTTTAAAGTGAAGCCATTATTTATTACTGATTTCTATCCTAAGATTGTTTCTAATTAAATCAAATTAACACCAATTATAATCTACATCCAAGGCACTGGCTTGGCCCTAGGGAGGACACAAGGAACATCAGACACAAGGCTTTGCAATGTAGTTAGGGATATAACTACATTACATCTATATGTATCTATATAAGATGATAGAAGACTAGCAGATAAAAAGTTAGATGCTAACAAGTGATATAAGTAAGTATCATTTTAAACCAAAAGTTTGATGAACTATCACGAGGCAAAAATACTTAATGATCAAAGTAACTTGCTTTCTGAGTCTCACACTTAGATATTATAGAATCAAAAGTTTCCAGATGGTAATATATTTTTCAAAATAGAAAGAAATGCATTTAAATATATAATAAATATATAATATATAAATGAAAATATATAAAGTAATGATGAAACTTACAAGAGGTCACTAAATGACATGCTTTTGTAAAAAGCAACTGAGAAAGTCATTGTGAGATGCAAATGTAAGAGAGAAATGTTGTATTCCTAGCTCCTGAGAATTTATGTGATGTAACTGGGAAGACCAATTTGGGAGCAGGGGACTGGCCATTTTGTTCACAATATTTTATTCAATGCTCTTACACTTCTCCTGTTTAGGATTTCTATGTGTACTGAATTCCTTGTTCTGCTGCTTTTTTTTTTTTTTTTTTTTTTTTGGTCCTTTTTTCCCCATTTTCCCTCCTCCCCTATATACACACAGACACACACACACAGACACACACACACACACACACACTTCTTCTGATTTTGTTTAATGGAGTGATCCAGTCCTTCTGTAGTTCTGATCATAGAACTAGAGGCTCATTCACTAAATAGGTGTGCTCTGATTCAAACAAGTTTTCTTTAAATGATTTGCCTTTTTTGGTTTTCTAATTTTGTCACAAAAAAAATATTTAAAATATATCTGCCTTGCCCCTCTCACCATAATCTAAGCACCTCAAAATTGTACCTAGATAAGTTGGATATCCCAATATAACCAGTACTCGCTCTGAAAGGAATGTGCTTTGCTTAAGGAAAATGTTTATACTTCATTCCCTGGCTTCTTCCAAAAAAGGTTTTAAGCTACTTAGGTAAATGGAGAACAATGAAAGCAGCTTTATCAGCACAGAGTGTTTAATTTCTTTTGAAAGTAACAGTGTTAGCCTTTCTGCAGTATATTAGTTGATACTACAGAGAAAAAGTCATTCGTGCTGAGAAGCTGCCAAATATAGCCAAAGTCGAAAGATAAATATAATGTACTTATTAAGGCTGTGTTCTCCTCCCATTTTGAAGTTTCTTTTTTTCTACCCTTAGGGCAGGCACCAAGCTGTCTCTGTTTGATGCAGTACTAACTTTATCAGTCATGTTAAATATATAGAAAATAATGAATCCTTAGGTTATCTGTGGCAGCCAGAAGACATGTTCCCTGTCAAGACTGATTATAAGCAATAATTAAAGGCAAAATTTCTTTTTTAATAACCAAATCTGTAAAATTTCTGTTTTATAATACACATTCTTGTTCTTTAAATATAGCTAACAAATTACTAATTTTAAAAATAAGCTGAAAATCTCCCCAAACTGTAGCAAAATTTTGATTTAAGTATTGGGTATTCCGTTTTCCCAACCTTTTTTCATTACTTCTATCTTACAGTACTTTCCTTTATAAATGTAGGTCAAATGAAAATCATGTTTCCTTTGCTTTCTCTAAAGTCATTCTTAATTTCTTTTCCTTTTTGTCTGAGCTATTTCTGCTTCCCTTGATGCTTAATGTTCCAAAGTAGTTGAGGAATGTCAAACTATATTGTCCTAGATATGTACATTGCTAACTATTATTGCCTTGGAATCAAAGTTTTTTTAATTCTAGGAAGAAGTGATATAAATCTTGAGAATAATTTATTGATATTAGCTTCAAATATACTCCACATGTTAATAACAATAAATTCATTTTTGTTATGTATTTTATTGTTCTCAAAAGTGTAAATTTTTGTTTTGGAGAAGTTATTCCTTTACATGTGTAATGAAGATCTGGAACCTTCTTTGTAATACTGCTTTCTAGGGTCATAATCATAGGTTTGCTTATAACCTATATCATTAATAATAAGTATTATTCGCACCAAAAATTATTAATAATAACCACAACAAACTATTATTTACTATGTGCTAATTGCTGCTACATCCTTTATATGCATTATCTCATTTAATTGTTGGCAGATACTAACATTAAATTCTTAATAGATGAGAAATATGAAGCTTGGGAGATTATTAAACTTGCTCTAGGCAACAATGAAAGTAGGTGGCACTGCCAATAAAAGTGGAGGAATAGGGATATAAACACAAGTCTATCATCCAAGCTTTTTTGAGCAAAGAACTGTGTTGGATGATGTCATTTAATTCTTTTACAAACCTTAGGAGCTAAGTATAACATTATGCCAATGTTATAGATGAAGAAACAATGACAGTTAAGTGTATTTGCTCACTAATGTAGTTTGGATATTTGTTCCCTCAAAATCTCATGTTGAAATGTATTCCCAATGTTGGAGGTGGAACCTAGTGAGAGGTATTTGAGTCATGGAGCAGATCGCCCATGACTGGCTGGTGCCCCTCCCATGGTAAGGAGTGAGTTCTCACTCTATTAGTTCATAGGAAATCTGGTTGTTAAAAAGAGCCTGACACTACCTCCTCTCCCTCTTGCTCCCTATCTTGTCATGTGATGTGCTGACTCCCCTTCCCCTTCTGCCATCAAGGAAGCAACCTGAAGCCCTCACCAGAAGCAGATGCTGGTTCAGGGTTCTTGTACAACCCACAGAACTGTGAGCCAAATAAGCCTCTTTTCTTTATAAATTACCCAGATTCAGGTATTCCTTTACAGCAATGCAAAATGAACTAACACACTCCCAATTGCATACCCATCAAGTAACTCACTCTGTATTTATTGGATGACTCAGTAAACAAAACACTTTTTGAATGGCTATTATGTCATTGAAAATAGTACTAGATTCTGAGTTTACAAAGATAACACATATATATTCACCATCCTATAGGGATTTACTGCCTAAAGAGAAACCATTCAGTATGGTGCTTAATAGAGGAGATACCCACAGTGGCCTATGAGAAGCCATTAGAGAGGAGTATCCTAATTCAGATAGGGCATGGGATGGCTTGGAGAAAGATGGCTTCTGAGAAGAAATGCTGCTTGAACTGCAACTTGAAGGATAAAGAAGAATTAGCTAGGTGAAGGGAGGGAGAAAGAGAAAGAATATTCTAGAAAGAGGGACAAAAAGCATGTGCAAAGTCTGGAGATGAAAGCTTGACAATTTCTAGGAGTCACCAGTGTAGCCAGCAGAATAATGAGGAGATAGTAGGTAGAGGTGAGGCAGAAGGAATAAGAAGGCAGGAGGCCATGGAGCTTCTAGGATGCATCTTAAGTTGTTTGGACTTTTTTATTCTGAAGGCAATAGGAAGTTATAAAAGAATCCTTAAAACATAAGATCAGAAAGATTGGTAAATATGAAAATCAAATTGGAGGTAGAAGGCAGGAAGGGGAATAACTTATAAAGTCATTGTGGTAAATATCACAACATAATGTCAAACTAAATCATTGATTGCCAGAATAAAAGACATTTGCCAGAATCAAAGATATGAAGGTAGTAGAACTGACAATATTTGGTAAATGATAAGCTGAAGGGGCTGAGGGGAAAAGAGGACTTTAGGATGACTTCCAAGTTTCTGGAAACTTTTTATGGTTTCTTGATTTTGTGTAAAGTGCAGGTGTATGTGATATAACTAAATCAGCTACATACACTGCCTACTAGCCTATGTGTCATGAAAATTTGAAGTGAATAGATTAACTGTGAAGTTATTATTATCTGAATTGTATTTACTATGGAAGTAGAGTAGCTGAGATGCCAAATAAATTATTCTAATTACTGAACTAAGTGAATTAGCCAAGGGATGATTCCTTAATTCTTCCCACTAAAATTTTTATTTAAAAAATTGCAAATTCCTGAGTATCTTTTATACATCTTTCGCTACCAAAACTTCTCCTCACTGCAGTGATCCAGCATCATAATCTTATACTGTGAAGGTTGAAAGAAGATTTTTTAGATTAAGTTGATCAAAAGAATTTTTGGAAGCTACCAATAAATTGATACATTTTTTTCCTTATACAATCTTTTCTTTCAAAGTTCTGAGATGATGGTTACATAATCTGGCATTAAAAATATGAGTCCGTCTTTCTAAATTGTGGATATGTTTGCAGAATGCAGGATACAAACTTGGAATCCCATGAGATTTCTCTATTGTATCCTAAACACTAAAGGGCTGTTGAGGACTCATTCTTGATCTAAGAATTCTCTGGGGGTCTTAGGGTCATCCTAACTCCATCTCAGGCATCATGATTTGTTCTAGGCTACTGCGGAAACCAGGACCTGTTCAGAGGGTTAGAGAAAGAAAATTTCAACATGCAGGTATTAGTGTTCAATGCACTGGGTTTCTGAAAATTACTCATTAGCCCCTTCTGAAAGTCAAAAGCTAGTAAAACTGCAGAGGACAGAGATATCCTGCCCTTCATGTGGAACTCAGGGGAATTTAGGGGTGTTCATTTGTCCTATCCTGACACCTATTCTACTCAACTGTTGCAGGTCATTTCCTGCCTTGCCTGAGCCAATGGAAGAGTGAAGTATCCTGAGGCATGTGCACTAGCAAAGAAGCAGTCATGATCCAGGTCCCCCTCTGCCTACACCCAGAGTCTGTGTAAACCCCTCACCCTCACCCCAGAACCCCCAGAGCTTCATCACACTAAAGAGAAGAGAGAGAGAAAGAAAAGAGGGAAAAGTCCTGAGAGAAATTCTGAAGCGATTGAGTAGTTTCTCTGAAGAAATCCAGTTTAAACCAGAAGTAACTAAATTGTTCTGACTTAAAAGAATTCAGTTTTGCACTATCAAATAGAATTGAGGCTTGAGAGCTAAGTATGGTTATAGAATACAAATGAGGGTGAACTGTTAGTGGGGTGGTAACTGCAGAATTACTCTCAGGATACTCTCAGGATATGAGTGCTGGCTAAACGTCGATGATTCAGGGCTCATGAATAGTGGAAAGTAGCAGAATGAGTATCAACTTTAAAACAGACAGATGTGAATCTTCCACTAGATCACCTTGAGTAAACTATTTTGTTTCACTGAACTTTTGTATCCCTCCCACCATAACATGGGCTTAAAAAACCCCATATTTTTATAGAAACATAAGCTTTGTCATACGGGAGAGAATCAGACTTGCTATACAGTAAGAAATAGTAGAACATAATTGGCCTGTGTCATAGCTCTGCCCCATGCTCAGCAGGTAACTTTGTCTCCTGTTTCTAATATTTTGAAATGAATTAAGGAAAACGAAAATTATTTCCTAAAAGTGTGAGAAAATCAATGAGTATTAGTACTGGCTCTAGAGTTTTTCTTGTGGATACATATTTATCAGGTTTTTTCCCTATATAAATGATCTATGTGGGCTTTATACTTCTTATCAGCCAATTTTAATAATTTATGTATTTTCAGAAAATAATCTATTTCATGGAAATTTAAAAATTATTTGTAAGCATGTACATATTATGTACATATTCCCTTAAATGTTTTAAATTTTCTTTTCTGCTGTTTGCCTCGTTCCTTTTAAATTTTTTTTCTTCGTTAGACTTCAGATACCGTGGTGTCACTGCTTTTCTTTGAAAAAAAAAAAAAAAAACTACTGCATGTGTATTTTTTAATTTCTCTTTGTTTCTGCTTTTTAATTTTTGCTCTTATGGTACTTACTCCCTTCTACTTTCCTTGGGTCTTTTTTTCTCTTTTAAAATTTTTGAATTGGATATTATTTCAACTTATTTTCTCTATTTTAAAATAATAATATTTAAGAATTTCAATTACTTATAAATACTACTTATTTACTCTATTAATAAAGTATTAAAAGCATGAAATGATCTATAACTACATTTTATTGTACTTCTTAGATTGAAGATGTGGTGTTCATTTTTGTTAATTTCATGTTTGTTATTGACCAAATATTTAAGTTTTTAAATCTCTAAGCAATTTACTTTTCAAATTATTCTAGTTAGACTTATCTAAAATTTCCACTTTATAAAATATATAACATTTTGCCACCATATATTTGATCAGTGTTTTTAATTGTTCCACTGACACTTGAGATGCAATTGTATTTTTGTTGCTAAAACAGCACAATGTTTAAAATTATAACTTACTAATTGTGTTTTATTAATAATAATAGAGGTTTTCTCTATGTTTTGATTTATGTATTTCATTTACTTTTTATGGGCTGATAGTAGATTGTTAAAATATTACTATTGTCTGCATGTATATTTCTCTTTTTTAGAAATGGATTTTTAAAAACATTTTAATGCTATTTTATTTACCTATAAGAGTGGATCTATTATGTTTTCAGTTTATATGTTGCTTTTTAACAATCAAAAATGGCCTTATATTATACCACATGCTTGACTTTGCTTAACATTACTATTGTTTCTGTTTTATTTGGAGAGCGTAATTATTTACTGCTATAATTCTTGAATATTTATGATCATCTTTTCAAATTATACTGAGTGTTTTTCCTTTACTTTAATGAGTTTTCTCCATGCATAATCTAACTCATTATTCATTAAAGAACAAAAATGCTACCATGAATGCAAGCTTATTAAATGTTTCCCCTGCTTTTCACATGCTGTGTTATTAAACATCCCATATCTGAATACATCTAAACCATCCCAATTTCAGCACTTTTCAACTGTTTTCTTGTCAACAGCCTGCTTCTTAATTTTGATTTATTATAAGATTAATATTGGGGAGAATACTTAAATTAAAAGCATTTACTGACAGAAGGCCTTTGGTTCTTTGACAATTTTCTTCTTGGCCTTGAAGTAAAATAGCCTTAATGACAAGAATTCTTACTGTTTTCTTTTCATCCATGTATGAAAAATGATCATTCCGGAAGCTAAAAAACACTTAGTCCTTTGAAATAAAAAGAAGTAAGCACCCATGAAAGAAGAGAGATGCCCTAGAAAAACAGGAGGATTAGAATGGGAGTGAACTGCTTTTTATTCCCCATCTGCTTTCAAATGTGTGGATCACGCCTTGAGGTCTGCATAAAATAAAGCAAGTGGATGAGGGCAGAGGTTCATTCTTGGTTAGAAAACCTTTATTATACTTGTCAGCAAGAGCTACAACCAGGCTCACCATTGAGAAAGACGTTTTCTTATACATATTCCCAGATCGCGATTATCCAAATAGATATCTTCTTTTCAAATCTGAGATCAGTATAATATAATTTTTGAGTTCCAAATGAATAACTTTGTCTTTCTGTATTTCCCTTTCCCACCCAAACTGGAAGTAAAAGGATATAGATCTCCCTCAACCAATTTATTTATGGAAGGTGTTCACTGTACACACTACATGCTTTGGTTTAATTCTTAATGGGTTTCATATTTACCATAGCTTCACCTGGGTAAGCTAGAAGTTAAAGTTTTCTAACATAAAGATGAAAAAGCATTGACTCATTCTAATATGCTATGTCTTTTTAGCTTATAGATCTTTACTTTTGACCCTTAGTGACTCTTGTCAGAATAGTCCTACCTCATCCAGAAGACAACTAACGAGTGATGATTTTCCTAAGTGACCACACAGGGAACAATTTTATTAGTAAACATCCACATTTTAAAAATATGGCTAGTTTTACTTATAACCATTACATTCTAACTGCTTAAAAAACATCCTTTTAGATCCAGAAGACAACTAACGAGTGATGATTTTCCTAAGTAGCCACACAGGGAACAATTTTATTAGTAAACATCCACATTTTAAAAATATGCCTAGTTTTACTTATATCCATTACATTCTAACTGCTTAAAAAACATCCTTTTAGATCCTTGCCTAAGTTTTATTTTTTGCCTTCTGCTTTTTTAGGGGAATACATTTTCTTGTATTTAATTTCAGTAGGTTCTAATTACCTACAGTTGGTCATTTCTCAGGGCTCTTTCAGAGCTGAACAATGGGTAAAGGAAAACATTCCTATCATTAGTGAAGCCCTATGTATACACAGGGTCACAAAATGATAGAGTGAGCTTCAAAGAGTAGACATAGGTCACACATATAATGAGATGGTGGCAAGAAAACGGTTAACGACAACAACAACATTGCATTGAAAATCTAAAACATACAGCTAAAAACATTTCAAAGATCTGGAGAATATACCAGATCAGAGAAAATACTCCTGATACAGACATATTGCGCTTGTTACAGAAGTGATAAAAGACCTTATGTAGCTATATTTCAGGTTTGTTGGCTATGAATATCCACTTGTCTCAGTTTGCATAGTTACTAGAAATGTGATGCTAATTAGGCCAAGGTCACAGGTTTTATTCCTATGTGAGCTGGTTATTTAGTGTGATTGGTTGGTTCAGGCATAGCAGTAGGAATCTTTCCAAAGGCTTGGCTTCCAGTACTATGTCTGTATTTATTAGGCAAGTGACTCTGGAGAAATCTGTTAAATTCTCTGAACCTCAGTTTCATCATCTATAACATAAAAGTCATAGTCTCTTGCCTTTCTGTCTCAAAGGATTGTGAAGGAATAGGGAGATGTTACTGTTGTATGATCTCTTAAAACCTAGAAAGTATGATCCAAATGTAAGTTATAATTAGAACAATTCCAGTCATACATTTTAATGTCTATTATCCTGCAAATCATGCCTCTCATTGGCAAGGATGACCAACCATCTCAGTTAACCCTAAGTAGTGAGAATCCTATGTTCCTGGGAAGTGCCTAAGTTCTGGCCAAACTGGGACTGTTGATCACCTATAATGAGTAGGAGACAAGAGTTCACAGCATACCTAATTCTCAGCTCAGTGGTGGTTTCCCTCTTGAATGCATGTTTATTAACAAGTTTACCATAACTTTTAGAACATCTACAGTGCAACAGCACTTTGTGAGACATTGAATATACAATAGTAAACAAAACAAATTGGGTTTCTGCCTCAGAGAAAAGTCATTCTATTCTAGCAGAGAGACATCAACAAATGAGAATATAATGGCAAGTTGGGAGAAATGTATTCAAGATTTAAAAAAAAAAAAAAAAGCAGGTTTCTTTGAGAGAGAATAGAAGGGGAGAACAACTTTATGGAATAAAAGGATGTGATATAAATTAAAACTGAGGCCTAAAACATTTTAAAAAGCCAACTGAAGGACACTGCAATGTATGCATGTGGTAGAGGCAGAGAGAACTCATAGAAAAGGGAAGAACATATATATGCTAGATTATCTTTTTCAGTTTTGCATTCTTGGCATAGTAAAATACCTGTCATAAAGTAGGTAGGTGTCCAAGGGCCAATTGAATGAATGAATGAATGTGCCCAGGAGTACACTCTCAATACATAGTAATTAACTCTAGAGTTTCAGTCCCTCTCACTCTTTTAAGGGAGAGATTATCTGGGACACAACACTGCAGCCTTCCTGCCATTCATTATGTCACACTAAGAGGATGTCGTTTGCCTCTACTGCCCTTTAACACTGTGTGATCCAGGGATTGAGGCACACTACCCAATGCCATCTCTGTTGGCTGTCTATGTATGTCATGACGGCCTGTGCCTGATGTCTCATAGGCTACTAAAATTAGAAACCTTGGGGGAATTTTGCTGCCTTTTAATTCTATTTATTTTAAAGAATTAACAGATTTTGTAGACATATACTTGGAAGTGCTACAAATGATGTTATTCTCCGGTTTCTCTCCCACCCCCACCCCCATTTATCTCTACACTAAAACCTTTAGCTTTTCTGCCTACAAGTTTGGTTTCCGGTCTATCATGAAGCATTTTGCTTTTGTAATTAAAGAAAAAAGTTGCTACTAAATGTTTCTATCTGCCTTGAAGTCTTTCTGTTTATCACACCATGTTCAATTACTCCATGTCCTTCATCGCCAGGTTCATTTCTATTCTTCCACGAAGCAGAACAGGAGCTCTTTGAGTGTTTGTCATTGCTTTCTGCCTTGAGTTTTCTAAATGTTCTTTTTCTTTCTTTATTTTGGTAATAACTACTATTTAAAAACCTCATTGTAATAGTTATGTACATGGCTATGCTAGTTTGTAATCACCTCAAGAACATGATCAATATTTGTTTTTTCTATATTTTACTTTATTTTATATTGAGACAGAGTCTCACTCTGTCACCCAGCCTGGAGTGCAGTGGCACGATCTCGGCTCACTGCAAGCTCCACTTCCTGGGTTCTCGCCATTCTCCTGCCTCAGCCTCCCGAGCAAGTGGGACTACAGGTGCCCACCACGACACCCAGCTAATTTTTTTTTTTTTTTTGTATTTTTTAGTAGAGACAGGGTTTCACCGTGTTAGCCAGGGTGGTCTCGATCTCCTGACCTCATGATCTACCCGCCTCAGCCTCCCAAAGTGCTGGGATTACAGGCGTGAGCCACCTTGCCTGCCCCTTGTTTTTTCTTTAAATTAAGGCTCCTTCTCTCCCTCTTCTCTCTCATCCCTAGCCATGCCATGCATATGGTGGTATTAAATAAATAAATATTTGTTCAATGAAAAAAAAAATGCTTTTAGGTGATACAAACAAACATGGAAATATTTTGAGAATAATTGAAAGCAGAGAATTGAAGTTTGGGGGAGAAAAGAGGGGGACCTCTAACTGGGTAAAATGTGTGAGTGGACATTTTTGCAATCTGACATCTAGTAAGATAAAGGTAATTAATTAGGCAAAGGACACTGTGGCCATGGATCAACCAGCACTCTCACTTATCAAAGAAGGATTCAGTGAGTCTTGAATAAGAGGAATTGTCATCAGGTCAAATTGTTCCAGTATGTTCTGGGGTGTTTTTGTTTGAAGTCATCATTCTTGGAGATAAAACTGGCAAATCCTACATTTAAAGAAAAAGGTAGGGTTATTGCAAGCTATGTGGTGTTTCTCTTGAGGCTGCCTCCCCAAATGGACTAGCATCTGAAGAAGCTCAATTATTCTGTGCACAGTGGTAATCCCTTATTCTTGGAGGATAGTTGCCAAGACCCCCAGTGAATGCCCAAAACCATGGATAGTATCAAACTCTATATACAGATTTTTCCTACTGAAAATGCCTATGATAAAGTTTGGTGTATAAATTAAGCACAGTAAGATATTAACAACAATAATAACAAAATAGAGCAAACATAACAATATACTGTACTAAAAGTTATGTGAATGGGATCTTTCTTTTTCTCCCTTTTTCTCTCCCTCTCTCTTTCTCTCTCTCTCTCTACAAATATGGTACTGTACTCACCCATTTTCTGACTGCAGTTGACCACAGGTAACTGAAATCTTGGAAGGCGAAACCACAAATAAGGGCAACCACTGTATTCAGGTGCCACCAATAGTAATCAGAAGGGTGGAATTAACAAAATCATAGGCTTTAAAATCATGATGTCAGCACAAAGATTACTTTATCTAATTTGACTGTTCATCTAAGCATATCAATTACCATAATCCAATCAGATGACTGTATCTAATAGATTGGGAGATCCTGTTTTTGCATTCATAGATTGGATGAAATGATGGAGTAAATCTTTGTTTGGATTACTAACTTTGCTGACAGGTGAACAGGACAGCCACTTTGAGAGCTACAACCTGACCTACACCTTCTCTTCCGGCCCCCACATCTCTCTGTTATCATAGGATGAGCACTTTTCACTGTATTGAAGTCTAATGGAGGAATTTTCCTTTCTACAATATATACTTTTCTAATGTTTGATTATTAAAATAATACATATGCACATATGCATTCCATTTTTTGTACATTTCTGGAAATAATCATATCTTATATGTTTTAAATGTTAGAGTAAATATTGAACAATTAATGTGCATGTGTCATTTTAAGAAGGAAAAAATAGAATTTTTTTTTTTTTTCTTTTGAGACGGAATCTGGCTCTGTCACCCAGGCTGGAGTGCAGTGTCACTGGCTCGGCTCGCTGCAAGCTCCGCCTCTGCGGTTCGCGCCATTCTCCTGCCTCAGCCTCCCGCGTAGCTGGGACTACAGGCGCCCACCCCCACGCCTAGATAATTTTTAAAATATTTTTAGGACAGACGGGGTTTCACTGTGTTAGCCGGGAGATACCAATCGGTCTCCTGACCTCGTGATCTGCCCGCCTCGGCCTCCCAAAGTGCTGGGATTACAGGCGTGAGTCACTGCGCCCGGCAAAAAATAGAAAATGTTTTAAAGAAAGGAGCTCATTATCGGAAAATATTTATTTAGAAAAACCTAGATTCTCAATTTATTAAATCATCGATTACTGCTTCCTCCTTTTGTAGACACCACATTTAGAAAAAGCCTGGACACCACCAGATAATAAAGTGGTTTTTTTTTTTCATTTTTTAAATTAATTTTACATATATGAATCAGAAATTCTGGTAAGCATGAAACATCTAGAGTTACCATTAAATTGCCGCAATTCCTGCCAATTGCAAGAAACAGTCTTATTTATAACACATATTATTGGTCAATAAATGTTCGTTAAATCAAATGTTAGGATAGAAAAATAATAAGATTGCTAAAATGTGTTGATAGAAACAGTGTAATTTCTCTTAAAGAACCATTCTATCCGAGCAGCTATTTTAATTTAAACAGTACTCTTATTTTAATTTTATTTCAGAGTCCACAGTCAGCAGCCAGTTGTATTTTTTATGAACTAAAGACACAATGTGTATCCCACTTATTTTTTCATACTTAGCTCTATAGTGCTTTGTAAATAATTTATGCTTCTTTATGCATGTATGTATGGTTGATTCATTTGTTTGTCTACTTATTTTATCCATCCAAAGATCCTTCAGTGGTAGGCATGGCATTAGCACAGAACGGTCAGTAGAATAAGACTCAGCATATCCTATAGGAAAATAAGACACAGATTTGTCCTAGAGGGACTCAAAGTTTAGCAGGGATCATGGTCGCTGAAATACGGTAGATCACAGTCTCACACTGTCATCCAGAGTGGAAGGCAGTGGCAGTCTCCACCTCCCAGCCTCAAGCAATCCTCCCACCTCAGCCTCCTAAGTAGCAGGGACTACAGGCAACGGCCAGTTGATGTTTGTATTTTTTATAGCGATGAGGTTTCACCATATTGCCCTGGTTGGTCTCGAACTTCTGGGCTCAAGAGATCATCCCACCTCAGTCTCCCAATGTGTTGGGATTACAGGCATGAGCCACAGTGCTCTGACAAGCATTGCAGATATTAACTTGCATAAGGCTAACAACTTTGTATGATAAACTTTTATTTATTTGCTTTTCCTTCTCAAGACTTGTTCCCGTAGCTTTTCCTTCTCAAGACTTGTTCCCGTAAGTAGTTAAGATAAAAATGAGATTAAACAGAAACATTAAGTATCCTCTACTTGGATCTATCACAGAGTAGTCATTTATTTTAAAAAATAGTTAGATTCTGGTAAATATTAAACGTATTAGCCTAATCAGCTACCTCTTACTCTAGTAAATAATTAACACTTCTCTTCGTGCTTACAGAAGGAAATGCCACAGCTCCTTTTGCTTGTAGAAAATCAATCTTCCGTTGAGAAAGTGCCTTTTTAAAGTAAAGCACTGCTTGTATTTGAATGGAATGGGGGCATCTTTAAGGAAACCTATTGCAGATTGGTTAAGGACTTGTGCTTTTCAGTCAAGACTTAATAACTGCATACGTAGGCCGAAAGAACAACATGGGTTCTAGAGTTAAACTGAGGGCACAAAAGGGATACCGAGTTCCCAGACTCTTAAGGCCATTTAGGATATCAAGTTCTGAGAACAAATGTAATTTCAAGTCATGGTTAAAAACCCAAGAGTGGCATTCTTTCATTTAGCACTTCCCTTACCTGTTTTAACTCCTCAACTTTGTGAACTTCCTTCATTTATTGGCTCTTTTATCCCAGTCTAAACTGTTGTGTTCAGGGTTATATGTAAATATGTATCTGTGTGTACATATATAAACATATACTTATATTTTTAAATATATTAAAATTTTAAGTGACTTCTTGTCTCTTTCTATAACCAGATCTAGACTTGGAAATTAATTAATCACAGTTAAAATAATTTGTGCAAGGCATAATGCTTAGGGTACAACATGGATTCTTCTCACATAACCATTACAACTACTCTTTGTGGGTTGAAACAGTACATTCTCATCTACAGATGAAAAAATGGACTAGCCCAAGGTTTTAGAGGAAATCTATGATAGTGCTGATGATCTGAAATCTATTGCCATTGCTCACTTTAGCTGACAGTAATTGAAAGACAAACCTTTGTTTGCTTTATAAAAGTGTATTCAATCTGGGCAAACTGATTGCAAAAAAAAGTAAAAAATAAAAATGGAAATAAATTTAAAGTGTGTCTAATTATTGGTACTTTGGTACTGCTTTCTTTATATATCAAGATAATACATGCTACCCCTTCTGGCTAGAATGCCCTTCCCTGCCAATACTTTACCAGGCTAAATTTCTTACTAATTTTTCAAGTCTCAGCTCAGGATTGCTTCCCTGAAGAAGACATCTGTGGAAGCCAGACTGAGATAATTTCTTCCATAACACCCTGCACATAGCTATTTCTTAAGTACTTTTAACTGTGGAAGAATTAGATATTGATTTCTTGTATGGTCAGCTCCTAACATAGACCTGTCATAGAATAAATATTTGTTGAATGAATGCATGATTGAGTTCCCTACATATCAAGTTGTTCTAAAACAGATTAGAATTATATATCAGGTATGCAAAGTGTTGCAGCTACAGATGAAGGAGTGAGAACATACTATATAGCAAAAAAGGATAGAGTTGATCCATGAGGCAAAATAGTTTGAAGAGATCAAATATGTTCATAGAAAAAAAGGATATATTTAGAAAGCTAAAAGAGCCCAAGAAAGACAATTGAACATGTAATTGCTGAGAGTATGCAGAATAAAATGGAGATGAAGATGAAGTTAAACTGAAGATGTTTCCTGGAGCAAATTCTGAATCCCCAAATTCCCTCTTCTTATGCAACCAGGTGTTTTGGAACTAACGTTGATTGTAGAGTTAAATTGTGTTCTTAACCTGTTTTGCAGCCAGAAGCAGATGTGATATTGTGTCTTTTATAGTAGTATGGAAATAATTATAAATATGCTAAACATCAGTTCACCAACTGCGTATTTTCTTACTTCATTAGAGAAGAAAATTACTCCATTTATAGAATGTTTCATTTCCTTTTCCACAGAGCTAATCACTAAAGCATAGGTCTTACTGACATGGCGATTATTTCAGAACAAGAGGAAGAAAGCTACATAGCACATTATCTAAATTACTGAATTCTTACAAAATCAAGGTAGAGGTCAGAAGTAGAATAGAATTTTTTTTCCAGCTGTATAAGAAGACATGTTATTAAGGTTTTTATACAATGATATTATGAGAAGATGTCAGGCCATAGAAAGTGACCTGGGCTTGATCTTCCTTATCTTCTCTATCTTGGACTCTTATCATGAGGACACTGAACAAAGTGATCTTGAAGGTCACCCTCACCTGTAAAATCTATGCACTATCCTGCTTTTTGATATATCTTCCTCCAATTACTTGTCTTTTAGTTATTTTGTTGATCATCAGTGATCAACATCTATGATGGCCTAACACTCTCTAATCATTGAATTTGAATCCTTGTTAGCAGTTCCTGGGTGAGAATGGTTAAAAGAACAGGCTTTGGAAAGGTTGAATGGTACATTCACTGGAATTTGCCAATTTACCAACTATGTGAACTCGGTTAAGTTTCTCAACTTCTACTAGCCCAGATTTCCTCATTTGTACGTTGGGGTTAATGATAGAACCATGCTTATAGGGTTGTGGTAAGTATTAAATGAGATAATGCATGTAAAGTAGTAGTTATTTATTGACTAATAGTAAGTATTATTTTTGTTAGTTTTGTGGGAAAATATGTTCAAAGTTTCAGATATTTGGATTTTTGTGTGTGAATTTCATTTATTTACTTGTTCTTTCCTATTATCCCTGAATAAAACAAGAGGTTACTTAAAAAATAAAATTCAGTGGGTCGATGACTGTAAGAAACACACAGGCAGTCTAATTGCTTTATACACCCTACAGTGTTTTTTTTTTATGCCAAGACCCCAATTAACTTCAGCTGAATACCTGTGAAGTATACGTCTCTACTAATTATGGATAAAACAATTGGGTATGACACAAATGTATCATTGAATAAATCATGTTTTCTTCCAGTTGACTCAAATCCCTGGCAGCACATAGCCATAATAACAGGCAGGCATGTTGTTACTTTGCTTGTAAGGTGATTCCAAGATCTCGACCATCTGCTTTGAATGGCAAACTGTAGACACTCTCATAAATTAATGTGTGAACTTTGTTGCTTGGCTAAATTATGTTTATCCTGAACTGTATCTGTAGCTTCTTTGTTTTTTTCTGTGGAGATGGTTTGTATTAGTGATGTTATGCTGCAAAAGAAATTCTTCTAGGAGCAAACTGTTTGTTGTTTTGGTAAAGGCAGTTCATGATCCTGAGACAATTTCATAGATAACATGAGTTTTATGAATTATTTTATTCACAGTTATGATTTCCTAAATAGGATATAAAATGTGAAATCCTGTAAAAAGTAGAAAACCAAAGTCACTTGTTCTCTATTTAGCGTTAATGTCTGAGTTTGTTAAAGATTGGAACTAATATTACGAAAATTCTTTCTATGTACCGGGTACTATATATGTGTTATTTATTATTTACAACTACAACCTTGGCCAGTTAGGTTGCTTACATTTTGAATTTATCGATGTTTATATTGACACTCAAAGAAATTAGGATAATCTATCCAAGATCACACAAGTACATAAGCAAGCATGCATTTGAACCCAGGTTAATTTTATTCCAGAATACGTGTTTCTAATATACAACAATGGCATATCATGGTATATTGGTGTTCCCATTATACCACAGTGGCAAGTATTATGCACTCATGGAGGTCTATCATGGTCCCTGAAATCCAGACTTCCTGTAAGTGTAAATTTTACTGGATGTAAATTATGCATTCATCCTGTAAAATGCATATGTATTAAATAACTCTGTAACATAGGGTTAAACACATAAAATAATCCTACAGTAAATTTTCAAAGAAAGAATGTAAGGAAAATCTGTGAAAAGAGATGTTTGATTCAAAAGTAGACAGCAGATTCAGAGTGGATCAAATGATGCTGATTAAGTGAAGAGACTTCTTATTCATTCATTGGATAACTGTCATTCCTTCATTTTCAGCCTTACTGTGTGACAATAATTGAGCTAGGTGCCAGGGGTACCAGAGTAATCAAAAGCTAGAATAGTCCTCATACTGTAATTTCTTAGGATCTTATTGTGGAGATATATTAATAAATAAAATTACGAAATTACATATACTTACTGTGATCTGGGTTTTAATGGAAAAATATGAGGGACTATTAAAATTATAAAATGGAGATATGGACACATATTTGCTACAAGAGAACCAATTTAAAATCATTATGAAAACACAAAAGAATTTTACCTATTATGTACATTTGAATATTCAGGTTTGTAATGAGGATGTAATAATGATATGGATAAATTCATATAATTGAGATTTTTTTAATCCTTATAAATACAAATATTTTCCTAATTTCATTTGTGATTTATTAGAATGTTGAGATTATAGATTTTTTCTCTTTTTTGTTTTTTATTTTTAAAATATATGTGTAGTTATATGATATTTTTTAAGTAGATGTGAAATGATCTCACATATTAAGACATTTTCTAAGAACTCTGACTGAATCTTGGGAAACACTGTGGGGTGAATATGTGAGTGTGTTGTGGGGGTGTAATTAATTTTTTTCTTTCTTGTTTTGGGCTAAATGAACTTTGTACTCCTAATATGCCTGATCTTCAGTTTTGAAGGTGAGGAGCTACAGCTGCAACTTAGCTGCAATGATCTCCTTTCATGGTTTCTGGCTCATAGACTTGATTAAAAGGAAAATTGAAAATGTATCCAACTTTGAATTAATGCCTACAAGATTAGGGCAAGGCTATGGAACTCAAACTTTCAGGACACTAGCTCGTTTCTGCTTTTGCTAAGTAATCAGAGTACAAAATAGAAATGAAAATTATTTCATTGATCATTTATTTGCAATCCTTTCAACCCAGGTTCAGATGCATTTTTGTGTGACAAGACATTTTCAGTGATCTATCTTAAATTATATATGAACATATATATCTATGTACATATATACACACATACATGCAGTCATATGTGTGTGTGTGTATATATATATAAAATGTTTTTTCTGGAATGACATAAATCTTAAAATATATTTTATCTTATCTTATTAGAAAAGATAATTTCCTAATCTTATTTCCTTATCTTATTAGAAAAGCAATACTGTAACATGTTTACTATAGGAAATTTTAATGTTATAAATAAAAAGAAGACACTAATAACCATCTATAGTACCAAGGCATAAAGATAAACCATGTTTCTGTTTTTGTGCATGTCCTTCCAGTATTTATCCTATATATAAATATATATTCTACTATATATATACACAAATATATATTCTATATATATACACACAATAAATATATATACATGTATTTATTTTATAAGTATAAGGTAATATTTTATGATCTTTTCCTACTTATAATGATATTTTTCAGTATCTTTTAATGGCTATTTAACATCCTGCCATATCAGCATCCTATATTGATCAATTAATCCCTTAGGTTAGACATCCAATTATTTCCACTTTTTTGCTGTTACATACAGTGCCATGATAAACTCCTTACAGAGAAATCTTGAAGTCCCAACTTGAAGATGGAGTTTTGATTTCACTGCATAAATAACTTATAGAACTATATGGGCTAGAAAAAAGAATCCTCAAGTCTAATTCCCTTCCCTCTTTCCATATATGCACTCAAACCATCTTCAAACTGGCTTCTAGAGTAGCTTAAAAAATAAGCTGAATTACTTTAAATAATGTACATGACAACGGGACCTTAAATGAAAATTATATAACTACTGACTATATAATTTTGATTCTTTTTTTCATATTGTTGCCAGGTGTAACTTCATTAAAAAAATACAAATACATTAAAGCCCATTTGCTCTTGAACATTCCATGATTACCTTGAAGTTATTACTACTGTATACACTAGAGGTACTCTATACACTAGAAGATTGCAAAATGAAGACAGAACATAAGTGACAGAGCCTTTTAGAATGTTACTATTACTGGGATAATGATAAATGCTTTATGAATGCTAGCTTCCTCTCTCCTCCAGCAAGTATGCATTCTCTCCTGTCTATGTCAGATTTCGTTTACCAGCATTACTGACTGAAAAGTAGTAGAATTACTTTTCTTTTATTGTTATTTTTTATGACTGTGAATGTAAATCTATTGTAAATTGCCCAACTGAAAAAGTAACATCGAAGAAGAAAACAAAGTAGGTTTTTTTTTTTTTTTAAATGTGTGTGTGACATTAAAGCACTGAAAGTTGATTAGCAGACTCTGCCTCACTTTGTTTACTCTTCCCTCATGGGGTTAATATATAGGGCCAGGGCTAATGAGTTAGTTATATGGCCAAATAATGATAGCCTGTGGCAAGAGGAACGGGAGTTGACGTCCTGACATTTATTTTCAAAATAGTTGAACATTTTCCAGGCACATTTTGTCGGTTCTACTGACAAAAGTTCTTCTGTTAGCCATCTAGACTAAAATTCTTCTCAACATGACATAATTGAGGATCCACCTTAAAACTTTGAAAAATAAAGATCTTTTCAAATTCAGATTGACTTTCTGACTCTCTCTGTTTTTACTTTGTGAAGACACTGAGCTTGAAATGAATGTAGTTCTTTTTGTGAGTATAAAAAAGTTGAAGAGCAAAGAAGATCCTTTAGCAACTGCTGTTAAATAGATTGATATTTTAAAATTTGAAATGAAAGTGACTACATAAAATTGATTGTGTTTGTTCATGTCTTACAATTTTAATATGTAATATTTTGTACTGATAAACTAACAGCTGACAGAGAGGGTTATTTAAAAAAAAAAAAAGATCCCAGGTTTTAAGCCTAAGCAACCGACATTTTAGCTTAGCAAAGCTGTTAAGCATTTTAGATAGTGAACTGGAATAAAGGTTTTTCTGGAAAGGATAGCTTGGGGTGTACATGAGGACATCATAACAGAAGGGTCCAATAAAGTGTGCCACAGAAGATCAACGGCCTGTCCACTAGGCTGAGAGCCAAAGAAAGTCAATGAAGAACTTGGCATTAAGGAAGTCACGTGAGGCTTGGCATGGTAGCTCACACCTATAATCTCAGCAATTTGAGAGGCCAAGGTGGGAGGATCGCTTGAGCCCAGGAGTTTCAGACTAGCTTAGGCAACATGGCGAGACCCCATCTCCACAAAAAATACAAAAATTAGTTGGGTGCGGTGGTTCATGCCTCTAGTTCCAGCTTCTTGGGAGGCTAAAGAGGGAGGATCCTTGAAGCCCAGGAGGTCGAAGCTGCCCTGGTGACCCAGCCTGGGTGGACAGGATTAAGACCTTTATCCCACCAAAAAAAAAAAAAAAAAAAGAGAAGAAAGAAAGAGAAAGAAAGAAAAGAAAGAAAAGAAAGAAAGAAAGAAAGAAAGAAAGAAAGAAAGAAAGAAAGAAAGGAAGGAAGGAAGGAAGGAAGGAAGGAAGGAAGGAAGGAAGGAAGGAAGGAAGGAAGGAAGGAGAAAGAAAGAAAGAGAGAGAGAAGAAAGAGAGAAAGAAAGAAAGAAAGAAAGAAAGAAAGAAAGAAAGAAAGAAAGAAAGAAAGAAAGAAAGAAAGAAAGGAAGGAAGGAAGGAAGGAAGAGAGAAAGAAAGAATGAATGAATGAAAGAATGAAAGAAAGAAAAAAGAAAGAGAGAGAGAAAGAAAGAGAAAGAAAGAAAGAAAGAAAGAAAGAAAGAGAAAGGAAGGAAGAGAGAAAGAAAGAATGAATGAAAGAGAGAAGAAAGAGAGAGAGAAAGAAAGAAAGAGAAAGAAAGAAAGAAAGAGAAAGAGAGAAAGAAACAAAGAAAGAAAGAAAATTGCATGGTCAAATTGTGAGGAGGGTGGTGGACTGAGGTGATAAAACCTAGAAAGAGAGATAAACTAAAATGCAATTAGAGCATTCTAGGTGAAAAAATAATCAAGGTTCTTACCATAGTTCCAAAAAGAAATAGATGGAATTTAGGGCAGTGTAGTTTAATTCTTTCTTAAAAATGAAAAAGAGTTGGGATTTGGAGGCACTTGAATTAAAATGAACATCTGACCCAAATAATTGAGTTGCATTGTGTAGAATGCAGACCCAATCTACACTGACATTTTGTTTTTAATCATATGACAAAAGCTCTTTTTTATATACATTTATTCTCTAAATTTACCCATAATCTTTACACTTTTGAAACTTGGAACAGAATTTGGATGATGTATTGTAATCCATCAACTTGGGACGAGATGGAGAAATTATACGTGTATTCGAATCTTTTCCTCACATACTATTTGACCATTTGCTTTCAATATAACTTTAGCATATTTACTTTATATGATTTAGTGAGCCATATGTCTTCACCAGAAGAAAACTAAAACAAAACTAAAATTAAAAATGTAATGTAAGGACACCCAATTTCATCTTTTTCTGAATTGATGGTAGTGATTTATTATCTCAGTATTTTTGACACTGAAAGATATCTATAGCTGCTTTTAAATTTTTTGTGTCCCTCTGAATTACTTTCAAAGCAAAGTCTTTTCCTAAGAAAGACCAGATGTGGATCTAGATCTAAATCTAGGTATGTCTTTGAAGAGTTCTCTATTTGGGCCCCTTCTCCTAATATCTAGCTCAGAGTAACGTCTCTGGGAAAGAATCAAGCTTGACAATTTCCATGGTGACATCATTCCTTCTCGAAAAACCTTTATGAAAAAAAGTGTCCTTGAAGCTAACTCCATGGTAAGCTTGGAAAAAAAACAGAGGCGGAACTGCTTAAATAGTGAAGCAAGGTCATCCTCTGTTTCCTTAGAAAATGTTTTTATTACTCTGAAAGGAACTTTGGAATTGAATCAGAAAATGAATTGCAGCCCCTCCCAGCTTAGAAGTTGTGTTTAGATTATTAAGAAGACTTAGCTAGTGTTAGTGAAATTAGAATGGGGAATATGCAGTGCCAGTTCAATATAAAAATCTATATAAGTTGCCATAAGTAAATCATATATTAATACTTATTTGCATATCTTGTATGATTTATATATATTACATATATTATTAGAATAGCGACATTAGAAAGTGATCAAGCCTCAATAGTTGTGGAAGAATCAGATGCAGATTTTAGTATGAAATGATTTAGTCATGTGTGCATTCGCAAAGTTTTGTTTTCCATATTCCCTCCTTATATTGTCCTAATTTGTTTGAAAAGTACATTATAATAAAATACAAAATAAAGTCACAGTAATACTATCAATTTAATTTTTCATTTCTAATTGTACTATGTTTGACATGTCATTATAGTTAATTTTTGTCAGACAAATGCACAGATAATAAAATGAGTGCACTATTTTATGTTGCTTGTTAATACAAAAAAGTGAATTCATTGGAAAATATTCCAGATAATCAGAAACTAAAATAATGGGGGAAAAGCCCCAGCTACTCGTAGAATTGTATATTTTCTGTCTCACTCATTATTTTTCCCTTTTGTTTTCAAATAATTGTTATCTTCTCAATGAATCTCATATTTTACTCCTGCTTTGAAAATTAGCTTTAGGCACATTCCAAAATAATTCTGGCACTTAGATAATCCTTAACAAATGTTACCCAAGTCTGACCTTTCTGGCCAGACAGCCATCAAGGGATAATTTCTTTTTTTTTTTTTTTTTCTTTGAGATGGGGTCTTGCTCTGTCACCCAGGCTGAGTGCAGTAGCATGATCTCGGCTTACTGCAAGCTCTGCCTCCCGGGTTCATGCCATTCTCCTGCCTCAGCCTCCCAAGTAGCTGGGACTACAGCTGCCTGCCACCACACCCAGCTAATTTTTTTTCTGTATTTTTAGTTGAGATAAATATTTTCTGAGAATTCACCTTTTAAAGAGACTACATCCACCCTCAGGTACCTATACCTCTGGAACCTTTCTTTTTGTACAAACCTGTGTCTTTCTTTGCATTTCAAAATGAACTGATTTATGTTGATTTAAAGATTTTCTAAACGTTGGTACAACTATAGGCTTGATATAGTGAGTCTCTTTTGCCTACCACATATCCCCTAACCCTAAATCTAAAATGTGGATTTGAAATGTTTCCCAACACAGCATGAAGGTGGAAAAGGACATGTACCAGGAATTAGTCTTACTCACACAAATTCCCTGGCCATGTTTTGTGAACCTCAATTATGCTAAAACTTGTCTATTCCACTAAATTGAGCTCCTAGAGCACACAGGTCATGTCTTTTTTATTTCTTCAGAGTGTGTCTGCTTTGCGCAAATTAGTTGCTCAACACAACTTGGCTCTGACTGTCACTGCTGGTGAGTTTTCCTCATGGCCTTGTTTGTCAGATGATTGCATGGTTGTCTAACTGATTTCCTGGTTTCTAGGCTTTTTCTTTTCCAATTTAACTCACATAGCACTACTAAATTGGATGACTGCATTAATTATGTTACTGGGCTGCTCAGCAGCCCCTCCATTCTTGTTGGAATTTCACCTGATTTTTCACATTTCTTCTTAGACTTATATATTGTTTAAAATTTTTAGTATGAGTGTGTAGTTTTATTTAGATATAATTAAGAAAAAAGCTGGTTTTATTCCAAAAAGATATTCAGATATTCGAAGGAACAAACACCTACTCTAATAAAATAATTCTGAATATAACAGCATCTTTGGTTTCAAAAGGAATGTCATCAGTCTCTGCACTTGAATCTGCTGCTGTAAATGACCAAATATCAGTCCTTGTGGGAAGGAGGAGACACCTTCACAGATACACATAAATTTACACACATAAAACTAATAGATGGATTTGTAGAAATGCACCTATATATCCATAACTAGACATGGTCTAAGCGATGTGTACCCCCGTACTGACAGTAGTTGTGTTGGTACAATGGGATAATTTAGCGTATTTGCATTTGTGTAGTTTTCTGAAGTGAGTTCATAGCTTTCATTAGAGTTTCAAACACATAGGTGATTGCCAAAATAGTAACATCTCCTTTTCTAGACAAACTTTCATCTCCAGATAGCTGGTCTTCCATCTTTATCTAGAAAAAAATTAACCATGTCCTAATCTTCTTGCCATTGCTGATGCTTAATCATCTTCCTTTCAATGTTCTCTTTCCTCTTTTCAACAGAAATCATTAAAATCTGATCCTTCTTTGAAGACTCAGATCATATGCTGCTCCTTCTCTTTTATGAATTACTGCCAAATCTCTTCTTCCTCTCAATTCTGACAGCATTAATTATTTCATTTTGTATTGATCATGTAATAATGCTTTGGTTTTATTTTTTATAATACATGGCATTTTCCCATCTAGATGGCCAACTCGCCATTGGTAGGAATTACCTCCTAATGAAGCCTCTAGCTGTGTTCCTTTCACATTTAAAGGTTTTCTAAACATTGGGACAACTAATAAACAATATTTGAGATATGACATGATTTCTCTAATCTGGTAAAGGAAAGAATACCTGTGACATCTGAAATACTTTTGCTAAGATAGGAGCACTTTATTCTCCAAGTATTGGAAAGAGTAAATGTTTAAACTCAATGTTTATGTTATCATTTTCCTCAGAACCAATAAGTTACTGGAGAAGGGTGTGTCTCTCACATCTGAGGACTTCACAGAAATATGCATATTTAAGACTCAAGGTATGCAGATGTGCCAATAAGGTTTTAAGATAAATCACGTGAAAGAGCTTTTTAAAGAGTATCTTTAAGTGATTCAAGATAATAAAAAATTATGAAGACCAAGAATTTCAAATTCACCTTTCTAAGTCCAAATGGAAAACAAATACTGTCTCTCACACTGCTGCAATAATATCATAAGAACATAAACCTTTAGGTGAGTGAACATATGTTTATAATTACTGTATAACACATAAGTAAACAAAACTATTCAATTAGCTAATGAGTCCTTCTAATTCTAAAATACAGCCTAACCTACAATTTCCACTTTACCACTGGGACCTGATCAAATGTAGTAGTTAAGAATGTGAGCTTTGGTTTCAGGGAAACAGGGTTTGAATTTTAAATCAACCAATTAATAGCTTTCAATGGGGCAAATAGATTAATCTCTCAAAACTTTACTTTCCTCATTTGTAAAATGGGCTTAAAATATTGCCATATAGGATAATTAGAAAGATTAGAAAATATAACATATATGTAAAGCTCTTGCCTCAGTGCCAGGAAATGACAGTGCAATGAGTGCTATCTATTCTTATTAATATTACCAATCTTGTTTAAGTCTAATCAACTGCCTCTGCTGCATATAATTGTTGAGTATGTGCACTCTGCCCTCTAAGTTTGACCACTGTGCCTCTCCAGCCTCTCACCTCTTTCACTGCTTGGTTGTCTGCATCTTCACCCTAATACTCATTGTTTCCCAAGCTCATCAGGCCTTCTATAGCATTTCATACTCTGTCTCCTCTTAATGGAACACCCCTTGCCTTTGACAGTCTTACTCTGCCCTTTAAGGGATTCCTTTTCTCAAGAAATCCTACCTTGACGGTGAACTCCTCAAGATGCGTCAGCTTATTCATTCTTCTTTATGTTTCTGGTGCCTTACACAGTACCTGGCACAAGTAGATTGCAAATAAATGTTGATTAAATTTTTAACTGAAAACAATGTCATTGTCCAAGGCACCATATGAGTTCAGAATCCCAAATTCCTCAGTATCTCCTAGCATTTGAAACAACATAAGACTAAAATCCAGCAAAAGTAGTTTTTGAGTCAAATAGATGAATGTGTGTTCTTTGCTACCTATATAATTTGAGGCAAGTCATTTAAACCATCTTTCTGAATCTATAAACTGGGGCTATTTAAAGCTGTCTAATAGGATTGATGAAAGGAAGTAAAAGAAAGCATGTAAAGTATTTAACACAGAGCTTGGGACATTCTAGGTATTTAATAAAATGATGTATTGTGCTATTGCTCTTATTGTTATTGTCATTTCTGTAAGATCGCTCTTATCAATATGCTCATCAGTATCTTCATTATCAAATCTTCTCACCATCAGGAATCAGGAAACCCATTGTAAAAGGACCAGAAATGGAAAATGTTAAAGCGTGGAGTCTGCCATTCCCTCTACATGGGAATTTAAGACACATGGAGAGATGCTAAACGGAAAGCGCAAAGGAATTGAGAAGTAGAGAGGAGGTATGCCTTGGTGACTGAGAACAATTAATAAGAGCAGGAGGTTGGAAAATGAAAGGCACAGTGTAAAATCAGTTAATTGTCTCCTGATGAGAGTGACTTTTACCTGGAAGCAACTAACGAATGTGAGATACAGTCAGAAAGATTAGATTGGAGTAAGACCTCGGAAGGTCTTGTACAGCAGGTTAAAATAATTAGAATCCATTGACATGATGAACAGTCATTTAGAAAAATGATTTTATTAGTTTTCTATTTCTGCACGTAACAGAAATAACTTAGTAGCTTAAAACAATACCCATTTATTATCTCACAGTTTTGTAAGATAGAATTCAGCACAGGGTGACAGGATTCTCTGCTCAGGGTCATATAAGGAGGAAGTCAAGGTCAGCTTGACCTTTATCTGTCAGTTGGGTTGGGCTCTTGTCGTGAGGCTTGGAAGAAGAATCTGCTTCCAAGTTCATTTAGGATGTTGGCTGACTTCAATTACTTGCAGCTCTAGAACTAAGGTCTTGTTTCCTTCCTGGCTGTCATCTGGGGTTGATTTTCTGCTCCTAGAAGTCACCCACATTCCCTCTCTTATAGCTCCCTCCAACTTGCAGGGCAGCAGTACAGCAATGAGTCCTTCTTGTGCTTCCAATCTTTTTGACTTCCTGTTCTACCACCAGCCTGAGGAAACTCTGTGCTTTAAAGGGTTCATGTAATTAGATTATCCCACTTAGATAACCTTTCCTAATTACATCTCCCAAATCCCTTTTGCCATGTAAGGTAACATAATCACAGGAGTAACAATAGGACACTAAGGACGTGGAAGTCATCTGGAATTGTGCTTACCAGCCACGTGCAGCGGTTCAAACCTGTAATCCCAGTACTTTGGAGGGCCAAAGTGGGAAGATCACTTGAGCCCAGGAGTTTAAGATCAGCCTAGAAACATAGAAAGAACTGGTCTCTATAGAAATTTTTTAAAAATTAGCTGGGCATGGTGGCACACATCTGTATTCCCAGATACTTAGGGGGCTGAGGTGGGAGGATTGATTGAGCCCATGAGTTAGAGGCTACAGTGAGCTGTAATCGTGCCACCGCAGTGCAGCCTGAGTGACAGAGCAAGATCTTGCCTCTAAAATAAATGAATAAATAGATAAATAGATAAATCCATAAGAAGTCTTCTGCTTAGCTTACCACAATGATCCTTGCAATGACGTACAGGATTGTAAAAGAAAGTTCCTAAATGCTTGAGGACCACTCAGGAGCTATTCTGGCAATTTGAGCTGAGGTGTTAAAAAATTCTAGTTTGTTAGTAATCACAGCTTGCTATGCACTATAGCTTGTTTATGATTTCAACTCATCAAATCTTCACAATGGCCTTATGACATAGGTGCTATTATTTTTCTTTATTTAACAGCTATTATTTAACAGTTGGAGACATTGAAGTTTAATGAGATTAGGAAATGTGCTCAACTTCATACAACTTGTATTTTACAGATCTGGGGTTTAGACCCAGAAAGACTGACTCTGGAGCCCAGGCTCTCAACCATCATACCACCTGGCCTCCTTTTGTTGAAGGCTGAGGACCATGTGGCAAGCATGACGACAATATGATTGGCACCTTGGTTCTGTTGGAATCATCCTCGTATTACCAATCTCCACTCTGATTTACTTTGTGTATTATTAAACACCCACCACATATTGTTTTTGCTGGATTTTTTTTTTTTTTTGATGAAATATAACTCATTCCATTTTCATAGCACTAGAATTTTCCCTATATTCGAAATAAGAAAACAGAGTTCAGTTATGTATCTTGTGTCTTGTTTCAGGTCTCAGAGCTATGGGGTAGCAGATGTAGACTTTGACCTCGAGTAACTTTAAAGGCTTTTTATTACACCGTATGATTAACCTCAGGATATCAGGCACAGCATGTTCAAAGCTCTGAGAAGCAGAAATATGTACTAGCAATAAGCATAGAAGCTGACACCACATTAATACTACCTGTATTTGAAGTCCAGTTATTCTTATTTGCCTGTTCTTTCTTGGCCTCAGTTTCCTAATTTTTAACAGAAGGATATGACCTGCTTTATGGTGACTCTGAAAATTAATGGGTCATTACAGATAAAACTCTCAGAACAGTACCTGGTACATAGTAAATACTAAAAAATTGTGAAATATTAGAAAAGTCTGGGAGAAATGCATGGTATAGACAACTATGAATTAGTTTTACCTGTTCTTTGTGTTATTTGCATGATTTAAAGTTGGTGGTACCAGGGAATAGGGACGGTTAAATGATATAGCGTAACAATGTTGCTCAGCGGGGCTATCTAATTAGGCTAGTGGTGAAGAGAAGCTTAATTGTGAGTTGAATTTTGAAAACCTGGAGGGCATATAAAAGTAGCAGAAGGTAAGGGGGAAAGCACTGTATGTAGGTCACTTGTGAAAAGGATCATAGAAGGCGGTTTGAGCTCAGGACAAATGAAGTAGATTTTTTTGTTTGGAATGGGGAAGATAGTGAATAGTGTATCATAATTCTTGTCAGATTGTAAAGGCTGAAGCAATGAATACATTGAAGCAACTTATATCTTTGTATGTTTCATCCATCCAATTATTTATTCATTTGATAAATAATCATAGAGGTTCAAAGTACAAGATGTTATTCAAAACACCAAAGTTAATTACACATCTCGCCTTTAAAGAACTGATAAGCTAACAGAGGAAACAAAACATGACAATACTTGTAATTGAAAGTGGAAAATTGCGTGAGTCATAAGTGAGGTGTGGATAAAATGCTAATAATGTTCACAAGACAAAGAGATTCCTTCAAGCAGAGAGAAATTGGGAAGAGTTTGTGGGGATGATGGTAAATATCAAGGAGGGAAATTGATGAAGAGATGTTTGAAGTAGGAATTAAAAGGTGCACGGGGTTTTGCCTTGGCCCACCAATGTGTGAACAAACATGGACTTCATTAGAGAAATAACAGTGACAATGGAGGTTAAAAAGCACATGGGAGAGACATTTGGGGATAGAATTGATAGAAGTTGACAACAAAATGCATTTTTGGCATAAAGAGGAAAGAGAATTAAAAATTAACTAGAGTTTTGGCTTCAAGGACTAGGGAGTTGGTAAGATTAGCAGAAACACTGAATACAACAGTACATTGGTAGGGAAAGAAATGGATTTTTGTTTTGCACAAACTCTATTTTGCTTACTGGGTAGCCAAATTTGTCTAGAATGTAAGATAGCCTGGTTGAATTGGTTTTGCTGGCAGAACGTGTAGCTACTGCCTGATGCACGAGGAGAGGAGTCTCCTGACCTCTAGATTGGCTCTAGACCAGCAGTTTTCATCTGCGTTCTGTAAGCAGTTTAGTTATGTAGCAGTGCCTCAGAGGTATGATAGCCATGCAGTTAATAAAGGTGAAAGGGGAAGCTATTTATAACTATGCCAGAACAACTGGTGTAAACCGGGACTACCCTGGAGCAACGGGGCTCCAGGTTTATACTCTATTCAGAGAGCACAGGAGGAGGATGGGGATAACGAGACAGAGGCAGCTATTCCTGCAGGGATTCAAATCCTCTGCCTCAACCAGAGCAGCTCTTCTTTCATGTTTTGTATGGGTGATGGTTCTGCAAAAAAAAAAACATAATTTGAGAAATGGTTTAGATTACCATAAGAAAAGTTGAAAACCATTGGCCTAGGCAATAGTTTAAGGTTCACAAACAAAAAGGTAGAAATGGAGGATGTCTGTTTTTCTGGGGAAAACAGAAAAGGACTGCTTTTTTTTTGTCCCCCTCTAGCTCACAAGGAAAGAAGTGTTAAAATATTGTGGTAGCACATGTCCTTTTTAAATCACAACTATATTTTTAAACAAACCATTTGTTGGTGATGCAACTGTAAAAGGTATCTAAAATTATCATGTCTATATTTGATTCATAAAATTGCATGTCATAAACAAATGAATAGATTCTTCTAGACTGTTTAAAATTCACTTGTGAGTTGTGACTTTGTAAGCCAGGTTTCATCCTGGATCACATTTTTTTATATAACGCTGTGAAAATGAACAATTTTAATAATAGCAGCAAATGTGGTGTTATAATCAGTTGCTGAAGAGCATAAGGTTTCCTTTTATAGTTCACTCGTGTTGAAAGGGAAAAATATATCCATGTAATATGTGAATGCCAATACAAAGACCTTGAAAAATCCATAATATATAAGAACTAAATATTCCATAAAAATAAGCAATGAAAAATTATGCTCTAGATCACTATTAAATTCTGAATTTAAAAATTTAATTCCCAGACTTTATTTTTCCTATATTCAATTTCATTGAAAATCTGAACTTCACACCGGGAAAATACGATATTTTCACTTGGGTCATTTTAAAAAGTTTTTAGATTAATTATATTTGGTGGCATGACAGATGAAGTGCTACAAATAATTTTATTAACTACTTTGGAGTTTTAAGTTGTAATTTTGTGTTTATGTTTAAAGAAAGTCAATTTAAAATTATGAGAATAATATTGTATATACTTCTCCTTCTCCTGTTGCTATTTTATCTTTTTCTTCTTTGAATATTTACTAAGTTTAGTATATATTTCTTTCTCAAGTCTCTCTTTGGTTTTCAAGTTAGGCAAAAAGATAAGTACCATTCCCTCAAATTGAGAGGCTATTTGTGACAGGAATTCTTTCTAGATCCATTTGGTGAAGAGTCTTTTTCTCAAAACTCCAATCCATGAGTCGATAATCTCTCAGAAGTATCAGCAGTCACAATGTTATATTTATTTGTTTATAAGACACTACCTACAGGTTTCAGAGTTAAGACACAGCCCCTGCCCCTGGGATGCACACAATTCTGTGGGAAGACAGAGAAGTTGAGAAACAAACAGGCAATTGCATATGATGGTAAGAGTCATGATAGGTAAGGTTCCACAGAACAACAAACAGCGATCTCCTAACTTAGTATTAGGAAATAAAGGAAGACTGGGAAGGGAATGTCTGAGCTGAGTCCTGAAAAAGAGTGAAATTTCTACATAAAAATCTAAATAAATAGGGATTCAAGCATTTTAGTAAGTTCAGTCTCATGTTCATTCATTCTCACATCATTGGAAATGTGGAAGTGGAGAGTAGACTTTTTTGAGAAAAAAAAAGTTCTCCTTAAGCAGCTGTCTTCACCCTGGAATCTGCCATACTGAGACAGCTACATTCTTATAGGAAGTAAAAGGAAGGGTAAGGACGATATTTTAATGGATCACACTTCAAGGAACATGAGATTGAGTAAAACACTCAAGTAGGGTCATGGCTTTAAAAGAAGTCAGAGGTCAGGCTGGGTGTAGTGGCTCATACCTATAATCCCAGCACTTTAGAAGGTTGAGTTGGGAAGACCACTTGAGCCCAGGAGCTGGAGACCAGCCCGGGCAACATAGTGAGACCTCATCTCTACAAATAATAAACAAAATTAGCTAGGCACGTGCTTGTTGTTCCAGCTACTCAAGAGGCTGAGGTGGGAGGATTGAACCTGAGAGGTCAAGGCTACAGTGAGCCAAAATCATGCCACTACACTCCAGCCAGGGCAACAGAGCAAGACCACATATTTTTTTTTCCTAGAAATCTTGTTTTAAATAAAAGGCAGAAAGACCCGTTAACATTTCACTGCTTCTGTTTGGCTCTGATCAAATCCTTAAGACCATAGTTACAAAGCCTGGCTGCCTGCAATAAAGGGGGAAGAAATATAGAAGCAGAACATGTACAATTTAACCTTCCAGTAAATTATTCTGCCTTTAAGAGCATGGTCCATGGGAAGGATAAACCGAAGGAGGTCAGTGCCAGTTAACAAAGTTGGGAAAGTGCCACGGTGCCCTGGGCATTTGTGGTCATCTGCACAATTCACGATATCATCTTGCAGCCTTCAGCAAGCCTGGTACAGGTCACCAATACTTGACATGCTGCTTCTTGAAAATGGTCTGCCTTTGGGGTTTTATACTTCATGTACTTGAAATCCCCAATGTCTTTGTCTCTTTCAAATTGGCAGACTTTTGGTTTACCACTTTGGAATTATGTTCAAAGTTAGTCCATGTGTTCTCCAGGTGCCCTATATTTCAAAATCAGAGCTGGATTCTCCACATGCCCGTGGGTCAGAAGTGTATACATCGTTTCCCTACCACCAAGGAGACCTGACTTTTTTCACCAGAATTGTTGTCATTATTGACTCTCGTTATTATTAATAGAATTTTTCACTCTATAGCAATTAAGGTTTTAAGGCTTTTTCACTCTATTTTCACATCTGATCCTCATGAGAAGCCTGAAAACTAGGACAGATGTTATTATCTATGCCCCCTATAACTATTGTCTTGATTAGAGCCCTTAAAAGCAGTAGACTCACTAAAGACTTGTTGATAGAAATTTAAGTTGCTAAAAACATATTTCAGATAACTAGAATAAATTGTACCCAAAGCATTTATGTCTTATTTTAGCTGAAGACAAACTATTGCACAGTATCTGAGGCATTCACATATTAATCTATTCAGAACATTACAGAAATTGTCACAAGGTTTCTGAAGGACATTAGTTATACACTTCACCCTGAATCAGATTACATGCCTTTGACGCCAGTTAAAATCTTCATGGCGCAGTTGTCCTCCATGTAACAAAAGGATCACTATGAACTTTTTTCTTGTTTCTTTTCTTTCCTACCCTCCCTAATTCCCCTCCTTCCTCCCTCCTCCCTCTCTCCCTTCTTTCTTCCTTTCATCTCTCATTCATTCATTTGTTCATTATTATGCTCTATTCTTTCCTTTCTTCTTTTTTCTCTTTCTTCCTTCTCACCCTTTCCCCTCAAACGTATATGAAAAACATCATTTTCTACTTCCAAAGTTCTAAAAAACCTAAGCAATAATAATCTCTAAAGAACTCATTTGCATTAATTTACTCAATAAAAAAAATAACAAAACCTATACTTATATGCTTAGGACTTACTAGGGTAAAAGAATTTTAATTTATTGTTCACCTATTATGTGTCAGACATTGTGCTGAATTTTTTCATATATTATTTAAACCTCACAATCACCCTTTGAAATAGATATTACTGTACTCAATAAAACTAAATATATTTACTAATATCATATAACTGAAAATTAACAGAACCAGAATTAAAAATTGGTTCTTGAGGGACTCCAAAGTCAATACTTTTATCATTCCAGAAGTATGTGTTGAAAATGGTTAAATTCGAATTTGGAGTAGAATGATAGAACATAGAATGTTAGAATAGGAAATGACTGTAGAGGTCTCCTTGAATGTAAAATGCTGCACCTCTAAAATTCTCTGCCAAATTATTCTCCACTTTCTACTAAAACAGGTCTGGTGAGGTGTTGGATTATTTTCTTTCAGAGTTCTTCCTTGTTTTGAGCCAAATTATGTCTTTCTTTTTTCTCTGTCCCATCCTTTGACACTGGTTTTCTCCTGTGTGTAGATTGATCATATGACCTAGTTTTCCTGGGACAGTCTTTGTTTATATAAGTTTTTGTCCCTACAACAAGTTAATACTGCCCCCTCTAACTCTCAGCAATGCCCTATTTTAGATGACAAATTATATGTCTACCCACCTGTGAGGACACATAGATTTAATAGTTTTCCAAACATTTGAGGAAAGTCATCATGTCTCTCATCTCCTCTGCAGGCTAAGTATTCCTGGTTGATGTTTGTCACAAATTACAAGTTTTCCCTCAGTCCCCTCACTACGTTGACCACAGTTGCCTGGACATTTCTAACTCAGATCTGTTTAACTTAGGCTTCATGGACCCTGGGGAGTCCATGCAGAGAGTTTGAAATATTACGTGAAATGATGCATATAAGAGCGTTATGTTTGTTTCCTGGGCCAGCTATAACAAATTACCACACTAGGCAGATTAAAAACTACAAAAATTTATTCTTTCACAGTGCTGGAGGCCAGGAGTTTGAAATCAAGGTGCTGGCAGGGTTGATTCCTTCTGGAAGCTTCAAAGGAAAATCAAATCCATGCCTCTCTTGTAGCTTCTGGTGGCTTTTAGCAATCTTTCATGTTTCTTGGCTTGTGGTAGCACATTTTCAATCTCTGCCTCCATCTTTTCATGATGCTTTTCTCTGTGTCTCTGTTCCTTCTCCTTTGCGGTCTCTTTTGTGGACACTTGTTATTGGATTTATGGCCCAACTTAAATCCAGGATAACCTCATCTCAATATCCTTAAGTTAATTTTATCTGCAAAGATTTTATTTCCAAACAAAGTTATATTCACAGGTACTGGAGGTTAGAACTTGGATATATCTTTTGTGGGGGACATCATTCAACCCAATACAACATATATGTATTGTTCTGAAAAGTGGCCCATAGGTTTCCTCATACCATAGGCAAAAATTTAATAATAATCATTAATCCAGATTGTCACTATCCTGAGTACAATATTCTAGGAATCCTTAAGAATAGTTTCTACTGAAGTTATGTTGCTTGGCACATAGTAGACAATAAATATTTCTTTCACAAGTGATTGAATTGAATGATTTGATTATTTTAGAAGTTAATCACTTCTTCCTAAAAATTTCTAATGGCAGACAATGGTTATGTTATATTTATTTTTGAAGGGTGAATACTAATGATAATTCAAATCAAGTTGATTTATGATTATAGCTACTTGGAGTCACCCACAGTTCAGGTAGTCAGCATAATAGGAGAATCCTCTTGGAAATCAGACTTCTTACTTTCTTTCTCTTATGTGCTTCAGGTGGAAATTGATGAGGATTAGGTTTCTATCCACAAAACATATCAGGTCTGTTGAAAATGACAGATTTCTGTGAGAACAAGACATCTAACTCTCTCTCTCTTTTTTTTTTTTTTTTTCGCACCAGTCCTTGGTGCCTCTAAGTTTAGACCAGGGATGCTTTGCCCTGCATTATTCTTTTTCCTTCCTTTGAGAAAAAGAACTTAGTGCAGCTATCCCTACTTTATGGCAAAAACCTAACCGAGTAAGGCATCACTCCTTTTGAGGGAGTTTTATAAAGTCATTCAATTGACAGTTACACCCCAATTAACTCTATGCCACATGGGACATCTTCTTTTCCATTAGATGTCCAATCGTGTGCTTCCAATATTCAAGATTCTTCTCTTACAATGGGACTGAATAGGGGCCTCATTTTAGCAATTTAATTCTATTGTTTTTCTCTTCTCACACTTAATAATTTATGCCTTCAGGAAAACCGGATTCTAGAAAATAGTTTCAGGTTTTTACCCCACAGCAGAAAATCAAGAAAGGTAGAAATAAGAAGGTATCAGCCGTTATAATCTCAGTTATAATAGAGGGATTCTTGCTGATTTCCTAGTAATATGTAAATAGAACTTCTTGGATTTTTTTCCCCATATCACCTTTCTTATTTTCTGCATAGCACTCCTTGAAGTCATCTATTCTTTTAAATTACTTATTTGGATAATGTCTCTCACCCTCCACCAGCACGTGAGCTCAGGCAAAAAGGGATCCTGTCTGTCTCGGTCATCCCCAGTGCTCTGAGCATAGTAGAACTTCGATGGAAATTTGGTGATAATGGAACATAAGGATAAACTCTTCACTGATTCATGGACTCCAAAAAGAGCCATCAAGGAAAAAGCCCCACATAATTATTTAGTAAAGTTCAAACAGATCCATAGGAGACCCAGCAGGTGGGGAAGGGGAAGGGATTCCACTTGCCAACCCATCCAAGGTTGTTAAGGAGCCTCTTCCTCTCCTATAGGTCTTCAGGAGAGGAGGACTTCCAGAGATGGGCCAGTTTTTAGCCCGAGACCAAAGCATCCTTTGTCCACCAAGATGAGCTTTCTAATGGAGATAACACAGTATTTGGAGAACCAATTCATCTTACTTGATAACTAAAAATAAGTCATTATTATACAAAAAAAAAAAAGAAGAAATGCTACAAAGTTGGGAAGGGAGTTCTTGGTCTTGATTCTGACATTGCTACAAATAGATCTTAATTATCAGCTTTCCTTATAGTGTTCTTCCAGGTATTTGGCAGAAATGGGTCATGCCAGTACAAACCCAGACTTTCCACACAGCTTCGGGATAATTACTGTACTCTCTGATAGAAGAAACCTATGAGTTTGGCTCCTTCTCCAACAGCACACTTCTTTGTTTGTTTATATGTTTGCTGGTCACCTACTATGTACCCAGTAGCATGCTAAGCACTGAGGCCTGCAACAAGGGACTGGGGCCACAGACTGCTCTCCCAGACCTGAGAGTCTAACAAGGATACTCTATGATTATGCAAGTAATTTAAACAGAGGATGATGACATCAGGGATGGCAGATATAACAGGTAGGATGGAAGACAAGATAAGAGGTGCCAACCTAGCCCAGGTGCCCAAGGAGGGCCTAGGAAGGCCTTAACGGAAAGGGGCCAAGGAGCTGGTCAGGCAGAGGGAAGAGTGTTCCAGGTAGAGGGAAGGGCCCAGTGAAGGTCAGAAGGTGAGATTCTGGGTCAGCTGGAAACACAGAGGTCCCCTGTGGATGGACCACTGTATTTGTCTGTTCTCACACTGCTAAAAGAAATACCCAAGACTGGGTAATGCCTAAAGGAAAGAGGTTTAATTGATTCACAGTTCCACATGTCTGGAGAGGCCTCAGGAAATTTACAATCATAGTAGAAGGGGAATCAGGCCCCTTCACAAGGCAGCAGGAGAGAGTGTGAGCAAGAACCAGCAAGTGTCACACTTTAAAACCATCAGCTCTCATGATACCTCACTCACCATCATGAGAACAGCATGGGGAAAACTGTCCCCATGATCCAATCACCTACCATCTGGTCCCTTTCTTGACACATAGGGATTATGGGGATTATAATTCAAGATGAGATTTGGGTGGGGACACAGAGCCAAACCATATCATTGTGTCCCTGGCCCCTTCCAAATCTCACATCCTCACATTTCAAAACAGAATCATGCCTTCCCAACAGTCCCCCAAAGTCTTAACTCATTCCAGCATTAATCCAAAAGTCCACAGTCCAAAGTCTCATCTGAGACAAGGCAAGTCCCTTCTGCCTATGAATAGTTAAAATAAAAAACAAGTTAGTTACTTCCAAGATACAATAAGGATATAGGCTGTGGATAATTACACCCATTCCAAATAGGAGAAATTAGTCAGAAAAAAAAAGGGGGCTACAGGCTCCATGCAAGTTGAAATCCAGCAGAGCAGTCACTAAATCCTGAAGCTCCAAAATAATCTCCTTTAACTCCATGTCTTACATCCAGGGCATGCTGATGCAAGGGGTGGGCTCCCACAGCCTTGGGCAGCTCCTTTCCTGGCTGGTGTTAAGTGTCTGAGGCTTTTCTAAGTGCACAGTGAAAGCTATTGGTGGATCTACCATTCTGGGGGCTGGAGACTGGAGGCCCTCTTCCACTAGGCAGTGCCCCAGTGGGGACTCTGTGTGGGGGGTTCCCAATTCATATCTCCCCTTTGTACTTTCCTAGTAGAGACTCTCCATGAGGGCTCTGGCCCTACAGCAAACTTCTGCCTGGAAATCCAGGCATTTTCATACATCCTCTGAAATCTAGGTGGAGGTTCCCAAACCTCAGTTCTTGATTTTTTTGTGCACCCACAGGCCCAATACCATGTGGAAGCCACCAAAGCTTGGGGCTTGCACCCTCTGAAGCAACAATCGAGCTGTACCTTGGCCCCTTTTAGCCATGGCTAGAGCTGGAGTAGCTGGGACACAGGGCACCAAGTCCTGAGGCTGCAAAGAGCAGGGGGACCCTGGACCTGGCCCACAAAAGCATTTTTCCCACTTAGGCCTCTGGGTCTATAATGAGAGCAGCTGCCATCAAGATCGCTGACATTCCCTGGAGATATTTTCCCCCATCGGTTTGGCGATTAACATTTGACTCCTCATTACTTATGCAAATTTCTGCAGCAGGCTTGCATTTCTCCCCAGAAAATGTTTTTTTCATTTCTATCACATCGTTAGGCTGCAAATTTTCCAAATTTTTAGGCTCCTCTTCCCTTTTAAACAAATGTTCCAATTTCAGATACTCTCTCTCAAGTTCAAAGTTCCACAGATCTCTAGGGCAGGCACAAAATGCTGCCAGTCTCTTTGCTAAAGCATAGCAAGAGTGACCTTTGCTCTAGTTCCCAAGAAGTTCATCATCTCCATCTGAGACCACCTTAGCCCAGACATCATTGTCCACATCATTATCAGTATTTTGGTCAAAACCATTCAACAAGTCTCTAGGAAGTTCCAAACAATTCCACATCTTCCTGTCTTCTTCTGAGCCCCACCTGCAAACTTTCCAACTTCTGCCTATTACCGAGTTCCAAAGTTGCTTCCACATTTTCGGGCATGTTTACAGCAGTGCCCCACTCCCAGCAACAATTTACTGTATTAGTCCGTTCTCACACTGCTATACAGAAATACATGAGACTGGGTAATTTATAAAGGAAAGACATTTAAGTGCCTCACAGCTGCACATGCTGGGGAGGCCTCAGAAAACTTACAGTCATGGCAGAAGGGAAAGCAGGCACCTTCTTCACAAGGCAGCAGAAGAGAGTATGAGTGAGAACAGGGAAGTGTCACACTTTAAAACCATCAGTTCTTGTGATAACTCACTCACTATCATGAGAATAGCATGGGGGAGACTGCCCCCATGATCCAATCACCTCCCCCAACCCATCTCTCCCTTGCCACATGGTGATGATGGGGATTACAATTCAAGATGAGATTTGGGTGGAGATACAGAGCCAAACCATATCAACCACGGAGTGTGGGGAAAAAAATGATGTGAGGGGAGAGAGGTCAGTGGGACCCAGATTATAAAGGGCCATGTAAATCATATGCTAAACATTTGGGGAGAAGCAGGAAGTAAAAGCAGTAGCAGATCTGTGCTTTACAAAAATTATTCTGGCTGCTGCTGTATAGAAGTGAGATCAATGTGCTGGGGAAAGATGAGAAGCACAGAGACTAGTTAAGAGACAAATTGTATTTCTGTTGGATGAAAAGCACCACTGAGGGGGAAGGCAGAGGCTTTATTGAACAGGATTCATCTCCTCACACCTCAGGAGCAAAATTTAGGTAAAGCTATGCCCAAACAGCAGGCACTGGCCACATGACAAAAGTATTCTTTCATCTTGGTAGGCAATGTTGACTGAGGATGAGAACAAAGTTCCAGCCCTATATGACCTTGGTATGTGCCCAGGGACACTGCTCTACACACCTCTGAGCTTTAGCTTCTCCTTCTACTTTGGATGAATCACATCCTTCAAGCTGTGCAGCTAGGCAAGGGCCTAAGGGAAAAGACCAAGATTGCTGTAAAATGATGATGCCTTTACAGATAAAGGGTGGCGACAACACTTAAAAGGATGACTGGCAAGCAAGGAGAGACAATTTTGCTCTGCATTTGCTTCAGCTTTTTGTATCCTATGTCTTGGCTTCAGAGGCCTTTGCTTTCTGTCTTATGAAGCTCCCTTTAAAGCTGGACACAAGAATCATTTTAACAAGAAAGAGTGGTGGCCAGGCCAGAAAACTTGATTTACCACAGTAAAGTCATGATCCCCCTCTCGCCTTCTGGAAGCTTCTTTTGTTTAGGGTCATCACTCTAATCTAAGTGGGTGAAAAATGGTCATCAGCTGGTTCCTACATGTGAGCTCTGGTGGCTTTGATCACTCCAAGAGCCACTAGGATTGAAGAACAGATGCAGGAAGAAGTTCCAGATACAATCGCTGCTCTGTGAAAGGCTAGGATCCAGCTCTAGATCTACACTTCTGAGACACCATTTACCACCTCCGAAGCTGCAGTTTCAGAAATTAAGATTGGTCCTCCACAGGAAGACACTGAATGCCATTTTCTAGAGAAAGCTGGAGAAATTTCTGGAGTTGATCCAATATTTTCAGTCTGTCCTGTGCTGCTGCTCTACTCCATGCTAGAAGATGATGATGGTCCAACTAAGTACAGGTTTTCATGTGGGCGGCAGAAAGAACAGGATTATAGGAAATGACAGTTGTGAAATGGGCAAGCTAAGGATTATCTAAAATGCCCTCCACAAGTGTGCCCAAGCCCAGCCCAGCTAGTTATTCTTATTCTTCTTATTATTTTTTTTACACTGGGCATTCCATGTGATTAGGAACTGTGTCTTATTCAGCTTCATCAGTACCTAACAGCTGCATTTTATTGGGAGAATGGAAAAATGTGAACGCCTATCAGCTCAGGTGCAGACGATACCCCTTCTTGTCTCAATGGAACTCCCAAATAAGATGGATGTAAAATTCCATAATGTTTATATCTTCCTGCCAAGGTACCAGTTGTTTGTTTAGAAATATGGCTACAATTCAACAATCTTGTGAATTCCATTTAGTCCAAGTATCCGACAGATGAAATAAATATTGTTGTGGACTTGAATGCCAGGGAGAATAGTAGGGTTTTAAGGACTAAACTCCGACCTTTTTTCTTCTCTTGCTCAAATTCCTATCTAAGGGGCCTGGAGAGTCATGCCCTACAAACCATAAAATCTCATCAGATGGGTTTTATGTAACCCTATATAATGTGGTTTACATTCCAAGCTGACTCTGGCATAACATCACATAAGGGATAAAGAAGGAAATCAAAATATTTTACCCCAACATATTCTGCTTTGCCATATTTTGAAATGGCCCTGAAAAGCCATCTTTTGTAGGGGAAAACTTGCATCTGTAAAGACTCTCTATTAATATAACTAAATCTTTCCCCTTCCAGGCCCTCCCAATCCTGAAGAAATTAACTGATAGTCTAGCATGTTTTAAAGGTCTGAATAGGAAATATTTGCCATCTATTGTCTCTAAAGGTGTACACCTATGAGACTTCATCTACATAATAAGAACCTTGGTCTCTATAACCTCTGTCTTAACCCAGACATTCCTTTCTACCAATTCCAGGTTTTTAAAGAATAACTAAACTCTTTTAACCAATTGCCAATCAGAAAATCTTTCAATCCACCAGTGACCTGTAAGTCCCACCCCACCTACACTCACCCCCTCCCCACTCCCACTTAAAGTTGTCTCCTTTTTCTGGACTGAACCAACATATACCTCACGAATACTAATTGATGTCCAATATCTTTCTAAAACATATAAAATCAAGCTATAATCCAACAGCCTTGGACACAGGTTCTCAGGACCTGTTGAGACTATGCCTCGGACCATGGTCACTCACATTTGACTACAGATAAATCTTTTAAAATATTTTATAGTTTGACTCTTTTCATCAGCATTATCAAAGCCTTTCCTGGACTCATTTTCAAGTAAGGGGATTGTTTCCGCAAGGGTTATTCTTCTAAGTGGAATGTTTCTGTTCAAATACATTTTTTCCCCTTAGGTTGACCCAAAGAGTTAAAATGAACTCACATTGGCATTTTATGATTTCCCACCCCTGCCAATATTTAGTATCCCTCTGACATTAGCACAATCCTAGATATGACTATTTTTTTTCTCATTCTGTTCTCTGAAATTAGAGTGTTAAATATAACTGAGTTGTTATAAAAGGTTCTCCAAATTTAAAATGGCTTTTTTACAGTCTGCAGAGTTCCTAAATCTCCATTCTTATGCTTTTTGAGTCACTTTTCAAGAAATTGACATTCTGAAACTGTCTTGTTTGTTCTTTGTAAGACTCATGTTAAGCCCCAGTTTGACAGGGCTTACCAGTGGGAAATAAAAACAAAATTCTAAGCTTCCCAACTGACAGAATGGATACACTCTTAGCCAAGAGAACACCAGAGAAATCTTGGAAGCTGATTTCAGGTCTGTGACGGGATGGGAGATCAGATAAGCTTCATTATATCCCCTCTCTTACTAATAGTCGTTAGATTTTCTTCCCCAAGCGCTAAAAAGAAGCCAGCGTCCTTCAAGTAAACTTACCCTCTCAGGTACAGAACAAAGACACGATGAGATTCATCTTTCTTCACCCCTTCCTCTACTCCCTTTCTCTTCAAATATTCACCTTATTCTATATAAAATGTAGATTTACTGGGCACTAGCCAAAGTCTCAGTGCTACCTTTTCTTTTTTAAGGAAAGTGTATGAATATGAAACCTCCTGAAAACGTCTTTGGAAAAAACAGCCACAGATGCTTCTGAGGCTTGCATTTTTCCCGGGTGTGCCCTCAGGTGGACTCAATAAACCTCAATGATTAGAAGCTTACACCTCAATCACTCATTTTGGTTGTTTCCAGAATACTAAAAAATAACAGTCCTAACTATTTCAGCAAGTTGATATGGAAAATGACAGTGAAAAGAAGGTGTTTGACAGTCTAACAAAATTTAAATATTGTTTCATCTTCTCAGCACTTCTCAGAAACCTAGATATCATAGGTTTCTGCAGCGATTTGTGAAATTGGCTCTTGGGGAAATGAGGATTGTCAACTCAGGGAAAGAGTTACCTACTGAATGTGTTTGTTGAGGAAGGGTGTAGAAACAGGATTTTTAATAAGTATCTGGGAGGGACTTTTTTCTCCCAGCTCTGTAGATCTATGAAAATAGCCCAAAACCTTATCCCTCCAAGAATGGGACACAAAAGCACCAGATAAAGAGCTTTCCATCAGAAAAGCTCAAAGTCTATTATTTGAACATTCATCTCTACAGTCTTTGTTCTTTCCATTTTTTCTTCCCTAAAAATAATTAAAAGCAATAACATTTCACTGAATATATTTACAGATATTAAATAAAATAATTTAGTAAATATTTAAATGTAATTCATTCTATAGGTGCCTATTATTCTATAGAATATATAGTAGATGCCATAATTTTTTCAACCATCCTTGCATTAGTGAAAATTCATGGGCTTTGCTATTGCAAACAAAATCCTTCATTATCTGTATATGTGTTCTTACGTACCAGCTTTTTTGGGTGATTTTTTGAGCTACTTGTAAGCTTATTTTAAATTTTATTAGTTATTACATGGATATTTCCATAAAAATTGTACCAACTCCTATCTTTTACAACCTTGCCACATAAATAACAATTCTGACCTAATACCAACTATATGGTCTAAGAGCCACGGAGGATAGATCCAAAAGAACATTTCTCTCATATTAAGAGTTTCTGAAGGAGAGAATAGAGAAAATATAGAAGAATAAATAATAAAAGATACAATAAACTTATCTTTGTGATTCCAAGGGGAAAAAGAGATTGCTTAAAAGTAAGGAGAACTACCCCACATCTGACTTCTTGGCTGTGATGTAGGTTGCTAGAAAACAAAGTCTCCAAGGTGCTAAAGAAAAACTATTTAGATCTTAGAGTTCTATGCTTAGCCAAACTATCATTCCAATGCAAGAACAAAAGGGAATTTCTCTTGCTCACATTTCTGAGGGTGGGTCAGTGCCTGCCCTACTACCACTATGAGGTGGAAAACAGAAAAGACAGAGGTAGGACAGAAAAACAATAAGTTCAGATGTGAGTGTTCTCTGTTCCCCTTTTACCTCTCACACCCCAATAAGTAGATGATTGTACTTGAGGAAGAAGAATGAGGGAAAAGTATTCCCCTAGGCATTAATACCGGATGGCCTCCTAAAGGGAAAGGTAACTTAGTAGAGGGATGGCAAGGTAGGAAGCTGAGGCTATATTTTAACATGTATATGTATGTGTAGCCCAGAGACTGTCTCCCCTCAGACATGTAGGAAATCGCGTGTAGGTTTGCACCTTCTCACGAGATATATTTCATCTGCTGTAACAGTAATTTATTGTTGTGTAACAAATTACCCCCAAAACCTAGTGTCTGAAAACAATAAACTTTTACTATCTCACAGTTTCTGTGGATCATAAATTTGGGTGTGGCTTTGCTGAGTGCTCTATCTTAACGCCCCTCATAGGTATGTAATCAATGTGTCAGCAACAGCTGTGGGCTTACAAGAAGGCTCAGCTAGGCGATGATGTGCTTCCCAACCCCTTCACATGTTTGTTGGCAGAATTCAGTTTCTCATGGGCTGTTGGCCAGAGGCCTTCCTCAGTCCACTGCCATGTGGCCTCCCCAGAAGGAAGCTCAGCTCTTGAAAAATGACTTCCATCAGATTGGGCAAGTGAGAGAGCAACAAAGGACACAACTTAGTTTCTAAATAATCCAATTCTGAGAATATCCCATACCATATTCTCACTAGAAACAAGTTGCTAGGTCTAGCCCACACTCAAGGAGAGGAGGTTACACAAATGTGAGAATACTGGAGGCAGATGTCAATCACTGGCAGCCATCTTACAGTCTGCCTACCACACTTGCTATTGTAAGCTTCTACTCCTAGGGAAATATAAGCATACAGAGAAAATAAGAACAATCTGAGGAGTTCAACGGAAGAGAAAGCCAACAAACTGAAGAGCTTATATCACAAGAAAAGCAATAGATCAGAGAAAACAAAGATTTAAAATAAACTTAATATCTTTAAACGACTAAGAGTAGACATTGGTAAATATGAAGCAGGAAACAAACATTTATAAAAATGATCAATTGGTTTTGAAAAATATGAGATTTGAAAGAATCCAATATATGGGATTTATATCAAAATGGATACAGCTGAAAATGAATGTATAGGCTTCACGAATTGATGGGCATACCTATCCAAAAGGCATTATGGAATGACAGAAATGGAAAATATAAGAGAAGACTTGATAGGTTAAAAAAGTATTCATACTTGAATAATAGGAATCACAGGAGGAAAAATGTATAAATAGAAGGGAATAAGTATTTGAAGAAACAATGAATAAGAATTTCCCTGAATTATTTCTAAAAATGTAATTCAAATGTTTCCTCAGTCCTCCTAGTGATCCATAAAACATTTAGAACTCTGTCATTAACTGAAACTAGCTAAAGAGAATTTTGTTCTTAGTAAACAAATGCTGGATAACATTATGATAACTGCCAGTAGAATACAAGATAATACATAACTTTAAGATTAGCATAAGAAGAGTTAATCTACCCAATGAAAGGCAGAAAATGAGAAAAAGATTGAAAATAGAAAACACAAAATAAAAGAAACATAGCACTCTTTAAATAACAGTAAATATGATGAATATAAACTTGTATCATTACGAAGAGCTGTGTAGCAATGTTAAGTGAAAAGAATTGTGCATGCACCTTGTCACTAGCAGTCCTACTTCTTGGAATATATCCCAAATAAATTTTCACATTGAGTGACAGAGAAGCATGTGTAACGGTATGGTTTGTGGTTCTAAAGATATGGAAATATGTGGTGACTGTAATTTTGGCACAATGAATTAGATTCTTGGAACCAAAGAACTAGATTTTCCAAGAGCAACATGGATGTATCTTTACAAGGGAGTAGAATTTTTAAAAAAGTAGACCTAAAGAGTAATACCTATATTGATGCAAATTAAAAAGAACTCATGGATAAAAGTAGACATATACAACTACCTTATATAGCAGTCAGAAAATATAAGCTAGCAATACTTGAAGTATCATGTTGTCATGGTTATCTGTTGCTGAGTAGCAAACTACCCCCAAAGCTTAGTGACTTAAAACAACGATTTATTATCTCACAGTTTTGTGGGTTAGGGATTTGGGAAGGACCCCCCTGGATGATGCCTTTACTCAACATAGTATTAAATGGGGTCACTACCTGGTATTTAATAGTGGAAAGGTTGGTCTGCAGCACACAAGACAGCTTCACTCACGTGCCTGGTGCCTTGGCAGAGATGGCTACAAGATTAGACCCAAATGGGGCTGTCAACTGGAATGCCTACATGTGACCTCCCCAGCATTGCCATTTCAGGTTAGGTAAACTTCTTACGTAAATGGTATTTCAGGACTCCCAGAGAGGACAATCTAAGGCAGTAGAAAATGCCAGTTTCTTAAGGCCCAGGTTCTGAAACACACACAGTGTCAGTTCTGCCATATTCTATTAGCCAAAGCTCTCACAGAGCCCACCCAGAACTGAGGTAAGGAACTTGCATCTATCTCTTTGTGGGAGAAGTGTCCATGAATTTGTGGCCACTTTTGATCTGCCACACATCAGCTAAGACACACAATGTTGATTAAGGAAGAGAGAAGGTCTGTATTACAAAAACTTCCTCAGCGTATGTGTGTTTCAACAGTACATATATGTCCAAGGCCACATATTAGATGCACTAGGGTGGAAGCCTATAAATATGAAGGAAAAATATTGAGGTTAGAGGACACAGAAGAAAATAAGATAATATAAAGCTAGAGGGGCTTGTATATATCAATTATAATACCAATTATAATATATTCTATGGATTTCAGAGCGTTCATGTGGAGGGAAAGAAAAAAATAAGAAAAAAAAGCATGGTAATTCCTTTCTTAAATCAGTTAGTGGACTATATCTTTGGACTCTGCCACTCTAGCACTCATTAATTTAATTGCATTTAAAATTATGTTCTTTTATAAATTTATTTATATACTTAAATTTGTTGTTATGAGAATTTTCCTTAGTATCTTTGAAGATAATGTGATCTCTCTTATCATATTCATTTTTCCTTTTGAAAATTTGAATCACTTAGAAGGCAGAGGAAGTGTGGGGGATGAATGTGTGTATAGGTGTGTGAGAGCTGTGCATGAATGCGTGTATGTTGTGTGTTAGAGCTGTGGCAGTATTTATTATTTCTTCCTCCTTAATTGTAGACTTGGCATAAAAATTTGCCAAGACTTCTTCGGGGTGAGGCTCTACCAGCTGTTGAAAGACAAGAAAATTCTCCTATTTCTAATTTGATTTTCACATAATGTTTTGGCATTTGGCTACTAAATTCAATGCTTCTCACTTCCCTAGCTCCAAAGAAGTAACTCTTGTATTTCAAAAATAAATTTTAAGGCTCCAAATGTTAAATGTGAAGAAGTTTATCAAGCAAGAAACATTAATTTCTATTGTTTGGATGTTGTTCATATCTAAGAAAAAAATCATAACTATATAGACCATCTTTAAGTATTTTAAATTTAACAACGAACAACACAGTAAGTGAATATCTGAATAGAATTTGTTCATCCATAATTTATCAGTTATTTCTGACTCAGTCCTGTAAGCATCTGAAAATAAGGGAAATGAGATTGCTCAGAGTCAAGCAGTTAGAAACACATCAGGAGAATATGAAAAGATACTGCAAAGAAGAAAAAATGACTTATACATCTGCAAACTTTGACAATTATTGAAGACGTTAGCATAGTAAAAAAGACGTGTCAACTGGGAGCTGGTCAGGTACAAAAGCATAGAAAAAGGAGACTCTCAAAGGGCACACATTAGCACATAATGAAAGAGAAACACAACAATTAATGATGAATAGGACGTATTTAACACACATATACTTGACGACTAAAATCTATGACATACGGTTTAAAAATCTTAGTCATGGTTGGACGCAGTGGCTCATGTCTGTAATCCCAGCACTTTGGGAGGCCGAGGTGGGCGGATCACAAGGTCAAGAGATCAAGACCATCATGGTCAGCATGGTGAAACTCTGTCTCTACTAACAATATAAAAATTAGCCGGACATGACTGGCGCGTGACTGTAGTCCCAGCTACGCGGGAAGCTGAGGCAGGAGAATCGCTTGAACCGGGAGGTGGAGGTTGCAGTGAGCCGAAATCGCGCCATTGCACTCCAGCCTGGTAACACAGTGAGACTCCGTCTCAAAAACAAAAACAAACACAAAAACAAAAACAAACAAACAAAATCTTAATTATGTTTTAAGAGAAAAATAATGAAATCATGGATGTTTAGAGTTAGGAAGAACTCCAAGGGCATCTCGTCTACCTTCTCCTTCATACATCATAATAATTTCTTTTCAGAAGTATCCAAAATATTTTTTTAGCACCTTCAATTTTTGCCTCATAAGTTAACCATTCCCCCCGGGATCCAAGGTACCAATGTGCCATTGATTCTGTTAGTTAATTCTGGCCCACTGTAAAAGTAGCACACACAAAACCAATATATATTAACTAGTTAGATGAATTGTTTTCTAAAATAAATGGGACAATGATTCATGTAAATAAATATTGAAAATGGGAATTATTTGCAGACACTAATCTAGAGTTCTGGATTTGGATAGCACCCCGGGGAGAATGGATGCATTCTCTACCGCTGACTCTAGATAATTTAGGGCTTCGTTCCCTGGGCTAATAGTGGTGGCAGTTACTTCAGACTGAGTATAGGAAGGCACTGGTGTTGATGAAAAGTGAAGGATTTATCACATCATAAAAAGCTATATCAGCCTACTTATCATTTGTTTGCCATTACTTTTGTGAGAAACATGGTGCTACTTGTTTTTCATAACTATCTCATCCAGTTTCTGTAATATGCCTTGGGGATATCTCAATTTTACAATTAGACAGCCTTGGAGATGTCGAGGAACTTGTCCATATTTGTCATATGGAACTTGAATTTGAACACAGTTCTACTGTTTCCAAATGTCAGGGAACACATTGGTTCTCCTGTCAACATTCTCATTCTCAGGCTCATATCACTAATGTTAGCCTCTCCCCTTATTCTCCACCTGCATGCCTTCCCTGCTCGCACAATCTCCTGCCTCTTTTCTTGTTATAAGGTCTATTACAATTCGTGTTAATTTTTTTAAGTCATGTATTCATTGTATATCCACTGTAAAAAATATTAGTAAATACAGAAAAACAAAAAACTGCCAATAAAGTAAAACAAAGAGAAATGCTTGAATCGTAATTCTACTACCCAGAAATAATCATTATTGGCATTTGCAATATTTATGTGACATGGAGTTTCTCCTATTTTACTGAACATATTAATAAGGGATATTACATTATAAAACTGCTTTTTATCTTGCATTTTATCATCTTTCCATTTCTGCAAGCAGGCATCTTCATTATTATGCATATTTGGATTTTTAAAAGCTGTTACGTTAATTGAATTTTATATCAAGTGCCCCTTAATTTACTACTTTTAAAAATTATTTGTTTCTGAGTATAGAATATTTGCTCATTACAAAAAAATAATTAATTACAATAAATATAACATATCTCAATGAAAGGCTTGCTTACAGTTTGGTGAATATATATCTAATTCTTTATTCGCTTCTTTCAGGTGAAAGAGAAACCACAGCTTGGTGATAACTATACAAAGATATGAGGCAGAAGGATATAAAAAAACTTGGAGAATATGCCAGTATCCAGAATTCACTTAATTTTTATTCCAGTACAAAAAACAGAAGACTGGGAATTTTAGTTGGAGGGTAATGGGGAAGTGAAAATTCTGCTTTATTATAGATCTTATGATTGCCTTGATAGAATTTATCTTTTTTTTTTACCACTTATCTACCAAAATGATGGGACATTCTTAAAGCATGCCTTTAACTTATCTTCGTATCCTCTTTATGTAGTATATTTGGAAATAAATAAATAACAGTAGTAATTAATATTAATATGTAGCCATCTTCTTTCTTGAAAAATAAAATAATGGACACAAATATCACACAGTAAAAAAATGATCTGACTTCCAAGAATTAAAAATTTTTAAAACAGAGAGAGACACAAATACACATTCAAACACAGGGAAGAGTAAGCAACATGAGAATAATGCTTCAAAATATTCCTTCCCTAAGAAACACATATCCTCCAGAGAGAAGAAAAACAGTTCAATTGAGAAATGTTTTAAATCAAGCTATGCAAGAAGTCAGTGTTCTGATATTAAAAAATCTACAGAGGAGCCAGACTGAATTGGTTGACTTAGGCAGTCCTTTACTATCTTTAAATAAGATTTAAAAAAATTGAAAACTATCTAAATAAATACACCTCTTATTAAATGCAAAGCAATCTTTTCTGAGCCTTGAGTTTAACATAATCAAATAAGTTATTAAAGTTTTGTTTCATGTTTTGTGAAGCCAAAATAGTACAACGTCAACATTAATGAGAGCATTCTCCTTAGCAGAGAAGTTCAGGCATATTTATTTACTATGTATCAAGATGTTTATCCATAACAAACATTAATCTGCTTATTTAGCTCATTAAGAAAAATAAAATTCGATTTTTATCCTGCATACATTAAGATTGTTTCTCCCACTTATTTCAGATGATGAAAGATGTTTACTGACTGGATGAACAAGATGAATTTTCCATTTTTATGCTTTATAGTTACAATTTTACGATTAGAGAAAGAAAAAGAAACACAAAAGTACCCAAAACACTAGATCTTGCAGAGCTCAAAGGGGAAACAGCAGAACTCTTCAAAGCCAGGAACAGAAAAAATTTAGAACAAAATGCTAAAATAAATTGTAAGCAATTTAAAAAGTATTGTAAATATTTACAAATTATTCATAAAATAGTGCTTTTTTGCTGGTAAGGAGAGTTACATTTAGCAGTTTTTTATTCCTTCTCTCTCTGATCTACATGACTACACATACCAAAGATACCTGCAGCTTGCAAAAAAAAACCTTTTATGAGTAGTTCTGCTTAAAATATTACTTCAAGTTGTACAAAATACAATTTTAAATTTGGAATACACAGTATTCTATGGAACAATGCTGTCATTAAATACTCTGAGAAAAAAAGGATTGCATGGTCAATTTTTCAGAAAATGCTACATGTATTTTACTCTTAGAGATTTACAATTGGATTTTTCTTATTAAGGTTTCAAAAAATCTGGCAGCAAAGATTCCCATAAATCTGGCAATAAAGACTTTGTATAACCTAACATTTTTCAAATTTGTTTAAACAGGAAGCCCTTTTTAAATTTAACATCTTGTAGAACTACTGTTTAAGGAAAAAATAATATATTTGAGAAAATGTTACTGTAGATCCATAATATTCACATCGATTACAACTCTAGACCTTTGAGAATTCCCAAATTTATAAAACCCAGAAATTAAACTAAGAAACAGATGTTTGGAGATTAACTAGGCTCGCTAAGTTACTTGCTTCTTCAAAACCAAGATCACAACGCATAAGATTCATTCATGCTAGATTCCCTCATTATAATATTTTTATTTCTACAGATGTTTATATCTCAACATATGGCAATAATATCTTTGTTCTCATTATAATTGACTATTATGGATTTTTTATGGTCACTGATAAGTAGTTGAAACACAAATGATAAATCTATGATGGTTAAAAATTCAAGATATAGTATAGTGTCTAAATAGCTCTATGACCTAGTTATTTAACATCTCCGTGACTCAGTTTCCACATCTACAATTTGGGATAATGGTAGTTCCTACCTTGTAGAGTTTTTATAACATGTAAATGGATTGATGCTTGTTAAGTTATTGGAACAGTCCCTGTCATAGAGTAAGCACTACTTAAGTGTTGCTAAATTAAATATACAATGTTTTCTCCATCAGTCTTATGCCATAACATAGATGTCATAGATTTGGATTTTGTTGACTGTGAATAGCCATCCTCTCTCCCCACGTGTTGTATGAAGATGGAAAGGAAAAGAAAGAGAGAAAGAAAGAATACTTGTTCTGCCTACTATAGCAAACACATCAATTGCTCCATATCCACAAATTTGAGAGAGTTTTTTATTTTTCACATTTGTTAAATTTGGTTTGTTTGTTTAAATGCAGGTTATCTTGGGACCACATACATCAGAAAGTAAAGTTGGAATTCTTAGGTGCCATTTAGATGACTAGAATCAGAATCAGAACGTATGAGGGTGTTGTTCAGAAATGTCTGCTTCTTCCAGACTGTTCAGGTTTACTCCATCAGTTTTCCCAAGTAACACAAATCTGAAAACAAGTGGCTTAACTAAGGAACCTTTCCTCTGGTCATGAGAAGTCTCAGATGGACAGTGTAGGGCTGGTAGGCAGAGCTACTCCATGTTATCTCAGGGCTGCAGTCTCCTTGCGTCTTTCTGCTCGACGCTTCTGAGAGTGTGCTTGTTGCTATATGGTCACAGGGCATTGTTCTTCCTCTGGGCATCGTGTTTATATCACATGCAGGAAGAACAGAAGGCCAAAGCACAAAGGGCAAAAGGTTCAGTCCAGGTGAGCCTCCTCCTTTTTTAAGGAGTTTGCTGGGAAGCCTCACTATACAACTACCAATTATAATTCATTAACCAAGCCTGGGGCACATTGCCACTGTTCACCCTTATCTGTAAGGAAGGAGAGGAATTGCCGTCTTGTAGCTGGGCACATTTGTATGCCCAACAAAACTGAAATAGGCTCTTTGGCATACTCTATTTCAAGTTTTAAGAAACTTTGCTTGCTCAAGCCTCCACTCCTTTGTACAGTTCATTTGGATAAGACTGCCTTTTCCCACTTAACTATTTCACGTGCTTCTACTCCTTCAACATTCAGTGCAAGTTATTTACTTATCTGAAAAGTATTCCCATCCGACCCTGGGCAGACTCAATCTCCTTCCCTTATTTCATATTGTATTACCCTATTATAGCATTATCATATGTATGACTCAGTAGGCAGATCACTTTGAAGGCCAATATAGATGGTTTATGTCTAGAGGCCAACTATAGCAGTGGACTCAGTCATTGCTTAATAAATGTTTATGGAATGAATGAATGAATAAATGAATATGTAAAAATTAGAATGAACAACTAAGCACATAAATGAAAAGTGGAACCATTACTCTTTTGGATAAAATAGTTATCCAAAAGGTAACTATGAGACTTAGACTCTGCAATTTATTTCTAATCATCACTTCAGAGAAATATCTGCCACAGATTTGGGAAACTATTATATTATGAAATTAAACAAAAGTAAGGAGGAAGATAGTACAGAAAATACTTGGTATACAAAAGTACGTGAGCTCCTCTGGTTGAGGACCCATATTTACTATTTCTGTTGCTTTATCCATGAAAGGCTTGGTTCAAAGCAGCTTTTTAATAAATACTGAATGAATATTGTATTAAAAAGAAAAGAGAGAATACGAAAGAATTAGCAGGCTATCTTTATCTGGTAAAATTCCAAGCAGTATACTATTAATGTCATGGTTGTGAGTAAATAATCTTAAGGTACAATAGATAAGTAATAAACTGTAGTAATAATTATTGCTCAGAATGATGTTATGTAGGAAGCTGGTATTTTTAACTTATTTTAAGATAAATAATCTTAAAGATAAAATCTTAAAGATAAGATAAAATAAGATATTTTAAGATATGTGGGGTATCTGCGATGATCATTGATGCTTAAGCTTTGCATTTTTATAGCCATACATATAATATATGACTGTAGAATTGTAAGAAATAATTTTATAAATACATACTATTAGGATCTAATTCACTCAGGAGTATATTTTGTGAGAAATTTTTTCCATCAATGAAAAAGAAGAGGTATTCCATTGACTTTGTGTATAATCAAGGTATTTATTTTTTAAATAACATTATGGTGTTAATTTGCTCTGTTAAATCTGGTTTGGGGCAGGAGGATGCTGGGACTTGGTCTCCTTGTAAGACAATTGCAATGAAAGGCTGGCTTTATGTGCAGGGAGGTTACGTTCTCTTTAAACACATCCAGGCCCCAGACCTGGGGACTCCAGCTCCTAGAGTGCCTAGTCCACTGCTAAACCAGGAAGAAGGAGTATAGATAGAGAAAAAAAAGCTTACTTTATTTTTCTCCTGTTCAGAGGTTAATAGAGAAAAGAAAATGGAAGTCAGATGTAGAAAATCAAGGTTTCCTTTCTTTCTTGAATAGAAATCAAAGAAAAAGGCAAGTCCTAGAAGTTGAGGGAAACAGCAAGGCAGTGTGACTTTCCCTGTAACCTACGTAGGTATACTGGAACAGAGCCAGCCTGTGATGGCCTTGTAATGACATGGGATTGTGGCTCCCACTTTCCTCAGGTTTAAAACTTCTGACCCACCATGTATCACCATGTATCACAAGTTCCATGGATCACAGATGATGAATCAAGGACCAAGGTGACCAGGCAAGAAAGGCTGAGGGTAAACAGTCGGCCAGTAAACCAAGTGGAGAACCCAGCAGACTCAGTTTCCAGCATTGGCCATGTGTGTTCACTGGGCCAAGAGGACCATGGAAGGGGACAAAGGAAGAGGCAGAGAACATCACATCCAAGTACTGCTATTTTATACCACCTATAAACCCCTCACCTCCCATCTCCTCTTTTAAGAGGACACTAGCTAATGAAGTATATCAGGTAACCAATCAAGAGACAGAACACTCATTCAGTGCACTGTTTACATTTTTGAATCACATTAAGTACACCAGTTTGAATCCTTAATCCCCCTCCCCGAATTAATCAGCAAGAGGGCTTCAGGAGGAATATTACTCATGGCCTCTGAAGATCTATGTTGTAGTGGGAATTACATTTGCATTACATTTGAATTAAATTCACCATCCCCTCCACCCTAAACATACAGGTTTACATAAGGCATCACATTCAAGCTTAAAGATAGAAACATATAAAAGCACAGGGAACAACACCAGATTTACATTTTACCAGGAATAATCCTGGTCAGGAAATTTTTGTATATGAATCCATTATGCATAAGAAAGAAAACTCTGTGGCCATCTGAGAATGATTCTGCTGAATTGGGTAAAGACTTTGAAGACTCAGAACAGTAATACCTCACATCTTGGAATGTATTTGTTTCACTTAGTAAGGGGAGGACACCATTACTTTTGGATTTATAGGGTAGATACTTGTGAAATGAGAACAGATGCTTAATTTTTTTGTCTTCCTTTGCTTTTTAGAAGTGGTCAAGGGCAAATTAGGCAGGAGTGGAATAAGAAGAGATTTAGGCATCTGTGATCTCAGCTACTGGGTAGGCTGAGGTGGGAAGACTGATTGAGTCTGGGAGGTGGAGGTCGTAGTGAGCTGAAATTACCCCACTGCACTTCAGCGTGGGCAACAGAGCCACAGCCCGTCTCAAAAAAAGAGAAGAGATTTTGATGGGAAAGACACATCTCTCATCATATATTCAAAACACCTTTATGTGAATGACATATGACACCCCTATTCTGTCTCCTCAAGGAATTAACAATCTAGTTTAAAGAGAAATTGTTTAAGAAAATAAACCTGAAATCATGGTAGCAAAAGAAAACAGGAACTCAAAAGCTTAGTGGCTTGTCAAAGATTCAATGTAAGGTTATTAAGAAGTTCAAAGAAGGGTTCAGTATCAGGGAAGGCTCTAAAGATTATACAGTAACTAGATTAGGAAAAAATAAAATAAAAGAGCATGGTATAGATGTGGATAATCAGTACTTGCAAAAGCAATAATAAATAAATAAAAAGGAAGGAAGGAAGGAAGGAAGAGTATTTATGGAAAATCCTGAAAATCCAGTGCTGTAGTTGAGAACAGGAGAAAATAACAACAGGTAGGTAGATGTAGATCAAGCTGGTCCTAAAGAGCCAGAAAGAAAAGTTTATTTATTTATTTATTTTTACTTTTTTTGAGACAGGGTCTCATTCTGTTGCCCAGGCTGGAGTGCAGTGGTGCAATCCTGGTTCACCACAGCTTTGACATCCTGAGCTCAAGCGATCCTCCCGCCTCAGAATCTCAAGTAGCTGGGACTACAAGTACACATCACCATACCTGGCTAATTAAAAAAAAATTTTTTTGTAAAGACAAGATCTCACTAGATTGCCCAGGCTAGTCTCAAACTTTTGGACTCAAGCAGTCCCCCCACCTTGGCCTCCCAACGTGCTGGGATTACCGGTGTGAGCCAAATGGGCCCAGCTGAAAAGTTCATTGTTTTAGGGAAAAATATTGAAGACTCATTGTAGGTTCTTTAACAAGAGAGTAACACTCAAAATAGAGTTTTAGGTACATTTTCCTGTGTCAGGATGGAATGAAAGGAGAGGGACGGATGACTAGCAAGAAAGAACAGAGGGTGCAATTGAACTCAGTGTGGGGACTGATACAGAAGCGATGAGAGAAAAAGGAGAAAAATTCAGATAATTTTAAAAAGAAATTGACAGGATACAATGATGGAAAAATCAAATAGCGTAACTGTTAGTCCTGTTTCCCTAGGATCATCCAATTTATATCTGTTGTCCCAGAAGAATTATTGATAACACTCCTTTCACTTGGATGATAAATTATTGAGTCATCTTATATGTATTGGAGAATACTTTCAGCTCAGGCAGCTGTGATGATGGAACTGCCTTGAAGTGCCTCCAACAAATATAGAGAAGATAGGCATTCAGAATGAAGTAGAATTTCATTGTAGACCTGATTAGGGGGAAGAGTAGCAGGGTTTCAGTGTAAGTGCCCAACAGACAGTTGAAAAAAATGAAAGCAGATGAACATTCCAGAAACTGTAATTTTGCAGTCATCTGCATCTTTTGTAAAAGCCAGTTTGTACCAAGCTCTACATTTTGATTCTGAATATGAGGCAATGAATCAAACAAGGGCATTGATGACATGCAGCACATTCTACCACAGTCAGTGTACCATCAGAGACCTGGAGAAGAAGTGGAAGACTACCATTCAGGGGAAATTTTCAATAAAGGCCCAACTGAAGGAGTCCGAAGCTTTCTTCAGCCTATCATTCCAGCCCATTTTCCACTATTCTCCCTCATAAATGTTTGATTATATCCAGATTGATATAGTCACTGCCTGGTATTACTGGTGGATTCCGCCTCCTCCTTGCCCTGGAGTCTTACTGTAACCTCCCTCCACGTCTCCCTCTCCCCTTCTGAAAACCCATCCCTTCCTTCTCCCTCTGCCCATTTCCTCTTTCTACTTTAATGCCACTTAATTTCTCATTTCCCCATGAAGCCTTCTTGACCACACCAACACACATGCACTCTGTAGCCTATGACCTCATAGCATTTAATGTCTTTACTACTAATTAGATTTTAATTTAATCATACATTTGCACCTTGACATCCATTTTCTGTGGTTTTATATGTCCTATAACTCCTTATTCAACCACTCGATTATTTAACTGTTAATGCATGTATTATCTAATCTCCTTAAGGTTATATGCCCTTTGAAGGGGGCTGCTATTTTTCTCCGTATCGTATAACTCTTGACTTGGTGCTAGTCCTTATTTCTCAAAAACAAAACAAAATATTTTAATGCTTTTTATTTATGAGTGAATTCAAATCCTATTACTAATGCATTTTCAGAATATTACTTTAACATTTATTATGAACTATGTCAATTGTATCCTTTTTCATACTAATAAAAATCACAACAATATCAAGCAGTTATGGTGTTTGGAGACATTTGATACAACATATAAATTCCTTCACTTGTTTGAAGACTTTTTTTAACTGGAAATATAATATTAGTAGTTTTTATATTAAACATCATACTTGCTTAATCTGCTCTTTAATGTCATATAATACAATGTAATGAAGTAAACAGAAAATATTCAGTTTCTAAATTTAGAGTTTGTATTTAACCAAATTAATAAGGATACCAATGAACAAGGTGGCAACAGCACTGAGTCAGGGTGTTATTTCCTCCCCTATTCTTTGTGAACATATTGATGGTGCTTATCACTTAATCATCAGACAAATGCAAGATCTTTTGTCTGTCTCCCGAGTCTACTGCTGCAACAAATGAATTTACCACTAGCAGCCTCATAAGTTCTTACACAGAATAACACCTCTTTGTAATAACACAGGAAATGTGAAAAAGGATTGCTACCAGCTTTACAGAGAAATTCTGCTTTAAGGTGAACGTTTATAATGAATGAAATGGCAGGATTTGGACCACAATATGTCTGACATGTGTGATTTAGAAATTTATTACAAAGGATTCCACTGAATTTTCAAAGGTACTTCTCAAATTCTGAATGTAGGTGTTTCTTGCATCATCTGTTTAATCTAAGCTTCAGAATATAGACGGTCATGGGAGTCAGCCAGTGTAGATAAATCAAGAAATTAAACTTCATAAGCTTCATCAACAGCAGCTTCCATAGGAGTAGGTGTAATTTACTGAACATCCATCCATCTTTACCTCCAGGAACATGAGTAATGTCCTTCGGTTTTTAATTTGCACTTAGTCTATATGTTAAAAAGCTTGTGTAAGTAGCTAGAAATTAAATGAGCAGACATGTATGCTTTAAATTCAAATAGTGGCATGGGAAAATATTTTTACTATAATAAATGCATCTCTGATGTCTGCAGGGGAAATTGAATAGTATTTTATTGACTAAGATCAAACAATCCCTAATTACCACCCAGAGGCACAAAGTAAAATTCCAGCAAGTAGAGGCAGCATTAGGTTGCATCACACAGGCAGGCACTATTCTGGTATATGCCCAGGCATTTCCTTGAGGAGTTAACGTAAGGTTTACCAGAAAGTCCATCTCACCAAGGCATTGTATGGCGAGGTCTCAGTTGCTTTTCTCTGCCCTCTCTGAGTTTGTTTTTTGTTACAGTTGAGGTCTTCAAGCAATCTCAAACAACTGGAAAACAGAAAACGAAAATAGGCAGGTCTGGTTAATTGAAAGGCATAGTTTTTTTTTCTTTCCAACTTTTTATGAAATATTTGTAAAATCTGTCAATCCATTATCTACATTCATAACTACAATATTACGACTACAAATGAATCTTTTTAGCATGATTCCTACGTTCTGAACATATAATCTATCAAAGTGACCTCATTCCCTGGTGGATTAACTATACAAGTCTTACTCCAAGACAGACGGGGCTTCCTTCAGGATCTGACTCTAGCCTACATTTCCTGTGACTCCTCACAGCAGGCTCTAAGCTCTAGCCTTATAAATTATCTTCATTTGCTGAGTATTTTGTCTTTCTCATCCTTGTGGCTTTTCCCATAGTCAGAGTGGTTTTTCAGACTACAAATTTCATGATTCCACTTCTCTCTCTTTTTCAATCCTACAATGCCTTCATTGACGTTGCCCCCAAAGTCTTCCATGAACTGGCCCCACTTGTCTCTCTAGTGCCAGCTTAAGTAACTTCCATCCCCATTGTTTATGTTCAACCCAAGATCATCTTTATATGCAGCAGATCACACCTCAGAACATTAGACATGGCATGGCCTTTGCCTCTTTATATTCTTTCCTCTCAATATGAATAACGTGTGTCCTGGATTTAGTTGAAGCTTTGTCATTAAGTGACCAAAGGAAAAATGGTAAACTCTCTGAGATTTAGTTTCTTTATTTATAAAACAAGGAGGGGGTCAGTGATGATTTCTGAAATTTCTTCTTGGTACTTAAGAATTGTAATTAAAATAGAAAATGTAAAAAGTGTAAGATATAAGACCAATTCAAAATATGTGGTGAACTTAAGCTTTCACAAATAAATTTCTAATAGTACTTGGTTTAATTTTAAAATGCTTTTTCTCCTAAAAGAAAATTTGGAAATATATTAATTAGTTGGAATTTGAGGATTCACTGAACAAAAAAAATGTCAGATAGCAAAACTCCCTCAATTTAGTACAATTCATATACACTGAAATTCTGGACTAACCCCCTGGATTAAAAAAAATAATAAGGACTCCTAGTTTATAGTTTGGCATGTAAAAAGCTTAGAAGTTTCCACTCCTTCCTAACAACAAATAAGAGGCTGAAAAAAAAAATGAAAAATCAATAACCTTTCTTAGATTCATAGAGAAGTAAGGTTACAGGTCAAACTGCTACCCGAACACATATAGAGAATCACAACTTACCTGAGCAGAAACTAATGAAGAAAACCTAAAATATAATTGATGAATTGCCAGAAGTTTCATGTGGATGGGTCTGAGAGCTAACGGCTTCTAGGGGACTCAGTCTTAGGAAAGACCTCATGCTTTTATGGGTTTTACTTCCTGGATCCTTATCAAGTTCTCACAGTGATTACAGGAGAAAAGATTCCTTTGTGCTTCTGACAGAGGAAAGGGAAGGAATTTTTTTGAAATATACCAATACATTCTGTTCTTAATAAGTTCTGTCCCCGGGGGAAACCATTTAACTAGTTACTGAAAATTAAAATTGCTAGAGTTTTATCAGAAACTAACTGACCTGGGGAAAGAGGTGTACCCAACCCTATCTGGTCTTCCATGTAGAAGAAGGAAAACACCCAACTTCAGCTCAGTCTAGTTATCTTGTCCCATCTGAGTTGAGGGGATGTGACTGAGAAGCATGTGTGAAGTTCACAGCCCAGAGACATAGGCTTAGTAAAAGACTGAGACCTATTCATAAGATTATAAAACACTTATTTTCCCCCACACCTTACCACCACACTCATAAAAGCCTATTTATAGCAGTTTCTTTTACTCAAGGCATCATGTTCAGCTATCAAGAAAAAATTACAAGGCATACTAAAGGCAAAAACTACAGTTTGCAGAGACAGACCAAGAATCAAAATCAGACTTAAGATATGGCAGGAATGTTGCAATTATCAGACTGAGAATTTAAAACCACTTTCATTAATATGTTAAGGGCTGTAGTGAATGAAGTAGACAGCATGCAAGAATAGATGGGCAATATAAGTAGAGAAATAGGGATTTTCTAAGGAAGAACCCCCAAAATGCTAGAGATCAACAAAAACAAAAACAAACAAACAAACAAAAAACAACAACAGGGATGAATAATTCCTTCAATGGCTTTAGTAGACTGGACAAAGCTAAGGAAAGAGTCTCTGAGCTTGAGAACATGTCAACAGACATCTAACTGAAAAGCAAAGAGAACAAAGACTGGAAAAGAAAGAAAGGACATAATACCCAAAAACTGTAGAACAATTCCAGAAGCATAAATACACATAATGGGGATATCAGGAGGAGAATAAAGATAAAGAAAAACAGAGGAAATACTTGAAACAATAATGATTGAGGATTTCCCCCAAATTAATGTCTGACACTAAATCACAAATCCAGGAAGTGCAGAGAACACTGGGCAGGATGAATGTGAAAAAATCTCTATACCTAGGCATATCATCTTCAAACTACAGAAAATCAAAGATAAAATTTTGAAAGAAGTTGGGGGGTTGGGTAGGAGTGGAACAACAACAACAACATGAGAAGACAGAGGTGAAAAATCTCACCTTACCTATAGAGGAGAAAAATAAGAATTTCATTTGCATCTGAATTCTCCCTAGAAACAAGAAAAGCAGGCCGGGTGTGGTGGCTCACAGCTGTAATCCCAGCACTTTGGGAGGCCGAGGTGGGTAGATCACCTGATATCAGGAGTCCAAGACTAGCCTGGCCAACATAGCAAAAACCCATGTCTACTAAAAAAATACAAAAAACAGTTAGTTGGGCATGGTTGTGTGCACCTGTAATCCCAGCTACTCAGGAGGCTGAGACAGGAGAATCATTTGAACACAGGAGGTGGAGATTTCAGTGAGCCGAGATCACACCATTTCACTCCAGCCTGGGTGACAAGAGCAAAATTCCATCTCAAAAGAAAACAAAAAAGAAAGAAAGAAAAAAAGAAACAAGGAAAGCAAGAAGAGAGAACAGTGAAATATTTAAAGTTTTGAGAGATTAAAAACCCCACTGACCTATCAACCTATAATCTTATACCCTGTAAAACTGTCCTCTAAAAATGAGCGAGAAATGAAGACTTCCTCAGCAAAACAAAAATTAGAATTTGTTGTGCCTTACAAGAAATGTTTTAAAAAGCTCTTCAGCAAGAAGAAAAGTGATGTAGGTTACAAACTTGGATCTACATGAAGAAGAGCATTGGAGAAGGAATAAGTGAAGGTAAAATAAAAAAACCTCTTATTTTTTTCATACCTAATTGATCTAACAGATAACAGTTTGTTAAAAATAACAATAGCATAATTGTATTCAATTGTATGTATACATGTGTTTCTGTGTGTGTGTTACACACACACATACAAGGATATATATATGAAGTATCTATATAAAGTGTGTGTGTGTGTATATATATATACACACACACACACTTATATATGCTTATATATAAGTGAAATAAATGACAGCAATGATACAAGAGTCTTGAGGGAGGGCTTAGAACTATTTTGTCATTGTAAGGTATTTATACTACCTGTGAAGTGGTATAGCATTATTTGAAAGTGCACTTGGAGTAATGGTAAAAGTACACTGTAAATTCTGAGATAACCACTAAAAATGTTTTGTTTTTGAAAAAGGTATAAGTGATATGTTAAGAAAGGAGAGAAAATAAAATTACATCAAATGCTCAGTTAAAACCACAAAAGGCAAAAATAAGTGGAGGACAAAAATAGAATCAAATAACAAACATAGAAAATAAAAACCAGTAACAAATATGGTAGATTCTAATAAAACTGTATCGATAATCACTTTGAATGTTAATTGTCTAAATGCACCAATTAAAAGACAAAGATTGTCATAGTGGATAAAAAATTAAAACCCAACTATATGTTGTCTACAAGAAATCTACTTTAAATATAAAGAGATGTAGATTAAAAGTAAATGGATGAAGAAAATTATACCATTCTAATACTAACCAAATGAAAGTGGAAATTGATATATCAATTTCAGGCAGAGCAGGCTTCAGAGCAAGGAATGTCATCAGGGATAAAGAAGTGCATTACATGGGTAAGCACAGGCACAGAGTTAAAAAAAAATCAGAAGGGCATTACATAATGACAAAAGGATTAATTCTTCAAGAAGACATAATTCTTAATTTGTATGTAACTAATAATAGAGAATCAAAATATATGAAGCAAAAACTGATAGAACTGCAATGAGAAATAGATGAATATACTATTATTGTTGGAGACTTTAATGCCTTCTGTCAGAAATGAACAGATTCAGCAGGCAGAAAATCAATATGGACATAGTTGAACTCCATAACACCACCAAACAACTGGACATAATGGACATCGATAGACTACTTTATGCAACATCAACAGAATACACGTTCTTCTCCACCTCACATGGAACACTGACCAAGACAGACCATGTTCTTGACAATAAAATACACCTTGACAAATTTTTAAAAACACAACACATACAATATCTGCTGTCAGGCAACAATGGAATTAAATTAGAGAGGAATAGTAGAAAGGTAGAAAGCTGAAAAATACCAAACTATGTGGAGATTAAGCAATACACTTCTAAATAACTCATGGGTCCAAGAAAAAAGCTCATGAGAAATTAAACTAAGTGAAATTTAAAACATGGCTTATTAAAACTTGTAGAATGCAGTAAATGCAGTGATTAGAGGGAATTTTATAGCACTAAATGTGTATAATAGAAAAAAAAGAAATGTCTAAAATCAATTATAGATCAACCAGTTTACAACACTGAAAAAGAAAAAGCAAATAAAATACAAAGTAAGTAGGAAAAAAAAAAAAGAAATAAAAGCTAGGACACAAATAAATGAAACTGAAAACAAAAAATCAGTAGAGAAAATTAATAAAACTAATGAAAAGTTCAATCCATAAGCTTCTAGTCAGGGTAACTGGAAAAAAAAAAGCAAAAGAGAGAGAACACAAGTTACTCATATCAGACAGGAAAGAAAAGAAATTACTACAGCTCCCATGGATGTTAAAATGATAACAAAGGAATGCTATGGGCCCGGCTTGATGGCTTATGCCTGCAATCCCAGCCCTTTGGAAGGTCAAGGCAGGAGGATAAATTAAGGCCAGAATTTGAGACTAACCTAGGCAAAATAGAACTTATCTCTACAAAAATAATTTAATGAAATATCTGAATATGGTGGTGCACACTTGAAATCCTAGCTACTCAGGTGACTGACGTGGGAAGATTCCTCGAGCCCAAGAGTCTGAGGCTGCAATGAGATACAATCATGCCACAGCACGTCAGTCTGAGCAACAGAGCAAGACACTCTCTCTTTGAAAATTTTTTAAAAAGTTAAAAAGAAATACTACAAACAATTCTAATCTCACATGCTAGCCTAGGTGAAATGAACCCATGTCCTGAAAGACATAATCTGCCAAAACTGACACTAGAAAAAATAGACCATCTGAATAGACTTATATTTATTTAAAAAATTGAATCAATAGTTGATAACATTCCAAAACAAAAAGGATCAGGTGCAGATGGGTTCACCATGAATTTGACCAAACATTTAAGAAAGAAATCATGCTAATTTTCTGCAATGTTTTTTAGACGACAGAAAGTGAATGAATACTTTCTAATTCATTCTCTGAGGCCCAGCACTATCCTCATACAAAAATCAGAAAGGCATTACAAGAAAAGAAAACTAGAAATCAATATCTCTAATTAACATAGATACAAAAATTCTCAACAAAATAGCAAATCAAGTCCAGCAATGTATAAAACAAAGTGTATGTCACTACCAAGGTGATTTATCACAGGTATATAAGGCTGGTTCAACTTCTGAAAATCAATCAATATAATTGATTCACATTAACAAGCTAAAGAAGAAAAGTCACATGATTATATCAATAAATGCAAAGAAAGCATTTGACAAAACTCAACACTCATTCGTGTTAATAACTTTCAGTAAATTTGGTCTAAAGCAAAAATTCCTTAATCTATAAAGAATATTTACAAAAGCTCTACAACTAACATTACATTTGACAATGAGAAATTTGAGGTTTTCCGCTAACATCAAAAGGAAAGCAAGAATGTCCCCTTTCACTACTACTTTTCAATATTTTACTGGAAGTGCTAGCTAATGTAACAAGGAAAGAAAATGAAGTGTATACAGATTGGAAAGGAATAAGCAAAACTCTCTTTGTTTGCAACTGTCATGATCATCTGTATTAGTCTGTTCTCACACTGCTATGAAGACATACCTGAGAGTTGGTAATTTATGAAGAAAAGAGGTTTTATTGACACACAGTTCCATAGGCTGTACAGGTAACATTGCTGGGGAGGCCTCGGGAAACTTACAATTGTGGTGCAAGGTGAAGGG